>NC_090868.1:3110000-4310000 GCF_024217435.2 Syngnathus scovelli
ATGGCTTTACCAATTAATCTAGTTAGCTAACCAACAAAAGGATGGAGATGTTCTCCTTGGTGAAGGTTAAAAAAAAAAACACATGATGGATATTAGCACTGGCAGCTCAGTCCCCCCCCCCCCCCGCGTGGCTGTTTGTCACGTGAAGACACTAGTAGACGGTCAAGGTCATCAGTTAGCAGCACGAGTCACGGCAGCCATTACCGGTTACCAGGGCAACCGTGATTGATGGGGCCAACCTCAGCACTTTCCAATGTAGCTTGTTCACCTTGGGTCAATGGGGTGCGCGCAAGGGGAGCAAAAAGTCTTACCCTGCATTAAAATCGTCCGAATTGAAGTTGCCTTTGATACCTTTTGGAGTCACTCGATAAAAGATTCAGCGACCTTTGTTTGACCCCTCGCTGAATGCCTTATTAATTACATTTTCCAACGAGGTCCTAACCCTTCAATGTAACGTGGAATTAGCAGCCACACAGGTTCTTTTGAATGACTTTTTTTTTTTTTTTTTTTAATAATAAATCTTGAATAATTCAGCACCCAGACTGGGAAACTCATTTGAATCCCCCGCCCTGACATTGACCTCGAAGGTAGCCACGCTTCCTCAAGGACCTCAGACAGAGCGCGATATGAATACGGGAGCAAAATTTAGTTGTAGGGACTGAGGATTTATAACCCCCATGACACTAAGGGTAGTAATTACTATAATGACAATCATTATGCACATATGGCCATAAAACATTAAATTCTCTAATTAAGTTGCTTGACAAGTATTCAAATAGAATATATACACACAAAAAGAATACAGTACATCAAATTAAAACTAAATGAGTGAGTGTGTGCATAGTATGGAACATCATTAAATGAAACACTATCACAATTTGAATAATACTGTAATGGCTTTTTACACACATTTTTCTTGCTCGAGAAGAAATCCTGTTCAATTTTTTTTCTCGACACGTCTCTATTTTATCTTACCTTGGTGTCACAATTAGATTTACGATTAAATAAAGGCATCACACCAAAAGAGAGCGTAATGGCAAAAGCGCTAATGTATCCTGAAAGTGTGAAATGGGTTGCTCTCACGAGTCGTGGTGGTTTTCCAATTAACTCAATAGTATAGTTCATTTCTACAGCACAGTAATAGTCAGAAGTGACTTACCTCGACCATTATTTGTGGGGGAAAATGCTGATGGTGATTTGGAGTCCACATATTGTCCATCCAGGTTACCAGTTAATAAATTCAGGTTGTACAAAGTTGCAAGGTGGTTCAGGGGACACGTCGTCGCTGTCAAGCAAGATGGAAAAGTCAATTTGGCTTACATTGGAAAGGCCAAGGTGTTGTTGCGCCATGATGGATCTGTATGGTAAGATTTACGACACAGGTGGTGGAATCGGTTATCTGCTCTGTTAGTCCCCACATCTCAGGGTCAGGTGAAGCAACACTAGGGTATAAATCCAGGGGATATAATTTATCTAGGCTAATCTCACTAAAGTTTTCTGACATGATACTTACTTGGGTGTTTTCCCCCTTCTTCTTTTATATGCCACATGTCCTGTGGGTTGAAAAAAACAACACATTAACTTTTTAAAGGTTTTACAACCCTGAAACGTTTAAATGCTTTGCTATGGTGCCGTCTTGTGGTAAAAGAGTAAAGTGCAGACGCGTTGAACACGAAAACAAAACTGCCAAAGCACAATAACGGTAGTTATCAAATTATTCAAATTCGACGCCATTTTCCTTTTTTTTTAAAAATTCGATGCCTGTTGGTTACCACGTACACACGTCCAGATATTCATTAAGAGTTAGCGTTTTGAAACTTCTGAGTTTTTTTTAAGAGTCGGAATCAAGGATAGGCAGACAAATATAAATTACATAAGGTAAAAGGACATAAAATACCTCAGAGGAGAGAATTTGTTCATGGGGACGATAAACCGCCTGCTACTGTTCAAACAGCTAAAGTGGGAGGGTGAAAACACCTGTGGGGAGGTGCGTTCGAACACTCAACGTATATTATGTAGAATTTAAAATAAACGCGCTGCTAAAATCAAAAAGCAATATAAACACTATAAATTCCTAATTATTGAATTATTACTAATATGTTTGAGCCCATTAGGTTTTAATATAACCCCTTCAGTGGTGGTGATTTGTCCATAATTAAAGCGAATTTGTAAGGAACGGATCTGCGACTGGTTCTTGAACGCACCGTAGCGCCCTACTGGTCAGAGCTGGTAGCGCATCTGTGGCTCCGCGCTGGGACTGGTCCTTTCGCAGCCATTTTCTGTCCAACCAAACAGCCGTCTCAGGAAGGTAACCAACCAGGGCTTCATTGCAGGTCTGTGTCTGGCTCCGGCCAATGATTGCTAACCGATTCCTCGTTAGCTCGAATGGAAATGTCCGTCGTCCGGCTCATTTTTTTATTTGTCGTCCGTTCGTCAGGAAGTTATCTCTCCAGCGAAACTTTATAATTGTCGGTTAATACGATCCGGGCCGCAGCCACGTTCCCCTCCGACAAAGAAACAGGGCCGACGCTTTCCGTACCGTGGATGTGAAATGTCCATTTATGCAATGGACGCCGTATGCGTGAACACCGGTTTAGCCATCGAAGGTAACAGAAAGCCGAATTGCTTGCTTCTTGTATAATGGTGCATAACAACAACTTATTTTTAATCAGGCAAATTCCGCAAGATACTGGGTTTGGGGTTATCGCAAGCTAGTGAGCTAGCTGCTAGTTAGCATACCATAGCTATACATGTTTTTTTTTAATGGTCTTTTTTGGTGGGCTAGTTTTTTCGGATTGCAAATCAAATGCAATATATTAAGAATTGCACGACAAATATTTAACCAATAGGACGATATTTCTTAGGCGAAGGGTGCGGTTCGTTGACATTTGAACGCGTAATTTTAGGCGGGTACATCCGAATTACAAATCCCCCCCCCCCCCCTAAATAACTGCTTGTAGCATTTGAAAAGTGAAACAATCATTGCTAAATATTGACTTCAATCACTTCATTTAGTACAGCAGCACTGGAAATAAGCAAGCTTGCAGAATAAAAATATTGCAAGATAGTCTAACAACTGGCATATTTTTTTATCTTTTTTTTGCGTAGTCAGAATAACGCTAAATAGATGCATCTACTAATAAACGGATTCGTGTCTGTTCCCCAGATGGATGGAGACGGTGCCACGACCGATGCCTCTCAGCTGGGCATGGCTGGGGAGTACATCCCAGCCGCTCACTATGTGCTGCAGCCAGATGGTAATTGATGGTTTAACCCTTGTAATGGTACAACTTGCTATAACGGCATCTAAACAATAAAATATGCCTATTTTATTTTCCTTTTAGAGGACCCAGATGAAGGTATGAACGACCACGACGACGGTGGCGTGAAGGAGAATTACAGGGAGCAGGACATTTATCTTCCCATCGCCAACGTGGCTCGAATAATGAAGAACGCCGTCCCGCAAACTGGAAAGGTTTGTCCGCAGGCCCGCAATGCTTACTTAGGTCACATGCATCGGAACCCGAGGCGACAATCCGTCTCCGTCTGCAGATTGCGAAGGACGCCAAGGAGTGCGTGCAGGAGTGCGTGAGCGAGTTCATCAGCTTCATCACGAGCGAGGCGAGCGAGCGCTGCCACCAGGAGAAGCGCAAGACCATTAACGGCGAGGACATCCTGTTCGCCATGTCCACGCTGGGCTTCGACATGTACGTGGAGCCACTCAAGCTCTACTTGCAGAAGTTCAGAGAGGTGAGACATGAGTGAGGGTCTTAACAGCTTATTAAATATAAAAAAAATTTTACCGCTCAAGTCTATTGACCTTGATAAAAATAAATGGGCTATATTTCTATTCACCAGGCAATGAAAGGGGAGAAAGGCATGCCTGGTGTGTCTGTGGGTGAAAGCCTAGGGGAGGAGCTCACGGACGAGAGCTTCAGTAAGCTGACTTAAATACTATATATTTGGCTACGCACCCTGATTGTTTTCAAATTTCTGTTTAACAAATGTCATTTTCCACTCTTTGCAGCAAACCCTCTCCCAGCAGGAATTATAACAGCGGATGGTCAGCAGCAGAACGTCATGGTGTACACCACCACCTCATATCAACAGGTAGGCAGAGACTCTTGACGGAGATGTTTTTGGAGATATTGTATTGACTTGGTTGAATTTTACACTTGATGGCTTTTCCATAGAGTCAACTCTGACCCCGCGTATATTCTGTCGTGCAGATTCCCACCGTACAGCAGATCCAGTTTTCATGACAAGGCCTCACCTTCAGCGTGAAAACTCGAGCTGCGCGCTCGCTGGATGAACGTCCGAACTTGGCGCGGGTGCAAGAGGTCATCAAGGAGAAGGACTGGGTGCTTGCGTCCGCTAGGCACCCTCCATGTACAGACAAAATCACCTGTTGAGTAGAAAGTAGTTTTTAGTCCCGCTTAATTTGCGTCACATGAACAAAGGTCCATCCGTGTAGTTGTGTGTAGGATTACGTGTAGGATTTTTAACCAAACTTCCTGGACAAGGTGTTTTTCATTTGAAAGGTTTATCTTGATGTGACGTAATTAGTGATCAAGCAATAGCGTGTCGATGCTTTTTTTTTTTTGTAAATTCACCCAGTTTACGTGCTTGTGTTTCACAATTCATTGGAATACAATCAGTTGTGATGTGTGTAAAGTTAACAGTATTTTTTATTTATAGAACAAAACTGCCCAATGAAATTCAACCTGTATATTTTCGTCCTCGTGTCTCATGCTTTCATCTTCTTTTTGTATTTGTCCATGTATGGTTGAATCTCAGCCCACACCTGCAAACAGTCACAAATTGAAACTACGATTATTTTTAAATAATCGGGGCACGCTTGCCTTTTGCTGTCTGAGGAGTGTGTGAGCCGCCTCGATATCATGGCTCATGATGCGGTCTTTATCCCAAGCGCTGGGGAGAAGACATTTGTTAGCATTAGCAGAAGTTACGTGAAAATTTGTTGGCATATCATTAAGAGCACCACCTGACGACAGAGCGGACAAGCCGGTAGACCCTCTCCAGAGGCGCAGTGGTCTCCAGTGGACGTAGGAACTCCAGAGCCTGACAGGCAGCCAGCAGCTCGATGGCCAACACTGAAGAAAATACATTTTCATACATGAACATACATGAGGAGGGGGGGGGGTTGTATGACCTTGCTCTACATGCTCCACGATTCTGAGAGCTTTGCGGGCAGCCCAGCCGCCCATGGACACGTGGTCTTCCGTGGCGGCACTGGTGGATAGGGAGTCAACGGAGGACGGGTGGCACAGAGCCTTGGACTCGGAAACTACAAAAGGAGTACAAGATTTTTAGTATTTTGGTAATTGTTTACGGAAAACAGACGGTACGGGGACGAACCCAAAGCAGCGGCGGTACAGTGTGCGATCATGAAGCCCGAGTTCAAGCCGCCATCTTGGACCAAGAAAGCCGGCAGCTCGCTGAGAGGCGGGTTCATCAGCCTTTCGATCCTCCTCTCGCTTAAATTGGCCAGCTCGTGCACACCGATGGCCAGGTAGTCCAGTGCCTGAACATAAATAGCGCTGCCTCATTGTATCCAACAACTCCCTTTCCACTTTCCTTGCCAACCCAAATAGAAATTATGACATCATCGTACCTTAGCAGGATACTCTCCGTGGAAATTCCCTCCAGAAATGACCTCATTCATCTCAGCAAAGACCAGCTGAAGTCAAGTTGAGGACCCACCATGCAAGTTTGACGTAATTGAGGGGGGGGAAACACTTCCACCATGTGGACATATTGTGAATTACATCCAGATAGATTGAAAAGCAGGTTGACAGGTTCGCACAAGAATATTATATCAATTGAAATACACAATATTAGAATAATATTTTTTTGAATAATAGAATAAAGAACAATAAAAAAATAATTAATTTCTAAAAATGTTCTTGAAGGATACAGGGTTGTCAGTGGCACTGTTCATCTCCGTTGAAATGATCATCTGCACAAACTTGATGGTGTCATTCACAATTCCATGAACCTGCGACGAGCAAAAGCGTGCAGCCAATTAAAAAAAAAAACAGCAAATCTATAAAAAAAAATAAAAATCTCAAATGAGACCTTACCTGTGGGATGCAACGTAGCGTGTAGGCATCCTGGACACGGTTGCAGGATCTGTGACTTTCTTCCGGAAGATCATAAACTCAATCAGCATTTATTTATGACACAACAATTAAAATATTTAATCACAGCCCTTCATAGCAATCCACCTGAAATCTGGGAGGGGAAAACGGGGGAGTCCAAAAGAGCGCACAGCCTCTCGGCCACTTCCTTCTGTCCAGGATGTGGTTTCAACGCATGTATGGCTACAAAACAGCAAACCATAAAGGGGATGAGAATAATAATTCATTTGATGATGTATCTCGTGCGTGCTGCACTTTATCCCAGTCCGACCCGAGTTACCAGGATGGAAAGGTCGCACGCTTCCTCTCAGGGCCTCTAAAGTTAAAGCGGCGACGACATCAGCTTGTCTGGCGATGGCCAACGCCCGCTCCACAGCCTCCGCTCCCAGAGATGAGATCATCTGAGTGCCGTTGATCAGAGCTAAGCCCTAACGTAAATTGAAATTACTATAAAGTGACAAATTTGTCAAAGTGGGATTAAAATTAAAATATTTTTCATTAATACTCAAGGGACCCTTACCTCTTTTGGCTTCAGCACAAGAGGTTTGAGACCATGTCCTTCCAGTACCTACAAAAATGAATGACCTGACATTTTTTGGTTCTTACCACCCACTCTGGTTCTTACTTGAGGAGAGCCCAACTCACCGCCTTGGCCTGGGCCCAGCCGCTTTGTGGCGACCACATTCTGCCCTCCCCCATCAAACCCAGCGCCAGGTGGGCCAGGGGTGCCAGGTCGCCGCTCGCCCCCAGCGTGCCTTTCTCCGGTACCCAGGACAGGCAGGATGCTGGAACACGCAAATATTAAGATGAAAGAATTGCCAACTTCAGCATCATGTTCTGGCAAAAGCGTACCATTGAAAGCCTTGATGATGTCATCAAGCGTTTCCATGGAGATGCCGCTGTAGCCTTTAGCCAGGACATTGATCCTCTGCACCAGCAGCATCCGTGTTCTCTCCACGCTCAACGGGGGCCCCACACCTTCGCACAAAAACGCAAGTTCGCTCGCTCGCTCATTGGAGGAATACTTGAGTGCGTCAAACTCTACCAGCACTGTGGGAGCGAATAAGATTCTCTTGCAACATCCTGCAAACAAACAAAAGAAAAAAAAAAAATGGAACATCCTCAGGAACAATACTTGTGTTGATTCAATAAGTTCTTGCTCGTGGATGTTTAACTTACACAAGTTGATCATTCGGAATGAGCGTGTGAGCAAATTTACCAAAGCCTGTGTTGACTCCATACACAACTGCAAATATAATAAGCATTGAGTATTTCAAATTTTTTTTAATTCTCTTAATACCGTACAAAATACCTTTTCCTTCTTTTATAAAGCCATCAATCACTGCTCTGCATTTGATGACCCTGTCCACTGCTTCCGGGGTTAACTGAGGGAATGGAATAAAAATTCAAATGGAAACGAAAGAAAAATATATAAATTAGCATCTAAATAAAAATATACAATGATTTTAGAGAAACTAAAAGTCTTGGTGAAAAGTAAATAATAATAAATGAATAAAACTCACTTTTACTTTGAACAAGCCTTGACCTAAAGCCACCAGATCTGCTGTGGTCAGACTGTTGCCATCCAGAGAGAGGAACTACCAAGACCCACATAAAAATAAAAAATCAGATTTATTAAATTTGTATAAATAAAAAGACAAGAGAACAAACCTCTGTGGGCTCCTGATAGTCTTGCCTATTTCAAAGCAAGTCAAAGAAGTAGAACTTTAAAGTAGATCTTTAAAAGGCATTGAAAGGATACACACAGGTGGCCAGTGGAGAGAAACCAAGCTCGTCTTCATCTTCATCTGCCAATACTTCGAAAAGACAAAATACTTTCATTTTAGCACCAGAAGGTCAGCTCTCATTTCAATACGAGTTTAAGACACTGACTTAATTGAACAAAGTCGTTGTGGTCTAGGACGGCCGCCGCGGCGTCATCATGGTCCAGTAGCTCGCCGCCTCGACACCGCCGCACGACAAACTCCGACTCATCGTGTTCCAGATTTTTCGCCCGGCGATGGCGTTGCAGGGCCGTAGAGCCAAGTGCCCGGATGGAGGGTGAGGGGATCCCGATGGGCACCCTAAACCAGTCACCCCGAACACAGACAGACACACAATGCATTGGAGCAAATCAATGGATGGGAGACGAATGACTGACTCCTGGCTGACTCGTTTTATTTTTGACATGGAACCACACCTTCCCTGACTCATTAACACCCCCCCCCCCCCCCCCCCCCCCCTTTAAGGAAGAATTGCTCTCGGTGGTCCTTAATCTGTGCCCCTGGGCTGCAACCGCACTTCCTCCTATGGAACCGCAGGAACTGCCCTTCCAACGTTTTTCTCTATTTGCAGCTTCCTGAGCCGCACCCATTCGAGGAATAAACGGCCCGCTCTGGTGTCACCGTTGTCGGCCGGGCAGAACCAGAACTTCATTTCCCGTTCCTACTTTTCAAACACATCAGTCCATCTCTCCGCTTGCAACCCCTCCCCTCCCATCGCCTTGTTGTATTCGCGTCAGGCTATAAATAAACACGTGGCCGAGGTCAAGTTGTTGTCACATTCATCCATGCGGGCCGACATAAACCAAAGATTTGGAAATCACGGCAAATCTGTTTGAGAAGATTTTGCGTCAACAACTCCCGTCACATCGCCCGCGCAGAATAATATAGTTGTCCATTAACAATGTTACAGTCAGGCTAACCTTAGCTCAACTTTTTTTTCGGGTTAATCAAAAATCGTTGGGATGTGCATACTGACTACTAGTTAACACGCGGTTCAATGGTTAATTTTGAACACCAAGTTAGAGTCTATTAATGCACATTTTTTTCTAATTTAAAAAAAAGAACAGTTTGAAAAGAAGCATTTTTAAACCATTGATTGCAAATATATTTAATCTCAAAGGTATACTAACTAAACTGTACGTAAATTTATTGTACTGGATTAAAAAAGAAAAAAAAAAGCACAGTTTGAACATTTAATTAAGTGATAATTTGGTGTACCACAAGAGTCTATGTCCAGTACCTTTAATTTCTGCCTTTTATTTATTTTGTCATGTTAAAATTTCCAAAAAAGTAACAAGCCTATTTTGACAAGATTTCCAAACATATCTAACTCCGAACCGTCCCAAAAAATTCTCAACGTCTGTTGTGGATCTCGCCAACAGTTTGCAACGATAGCGCCAGCAGATAAGTCAGCTCTGTGAATCCTATCAGCCAAAGATAGAAGTATCACTCCGTCGTTCTTTTCTATCTGGGGAAGGCGTACACACCTCCATCCTCACTTTCACCTTTGACCCCATCTCATGACCTCAAAAAGGAGAGCTGACAACAAAGCGCCTCAGTCAGTGGAGGGAAGCGCCATCTGCTTCAACCCAGAACTCCCTGACACAATTTTTTTTTTCCACCCCCTCCCCTCAACACACATGCGTACTCCTTAATACTCCAGATGCCGCTCCGCTTGGTACCAGATAACAAGGTGTGGCGTGTTCTGCATCCAATCATTACACGGTGCGTCCTCCCACGCCGCAGTCTGACAACTGTTTACCGATTAAATATTTGTGATTCTCCTTGAAGAGCAAAACATCATACGTCCTTTCCAAAGTACCTCAAATACAACTCCTCACCTTTAACCTCCAAGAACTCAAGTTAGCTACGCTAGTGTTAGCATGTCCATTTGAAAGTCAAGTGTGTGTGCTTAGACTGAGACGATTGTTCCTCGAGGATTAAAAAGGTACTCGGGATGTACGGAGACAAAAAGTGGCTACTCCAGTCTGGACTGGCTGACTGAACCCGATTCTGGGGAAACTTTAATGCAAAAAGCAACAATTCGGCATGTCGGGCAAGAATGGAAGCACCCGTCAGTGTTTGAGTGACGGGATGACAAACGACGGAAGGGAGCGAGGGAAGGATGTGTCACATCATTTCCGGAGAGAGTGAGCTTTGTGTCGGAAGTATTTTCCAAAGATGCAACGCCCGCAAAGCTAAAATGTCAACACAAATGACTGGCACCTTTTTTTATCAATCAATCGCCTTGGTGAATAATAAACAGTGATTTGGGGGATACGGAAAAACGAAATGTCATCCTTTGGACGTCAGTGGTGAGTAATGCGTGCCGTGTTTATACACACACAAACTAGTGGCATCGGGCCCTGCCCTCTCATGTCCGGCGTTTGAATTCCTCACTTGTGAGCTCAGCCGCTCCATCCCGTCCAACTTTTCTGTCCTGCAGTCTAGCAAACTGAGAGAGGGAGGGGAGGGGGGGGGGGGCACTGTACCCCCTCCAAAATCCATCCTTCATTAGCCTCCACAATGACATGAGCATTTTAAGAATGTGGTGCATACGCATCACCCCACTGTGGACTCCTCCAGATCTAGCCCCCCCCCTACTTCAAGAAACGTCTGGTGCTCATCAGCGCCTCTATCAGTGTTTGTGAAACGGTACCAATCGCTGGGTGGTAGCCGGGTAATCCCGATCGTAATTTAACATTGCTTTTTTTTTTGTTTCAATTTATGTTGAGCATCCATCAGGATTCAAATTCTCGGTTCATTATCGGGTTACGGGGGGGGGGGGGGAGTGTTTTTAGTTTAAAAAAAAAAGCAATCGTGATTTACATACCTTTGAAATTGGTGAAGAGTGGATATGAGAGGTTTTTTTTTCTCCATTTTGTTTCATGTGCGTGTTGACGTCTAGGGAAAGAAGTAGTTTGGATAAGATCAGGGGTGTGGAAGTTTTCCTGGACGTTTCCTGCCACTGCATCGGTTATTTAATAATGGCCGGCAGGAAAGTAAAGAAAAAAAAAAAAAAGCTTCAAAGTATGACGTTTGAACAATTTGAGAAGAATTCACAATTTGGCCATTGATGTTTCACTTTGGTCCTTTTTACGTGACATTTCGAAGGTTTTAACATACTGACGGAAAGCTATGCTAAATTTGATACTAAAATGTGCTGAATTAAGTTTCAATTTTGACTTGTTTATATATTTTTTTGTTTTAGTGTGTTCATCTTATGGCTCCCCCTACAGTTGTGGAGTGTCATTACATTTCGAGACTAAGTTAACATTGAGGGACAAACATAGCTAATTTATTTTAGCATTTGAAAGTTACTTTTCATTACTTTGTTATTTGCTGTCATGTTTTGTGCTATTTTTCATTATTGAGTTCTAGTTTTAGAGTTTTCTCAATTTTGTATGCTGATGATCCATTTTTGTGTTTGTCCCCAAATGTCACGATTTGACAGAATGCTGACGTTCCCCTGCGATCAAACGCTCGGTCGGGGCTCTGATGAGACTTCACCCCTCGTCCTTGATGTCACGCACCATTTTGGGAGCGGAGGGCCTCATTGTCTCCCCATTTCCTTTGTTATTTAAAACGCCGCGCCGGGATTGGCCCGCCCGCGCTCTTGATAAGGGAGGCAGGCATGCTTCGGGGATGGCAATGAGCAACGCTTTAGTGCAAGAGCGAGGGCCGCGTTGAGCACAATACCAGCCAGGATCGAAAGGGAGAGGGAGGGAGCAAGCGCAGCCAAGGAGACGGCAGAAAAACTCACCCCCCCCTCTTCCAAAATCTCCATCCCTGCAAAGAGGGCCCGGGACGCAAGCATGCACAAAAGCATTCTTGGCTTTAGCTTTTAAGGAAGAAAACACAAAAGGCCCGCACGGCGAGATCATTTACTTCCAATTGGAGGAGAAAGGCGTGAAGGCTCTAGTTTTAGCAAAACTTGAAAACTCATCCGCTGCATGAATGATAGCGACATCTGGGAGAAGGAGAAGAACGCACAAATAGGATGGCAGCCACCATGAGGATCACGTGTTTGCTGCTATCATTTAGTGAGTACACGAGTTTTTACTCTTCGCGTGGGTGGGGAAAAAAAAAAAGAAATCGGAAACGTTAAAGAAGCAACAGGTGTGCTCACGTGGGATGCTCACGGAGTTATTTTGGGGTCACCAATTTAAAAAGTTAGCTTGAATACTAGCATTTCTTTTAACTTTGTTCATACAGCATCATCAGCGCTTGTTTTGATTTTTCAAAGTTTAAATTAAAAAAATACTAAAATATATGTAAATTTATTAAAATTCTATTCATATAAATTACATTAACATTAAATTATTTAAATAGGTAATTTATGTTGAATTATTACAGTTGCATGTATTTTTCTACATTAAAACAGACATTAACAATACAATTAATTTCAATTTTTTTCAAAAATATTTTATTAAATTCTTATAAAATGATGAATTACATCACAATTAATTTGTTACATTTAATTTAAAATATTATTTCAAATGTATTGAATATAAAAATGAAATGGGGTTAAAAAAAAAAAAAAAAAAGAACCAGCCTTTTTATCCGTCTTCATGTTGGCGCTATGCAATCAGTACCAAGGTCGTTGTAATCATATCTGAAAGTAGGACTAAGAGCTGAAACATCTGCCCCCACAACTACCCCCCCGCCCCCCGCCCCAAGTGAAGGGCTTCTCACCACACACACACACATCTTGAATAATGAAGTGGACCCATGACCTCCGTCCCTGGCGGCAAGTAAAGAGATTTTCTTCAATTATGCACCTGCCTCAGCCTTTGCATTACGAGAATTCAAATGCGAGCTTTTATTTTTCCGCCCTGGGAAAAGCAACGTGTGTGACACAGCCTAAAAATAGAAAGAAGTGTGTGAACATGCATGGCTGTGTGTGTATTTGTTTGTTTGTTTTTAAGGGGGGGTTCATACGCTAACTCCTAAACTGGGAATGGAAACACAAGATTCAAAATATCATACCGAAACTTATAAAATAAATACAATTATCTCTTCTAAACTTATGAAATAGAAAAATATAATAATTAAAAAAATAAAAGAATAATAAAAACTTAAATTATATTATTACAACGATTTTTATACACCCTGGTTTATCAAATACAATTAATAAAAAAAAAAAAAATACAAATGTTTCTTATCAGGGCTTATGACTTTCGCATTATTTTGGATTATTCGCATCGCCAATAAAGTTGTAATATGTAGCAGGCATGGCAAATTCATTTTGAGTCCGCCAGGTTAAACCAGGAGTCAAAAGGTCACTTCCAAAGTAGTTAACCAAACTGTTAGGTAAATTTTGGCGTTTTTATTTTGTCACTTTGACCTGACGCCATCATATGCTCACATTTAGTGTCAAAGCAACCTACGACTTACCTCCCAAAAAATACTTGAATCAAACGACTAGATGTTGGCCGACAGGACGAGGTCTCATCATTGGTTATCAGTCCTCACCAGGACTTCCTAACGTCACGCAGACCGTCTGTCCTCTCTGGGTCGTGACCAGTCCATTTCCTACAAGATAACAGACGCTCCAGGACACCAGGGTGCCGAAGGGGGGGGGGGGGAGACGCTGCCTGCTTTGGCACATTGCTTCGGTGTCTTTGCTGGCCAGTAAGCATGGGAGAGAAGTGAGAACAATAGGTGGAGGTGGGGGGGAAATACTTTCGATCAACATCCTGGTTCCCAAGGAGGGTGTGGTAGCAGGAGATGGAAGAAGAATCTTTTCATGTGGGCCTGGAATTAAAAAAATAAAATAAAATTAGTAAAAGTGTGACACAATTGCGTAACAACATTTTATATTGATTTACTACCATGAGACAGTTTCAAGAACATAAATGTGCTACCAGAACTTCCCTTTTATTGTTTTCAATATTTACGAGTTGGAGCATCTTGCTTGTGTACGTTTTGCTTTTATTACCTCTGCCAAGGAAGTTATAAGACTTTATAGGCACGCTGGGTCCATTGTGGCCCCACTCAACCAAATATGGTTCCCTTTCTTTTGGACCTAATAAGGACAATACGAGGGTGTATTAACCGAGACGTGCATTTTTGAGTTTTGATTGCTGACGCAGGATGTCATCATTTATACATATCCCGACAGCAGTTTGACATTTCGTGACATATGGCCTCCACAGTATGAGCTCACATTCTTCTCTCGAATGCCATGATGCTCTCCCAGGTGTCAGACATTCATCAAGCCCAGCGACTGGTACCGACCCGGACCTCCTCTGCACCGCATGGTGTCCCGCCTTGTTTTCGTTCATTTTTTTTTAAAAATCTGGCTCGTCGTAGCATTTCAACTCCTGGTTGCAACATCCATCAGAGCAAATTAGCTATGTTAATCAGATGAATCAATTTATAGGTGGGATTTAAAGCTATCTTGATTCACGTCTGACCCGTGACGAGTGTAATAATGAACTTTTATTATTAACTTCCTCCCCAGCTTGTGTCAACACACAAGTTTGGTTTCCAAGGACGGGGAGTGTGTGGATAATGCGTGTGGCCGGCCATTTGCATTTGGCAGTTAAATTTACAGCGTCTCTTCATGTTCTCTCCTCTGGCCCTCCTCCCTTTCACTCGTCTCGCTCTTTATTTCCACCGACAACACTCCCGCCCCCCCCTTACCTCCTAACGGGACCCCTCCCTTATCCGGCTTCCACCCGGTGCCCCCTCACAAAAGCGGGCCGGGTTGAATTAGCTCTCTTGGTGTAACGAGGGATGTGGAATTGTCACATGGGGGCACGTGGGGGCTCTTTGTGCGAGGTGTCACCAAAGTAATGAGAAAGATTTGTCCCACTGGCTCTTTTTGGAGCTCATTGTTTTTGTGATGGGTTCAGGGCCGCGGTCCTTGGCAAACTACTAGCTGGCCGGCAGACAAACACGCTCATAAATGTGTCCGATTTGTAGAGGGGATGTCTTCCTGAACCACTTAGCTAATTTTGACGCTTTCGGAGTCACGCTCTTGTCACCGTATTTAGCAACAAAGAGGTTGGAAGTACACGGGAGGCCGTAAAATGTAACGAGGGAGTCTGAAAAGATAATTAAGGCTGAAAAAAAATCACTCTAAATGTGGGTGCAGTTGGAAAAAAAAAAAAAATGGGGGGGAGGTCAAATCAAACAGTAGGAGGGCAAAGCGGGTGAGAATACCCTTTGACCTCCCGTGACCTTCCGTCAAGCGCCAGGAAATTAGCGCTTGATTTCTACTTTTTAAAACGACGTAGCCTTTTTAACATGACTATCACACGGGAGGTTTTAGTGCCTTGAACTAGTAGCACCTTTTGACCATAGTGCAAGTGTATCGGATGACCCGCAGGTGACCTACATCATGCGGAATGTGCGGGTGAGGTAAAAACAACCTCGGTGGAGATAGTGGCGGGAAAAGAAACAGATGCGGCGGTGACAGCTGAGGGTCAGAGGTTAGGAGGACAAGAAAAATACATTCAGTGAGAAACCTATAAATACATGGTGAAAAATATTATATGACATACCTCTTTGATGACATCATCTCCGATAAATGCCTCGGCTAATTGTGCTGGAATATGTCAACGGTGGGATATAATACAATAGATGGGCGGAGGTCACAATCCACAGGGGTGGTTGGAGCCAGACGCCATTGTAGTGCAGACGAGGATTGTCCACTGTGCTGCAACAAAACACACACACGAAAATGGTAGTGGTCTGCATAGGTGTGGTGTTTCCAAGTTGATTGTATTCAACATCCTGGCCTGGTTGCTAAAAATAGAGCGGCAGATGAAGATGGATAGCTATGGGCGTTGAAGGTTCATATTATTTCTATTTTGATAATTGAACGTTCCTTTGTTTGTTTGTTCTTCCTGGATTTTTTTTTTTTAGGTCTTTTATGTGACAACGTGCACGCAGACAACGCAACTACAGCTATCGGAGTCACCGTAGCGACGGATGCGCCCACACAAGGGATGACTGTTGCGACCGCCAAAGTGTCAACCGTTGCCATCGTAGCTACAATTAAGGGTGTAGTTGATCCCGTTACTCAAAAACTACCTACTTTAGCGCCGATGAACGGCGTCACAGTTAAGGTAACGCAGGCCCCGACGATTCCAGCGGTGGTCACCTCACTTCCCGTCACAATGGCGGCCGCTCCCAAAGTCTCGCCAGCCCCGACGCAACCGCAAACAAAGGTTGCTGCTCCCGCCTCCAGTGCGCCACCTACTGTTGGGAAAGCTCCCCTCGCCTCGGTTATAACGACAAAAGCCAGCCTGGCGGTCGCGACGACGGGCGCCGCACAAGACCCGAACCTAAACGTCATCACGGTCACGCCGAAGGGTAAAGTGTCCACAGATGGCACGACGGCGACCATTCAGGTGCCCTTGCGCACCACCGCCATCTTCAAGACAACTCAAGGGAACGTCATAACAGGTGAGGTGTTTTTTTTTTTTTTTTTCCATCCATTTTAACAATCACCAGTAAACATCCATTTTGATCCACTTAGCTGGAACCACTGCGACCAGCCTCCAACAGACTTCAGGGATGACCAAAGCAGCTGTGACGGGGCAGACCACCATGGGGTCCCCCATCCTGGCCTCAACCGCGACCCCCGCGGTCACAACCACAAGTGCGCCCCCTGGCGCCACATCCTTCAAAAGAGCCACAATGACCACAATCACTGGAGCTTATCCGAAGAAGTTTTCGGTAAGCTGGGACAGTACATGTTTAAAATAAAAATTGCTGACATATATTTTTTTCTTTTTCTAGTACTCGCTGAACAATGGACAAGAGGTAGGGGTTCATCTTCTGTTCTTAAATTCTAACATTTTCGACTTCTATGTATCTCTTCACCGACTTTACCGATTGTGCCCGTTTAGAAGGAGGAAGAAAAAGATCTGGTGGAAGTGTGCAAGCGCCTCATGGGCAACCTGAGGGATGGAAACTGCACCTTGACATGGCGCCACCATAAAGGCAAACTCGTGTTCGACTGCGTGGAGATCAACGGGAAAGGTACGGCCGCCTCCTTCCATCCAACCGTAAACAAAAAGTATAAAATATATATTTTTTTCTCATACAGTGAAAACGGCCTTGGCGACTCAGTATTACGAGGAAATAACAAAGGTGGGTTGAATGCTGATTCGGCACATTTACGAGCCACTAACGTTTACGTTTTGTTGTCCGCATGAAGAAACCGACCGATAACAAAACCCTGATTGCCATTTTGGCTTCGTGCGGCGCTCTGCTGATTATGATCATCATCCTGGCCGTGTGTGCGTCCCACCACCGCAAGCCTTACAATGAAAACCAGGTACGTTTATTTTTAATGTATGCTAGCAAAAAAAAAAAAACTTGATAAAACATCTTTGGAAACTCACCAGCAACACCTGACGGAGGAGCTGCACACGGTGGAGAACGGTTACCATGACAACCCCACATTGGAGGTGATGGAGGTGCAGCCGGAAATGCAGGAGAAGAAGATGGCCCTCAACGGCGAGTTCAGCAACGACGGCTGGATCGTCCCCATCGACAACATGCTCAAAGAGGACATCCCCGAAGAGGAGGACACGCACCTGTAGGGAGCGCAAACCTGGCACGGATTAAACACACGACCACCGAGAAACCGGGACTGTGGAGTGGCTGAACAGATTTGACGCCTGACTTCGACATATAACACGAGTGAAGTTACACGATGTGCCTTTACAAAATATTCAATGTATTCTTCGTACACACACACACCAGCTTTTATAACCCACAGCTCAGACACTGCAAAATATGATTACATCCAAGTTGGATGTATTAAAAAAATACAGTGGTGCCTTGAAATACCTTGTGAACACAAATGGTGCAGCAACACATGTAGACAGACAACATATTCATCTTCAGCAAGGATGCTTCTTTGTGGAGTGATCTGTTTATATAAATATGCTGCCCTCTAGTGGCCAGGGTAAGCCGCATTGGCGTTTCCATACATTTCTATGGAACAAATTTATCTCAAGGCACCATTGTATCAGTCTGGCACAATTTCACAGCCCAGCTAAAAGCTTCTTATTGCCAAACACTGTAAATATTTTATTAGTGTTATTGTTGATACTGGATGGTTCATTTGTTCAAATGTGCTCAAATGATTTCCTTCCCCGTTAAGCTGATTAATATAGCGCAACTTCAAACTCCAGTAATCTCCTTTTATTTAGCAGATAATTGGTGTGTTTATAATTGCCAGTATTGTATTAATAATTGAAAGTGTACATATACTACAAAGCATGATCTCAAAACATTATTTTTCAAACTCAGTTTAGATGATTATCCATCGTTTCTACTAACAACCCGGGCTTAATTTGTCTCCGACATATAAAGTTTGTCTCTCAGTCGAGAAAAATCAATTGTGCTTACGTCCTTATTTAGACTTTGGTACCATCTTGTGAAATCTTAGGGTGTTTCAGAAAAAACACAAAGATAATCGTTGAATAGTGAAGTGGTAATATGCAGGGGATTTTTTTATTTTAGTGTGTTCCCTCTATTTGTATTTTTTGTATTTATGTATTGTCTGCTAAAAAAGGTGAACAGGGGTCTGACACACTGGAAGTTGTAAATTGTTGTCACTATTTTTGTGCAAATAAAGTTTTTTTTTTTTCCACAAATTGCTTTTTGAATAGCGGGAAAGAGAAGAAAGGAAAGTCAGAATATATGAAAACCTGAACAAAATACAATCTTTATTCATTATTTACATTACATACAATGCAATACTACAAGGCTTTCTACACATTCCACGGAGAAGTGCCGAGAGGTCGGACAGTACCGCGCTTGGAACTACCCGGTTCCACTCAGGGCTCGAGATGGATGACCATGTGGTTCAGCGAGGAGGAAATTAAACAATAATATTTGGCATCGCTTTCAAAGAAAAGGTGCTTTTGATTTTTTTTTTTCCCCCCCTCTTCTCAGACACACGGCAACACACACAGCCTATTCCAACACAAAATTTGACCAGTGTTCGTGTAAAAGAAGCTTCTGGTGACTTCCCCTACTTGCGATAATGACGAGAAATCGTCAGTACGGTAAACAAATGCCATTCTGTGTGCATTAATGCCATTTTTTTTTTTAGAATGGCCACGCTGGAGTATGCAAGTCAGAAAAAGTCTAAATATTGGGGGGGAAGATTTTGGAGTGAGGGAAAAAAGTCAAAACATTAGCAGAATTTATTTTTTTAATTATGCTTAGTCCATTTACAAAGCTTTAATTTGCACTACACGACTCAGTTGAGGGCATGAATCGTAACTCGCTAGAAATTTCCACTAAATATATTTGAGGCAAAAATGACAATTTTTGTATCGTTTTCTTTTTCCAAATTGTTTTTGCTACAATACGAAGAGACTAAATGCATGATTACGTACATGAAAAAACAAAGGGCATAGTTGATTAAAAAAATATGTAAACAATGGCCACATATTTTTTTTCGATCCAAAAATAAGGTAAAACCGCGGAAATTGGCCATCTTTGCACGTGTTCCCTAACCGAGTCATATTAATCCCCCCCGGAAATCGATTAACATTATCGTTAATTCATTCAGTGCTTTTCTGAGCTACGATTCAACAAAAAACACAAGATTGCACGTTTGTATTGCATACCTGCTTTTTACCAGATCATTTCAACGCGAACGCAACCGAAACGCTGACGCTAATGCGGCTAACACACACACACACACACACATATTAATGCAGCAGTTATATTATCGAGTGAGACTTTTCTTTTTTGACACTTGCAAATAAAAATAAAATTGTGATTTTAAATTGTGCCCGTCCTTCTAATGCCACGGTTCAATTTAGTCAGAATTGCGTCATCCTTAAGAGAAATAAAAGTCTGCAAAATTCTTCTAATGTTTTCAATCTTTGAATTGAATGACGGTTATTTCCGTTAAAAAGCAACCGGAACTAATAAGCTGGTATGCAGCATACCATAACACTACGACTAAAAATCTATAGCTACAGCTAGATTAATCCTTTTAGGAAGAAAGAAAAAAAATAATCAGTGGACTCTTTTCGCAGATTCTGTCATGACAGGCGGCATACATAAAAAAAAAAATTGAGCCTAACTATTTTACTCGACATCACATTGGCCCTTCGTCGCCATCTACTGGCTCTTAGTAGACATGGCAGAGGCCTCTGATTGCACAAACCATGTTCTACTGAGTCCTTCAAAACTGAAACTCAAAAAGAGGCAAGTTGGAACATGGGTTAGCCCAAAGTATGGATGCAAATGAGCGAGTCGAGAGGAAAAACAAAAACTTGGCAGTTGGTCATCACTACACACACACACACGCACACACACACACTATTCCATTCTAGTGTAACACAGTGTTGGCTTGACGTGTCTCAGTTTCAGGGTGGCAGCAGCAGATTGTGACGTAAAAGGGAGGAGATATTAGAAATAGAAAGTACCTGGTGTGTGGTCGTTCCCTCGTCCTCCTGTGTCTTTTGCATTTGTGTCCAGCGGGCGAGGTCGTGGCGTGTTGCAAGGCAGGGGAGGGGGAGGGGGCAGCGGGTGGGCTAAAGCGTAATGAGGTCCACCAGGTTGCCCTTGGGCGGCGTCATGCTGTCGGGGAAGAAGTTGACCAGAGTGTCGAAGAGCTGCGTGCGCTGGGCGTACGTCTGGTCCACGTCTGAGAAACCTTGGGGGCGTTGAACAATTAGATAACATTTAAAACCGTTACGTGGCAAAAAAAAAACAGTCAAAGGGCGAACAAGAAGAAATAAGTTTGGAGTTTTACCCAGGGGGATGAAGTCATTACTGGACTTGAACAGAGCTGAGGGCAGAAGCTGGAACTATAGCGCAACACGAATCGTCATGAATGATCTCAGGCAGGAACAAAATTTGAAGTAATCATAAAAAAAAATATCTGTCAAGAAGATAAATCCAGTACCTCTTTGGTCTCCTCGGGGTCTGTGTGGTCCACAGTGAGCGAGAGGTCATCCTGTAGGTATTTGAGGGCGCTCAGTGGCTCCGATTGGGCTTTTTCTTCAAACCTGGCCAGAACAAAAATGACAGTTGCGGTTCTGATAAATGATCACTAGATGGCACCTGAATCCCTCAGCATCTGTTTTTCTCAACAGCAGAGGTGGGCAAGACCTTGCTGAAGGCCCACGTGATATTTTTAAGTTACCCATGAATGAATCATTTGAATAAATAAATATAAAATACATTCAGTCACCAATTACTTTGTCACAGACCTGTACTTCCTGATGAGATATCTGCAGTGGCGCAGAAGGTACTCCTTGGAGGGCCGACACAATTTCAAGGACCAAAAATCATCCAGGCGCATTTTGGGAGAGCAAGACTTGCCTGGATTGCCGCCAAACAGATAATGCACCTGCAAACACAAACCGATGACTCTTTGGAATCGTGAAAAATATTGCCTAGCAGTAATGTTGTCAATATTTCCCACAAACGTCATGCGACGGGTGCGTGGAAGGGAACGCCATACCTTGTGCATCTCGTCGTAAACCAGCTGGTGAGCAAAGCGCGGACACGGCTCCTCCTCCTGCAGGACCTTGCTGGGGTTTTCCTTCACTGCCTGGTCGTTCTTATACACACATGACCTTGGGCATCGACCGAGAGGAAGCTCATTAGCATAAATGAAACGTGTGGAAAAAGCCCTGGTAGTTCAAATCCAACCCGGAAGATAAATTAGGTATTATTTGTAAATCTCGGGTGGTGATAACAAATGACAACACACGTGCTGAAAGATTAATGAGCACATAGCCGCTTAAAAAGTCTCGCTGGTCTCGTTGAATGGCCTCGGGGAGATTAAGAACAGCTAAAATCAATGTGCTGGAACATTGAGGACGGTCTGTACTTTCCCAACCAGTGACTCCAAAACGTGAGTGCAGATCCAGGACACACACACACAAATTCAGGGGGAGCTTTCTGCGTGCCCTACCAGTTGTTGCGGGCGATGTCATAGATCCAGAAGGAGTTGCGGACGTTCTCCTCGCGTTTATCTTTGTCCTTGCTGAGGCCCGACAGCACGTGGATCTCGTTGAGCTCAGGGTCGATGGTGGCCCTCTGGGTAAAGCCTGTCATCGGTACTTTGAGGGGGGGGAGCAATAATTCGACAATCATTACTCAATGCTTTGAGCTATTTAAAAAACTATGAGAGGGAAAAATTCCAAAGCAGCAGAATTGGAGGCTCGGAAATAAGAAAACAACATAATAGCACGCCGCCATGGCAACAAGGCCAGACCGACTGGAGTGCGCAGAATGCAAATTCAGCCTGACTTTCATTTCCTCCTCCCCACCACCTCGTTTGCGGTAAAAATCCCTCCGCTCGGCACTTTTCACACGGGTCAATAAATAACGTTTCGCAACCGGTAAGGCATCAAAACGAAAACTTGACTACAATCATATCGTTGAACCTTTTTAGCGAGCCCGCTAGTCATTTACACGTTGTTTAAAAAGCAACGCAGGCATGCTCGCACAAGAGTTACACTTGGCAAAATATTCCGAAGTGCGGATAAAGGATTGCTTTGTTGACAGATATCAGCGGTGATGCTACGGCAGCGCTGCACATTCACTCACATGAGAGTGAGAGATTTACGAGACACAAAGACGCAACTGTTTGTGCTGCCCGCTTCCTTCCTTCCATTCCTTTCAGTTGTTTTTATGCATTTGCACACTGTCATCTTTTAGGGGTCCAGATTGTCTTGTGGATTTGTGCTGGTTAAGACTGCGAGATCAGTCGATATTAGCAATTAATTAGAATTTGTCAGGATAATTTTGCTCCTGCTAACAACATAGCAGTGACGAGAGAGGAGCTTGTTTACAAAACCAATCAGTGGTGTCAAATTTGCAACTTTGATCCTGAGACTATTTTTCAAAAAAGAATCACAAAAAAAAAAAAAAATTATATTTCATTTTAAGACCATATCGGCCAACTCAACTCTTACCCATGCCCGAGTCCTTCTTGGTGCCATCCGATATGATCTCCACGTGGTCTCCGTCCACGTCGTAGCTGAAGAAGTCATTGAGGTAGGTCTTCGACCTCTGACCCCCAAATACGTACAGACAGCGGTTTCTCTGAAAGGGGAGGGAGGAGAAACTGATTAAAAGCTCATCAGGGAGGATGAGTCATTTTGCCGACTCACGGTGTGAAAGAGCATGCAGTGTCCGATACGCGACTGGATGTCCTCCGGGCCGGCGTTGCACGAATCTTCCCGCAGGAGGCTCCAGGTGGCCGCTTGGCATTGGTAGGCGTAAAGGCCGCTGAACTGCGGCTCGGACGTGCGGCTGTCCTCCACGCTGCCGTTGCACGTCAGTATCCGGCCGCCAAACGTGTAGATCATATGCTTCTCCGAGTCCATGCACATCTGTTCGGTTCGACGAAATTAGAATATTTCTTCTGTGTGTTTTAGCCACTTAGTTACCTGATGGTCGAACACCAGCTTTGGCCCCCCGTCGGCCGCCGTGTCCTCGCTAAGCAGCGCCCACGTGTTGACGTCAATATCGTAGCGGTAGAAGTCGCTCTTCAGGGACTTGCTGTTCCTGACGCTGGAGTCCAAGTAGCGGCCCAGCGTGTAGATCTGGCGCCTCTGGGAGTCGATGCACATCTTATGGCAGGAACGAGCACTTGGGCCGCTCTGGAAGACACAGACTCATTAGTTTGGAAGACGCTATTTTGCTCCATTTGGCTTCCCAACTTGGAGCGTCACGTGCTTACCTCTTTCTCTGTGTCCCGAGAGATGCAGACCCACTGGTTCTCCTGAACGCTGTAAGCCCAGAAGTCAGCAAGGTCCTGCGTGCCATCCCAGCCCCCGAACAAGTACACAGTCTCTGCAGGACACAAACGCTTCGTTCAACTCATAATAATGCCGAGTGATTTAAAGTCATGTGAACTGCTGCGAAAGATCCCAAAGGAATAAACTCGGACTGCAAAATTGAAGGTTGGTTCTCAGTAGGAAATTTAAAATCGTTTATTTGAGGAAAAACAATAGTGGAATCCTTTTTAACGGCTCGAAAAGGAATGCTCTCTGAGCCGTCTCGCTTTTCAAAACATTTGAAAATCGAACTCGTGTAAACATCCTCGAGTAGAAGGGAGACAAAAGGTCAATGTTTGCCTTTCTGGAACAAAACCCTTCTCTTGGCTGGGCACACAATAATGCGTCACTCACTCACTCGCACGCAGGGGAAGTGCACATGAACAGAATCGTCCGATTCAATTAAAGCGGCAAGAGTCGAACCAGCCGAGTCATAACACGGCTCGCGTGCGCTCTCACCAGTCTGAACGTCGATGACCATTTGATGGCCTCCCCTCATCCCCGGCCTGTTGTCGTCACCATCGCCTGCGGAGAGCAGAGGAAGGCGGGTGCAAAGGCGGCATGTGAGTATGGGATGTGGGGTGGGAGGGGCGGAAAGTGGGAGGATGGCGTGGAATGGGATGGGAGGTTGAAGGTTCACACACAAAGGAAGACGACATTGTTTTAGCGTCAAAGCTTTGACATGATACTGAAATGTTTGGATAAGTCCAGCTTTTAATAGATGGCCTCACTGTTCACGTCGTCCCTGTTGATTTCTTGGGCGCTTGTACCTTTGTTGCATTTAGGGATGATCTGACTCCACCTGGGCTTGTACTCCTGCTGGCTGATATACTGGTTAAACAAACCGTCTATGGAGAGAGAAGTGGCATCAGCGCACGAAAGAAGCGGACGGAAATAAGGACCCCCCCGAGAAATCAGGGGTCGAACCTCGAACGGCTTTGTCGATGAGGTCTTCGCAGGCGTCGAAATCGCCTTGCAGCACCAGCCGGTCGTGCAGGTGGGTGAGCATGGGGTGTTCGAGTGCTATGCGTGTCTTCTTCTGCAGTGACTCGAAGGCCTCCGTGTAGTTGTGCTGACGAAAGTGTTTCAGGCAAAGGCGGATGGCTTCCTGTTCTCTGTACTGCAATGACATTTAAAAAAAAATAATAAAAAAAAGGAAGGACACTTGAAACTCAATGCTCACAATCTTCTGAATTGAAAGCAACTTTAGGTCAATAATATGATTTTCGAGGAATTCTTTCTTTGAACTGACACTACTTCAGCACTGGAGTTAAATATTCAGAAGTAGTAACTAGACGCGACCAGCAGAGGGAGCTGTAGATTCAATCTGAGCTCATTTGTTGACTAAGGAAACGTAAAAGAAAATACTAAAATATTTTCTGCACTTGACATAATTTAAGTGTCAACATTTTAAAGCGGAAAATGAAAAATAAGAATAAAATAGATATATTTGTCCACATCTTACCTTGCTGTACCAGTTAAGGCAGGGCTGCACAACATCTGGATCCTCGATCCCGTGCAGCTCAATGTACCAGATGCTGAAGTTAAAACTCGGACCCCACGACATCAGAGGCACTGAGGGGCAGAGGGTAGAAAAATTTGCATGAACCAGCTTGAGAAAGTCAACATTAGAGTTGCAAGCACACTGACGGCTCCTTACCTATTTTGACAAATCTGCAGGGAAACATCTGCTCGTCAATCTTGTGCTTTGAGGTGAACGTTTCCTTGTTGTAATCATTCTTAAGGCCACTGGCAAAGGGAACAAAAAAATTTAATTTAAAAAAAAAAAAATCTGTCTGCTCCCTTTAACCTTAAAAAAAAACTAGCAATTTCATATTAGCCAGTATTTGTAAGCAGATCAAGTTCACCTGGACAAAAGCTCGGTCATGTTTTCTTCGCTCATGCCACCGAACACCTTGAACTTCTTCAGGTTGCAGACGTGAGTTTTCTCGTATTTGCCGAAGGTGATGCTCTGAACAATCGCTGGCCTCTCCAGTTTCAAGATTAAAAACTGCAAAAAAAAAAAACAAGGACAGCATTTTCAATTTGGCTTTTGATGAGAAAAAAAAAATCACTAGGTAAATGAGACATTGCAAGGACACATGAAGACATTGGAATTAAAACGGCTGATAATTAAATAAGCAAAGAACAAAATGGACATCATTATGTTTACCTGTGGAGGGTAGTTGCTCTCAGATGACCACCTGGATGACTGATCATTAGGTTTGTCCACCAAAATGTTCCTTAAAAAAGCATTAAGTTAAATATTAAAAATCCCGACATGGATTTATGGGGACGACAATCAAAATGTCAACCTGTGCATCACGGAATTTATTAGGTGGTACTTTATGTAAACGTATGAGAACCACTGGCTAAGTTTATCTTGTAGTTTGATAACGTCATAATCATATTTATTTATTTGCATGTGCAAATCTGTCACCTCTGGGATTTAGGAAGCAATAAATTGACAAGACTCCTACATTTATACCATTGAAGTAAACACTTTTATAGAGTGTATTAGGATTTTTTGTTTACTCATGCATAATGGTGGTTCTGCGTGCCCATTTTACTTTTGTTAATTATGTTCCGACTGATATTTATTGAAAATACAGTCAGAGAAAAATAAAAAGGGCAGTAAACAGGAAAGGATACACTGACACGATAATACCGTTGAAGCGATAGTCTTAAATACAAATAATAAAGCAGAAGAAACTAATATCTGGCCTTGTACTGTCATGGAGTGAATATTAAATTCTCAGAGAAGACATTAAACTGACATTGAGTATGATTTGGACCGAAAATCTGCCACAAATCATTCCCAAAAATATCGCTAGCATCGTTAGCCAATGCTAACTAGCCTGCATAATAAAATGAAGAGTAAGGCTAGCAAGCTAACTAAGTCAGCGCTCACAGCAATTCACAAGGGCCTATATGCAGATAGCGGACAGACAAATATGGAAATTACTCACTCGGGTAAATACGTGGAGGAGTAAGAGCTCCATTTGAAAACGCTGAACGTGAGAACCCTGCTTTCTGGAACGACAGCCATCTTGTTGCAGGGGGGAGGGGGGGGGGGGAGAAAAAAAAAACAAGCAGGGGGCGCGCTAAGCGCGTTAGCACTAAAAGACACACCGCACCTTTTTTACTTCAAATAATATGCAATATAACACCATATTCCCTATTATGTTGATCATACTTAATACATTAAAACTCTTCAGCATCTTAAAACAACCACGCAAACAATAAAAAAAATCATATTTGTACTCTGTTATGAAATGATTTTATTACACACACACGTAAAGTATAGAGCTTTTCTATGAACACTCATAATAAACTAGTCAAATAAGTATACATTGGCGATAGGTAGGAATTCTGACGTGTTGTAGGGCTTTAATACAAAAAAATAAATAAACGCACGCACTATATTCACGGAATCAGCTGACTTGCCCTGACAAAGATGGCGGCGAAAGACACGCGTCATGCACGTACAACTGTGTGGAAAGACTTTTTATATTCACTAGAACTGTACTGCCGATGTCTTGTGTCCTGGTTTTGAGTTTCAATAAATGTCAGTTTGGTAAAGAGACTTTCAGGGTGATGTCAGCCTTCTATGAAATATTGAGTCGGTGGACACAAACACTCTAGATGCATCATCGGATGACTAATAACTCTATTCCCGTTAAATGGCTCCCCTCTACATCATTTTATTGTACTCAGAGGCACGACTCATCTCCTGCATCACTCGACCCCCCCACCCATGCACCACTTCTTCTCGGGGACGTGCTCAGACCTCCTCGTGTAAATTCAGTAAACTTGCCATTATAGTGTCAGTTTTGCATTACTTTAATGCACTCTCGCTCTGTAATTCTATCTTGCATCTTGTTCAAATATCAAAGTGTAAGATGGAGGCGGTGTTTACTTGAATGGGAAATATCATTTACAATAGCATATTGCATTGCATGCAATAATGTATGCTCTATAATGGGATTTATGGCACCTGGCCAGAAAGAGTATAGGATGGATATTACTGAGTGATAATAAAAACTAAATGCAATGCAGATTAGCAGCGCATATTAATTCGTAAATATTTCTAATAATTCGTATTTTTACTAGCAGGAGGATGCTGCATTTTTTATTTTTTATGTGGGTGAGCAGTCTCAAAATTAAATATTATTATTATTATTTTTATATATTGTAAGTATTATGCATAATAATGGTTCCCGGGTATTATAAGGATTTTTTTTTTTTTGTAGTGGTAAATAGATGCTATAATGAGAACGTATTTCTTCTAGCATCCTTGTTTTTGTCTTCACCTCGGATGATAATAATAATCCCGATCCAGCCAAATCCTCATCATCCTCATCATGGTTACAGCGTCATATTTTTGCAATTGCTGGAGATGACATCATCACACGCTCGTCATCATCTTTCCGGTAAAAGCACAGCCCACCGGCCCAGGTGCTATCAGTTTTTTTTTTCTTTTTTCTTCTGGTTTTAATACCACTTTTTTTGCGAGAAGCCATCACGTGGGAGGCCCCTTTAAGTTGCCATTGACGGAGGCCCGAGCGTGTCACATGGACATGATATCATGACCGGGCAGGAACACAGCGAGCGAGGGAGCGAGGCCACTTCTTCTTCTTGGAGGTGGTGGGGGGGACGCGCGGAGTCATTTCACGAGGATCCGGAACGTTAGACGCGTGGACTTGTCGGTTATACAATACACCTGTCAGCAGCTGTGACGCGCTTTAAAAGAAGGAAAAAAAAAAAAATGTCACGGAGGAAACATCGCGGTCCCGGAGCAGCGCCGATTGAGTGTGAGTGAAGTTATTTCTCCTCGCTGATGTGCGCCAGGCTGCTGTGCGCTTCTGGCGCAGGTGCGTTTGCGCATACCTTGACAGTGGGCTTTTATTTCGCTTTGCTTTTTAATAAGGAACTAGTTTTCCCACACGGGGAGATTACGTGTTCATTCTCTCGTTCGCCACCAGTGTCCGCATTCCAGGTGCTGTTGCGCACATCGAAATGGGAGTAAACAAGTGGGAATAAGAGGGGGAGAAAACGGGGGGTCGTGGGGGGGACGCGTGTTTTGATCATTAAGCGTGACTGCCGTGGGCATGAGTGGGAATATACTGAAATCATCCGCCAGGTCGGGCCGCCAAGAACAAGTTGGCGTCCGAAAGCTTTTTTTTTGACATTTCAATTAAAGCAAAAATTAATTTAACGGTGTCCAGTGGAAATAATGCAATAATAAGTCACTAAGTAGAACTTGTGATTCTCAGAGTGAAAGAGAAGTTGTTCCGCAAAGTAGATACTAACTAGATAGATCAATAGATAGATTGATAGATTTATCGCTGTGATATGTGCGAGATGTTGGGCTGCATCGTGAATTCCATACTTTTCTATTGACATTATAAAAAAGAATCACATCATTGGCGTTTGTATGTAGAAGTTGCGCCCCCTTGTGGAGAGATTATTGGGAAGTTTTTTTTTTTTCCATGATCAATCAAGGAAATGTCATCACATGCCCATCCCTAGCAATTTTTTTTGCCTTGGTGGAGGTCACTATGCTAAACTGCAGTTGTACTCTGTCAATGCGTAAACAATCAAATCTAATATTTAAACACAGTATTTAATATTTATCGTAATTTCTTGTGATTTGAGTTGTTTTGAAGCCGTTGGGCTGTGATCCAAAAGCGACTGGGGTGTTCATTTGTGTCAACAAACCACCGTGACAAGCCTATGAATGCAACTATGCAAACATAAACTCAAATGAGGAAATAGTTGATCTCCCTGTCTTGCTATTTTAGTCGAAACTCACGCACTAATGTATATTTTTGTAATCAAAAATACTTGGAATGAAGCAATTGTGTTCCAAGATTCCGCTTGTAAACAAAGTAACAAAACCCGCCCAAACAAGTCCGAGAAGTGATAACAATGAAATAATCCCGTGGCGTTAACAATCATTAATCCTGCCATGTTTGCTTTCCTAACAAACCTGTCATGAAGCGAATTTATTTCTAATCTAACATTCATCTAATCTGAAAATCAAAACAGTTTGACCTCTCAGTCATCATGATGTAGTTCGCCTCTAATCTAAAAAAATGCTTGACGATATCACTCCTGTATTGCATGACATTGTCCAGGCGTACCTAATGTTGTGACCGCATGTAAGGACTAAATAGAACCCGCAGATTAGCTCCGAGTTGCCAGTAGAAACAACACGGCCATGTTTCCTTTTGTCCGTCTTCTGGTTGCGGTTTACAAAAGGCAGACCTTCCCCGCGTGCGTCACGTACAGATCAGTTTCATTTGTTTGGAAATTAGCCTTTGGTTTGCTAACGTGTAACCCATTACCCCGTTCCGCCAGTGTATTTTTTTAATGATGTGTCTCGATGTGAGCGTAACTCAAACAAGCCAGCTGTGAAAGTTGCATTTCCGCTGGGTTTATGCGGTCATAATTAGCACCTCCCATGTGACTGCGAGAGCTTGTGTTTACATGACCAGCCAGCGGAAGTGACGCAGGAGGCGGCCTTAAAGGGAAGGCGGCGTCGAGGACTGAGTGACAGGACAGGACGTTGCAAAATAAAACATTTTTGCTGACCGCTAGCTTTGTTGTGATGATCACAAACACGCGAATGAGTCATTGGCGGTTTGGCGCCGAGTTTGTGTTTGATTATGAAATGTGTTTACCCACCCACTCCCTATAAAAGTAGTGACACAAGGTTGTGTTTGTTCAGAGCTTGGCCTGTTCTAGTTGGGAGCCAACTTTCCCCGGTTTGCTATTCACAGTGACCTCATCATCGCTCTGGCTCGCTTCCCTCTCGAACTTTCTTGGCTGTGAAACTTTTCATCAACTCTTACAGGCACTGACATCAACCTATAAGACAGGGGTGTCAAAATGTTTATTTCTTTCGGAGGGCCATTATGACAAATAAATGTATGAGCACCTCATATTATATCCAGTAAAAGCTACAAAACTGACAAATAACTCGTTTTCAAATCAGACGAGTAAAAACTGGTCAAATATTTTTTTAAAAAGATATTAAAAGTGAAGACAATTTGTAATTCTAGTAATGACACACGGATTTGATGCACAATTTGTCTTCCCGGGCCACATAAAATGATGTGGCGGGCCATATCCGGCCCCCAGGTCTTGAGTTTGACACCGGTGCTATAAGATGTCTGCGTAAAAACTGGAACCGACCAATCGGTGGTCCTGCTATGAGTTTTGGTCCGAATAAGACACAATTCTAACTTTGAACTTTTCATGATAGCTTGGACAATAACTACATAGATTTCAAATCTTGCGCCTGACTGATATACAGAACTTTCGGATTTGATCCGCATTCTGGTACCAAGATCAGAAGTCTTAGATGAGATTCTAACCATGACCTATGATTGACATCTAAAGAGAAAGTGGCGTCATGTGAGGCATGAATATGGACCGCCTTGTACATTGGAGTTATTTTAGTTTGTTATATAAGACCCGATAACTTTTATACAATGCATGGCTTTATTGAATCTTTTTGTCTTTGTTTTGATACATTATACCCAGAATGGGTCTGCTCTCAAGAGGCGGATTCGATTCTTGCGCAGCCCGCAGGATGGAGGGTGACTCGGCAGGCAGACTGGCCCGGCTCCAAGCTGCGCAATATATAACAGGGGCGGCAGAAAAACAAGCCGACGCGCTCGTGTTTGTGATCCGAGAGTTACTTTGACGGACGCTATCGACGTCAGATAGAGTCGGCGAAGATCCAGAATCACTTTCAAGTTGAAACGATATCTGGCGGGAATGGAAAGACTGCAGTGTTCCTTTGCTGTCAAAGCCAAAAGGTAAGCAAAGCTGCGGCTGAGTTTTGTTGTTAGCAGATTCAGGAAGTTGGAGATGTTAAAGGTTGCGGCGTGGATGCGGGGATAATATTAGAGCAGGGACAGATTGCTTCAGCGCCGGCGCTAAGTAGGCCAAAGGCACAGGGGGAGTGTCACATGAAGCGGCGCTGCTATGTTAGCTATTCTCCAGTGTCTTGTTTAGCTCGAGATGGGAAAAGCGAAAGAGCGAGCGAGCGAGGAATTAAAGAGAGAAGGCCTCGCCGTGTGTCATGTTTCCCATGCCGTCTGGCGTCTGTACATGACACTCAAAACCACTTGTCGACGAGAGGAAGTGTTTCTTTTCCTTGGCCCGGAGATCACGGCGACCTTTTTCCTTAAGTGCGTTAACTGGTGCAGAAGGTCAATAAAAAAGAGGGGGGGGGGTTCCTCGGCGGTGTTTGTCAGAGGGCGTTAAAAGTTCAAAGTTGGGAAGGGGGTGGCGTTTAAGGTTTATTTTTATGGGCAGTGATTGGATGGAAATGAAAACTTGCCGTTATGCAAAGACACAGAGTCAAGACGACAATACTCCGACAAATGTAGTCTGCTACCGGATTGTCCCCGTTTGCTTTCGGATTTACTTAAGCGTGTTTATACATCCGTTTCGGTGTCCGGCCTTGCATGGGAGAGTTTCTTTGGTCTATCATCTGTGTTTGTCCAGCACATGGAGGAGGGAAAGGGAGGTATGAGGAGGAGGGTCAGGTGACTCGCCATAGCATCGGTTTCCCCAGTGACCAGAACCGAATAGACCAGCCGGACCGGTTCTACCCTGTAGGAGGGCATGGCAGATGACACCGCAGTTCTCGTGGCTTTGCTTACTAGGAATTTAGTGGTGTTGTGATTATGTATTTTTTTTCTGTATTACTTGTATTTGTGGATCTTGTCCTGTCCGCTCTTGTGAAAGTAAGAAAAGTCATTTAATTGTGCTATCATAATCAAAATTATTTTCAGGATAATCATTATTTATATAGTATACAATACATAAAAAATGAATGAAGTATTTTTGTAACAAAATAAAAACAATCAAATAAAAATAGAGTGATAATGGATGGATGAAATATAATATATAATTAATATTAATAGGTCATTTTGTATATCATATAGAAAATAAATAAAACACACGAAAGCCACATTCATATTATTAAAATATTCCAATATCGTGAATCACTGCTTTTAATGTTTAAATTGATTTATTAGTACTGTATTGCAACAGTTAACTGGGTTACAATACATATTTATTTTTTCATTTATACTGTTTTATTGATTAATTGTGTGTGTGTGTGTGTGAACATGACAGGGGAAGGCGACGAGATGTCTTTTTTTTTTTAATTTAATACAATTCTTGTCTTTTTCTCTGGCCCAAGTCCCTCTACCTCCCACCGCCTCACTTCTTCCTTGTTCCCACGGCAACTCATGGCTGTTGGTTACATAATGCTTGCCCTGTCAGGCTCTGGGTGTGTGTGTGTGTATGTGTGTGTGTCCTTTAAGTCGGTGCCCGGGCTTTGGGGAATCAAAATACGCGACTTTTCAAGGTTTTATTAGCCTGCGGGCTAATGTGTTACTGATAGCATTAACAGCGACTGCATAAATATATGCGTGTGTGTGCATGTGTGTGTGTGTGTGTGTGATCCATTCAAGAATTGCTGTTTCATTCACAGTAGCCGGACGACGGGAATGGTTGAATTTAGTAATATATGCCCCATGCTTGATCTGCATGCTAACTTAGCGTAGCATATATTCTCGGCTTCCCATATGCACGTACATTCAACATCGCTATTGTTGTATGAATGGGGATTAGTGTTTGATTAAATCGTGAACACAAACACACGTGTGTGGACACACACACGGACCGCCACGGGCTCAGATCCTCTCTAATGGCATTAGGCAGGGCACAGCAGGAGAGGGCCAAGCTACTGTTCACTTCAATTAGAGCCCATGTCAGGGGACGAGGCATGCCACCCGGTCTGCTGGTCGGGTAAAAATTACTCGGAATATGTACTTGAGTAGGAGTAAAAAAAAAAAAAAAAAAATTAAATTAGTGTAGTAGGACTTTTATTATAATATTTTTATTATTATTAAAAAATCTCTGAAATGAGCAACAAGAAATTAGCTTATGCTAACTCGAAAAAAAATTGAATTTTAGAATAGTTTGCTTTTATGACATTTCACCTCCTTTTAATGAGGAAGACGGAAGTCAAGGTCTCGTTTGACTTTCAAGTATTGTAACGATGTCAAATGTTTTTAATTTGCACCATTAATAAGGTGCAAAATTGCTGAATTGCGCATTTTCTTTGCGCAGAAAAAGCCTGCGTTGTATTTGCATAAATGAAAGCGAGTGTGTGTGTGTGTCTTGTGTGTGTGTGTTGAGCACCTGCAGTGACTGAGCGCCTTTCTTTAGAAGCTCTCCAGTCCGCAGAGGCGGAGCTGCAACGTGCCGTATCGAAGGCCAGGAGAGACATTTTGTGCAATATTTTCAAACTGATCCCAAGCGGCACCTCACATTTGGGGGCACTGATTACAAGAGGCAGGAAGACAGATTACATAAGAGACCGTGAAAATCAAGAAGTATGTATCCGGCATGCAAATGCTGCCCGAGTAACTCGGGTGGTTTCCAGACAAGATGAGACAGAGCTTTGGACGCCATATGGGTGGATGTCCTGTGTACAGAAACGGAAACATGTTTGTGCTGCGGTTGTGGTTAACATAACCCCGATTGAGTCGAGAAACACTTCCAGCGCTAGCAGGAGACGTAATTCATCTCATTAGCTAGCATACTAACAATTAGCATGTATGCTATATATATTTTTTTTTACATTTTGAACAATGGGGATTTTTATGAAATTATTTTTTAAAATATAAACGCATAGTTAATATTTATTTTGACTATTTTATTAAGTTTTTACTGTATGGATTATTTACGATTATTTTCTATTGTGCACGATGGTAATTGTAACTACACTGGTGTCTTGAGTGACCTATTTATTTGACTATTTAAATTTTTGGGGAGACAAATTTTTTTGCATCGACTCCAAAAAGAAATATATGAGGACCATAAAACAAGGAGAATTAATGTGCACGTGTATTTAAAGGAAGCTAGCTAACTAGTAGGCCCTACTGCTAGCTTAATGCTAAAGATTAAAGCTTGCATTCCTTTCAGTGCATCAGCTGGTCCGTTTAGACTCGATCGTCCACAAGTCATGCAAGTGCACAGCTGGGCCTTCAAAACACGATACGTCCCACTGTGAAATCGTCGGACTGCCTGCTAGTTGTTCGCCGTTGATTTACAGCCAGTCCAGATTAAAATTTGAACCGCTGCAATTGGCCGCCCGATCTCTCCGAGGAGCGCGCGGCTTTCGCTCTTCAGAGCATTTCGCAATAAATCTCAATTTTATCACGTTTGAAACCCCAAACTTGAAAAACTTCACGCCTTGATCCCAGCCCTGATTTCTTTCCACTTTTACGAGCCTGTAAATGCCTTAAATGCCCCGTTTAAAATATGGAGCCTCGTGAAAATGTCAGCATGGAAGTTTCACGTTCCGACATGAATTTTGATGAGGTCTGCTTCATTAAATAAGTGCGATAATTTTTCATTTACTCTTTATTTTAGTTTTAGAACGAAACTGCTGCTTTAATTAAAGTGCACCCTTTTGAATCAGAAAAAAAAATCTATTTATATAAAAGTGAGTAATTTAGGAAGTGTTTCTTGTGAAGATAACTCAGCCACGTGTGTTATGCGTCAGTATTCGCGTGTGTGTGTTGAGTATTTCGCTTCTACAAAAAGCCTCGGGGAAGGAAGATACTGTATTGTGTAACCCGACACCCCCTCAGATCAACTGCACACTTTACGACACTTACGAGACGTAATGCAACTTCTGAACTCTGGCATTCATTCAAAAAAAAAAAAAGTCCTCTTATCTCCACATGCTGACTGCTTACTCAGGCTTTTTTTTTTTAACTGAACTGCAAAACCTTTGAAAGTAATCCCAAGGGTGGAATTTTTTTTTATTTGTGAATAACTACACCAAGTGCAGTGAGATTTCTACTTCCGCTAACAAGACATTGGACAGCAGGGGGCAATATAATAAAGTACGATGCAGACACAAGCGAAGAAGAGACACCAGTACTCTCAGAAAGCTGCAATAATAAAAGTCATTCTTCGCAGAGGATAAAGAATATATGCCTGGGAGTAGTTCTGCTATCTGTGTTCAAATCTTAAAGCGATCTATTGCCGCCGCTATCCATGCTAATCGTTAGCTCATCTATGGTGTTTTTTTTCACTAGCAATTAGCATTAAGATATATACAAGAAAAAAACGACTCAAACTAATCCACAATCCGAGAACATAACATCTCATTGGTTGAAGGTCACCTAAGTGGCTGAGCGTCTCATAAATTCCATCTCATTCAACAACTAAGTGCTAATTTTTATTGACGAGCAACCTTGCATACGCGTTGATGTATATGAATTTTGTACATTGCGTTCCTGAGTTGGCAACCTCGAACGTTGCCAAAGAATGTGCTTTCTGGCCCTACGAGTAATCCCGTACACACATACACACACACACACACATTTGAGATGATCCACGCAATACCAATAATGCTCTATCGGTGGCCAAATGTTAATTGTATTTTCCTCCTCTTTACCCTGAGGTTAGCGAAATCGATTGTCACGGTATTTACAGCGGACCACCTACATGTCCTCTGTTCTGCAATTTTAGATTCCCCTAAGTCATTATTCTCGGAAACCTCCGTTTATTCACAGCATTACGGTAAAAGCGACTCCATCGATTTTGAGGATGTGAGGCGAGTCTGGTGGCCTGTCTGGAGCACGTGTGGATGTCGCCACATGCTTATTTATGCCGAAGATTATTTACGTAACGGATGTAACCACCCCCTCTGCGGGACGGCGCGGCTCGCTGCGCTGTTGATAACCGAGGGCGGCCGACAAAGAGATGGCGTCCATCTCGCAGGGACTTCTTATGTAAGCTCTCTCTCTCTCTCTCTCTCTCTCTCTCTCTCTCGCTCTCTCTCTCTCTCACTCTATACAGGCTTCGCTTGGAGGTTAGTGTACGAAGCTCAAATTAGCAGGCCAGGCTGGAATGACGCACTTCTGGAATGAAGGTCTGAATGTGTGTGTGCGATTAATTTGAATAATAAACGAACCCTGTGATAATTCTGACGAGCATCAAGGGAGCATTGCGTAATAATGTGTGAGTGTCGTTCGAGCTTTATTGCGCGTCTACCTTTCGAACCAAATTGTTTACCTGGCTGTGGAACGAGAAAAATGCGCATGTGGGCGGGTAGCATGATCCTACCTGTTGTAAAAAAAAAAAAAAAAAAAAGTGTGTGTTTGATTGTGTGTGCATGTGTGTACCTTTTCACCGTGAACTTTGCCTTTTTACTTGGACGTCACTAAATTGGAAGGACAGCTTAGTCTGTTTTATGTTATGTTTAAGTGAATATTTAATATGAGGAAAAATAAGTGCCATAAGATGGCGCCAAACTAGTTTTTATATTAGACAAGGCTATGGCCGGATGGAAGAGTTATACTAGCTTTGTTATAATTGGCACAAACCTGTCCACTACTTTCAGAAGGCGAAGAAAAACATGAATTCCCCTCTTCGTATGACACATCCTGCATCTCGGAATTGTGGCGGGGAAAAAAAAAATCTAACCACAAGGGTATCAGATGACCAGGGTCACATCTGCGGTAATGAGTTGAAGGGTCATGCTGAGAAGTGGGACGTGTATATAATCGTGTTATTTTTGAAGTATGATGATGAATATGTGTGTGTGCGTGAAAATTTCTTGTGAGCAAGTCACTTCCTGTTGTTTTACCCACATCTGTCACCCAGTGAGTGAGAGTCATGCTTCTTGAAATGCCACATTTAATGGCCTTGCGTAAGATGAGTCAGCATGCCAAACGCTCTTGGCCCGTACACACACAACTGCACAGTCTACAGCGGGGGTGCTCAATACGTCGATCGCGATCGACCGGTCGATCGCCGAGCTACTACTGGTTGATCGCATGACATTTAAAAAAAAAATAAAAATATGACATACAGGTAGGCCTGTCGGGAGGCAATCACAGCGAACGGCACTATATTATTTATTTATTTATTGTAGTGGGTAGATCTTTGTGACTTGGTCGTTTTAAAAGTAGCTCGTAAGCTGAAAAAGTTTGAGCACCCCCTGGTCTACAGTATTTATTTATTTAATTTCGTTTTATTTATTTATAGTAGTGATGGGGGGGAAAATGAAGCTTCAAATGTGCTTCATGAACCCATAGGTGTATTTTTCAGTGATTTTAAACGATTTTATTATCTGTGTCACACGTCGTCCACCTTGTTTATCTATTTACGTTCTCAAAACAATCATTTCTCGAAAGTCACCGTACCAGCTGATCCACGCCCGTGACGAAAAAAACTTCAGCTATTTGCGATGACGTCTTTTGTTTTGCTAAAAATGAAAGACGTGATTTATCTACTTCAGTTGCTAACAAATGTGCGGTGTAAATATTTAATGACAGATTACAAGAATATGCAAAAAAAAAAGGCTATGATCCTACTTTTTGAACGCTGAATTAATCCCTATATTTTAACCCCCCCCCCCTCCCGAATTGTATTGTACTACATCGCCATGCAATTTAAATGACTTGTTTGTGGTCACGAAATTATCACCATCACCACAAAGGCGCTGTCAGCAACCTAACTTTGGAGGACAGGAAGTAGTTGAACACGAGTGTGACCACAGATCACCATCTGTAATTGGTAGACGGCACTATAACAGTGGATTTCCACATGTGACCCATTTCCTCCCTGAAATAACTCTCTGTTCCCAAATTAAAGTTTTAGTGAAATGTGTCAGCTCTTAAGTATTGTCATTAATCTGAATTCTTCCAGTTGTTAAAGTTGCAGGATCATCTCCTCGCTGATAGTGCTGGATTTGTATCTCAAGGCCGGTGAATTACTCGCCCTTGACCTTGGAACTCCGTACGTGCGAGGTCAAGGAGAGTAAATGTTTGTTGTGACACTCGTCCGCGAGACTCCATCCCTTTTTCCCATATTGCCTTGCGGGTGTACATCGAGGGGGGAGCGTCGCTCGGGCCGACTGGCTCTTTGCCTCTGGTGTCACCATGGAGACGTGGGGAGCTCTTATTATGAAGTTCCTCTCCTATTTACCATTCAGTACATTGAAGTCTGCTTCATTTAGCTACAGAGTGGCGTGGTAGCTTTTTTTAGTTCCAGATTGGGTGTGGGGTGAGTCACGACTTTCTTAATATTAAAAAAGAAGTGCTAATATTATTTTCAAGTGAAATATTTCATGCCCGCATGCAACCGAAGGCATCTATCGTCAGTGTGGGTGTGTGCTTCCTCCTCTTGACGCACATTTTTTGGGCTTGATTCAAGAGAGACACACCCACTTTGTTTTGTAAGACAGGACACACACCAGAGTGTGAAAAGAGTGTGTAGGTCAGGTTATGAGCCTGGCAATTAATTAGGTTTAACAAGGCAACAATTTGGATTTGGGGCGAAAATGAAACACCTAAACGCATTTTATGACGTATTCGGTGAGTAAAATGGGACTTTGCCGCTAATGTTTTTACGCTATTGGATTATCCATGTGAAGAAGTTAACACCCGCGTTTTCCCGCCAGAGGAGCTACTAGGCTCTTCGCCAAACCTTGCTGCCGTAAAGTATTCCGCGTCACAGTCACTGAGGCAACGGTACACAGACGACACACGAGGTTGCGTGCGGGACGTGGGAAAGTTGGGGATCGAGGCGAGCGCGGCGTTAAAAGTCTTCTGATGACTCCTAGTGGACGGCGATCAAGGCTTCTCACAAAAGTGAGTACGGTACAGATATTTATATTTAAAAAAAAAATCGTCTTTTTTTGTGATGATAGGGAGGAAATTGCTATAAAATAAAAATAATGGAAATATACTGTCTTGAAAGAGTGACGAATTAATGTTGTAAGGTTTCAGGTGCAAATGGTCTCACGTTTTCATACTGGTCACCAGTACTGCTAAAGTAGGATACCACACCTTCTCGAGAAATGAAAGGGAGATACTGTATGTTTGTTTAAGTCAGTCATACCCACACAGGGACTTTTGTTAAGCGTGTTGGGTGTAAGATGATTAGAAACTTGGACCAAAACACTGCTATTGTCCTTCTAAGAAGCTAACAAGAAGGGAATTTCCACTGGTATGCCATTCAGTTCCGGAAAGATATCTGATGAACTCCATCGAATCCATTCTAAAATTTGATACCCGACCTTTAAAAAAAAAAAAAAAAAAAAGGTGCTGATATAAGCTTGCTTTGATATCATTTCCTGCTTGGTAATATTTTGTTTTATTTTTGTGTTAGCATTTTTGTGATCGTCAAGAATTTTTAAGACTGTCTTAACTTTCCCTTATTTTACAGCATATATAAACTAAATGTTTTGGGCAGAACGATTGGCCGAAGTATCAATTTATATCGACACAAATTTGTGACTCAACAAGTGACTCACACGTTGCACACGAGTTAGCATTAAGTAGAAAGGGATTGTGAAGATCACCCCCTCCTCCGCCATGACGCTGATCCCTCTTTACTCGTCTTTGCTTTCAAACAAAAAACGCCCACGGCCATTTGACGTCAAGACGGCCGGTCGCGATTACTTTGCGGCCAGAGGTGGTTTTGTCAAGTCACAGACCGATAAGAGAGATTCCAACAAATCCTCTTGACCGTCACTCGTCATTGGAGACTCTAAAAAGGAAGTTGGGGGTTTTCATGTTTTTTTTGCGGCCTGTTTGTGTGTCATTTTTAATGATGTATGTTTTCTGAGTCACTCTTCTGTGGTCTTCAGAAGTATGTCGGATTGAAAACAAGTAGTGTAATACAAAGTGGTCTCGGGGGGTGTTTTATTCGTGTGTGGGTGTGGGGGGGGAGTTATTGGCAGAGAACTAACCAAACAACCCATTTTACTGTAAGCGGCTCACAATTACACACACACATAAACACAATATTTCCTATTACACCCCTTTGTCCCTTTTTCCAATTAGGTCCATCATGAACCTGACCCTTACGTAATGTTCGGGTCAATTTCAAACAAAAACACGAACGATCCGGGAAGAAGGTGCGTCAAAACCGCCGCCGGACACAATTGGTTTTGTACTTCTGTTATGTCAAAAACTGTTGCGGTGTTCACGCCCACAACGGCGCAAAACGTCAGCGGGTTTTGTCCTTTCTTTATTGTTGCGAAAATTGGGTTTGAACAACATTTTGAACACCATACGAGAAAAATATATTTTTTAAACTACTACATCGTGGATAAAAATAAAGCTTAGCTTTTTCTTATCTCTAATTTTAACATGTATAAAGAACATTTTCTTGTTTCATAAAATGTGATATTTATTTATATTTTCTATTTTCCCAGTTTTAACCGTAACTTTTCACCCACCCTGGAATCGAAATGGATTCACCGCATCGCTTGATGACCATTTTTGAAGGGCTTTGGTGACACCTAATGGCGACCATCTGCATTGATACTGTACATGGCAATCTTAAAAATGGTCATCATTTAGCATTAATGATTAGCATAAAACTAAGAATGCTCTATTAAGACAAAGACACCAGTATGTTTGTTTTAAACACACATGTCTTCACTTTAGGTTGAGTGTGGCAATTCCCTGTCCGCCCCCAGAAGCTGGTTTCACATGGTGGTTTAGATGTACGTTGCCTCGATCTAGCACCATTTGAAATCAGTGTTCTTGGGGACAGCAACACAGCTTCCCACCACAAGGTTGCATCTGAGGTCAACGCTCAAACACCGGACAGCCTTTCCATGTTCCTTATTCTCCACTACCAGATAACTGATTTCCTATGGTGCATAGAGCCCCCGCTAGAGTCCTTCTAGCACCATTTGAAATCGGTTATAAAACCGTGGATCACTGCATCTGAGCGTGGAACGCAAGCTGGGAAGTCAACACAAGAAATGCTGTTTGTAATTTTTTTTAAATAAAAAAACTGAAATGAATGTAAAAATGTCTTTTTCGTGTTAAATCTACCTTAACATTGTCACAGCATTCCGAGAAAGTAATGTCCCATTACTCGTGAGCTATTTTTAGACCAGGCCCAAGGCTACTTATGTGGTCCTTGGAGGCTGGTGACCCCACTTTGAGGTATTTCCATTTAACAAACAAAACACGGGTCACTTGGGTATTTTAGTGAGTACGAATGGATGAAATTACTGAAGGTACAGGTCTAGGTCATCTCCCCAAGACTTCGAGATGGTAAGTCATAAACACAACACATGATGCGGTGACATACTTTCCACACCCAAATGTTAATCTGTAGTCTCTAAATCATTCATAATGACCTTTAAAGAACTTTATCGTGCTATAATAACCCATTAAATACTGGTACCAATAGGTGTCATAAAAACAGCATGGCCAGGAATCTAAGGGAGGCCACAAGATGTCAGCAGAGAGCTTTCATTGAGCTCGAGATTCAGCCGACTAAGGAAATAAATTCCAGTTTACTAATGTAACAAGTGATGGTTTAGTTGTGAATAACAAATTTATGAATTGAATTGAAGGTTTACATTTATAAAATCAAAACTGGGGAATGGCAATATGGCAAGATTGACTACATCAGTCTGCACCCCTGGGAGCGTTTGCATTGGACTCGTCTGAAGCTTTTCCATGTTGTCTGCCAGAGTGCCCAACCCCTGCCCAGTGCCCGTCTGGATCTTTAGACAAACATGGAAAAAGCTCACCTAATTATCTGACCCCCGCGTACCGAGCATTGTGGAAAAAAAACACACGGGGGGGAGAAAATAGAGTTTCAATTCCCGAGTGAGATTGACAATGTATTCCGTTTTTCTGATTCCCAGAGTTCGACGTGCCCTTTATTCAAAACAAAATGTTCCTCAATTACCAATAATGGCCAATTAGATTTCACCGTTTGTTCAAAAAAGCACATCGGGGTAGATGGGCGGAGGTGAGGAAATGGTTGTTTTAATAAAGCTTTAACAAACAGAGGTAGGGCAACCTGGGGCGCCGATCCACTGACTCACACTTTACTCTCGACACACACTCTGATCTGCGACAAAAAGCACCTTTGTCCCCTGGATGCGGGGCAGTGACACAATCTCCTTTCCAAATAACTCAGCGTACAGCAAACATCACGTTGAATTCTCAAACTCCCAACAACTGTTCACACCTAAAATTGATACTGCTGTACAGTCCAATAAAAGGTACTTAAAAGTGACTTAATAACAACTACAACAAGTTTACTAAAGATGATGGGTGGCCTTCTCCCGATTTAGATTGTGAGGTATGCAAGTATATGTGAAGTGGATCCTTGTCTTGTCTTATGCTTACTTCTCAAACCTTTGTCCTTGCATACCTTTGTCTAGTCCACAGTCTTTCTGGAATGGGGTGTTTAGAGTAGTGAGCTATTAGCTTGACTTGCGTCCCACTTCCTCTTGCTATTCCCAGCTTGTTGTTTTTACACCCGTTTGGGAAATTGTCTAACACCTTGGATTCCAGCCGGGTGCCATAACAGCGGCGGGACACACTACGACCAAGACTGGCTCCTAAAACTCGCCCATGACAATCATTAGTCATCAACGTTTCATAGCGCTATGACTTCTTTGGAAGCTTCAGACATTCCGCAAATGCTTTGACCTTACTTTGATTCTGCATACAGGCCTGGCTGTCTTGTGATGAAATGATTTTCCGGAACACCTTAGTGACTTATTGATTGGTAATGGTCATCTTTGGTATCTATGACAACCTCTACCGAGACTAAAAGCAAGTCTTACCGAAACTAAAACTTTTCTACCATTACTATTCAACAAATCTGTTTCTAAATCCAAAAACCAGTCTGGCTGGCAACCTACCACATTGACAGTTCCACAAACAACACCTGCAGTGACCTTTCCCCCGGACACCCAGGAAGTCTTGTTTTCCTTGTCCTTCCAATCATTGTTATGCTAAAACACATGTAGCATTCATAAGCAACAAGTCCTTACAGTACCGTGAGAGGATCTATTTCTCACATGGGTGGTCCACAGAGCTCTTTCATGTGAACTGAGTGGTTTTCATTTCGAGGTTTTTTGCCCATATACAGTATTTTCTCTTACGTCTGACATGATGCAATTGTGTTTTTTTTCCTCGACATATTGAGGACTTCAAATGATTCATTTGTGTTGGTAAGTCTTGGAGAACCTGCATGGCACACCGTGGTCTGTTAGATGATCTCATAGGTTGAATACCTCAGTTCCAATTCTTTTCATTGTTGTCAAGACTATGAACATACTTTGTCTGCAAAAAGTACTTCACTTCCAAACCCTAAGTCCAATTAAATCATATACATGACAAGTCCTGGACCTTCTTAACTATTAATCAATAGGTAAGCCCGTTCCTAGAATCCTCATTGGCCAAGCAGGTTACATGGCTTAAAATGTTTGATCAAATTCAAATAGTCATTAGTTGTCTGCTGGCAATGTTCTTGTAAAGTCAGTTGGTCTGTTTTAAATCATTTAACACTTCATCCGAATTTCAGGCGAAGCTTTTAAAAGAGAACCAGCCGTTCTTGCTTCGCTCGCCAAGACTATTACGTTCCACGCAGGTGATCCATTCGGCTACGGGTAGCTGAGTTAAGTGACCGATGCGTTTAGGACAAGAAGAAAAAAAATGTATACATGTGTCGCTCACAGTTGCTTTAGCCACCGCCTGTAGCAACAGCGGGAAGAACAGCTAAATAACTGGAAAGCCTTACGAGTAGCACTTGAGGGCCACGAAATTGTTTCCGGGCAGTTTAGCATTCCCTGGATGCTGATTCCTTCTTGAGGTGTCAAAGTGATTAACACCAATGTTTGTGGAAGTATCCTGATGTAATGGACTCTACGTACACGTCCTGTTTGTTCCATCTTAATAAGACACGAGACCTCTAAGCGTTGTTTTGGGGGTTCTTCTAATCCAGACTTTCCAAAATAGTTTGAAATAGAGTCAAAATAGGCTTAATGCGTAATTATCAAGATGATCAAAACACAAAATAGAAGAAGTAAAGCTGCCCTCACACAAATATGAGAAGAAGAATGGAAGTTTGTGTGGAAATGAAGGACTGACTCCCTTTCGCCATTGATCTTGGTTGGGGTGATTAGCTCCAACATGCTGAAGCTGTGGTAGGTAGTGGGATTTGAATTTTTCTCAGGAGGTTTTCCTTCTTATCATCTTGTGAGTGCTTTGAACTCAAGTCACTCTCAGGCTGGAACTTCAGGTCAAAGTGGACTCAACAAGTGCTTTTGATTGCTAGGTATTCTTATCTTTGGCTCAGTCATGTTTATCTTCTGGAAAAAAAAAAAGGCCTTCATTGGCAAAGTAGAACTTGTTAAGTTGGGTGGATTGTAGATTTATTTTGACATTTTGACACAAGACATTTCATTATATTAGGTCTAATACAGATCTTAGATCTTTTATGATATTAGATCATTTCTATATTGCCGAAATAAAAATCACAGCAAATAATTGTGGGACTCGCTGTCGAATTTATGTGGTATTGCCAAAGTTTGGTTGACTTTGTTTGATGATAAGTGAAAAATACAATTCCCAGAGCGTTGTACCAAGGTTGGAGACAAACAACGCCGCTTTGTCTTTTGTATTCTTAAGCACGAATAATCAACGTGAGCTTTTAGGACATTTTAGTATGTAAAAATCCCTGACATGCAATGGAAAAGGTTCTTATCAGGATCAAGCCTTGATTCAGTTACCTTGAGCTGCCTCCAAACTTCTATATCCTCATTTATTTAAATGTTTTAGTAGCTCCCTCAGGGTTCAGCCAGTTTATATTCGAAGCGCACGTCAAATGCTGGCTAAAGAGAACGCTCTGATTTTGAACCAAAGGGAACATAATGACCTTTAAACCACTACTGTTTCTTACAGTACGCCCGTGCGGTTTTCGAGTCAGAACAAAAACGAGACAAGCTGATTCGTAGAAGCGGAGGAGAAAAAGAACAGATTACGCAGCATGATGATGAGCATTCCGTGAGCTTTACAAGCCGCCTGCAACCTAATCCATCACTCGTGTAATGGCAGAGAAGAAATCAAATTGTTACAGAGGTCCGTTTGCTCTTTATCTCATGCCAGCCTGCTGCTTCTGCTTTGATTCGCAAACATTGGTATGATTAGCTCATCCGAGCACAAACACATGGTGCTCATTAGCTCGCCATTTAATCTTGGACTAGTTTGTCAGTCATTTATAAATCGACCCGCGGGATAAAAGATCCCTGGAAGGCTCTTAGCATCTCTCATTGTTGCTTATCTAAAAATTCAAGCACCTTAAGACATAAAGTTTCTTTGGCTTTGACTAATGTTTGGTCCAATCATCTGGCTCCTATCAACACCTTCCCCCCATTCGGCCCATATAGGTGGGGGCGGATTGGCCCCCAGGCGAACCTTGGAACAAGGAGAGCTGAGAATTCTCAGAAGGCTTGCCGCATTCTCTCAAGACTACATCAGGCACTCGGCCTCGAGCGCCTCGTTGCTCTGAGAATGTCAGGTGTACAGCGAGTGCTGGGTTGAAAGCGCTAATAAACAGCTACAACGAAAGACAGATGTTTGCGTGGTCGTCAGCAGATACCCAAATGAGAACTGTTTTGATTTACTTGAAATCATGAAACCAACGAGAACTATCAGTGCATTATTACTCGGTCTATTTGGACCAATTTTCGTTAAGAAACTAGCAATTTACGTTTCTTGGCCCATTTCGCTGAGAACCGACACAACTGCCATATTCCGCTCGACACATCGCACTTTGATGTTGTTTTACGGCTGTAGTCGTTGGATTGATGCCTCGTAATAGTGGATAGCACATGTTAACAAAAGGAGATTTCAGAGTGTCGTTTTTATAAGCGCTCATTGATGTCGTGCAGGCTTTTGATGAGAATGTATGTCGTAATGCCGCAGTCTGTCACCGCGGTTGATTCGTGTGGGTTCGACCAAGCCCCTGCGGAGTTTTAGGGCTGCTAATTTTTATTAGCATTGGATAATATAACGCAAACTGTTCGGATCACTACGAATGGAGTTGTAATTTAGATTGGAGAAGAGGGTTGGTTTGGAAATCAAACGTAAATTACAAGCCGATGTGTTTCTATACATCAAATGTTCTCACTAGGGATGGGCATTGGATCGTCCGATGGGAAAAATGAAGTAACTGTTATTCTTTAATAATCAGTGGGATGGAAGAATCTTTATGAATTCTTCTGAACTCCTGTTTTGATGTGCTAGAGTAGATCACTTGGTGGAAAGTTAGCTTAAAAGTAGTCAAAAAAACTTTTGATTTTACCGACCTGGGCTTGAACCGACGAGTCAATTCCCAGAGCCACCGGTTTGTTTATTTTCGATCCCAAAATTAAACAGAAAAGAAAAAAATTCACAAAACATGCTAACAAAGAATCAGTCTTTGTTCGGACTCTAATCTAGGCCTTGGTTAAAACTTCGGAATATTAAACTCACATTGTTGATGTCAGGCAGCAAAACATTTGGTGACTAACAAGAATCTATTTTTAAAGGGATACCTGCAAACCCTTTCTTGTGTTTTCGTTGAAACTTGTGCATAGTAACATCTGCCCTGTCAACGCACATTATCGGCCTACAAATCTGTCAGTCACCTCCCAGGTGAGTAACACGCTCTTAACTATCCATACTAGCCCCCGTGTTTGTTGAGTAAGAGTATGTCGCGTTTCAACAAGTTGCTGCACGGTGTCATTTCTATGTGTGAGCTGCTGATGGAGGAACTTGTGTTGTCACGCTTTTTCACGGAGATCCTGCACAATTGGCAAACTCGAGCTCCAACAAGATTTCGCATTATTCAACAAGAACAAAAGCGAAAATTTGACGTAATTGGTTCGACTACTCCAGAAGATGGTAAATTCCGACAACCAACAGTTCATGTCGTGTTGACGAATGACCGAAGCCTTTCCCATACACGAATAACAAATAAATAACTTGCTGATATGTGCCACTACCATTATTCAGGCTTCTCTTGAAGTCTCCATTTTGTACTTTGTTTGGATAACCTACTGTTGATGTCATTCTTCTCCTATATGTGAAATTCCTCCACTCAAAACAAAAAAAGCAATATTCCCAGGCCATTTTTAATATATTCACTTTGATTTGTAATTCTGATTCCTACAATGTTATTTTTACAACATATCATTTCTGGTCTGATAAAAGGTAAGGGCAGAACCATTGGGCCTGCCTTTAGACATCCATCTTGATACTGTAAATTCCGAAGAAAAAAAATCAGACAGATGCAGAGGATGGGCTAATGTATACACGGAAGAAAGTATGCTAACGCTTGATAGCTTTATCGCCTGCAATAACTCTGAAGTCTTTGAGGTAGCGGCAGCTAATTCAGACTTTGCGTGTTTCCCTGCTTTTAATTCACTGCGAGCTTCAAAAACCCGACAATGTTGCTATCTCTAAATAAATGTTGCCCGGCTTAAAAAAAAAAACGTTTGTTATTTGTAGCCTTCTATGGAGTGCCTGTAAGGCAGGCTGGGAAAATGCATGGTTGAAGGTGTTGGAGAAACAAGAGGAAGTAAAATCACTGTCATCACGACACAAACTAAATAAGGTTTAACTATTACGAGCCCATTTTGACTGCTAGCCGGTCAACCGACACCCTGAGAGGCAGCCTGGACTGCCCCAATGGCAACCCCAAGGGGGGTATAGGGGGAGGTCCCTTTTATTATTTGATTTTACGCCCCTGGACGCCCACCCCAACTACACCTGCTAACTGACTAGCAATCCACATGCAGTTGTTAAAGCATCATGCCGCCTAATTAACTCTTTCCTGTTAGCTCAAGGACCTCCCGCTCTGACCATTGTCATTTTACGGTAAAGCAACGAGGGGGCCTGTGGCGAACGGCTGTGGTGGGGCCTTTCGGTGTAATAAATCAAACGCTAACCAACCCACATGTTGACTTTTCTCTTGTGCTATATAATGAAGAGCATACGACCCAGATTTAATCGTAAATATATGACGTTAGAGATATAAGACAAGTCAGCAATTCTAAATCGGAGTTGTGTATTGACACCAGACTGGGTGTGTATTGACAGGAGACATGTTTGCCATCAGAAAATGCTGAATCTTTTTTTTATTATAAAGAAAAAAAAACAATCCATCATTACGGTGATATGCAAGAACTAATGCAAAATAAAACCATTTGCAATTTACACAAGCTGACTGGGCGGTTGCGGATCAACATTTTTCTCCCATTTTTAGACATTTGACCAAAATAGACGGACATCTCTTGATAAAAGTAGCGTGCTACAAGCTCCTCTCCCACCCTGTCCAGACTATTAAAAGTAACCATGCTAGTTATATTTAAACCGAGTGGCCATAGAGACAGATCTCAGGATAGAATCTATGTGACTTTGGATGAAAATAACTTTTTTACTACTTGTTACAAACTGAAATAAGACTCACATGGATCGATGTTGTCGCACAAACACGTAGCACGTACGGGTTTTAGCATTTGGTAGAATAAAATCAAAGTGTCACATTGTGAGAATGACGCATTGGTTTTAGTAGATCACTAAAGCAAACGCGTGTCAGCCGTTTCTATTGCTATTTTTAAGGTCGGTTCATGTCCGAACAAGCTGTTTGGTTCGAGGGTACAACAACGCAGTTAGAAAATAACACATATGACGTTAAAGTGTGTGGGTGGTTCCTCGAACCAGCAACAAGACGGGTCATGACTACTACTTGGTGAAATAAAAACAACTACAAAAGGAACATGTATTACCTAATAATCTAATATGAATATAAAATTTGTATGGGGCACCATTTTGAAAAAAACTTTACCTTTGCGAAATTGCAACTTTCCTTTCATTCTTGGATATTTCATACTACATAAAAATCACATTTTTCTGGTAATATGAATTTATTGTCATACTATAAAATATTCTTTTCAGTATGGTTCATAAAATAATCCTGACATGCACTTTACAACTGTTTTTTTCTGTAACTTTATAACGAAAAGTCTTTTTGTATCATTTAGTATTTGGATGCATGTGGGCTGTTTTTGTTTTTTTCCCCCTACGCAAGAGTAATGAGTCTTACGCAACTGATTGTATCAGTAGCAGTGATTCGTTTTAAAAAGTGTTGTGGTGTGGAGATTCCCAGCGACCACTCCTCCAATCAAAACAACTCTGCTTTGCTCCGACTTTATTTTCCATTGACATGCTTCCAATGCGCTTTAATCACGACATGCTCTGTCGCTTGGGTAAGCAATTATTTTCCAGGACCTATCAGCATATGTCACTACCCAGCAAAAAAAAAAAAAAACGGGGAAGTAGTGTTTAAAGTGATTTTGTCTGTTATCAGGCTCTATCGGTTTTCCAGTTTGTCTTCAACCATCCTGTGTTGGTAGCAACCAGGTCTGCTTTGGGGCGTGGACACTGACAAATCAAAACATTGAGTAACACACTGTCGACGATGGTGTTTTCTTTGTTTCCCAGACGTGGGCCATTTTGTAATTACACGCTGCCTTTGGTCTGAAAAAAAAAAGAGATATTTATAGTTACCTAATACACCTGTGGAAAAGATTCCCGCCCCAAAACTATTGGAAGTGTAAACCACCTTGAACATTTAGTTTTGGGGTTTGGGGATGGGCGTATGACAAAATTAATTGCGTGCTATTTTTAATTTTAATTTTCTGTTTCCATACCACAAGTTTTGTCGACGTTTTCAGAACAGGTCACTACTACTACTATTCTTTACAAACTACAAGTATATCTTTTAAATGTAGTCAGCAGGGGGCAGCAGGAACTCCATGGTTTGAATTTTCCTGGGTTCTTTCGTTGCTTATTTCACGTCTTCCCTCAAGCGCAGCAATTCGGCTGCTCACCGTTCCTGACGTGCGAGTAAAATCGAGCTCAACCCCTACAGGCCTTGGTGTTTAGGTCCGTCCCTGGCACGGCATAGGTTAGGCGGCGGTGAAACTCCACGCTACACGTGTCGTTATTCATCCCACTACACTCCCACTATCAACAACGCCCGCCAGCACTTCACAGACTGTGATTTCTGGAGAATAAATCACATTGACGCTCCAGCTGCAGTTCCGTGGAACTCGAGGGAAGGGATGCAGACGTGCAGCTGATTCAGCAGCAGGTCTCCCCACACCAGGTGACTCACAACCAAAAGGCAACCCAGTGTCGTCTGCCTTACAGACTACATTCAGACTTTTTCTCGCGATTCATTGCTTCTCTGTTAACTCATAAACATGAAAGAATAAATCTGTTCCAGAGGGGATTGCTGTTGAACAGTCATGACCATTAGATCCAAGCTCAATTTGTTTCCTGGACTTAAGCCACTGAACTGAAAATAATACAAGAACTGGTTTTGTCACTAATAACACAAACGTGGCAATTTCTCCAAAAACTAACAGAGGCTCTGTTTTGTTACTTTTAATTAGAATTTAAGCTATTTCAATGTGGAGCTGCAAAATAAAACATAAGCGAGACGTGTAAAAAAAGCTGAGGTAGCTGCGTAAAAATGCTCACACACCTGTGCCAGATGTCGTGTTAGTGATAATGGCACGCTAAGTCGAATCGCACCGCGGGCCCACGTTACGCCACATTTATTTGGGTAAGTTGTCAAAAGTGGCATTGGTGTTGTCGTGAGAAATTTAGGTTCGTTGTTTTGGTGGTTTGGGCAATTTGAAAATGTCTTCTATGACAAGCCTGCTAAAATCGTCTCACCTTCCCATCACGCTGTCGCCGGTGTGTTATTATTCATACATTCTTTTTTTTTTACACTCGTGTGACAACTGATAAAATCGACGCTTCTGTTTTGCTATTAACGCCGGTTAACACGTCGAAATGCAACTTTCAAATTTGCTGTCGGTCTCACAAAATGTTAACGATGCCCACACCTCAACTATGATTACCAATGGAGAATCTTTGTTATTTCGAACGTCTGGAACCATCAAGCCCGTTGGTGTGCTTCCCTATCACCATGTCAACAACCCCTTAAAGAAGGTGTCAACCACGATGGAGCTCATTCAGCATCTGCGTTTTATCACCTTCACACGGCAAAGTCTGCGTTGGTCTTCACACCTCGGTGTTGACCCACGATGTGACGCTCTCACTCATTTGTCCTTGGAACGGGCTTTACTGTTTTGGTGGCACCCCGGGTTTTAAGATGGCAGATCACGCCCTGAACATTCTGCATGTTCAGGTGTGGTTGTCAGTCTGAGTTTAGATCATTTGAGAGAAACAAGGCCTGGGGTTAGATTTTCCTTAACTGAAACTGACAAAGAAATAGACCAATTAAATAGGTGGTAGTCCCCCCCCTCCTTATTGATCTTCAATATCCAGGTTTCAGTTTAAAAAAAAACAAAATGGCTGAAGGCACCCCTTGCTATTCATATTCAAATGGTGCCTCCCCCAGTTAGCTGGATGAGATTGATGAGAGGACTGTTTTAGGTTCAAACACAGACTTGATTGAGTCTCAAGCACAAAATGATGAAGTCATTCATTCTTGGTTTCAACGGAAATATTTGCTCTATTGCAGTCAGTTAAAATGAAATTTGAAGCTTCAGTTCAAAGAAGTCAAAAACTTTCTTTCCAATATGTCCTATGCAGCACCACTTGAATCTGATTAATAGTCTTCACCAATTGCTATCAATGACCTTAAGTATCTGGCCTCTTGAGCTAATCTTATGATTTTGTACAGGGTTCAACCAAAACCAGCATTGAAACTCTTGTTTAGCTGTAAACTTTACTCGGGATCTCACTTTTTCTCACTACTGTTTTAGTCCTGAGTGTATGGAACAACATAGCGTGCTGGTGGTGTCCTCTCACGTCCCAGCGGAGCTTTGAGCCCGCCTCCTCCCCATGTCTCCTGGTAAGCTATAAAGCCCTCCCACCCTCTGTCTGGAGCAGACGAAAGTTTAGAGTGCATGTGAGGTTGAGCTTTACAAAAAGCTCAGTCCCACTCGGGGATAAGAGCGAATCTAAATTTGAAGATATTTTATATATTTATTTAACTTTTTTTCTCTCTCTGTGGATTACTTGGAGCCCAATTAAAAAAAGGATTTAAAAAAAAAAAAAGGGATATCGTGTTTTTACTGAAAGCTATGGTGGCTTACGATGAACTGGGAAGCTTGGTGCCTATCAAACGGACTCTGCAAGTGATAGACAACCAGAACCAAGCCCACAAGGAGTTAGAGGTGAGTTGGATATTGCTTTTATATTGTTCATTTGATTCTGGACTGTTAAGACAATCATCTAACAACTGCACTTGTTACATTTTGTGTATTAGCTGAGCTTTTATAAATATTTGTCCCAGCGGGGGAGTTGGTAAGATACGGAGCAATCAGCAGTTTTGAAGTACCATAAACAATCTTTATGGTAGCATACGGAGTTATCAGCAGTTTCAAAGTACCATAAACAATCTTTATGGTTTGGTAATTTAGAAATAAACAAGTATTCACGTGATGATCCTGTTGATCAATGCAGGACTGGTTTCTCGACTGCAGAAATGTAGATTGTGCCTTTAGTAGTCTTTGGGAAGGAGCTTCACCAACATGTGGTTGCACCGACAGTAAAAGTGCTGAGGTTCTATAAAGTCTGCAGATGATTCTCCACAAGCGAGTTCCCAGACTTTTGCATGTGACTTATTGATGACCTTGGCTCTGTCATTTGAGGTCTGGTTCTGGTTCTCAGCACTTTTCTGTAAAAGGCAAAGGCGCACCATCTGGAGTTTTCAGCACGCTGCACATTTAAGTATAGATCAAAGAAACCCAAACGCCTCCTAGAAGAGAGGTTGTAATATTGGGTTTGGACGGAGATTATGCCACGTTATTCGTTTTTTTTTCCATTGACAAAAGTTATAGAGTTCTGCAAATGGGTCTGTTTCTGCAATAAAAATAAACTTTATTGAATTATTGGCTGTTTTGTGCTAGACTTCTTAAAAAACAGGAAGGGCATTCTTTGGTGTTTAGTTTTCTTCTGCACAGATAGGTCACAAACAAGTCCATCTGCCATGTGGCAACCTTGTACCAGACCGACCGCTAGAGGGCTTAATAAAGCTGCGGTTCAGCGTCTTCAGACCCCAGTCAACCACAGCTCAAAGGGCGCACCAGAGCGTGTGGATTGGTTCCACAGCTGTGCCTTGGTGGTTTCCTGAATTTTGCTGATCCAAAGCAAAACGTCCCTTCGATCGTCTGAAAGCATTATTTCAACTTCTTGATTACTGCACTGTTGTTGTTGGGCCATGGCCAGGCAGCTTTCTTCGAACTCTCGAGGGTAGGGGGGGTTGGTTACCTGCCTCGGGTGGAGATCTGCTCTCACGCGAGCCCTATTCAAAAACCTGTGTCAACTTGTAGAAGCACTGTGAACACAACTGCATCCCCCATCCCCCACCGTGCAATGTAAACACTCGAGCTGGGTTTACGATGAAGACCCCGTTCCCAGACTTGCCGCTGCTGTCTGTTTCATGTTACAGCCACCAAACCTGAAACACTGCTTCGCCTGTCTGTCTGGTAAAGGAAGTTAAAGAGCAGCAAGTCAACAGGAAGCATTTTTAAGAGGGCTTGTTGTCAGGCAGATAGTCGCGGAGCGTGCACAGGGGGGGGGGGGGGGGGGATGTACAGCGAACAGCTGAGAACGGAGTCTCGTGCATTCTTGGCATTCCTCCAGACCCCCTTTCCGACCAGATCAGCACTCAGAGGGGGTCTTTGTGCAGTGTGGCCCAGCCGCCTGCCTCTCACATGATGGAGCCAACAGCTGGTGAAGGCGCTTTGGCCTCTAGATTGTCCAACCAAAATCAGACAATATTTCTGTCTGCTCTGTGAGCACAATTTCCCAACTCCCTCTATTTCCTGGCTCCAAAGCCTGGAAGTGGAGTCAATAAAAAGGATTTATAACCTGACTCAATGGATTTGATCACAAGGAAGTCACAAGGAACTCGGTGCTGAGGTCTCACAGTTGGCATAACCAAATGATTTGTTCCCTCCTTGGCTAACTTCTCCCTCTTTAATTTGTCTTTCTGATCCAGGAACCCAGCAACAAGCGTGTCCGTCCTCTCGGCAGGGTGACGTCGTTAGCTAACCTCATCTCTCCGGTGAAGAATGGGGCCGTCCGGCGCTTCGGCCAAACCATCCAGGTGAGAGTCTTGTGACTCTTCTTTCCGCCGAACGTCAAAGAGGACAACATCACAGTGTCTGATTCCCGGGCCTTTTTCCATCCATAGGCCTCCTTCCGGAGTGATGGCAAGTCGCCGGCCATGCCCCAGAAGCCTTGCAGCAAGGCAGCGGCCCCCACTCCACCAAAAAGGAGAAACAGCACACTGTGGTCTGAGACGCTCGACGTTCACCAGAAGGAAACCTTAACCACCAAAGAGATCAAGAGGCAGGAGGTGAGAATCTCTTCAGACTGAAAGAATGAAGCCTGTGTAGTTCCGAGATCCAGACAGTACTGTACGTCCAGACGACTTTCACATAACCCTGCAGAATGCAGTTTGACACAAGTCAAATAGTCGAAATGGGAATAAAAGCCCTCACAGGGCCTGTTTCCCACTCTGTGTGACTTCACACAGAACTGACAAGCCAACGAGGCAAGCTACCTCCCTACTTACTGTATGTCTGACATCTTTCCGAGCTGTCAGGAGCTATAAACGTTGTGCATTTATAAAATACAAACGGCAGCCAGAAAGACTTAGACTTCAGTCGCTTGGCACCCGGCACGAGTCTGGCTTTAAATCGAAGGGGTATTGGGTTGTCCCCAATGTAAAAAGCAACCTGATTCATGTGTACCTCTACCTTCCCCCACCCCTTCCTCTTCTACCAGGCCATATTTGAGCTGTCTCGTGGAGAACAGGACCTGATTGAGGACCTCCAACTTGCACGCAAGGTTTGTACTCAAAAAGCAAACAGATTAAATCAAAGTCTGGCAGGCCCTCTATGCAATCAAGCCAGGGACTATAAAAAGCCAGGAATTTATCCTCCACTTTATCTTTTCTGTCTACTGTTGTCTTTAAAAGCTATTTTTAACATCCCCCCAACCTGGTTTCGTCGAGATTTATTTAACAATTTCCTCCTTCCACACAGGCGTATCATGACCCAATGCTGAAGCTCTCCATAATGTCAGAAGAGGAACTCTCGCATATTTTCGGCAACCTGGATGCCTACATCCCTCTGCATGAGGACTTGCTGGCCCAGCTTTCCAAAGCAACAGGCTCCAACGGAACCGTGGGCCAGATCGGTCAGATTGTTGTAAATTGGGTAAGATTCATCTCAAATGAACTATCGGCAAAATAATTCTTTAAGGGCGAGGTCATTAAAGAATTTTTTTTCTCTGCGTAGCTGCCCAAGCTAGACGCTTACAAAGACTATTGCAGCAACCAGCTGGCTGCCAAGGCCCTGCTGGACCAGAAGAAACAAGACAGGCGGGTTCAAGACTTTCTGCAGCGCTGCCTGGAGTCGCCATTTAGCCGGAAGCTGGATCTCTGGAGCTTCCTGGACATCCCACGCTCCCGCTTGGTCAAATACCCGCTGTTGCTCAAAGAGATCCTAAGACACACTCCGCCCGAACACCCGGATGTCACCAGCTTGGAAAAAGCAGTAAGTACTAACCCTAAAATGTTTTTTTTTAAACACCCATTAGAAAACTTGAAATTAAGTCATGCCTTGTCTTTAGATCACCATCATCCAAGGGGTGCTGTCAGACATCAACATGAAGAAGGGCGAGTCCGAGTGCTTGTACTACATCGACAAGCTGGAGTATTTGGATGACAGGCAGAAAGATCCCCGTCTTGAACAGTGCAAAAGCCTGCTGTGTCATGGCGAGCTTCGCAACAAGAGCGGCACGGTGAGCAAAGTACACAACCTGACCTTTCTTATCAAAAGCAGCCAGACCCCCCACTCAATCAGGGAAAATGAGTCTACTCACTTTGAGGAAGTAGAGGTAGCATTAAGTCTCATACTCTAGGAGTGACCAATAAAGGAAACGGACAGTTACTGTTTAACGACACCCAGAAACTGAGGAAGTACCCAAGCCTGACTCTTTCATTGTCTTTTTGGCAGAAGCTGCACGTGTTCCTGTTTACCGAGCTGCTAGTCCTGACCCGCTCGGTCATCCGAAACGAGCGGCAATGTTTTCAAGTGTACCGGCAGCCCATTCCCGTGCAGGACCTGGTGTTGGACGACCTGCAGGATGGTGATGTCAGGATGGGTGGTTCGTTTAGAGGTGCCTTCAGTAACGCTGACAAAGGTGAGGCTCGTGTTACCAGAGATATCCCGGCATTGTGTAATCTGGACATGTCGTGATATTTTTTTTAAATTTTCCATTCCAGCCAAGAATATTTTCCGGGTTCGTGCCCAAGACCCAAGCCAGGCGCAGTCGCACACGCTCCAGGTCAACGATGTCTTCCACAAGCAGCAGTGGCTGAACTGCCTGCGCAGCGCCATCTCTGTCCACCGACCCCACGGTGACCCCGCTTCCCCGGCGACAATGGACGTTCGACCCAAACGGCGCCCATCCTCCGTCTCCGCCATTGTCCACATGGAGGAGACGGACGAGAACTTCCCACAGCGCACCACCCAGTCCGCACCCAGCTCACCGTGTGGCACCACCAGCCCTTCCCCCTCAGATTCCCCTTCCTCTTCCACGTCATCGTCGCCTATTTCCCCGCCTGCGTCTCACAAGACCAAAAAGGACAAGAGGTCCCTTTATTCATTAGGGAAGAGAAAAGAGACCATGGTATAAAATGGAAGGAGGAAAAAAAAAGACTCTTATTTGTACATAAACACGGGAAAACATGGGTCTTGTATATTTATGTGTGTCATTGTGCGTGTGTACCCTCACAACAGTGTTCTTTGTTTCTGTCCACTTTGGCAGCTGTTTACCTGACCCCTCCTTTTTTAAGTCCATCCCAAAGACTAGGGTTTCCGTTTCCCACATCCAATTATTGTTCTGCCATATAATTGTCAATTTTGGGAAGTTTGGGAAACCCTGCCAAAGACAAAAAGAAAGGGAAGAATGTTTACCGTTAATATGATATTTAAGCTTTTTTTTTTCCTGCATAAGAAGAGGGATGTAGTTTTACATTTTTTTATATTCTTATGTGTTTTTTTTTTTTTTTGCTATATTAAAAGGAGCACTGTTTTAGCTTTTAGGTGGCGCATGTGTTTTAGGTAAGACAGGAAGATAAATTAAGATGTACCGCATAAAAGTTACGAGTGAACTATACGTCTTATTTCTATACATTCCTTGAACCCAAAAATGCCAGGATGTGGTTGTCGTATTTTTATTTTTTTTTGCATCAGGCGTTATTTAAATCTGAAATCAAAAGTCGGGGATGTTCTGAAACTGATTTTCGAACTGAGCCACGGATGGTTTAGAAATTTCGAAGGAGACTTTTCAGTGTAGGATCTTTCACGGAATGGAAGTTGTGCGGAATTACAGAATGTGTTATAAGAAGGATGAAGAAGAGAACGTTGCTGAAGAGAACAGATTGTTTGGAAATGAAAAGAAAGCTATTTAAGAAAATGTTGGATGGTCGTAGTTGGAAATGAGTACGTCGAAAGAAGGTTTCTGTATGTGTATGCTGAGATTGGAAAAAGGAGGGGGGGAAGTGTACTTGCCATTAACTTTACCCAAGTATAAGAACAATAAAAATCTGTGTAAGATTTACAGCTGAACCTTTTGAGTCACGTCATCATTATCATTTGTGTGTGGCAAATTTTTGGAAGTCATCAAATTTAAGAGTTAAAAAAATGACATTTAAGATATTGCTACTGAGGTCCACTATCTAAATAGGTCAAATTTGAAGACAACAATTTGAGCACAAATTGATTTAAACTAAAGACTTTATAGCCACTCAAGAATCCCATAAACCATTTCTTCGGAAGTAGTTCAATAGACTGAAAGAGTTCGGGGAATTCAATGTTATTCGGTGTTGCCATGGAGACAGGAGACAGTAATGTACACAGTTTGTTCTTCGTAATGGATTTCCCCGGTATTTACATCAAATTAACGGCAAGGGCACTCAAAACACTAAGGGCACATTTTAGAAACCGAATGAAGACTAATTTATTTTATATTTTTAGATCTTTTAATGGGGAATAATAAAATAAAACTTAGTTCAATTAAATCATCAAAAATTATTATTTTGGTGGTTTCATGATATCTTTATTTATGTATCATGAGTCAATTAATGATTGAAAAAATAACAATTAAAACAGAATAAGATTAAATAACATTCTGTCTTTAGAAAAATACACACACATATGATTGACACTAGCAGTTGTGTATATTTTCAAGCTTCTGTTGAGGAAAAAAAAGAACATTTTTGCAAAGGGCTTGCAGAAAGATTTATGTCAGCAACTCATCTGTGCATTTTTTTTAAATGGTCCGATTATTGACAGACACGGGCAGCTGAGCCTCCTGTCAGTCATCCATCAGCATCACATCATTTGACAGCCGTCTCCTCTACGAGGAGAAGAAAAAAAAAGAAGCAACCTTCTTGCCTCGTGGCCACGGCCGGGCGGAAGGTTCTGATACATAAACTTCCCTCATTGCTCTGACTCAGCCACAAAGTTTCTACAATTATGGAACTTGAATGCGATTAACCAAACACAAACCATCTCGCTTCCCTTTCTGCTAATCTCGATATCACTTTTTGTAAGCCATGCTTGCGCCGTTCCTAATGAAGACCGCAACATTGTGTGACTCAAGTTTTACTCTTTCGTTTTTTTCCCCCACTCATAATTCTTCTTTTCATCTGCAGAGTGTTGCAGTCGTAATCTATTAATGACGTGGAGGAAAAAAAAGATTACTTTTTTCTTGTTAGCTCAGCTGTTCTGACTCCAAAGAAATAAATGTGCATATGATTTAAAGCTGCCTTGGAGCCTGTAAAGTCAATGGGCCGTGTGGGCGCTTCCATTAACATTGTCGTGGTGGCTCATGCATGTTAAAGAGGAGCCCCATGCCGAGTGGAGACAATATAACAGATTGTTAGTTAAATTAACGTTAACACGGACACATGCGAAAATCATTCACATCCCCCCAGGCGGTCAGTAGTGCGAAGGGACTGCCCTTAACCAATCAGATTTCACATTAGACCAAAACTTGTTCATAACAAAAATGTCTGTTGAAGGGATGGAACTACTGATAATACAAAACAGACCATATAAAAAGTTGGCGTTACCATTTGATAGATTCTTGATTTGGGAAAAGTAGGGCGAAGGATCGCATTTCTACTAAATTTACCAATTTTCTATAATAACTAGGGGCACTCAGTCCCTTGCTGAATATAAGCAAAATTGATTCTTAACATGGACTCTAAGTTGAAAGTGCCAAAGTCTACAGTGTTCTTAAGCTAAGATTCATAACAGAAAAATTCAAAAGAGTTCAAAAAGCCAGGCTCACCTCGCCTGCAGGTACACAAGTAAGATTTTGTGCTTGCCGGATTGTGTTGCAGATCTCTCCCCCCCTATCCCCCCACCCCCACCTCCTCCTCCCACCACCACCTCAAAAATATGTGAAAGCAATATTTTACGAGGTAGGCTTTATAGTGGTTGGACATATTGCGGCGGCGATCGAGGGGGGGGAGGCTTTCATTTCCCTAGGAGGAGGTTTGTAGCTTTGTGATACTCTCCCTGAGAGTTAACAGGACTTTTGCTTGAATATTGTGTTCCATTACAAGTAGTTTCTAGAAGTTTCATCAGATTTGAAGTGAGCTCAAGCCTGGTTTGAATGGCCTTAATGCTGAACTATGCACACCAACCTCCAATGGCAGAACTAACATGACCCCTCGAGCACTTGGCATGTAAACACAATATTTAGCATCTTGTTTTATATGACATAACCGAGTTGAATAATCGCATGGCCTGAGAGTTGCATGAATTTATGAGCTAATTACAGGTTGTTGTTGTTTGGAGCTGCTGAATTCAGCATCTTGCCAGGAGCCGGGCGTCAGCAGCATACCTTCAACCATCACACGGAGATGTTACGTAAGGAGTCTTACACGAAAATATGCGAGAACTGAGGCTAATAAAACCGGATTTGGAGGGGTATGTATCATTGAGTGACACCTGCGTGTGTCTTAAAGTAGACCTTTTTTTGGTGGAAGGTTTCCAGTTCTGCATATCTGGAATGAATCCACCTTTCAATGTATATTCTATCCGACATCTGTATTTGATGCTAATCCTGTGTCTTTGACTCCAAAAGCAATATGTGGCTTGGATTTAGAGTTTTAGCTGATGTCTTAATATTTAAGCATGGCAAACTCTGACGTTAAACACAGGATGCCGTAATAAAAGGAGTTAAAGGGCCGACAATGTGATCCTTATCGGAACATCTGTTGGTAGAATTCCATCGAGATGTGTGGTCGACTTTGTAAAAAAAAAAAACTGCCCTCCAAACCAAAACAATGGCTCAGAGTGAAGTTCAACAACTCCCCTCCTGATCCCCCTTGTCTTGAAACAGAAAAGTCACTTGAAATCCTGCCCCAGGAGATTTTTTTGTTGCCCTTGCTAGTTTGACACCTCCAGCTTTTGATCCTGTTCAAGCGGCAGGTGAGGTCCTGGAGCAGACCCGACTGCTATGTTTTTTAAAGTTCATAATCTTAAAAATAGGAGGTACTGACTAGTTCTAGCATTATTTCTAACTAGAATGCATGGACCTTAATCTGGATACCAAGAACAGAATATATGCGCTGACTTTTTTTCTATCGGACTGGGCTGAGATGAAAGTAGATGGAGCCAGGCCTCCCTTAAAAAGTTAAACAAGGTCGAGCGGGTTTTGCACAACCTTGTGATCCATTTCCAGACAGACGCCCAGGCATCAGACATCAAAGTCAGCAAGGGTTCTTTCAATGGAAACGCTGGCTCTGCTTTCCAATGGCTGCTAATCCGCCATTAAAACCAAGAGAGGTGATGTCTGAGGCCTCACCCCAGCAGGGAAAACTAATCCGCCATGCTAGTCGTCATATTGAAGGGTCCCCCTTGTCTGTGTTCAACTTCATTATGTCACATTATAGGCAAAAGACCAAAAGGTTTTTTCAGCACGCCTTAGCAGTGGTATGGGAGTCGTGTTAGGTCATTTTCGACTTCTTTGGGTTCACCGGCAAACTCAATGACTAAGTTCTTTTTTCATGCAATACAACAAGCAGTTCAATAGAAATCTGACTTCCAATGTACTCAAACTGAACGTGACTCATGTCATTTTATAATCTTGCATCCTGTAATGAAAACCCACCCTACAACCTGTCAGTGTTGCAAAAGCACTGATCATAAAGTGAAACCTAAAACTTTTATCTCCCAGAAATGCCAAAGAGACGCAAATGGATGGTTTATTATTACAAATTTGTTTGGGAACGTTTTCTAACTGGAGATTCAATCTGGTTTTTAGTCTTGCATCACAAATACTCCAGCAGGGCCATAGGTTACTAGACATAAACCGTAACCCTTGTATGTCTGATCTCTGAACTGTACGTCCTAAATCACAGCTGCTCATAAAATCCCATTTGAAGGATTGCTTGTGTAGCACCCACTTGCAGGTGGCCGCCATATGTTAAGTTCACAGGTGAAGAAGGGAGAGCCTTTACTGGAAATCGGAGAGCGGATGTGTAGGGCAGCTAAGAAGATGGCGATACATCATTATATTGTTTTCTATTGCGCCATTCGGGAAGTATTCCATTTGACAGTCAACAGAAAGAGGAGAAACAAAAGTATCAGTGGAGCAAATCAGCAGTGTGGTTGAGAACATGGCGAGATGTCCTTGCTGTGCTGCCTCAATTGTGCTTCAGCAAACTGTCCTTTAGCCGCAGACAGTTCGTGACAATGACACGCCTTACATTGTGGCCTCAGGATCCAATGTCAGACATGATGTAAAGCGGGGAAACCCCACCGTAGATTAACCAGTTGTTTTCTAACCCAGTTCCTGCGTAAATGGTAGTTTACAAACGATTGCAAGAACTCAAATGTATGGAATAGAATCCCGATAGAAATTACAACAGGACTTCTATGTTGCAATTTATTAGGACTGATCCATACGATTTTCAAAGTTGGGTTAAGGAAAATGGAGGTCGACTTCCTGTTCATTTTAGGTTCTATTGAAGGTTTCAATGCTTTTTGCAAACCTTGACGTTCTGTTCCAGGTCGCTGATTTTAGTGTGATTTCGGGAATCAAAGAACAGGATTGAGAACAGGACCTCAAAAGTGTATATTCAGTTTCCCAAAGTGGTGGGCATGTATCAGTTGTGCAGGTCTACCAAAATGAACCAAGATGAGATCTGCCAAGGGATGTTATGAAATATCATATGTACTAGAAATGACACCTGCACTAATGAATCAAACTTGAAATCCTAAAAGTTGATTCAGGAATTCATCGTTCTGCCCGGTCGGGAATCTGTGTACGTACCAAGGTCCCAGCTGATTCCAGCAGTCTGGCTTTGTCTGAATTAAACGCTCTCTCCCTCGAGTCAGTGTGTTTGCGTGTCAACCTTTGGCGAGCCATCTGGGCTTCATCCACCACCCGAGGGAACGCGTCGCGTTATTCAAGCCATTACTCAGCCCCGGTGCTGGATTACTCACACCTCCGTCCCGTTTTCACACAAGACAGTAAAAGTGGATCCCTGCCAACAAACACACCTCTTCTATCTCCGCAGTAATAAACACAACCAAAAACTAAAAACAAGTCCAAGCATTTGGATTAGAGTCCAACACCAGTCCGCGTATCAGTTTTCAAATGTGACAAGATTTAGGTTTGTTTTTTTCCCAAGCATTTGGTAAATAGATGAGGTCATTATCTCATTGTGACCGGATCGGCGCCTTTTCAGGCTGTTGAAACATCCCTTTGGTAGTTCCAAGTAGGGCGAAGAAATTTCTTATGCAACATCAATTCCGACTTGATTATACGTTGTCTGGATGTCACGCAACATGTTAGTTTGATATGGAAAATATTCCAGGTGCATATGTGCCATGTATGAGATTTATGTTTACATTATTTTCTTAAAAAAAAAAAAAGTACCATTTTACTTCATACAAGTGAAATGTAAACATTGCCATTTATGGAAATCTAGCCAGCTGCAGCAGAAAGGATAACAACAATAATTCAAATGGGCCTTTTCCAAACTGTTTCATGCATGGCTCTCCCAGATGGTGTTAGCTCTGAGGTAATCTGTGCATGATATCAGAGGAGAGACGTTGAAAGCCTCACTACGATGAAATCACCAAAGATTTGCTGTACCTGCAGACACCTGGCCCAGATTGCATTTCGGGGGGGAGCCTTGTCAGAAGTTAAGCCCTCCTTTTGTGCACCCGTACGATTCTGCGCCTTGGCTTTGACAACATGTCCTTTGTGGACATGTTAGGGAGGTGACAAGGTAAGCAGCAGAAGGGAGATAAAAGACGGAGATTAACGTGAAAAGGAAGTGAAGCGTTCAGAGGAAAGTACCCAAAATGGGTTCGGACAGACTCAAATACGAAGCTAACTTTTTGAATGCTCAATAAAAAAACATGGACTGTATCTCCTAATACCATATGAACGCCACATGGGGACATTTTGAAAAAAAAAGCCATGTCAACTTTCCAGAAACTACACAACACTGAAACTTCCTGATCAACAAATTGACTAACACATCGATGCTGCTGATAAGATGATGTACTCTCTTGGTATATGATTCCAAACTCTAACAGATAAGTTGTAAACTGAAATGAAATCAGCTGATTGGTGAGCAAAAGTCCACATACCAATGACTCTTTTACATCATGATTAAGTTGAAAATAGTCAGTCATGAAGGTGGACTCCTTCATAGTCCAATGGGATTGGATTAGGATAGTAAAACCCCTATGACGCATTTGGTCCTAACTACAAGGTCTCTAGTTTACTCAGTGCTAGTTCCGTTTTGTTTATTGACTGTGTGAGGTAAACAGGTGTGTCAGGGTTCAAGATAAGACACCTACCCCCCCATCCCACTTGGATTGTATCCCAGTGGGGTGACAATCGAATGCAGATAGATTATCTGGAGGGAGGAGATAGTTGCATATCTATGTCCGGTAGTCATAAGCTTTTACCCAAACTTTATAGCTCTTGCTAACACCTACAAATATATACAAATATTTAGATATACAAGAGTGCATGTGAAAAGTCTACACAGCAGCGTTCAAAAGCAATTTTTCAATTTGCAGTGTATCTGACTTGCGAGTTGAAAGATTTTCCACCCTAACCATGTCCAATGCAGCATGGAGACAGAAGTTAAAGACACCTGCACAAGGCTCTGATGTGTCAACAAAACCATGGCGGTCTGATATTTTCATGCAGCTGATTTTTCTCAGAACGCTACGGAAACTTTTCTCGGAATTCCAAATGTCATCAGCTGCAGAAAAAACAGAATTACACGTACCCGCATAGGTGAAAGGCCGAACGTGTGCTATATAACGTACAAAATGAGACTTGCGTGCCGAGATGATGTCATTGTGATGTTGTTAAAGAGTTGTGCGAATAAATAAATATACTGTTCAACAGTGGTGAGAAAAAGAGAGGTGAAGCCATAATAAAAAGCAGAAAGATACATTAGAAGGCCACAGCCTCGGCAAGACTAGACGAGATAAGATAACCACTTCTCACAGTACACGACAATCACACACTGTCCCATCAATGTCTTTCTGAAATTTATTGATGAGCTTTGAAAAGGTAACTTTAGGATCTTAGCGTTCTAGTCTAGTGAAGGGTGCGGAGTGTTAACTAATGAAGCAGAAAAATTGACAATTCCAGCTCAATTTGAGAACCACATTTTCCAAATAAGCCTTATTTGGTAAAAAGAACAGTAAACGTTATGAACTTCCCAGAAATCGTCAATAATATCGGTTAAGACGACGTAAGTGATGGGATAAGTTTCAAACCGATACTCAAATATGAATTCTCCTTAGAGAGTCTGCGTGCACCTTGTAATGCGAAACACATTAACGGCTTTGAGACAAGCCGCAAAACCTAATCCGTGCACGAGACCGAGAAAACGGTGACGTGGTTGGAAGTTACGGACGACGTGTGTTATGTCCCCATTCCTCTTCTCCCACCCTGCGTCATGCTAGCCGCTTTGTGACCACAGCACTCTGCGGGATTAGCCTGTAATGGCCACCCTGTGGCGAATGATTATATGGTTATTACGCTTTTATGTTTACAAAGCCTTTACTCGGATGAACATGAGGTGAAGTAAACATCAAGCATCGACAGTTTTTCGGGGTTTTTCTTTCATTTTCGAGGTGACCCTATTTCCGAAGAAAGCCTCAATAAGGGAAGGTGAGAGTTAGCCGTGTTGGAGTGAGCGCCCTCTAGTGGTGCACAAACAAATCACAGAATTTAAGGCACATATCCAGAACACGTCCAAACACTATTTCTTTTTCAATCTATCGTTTTATTAACTTTTAATGAATGTACCAGTGTATATAAATGTTCCAAATATTTTTTATGCAAATATTTACTGCAATTATGACTATATTACGATGTTAGCATTGGTCCGTGTACACAGTTCGTACATTTTAATTTGAGTACGTAATGGTGCACCTATTTTTTTAGTGTCCTTGAACTGCCAAGCTCAGCTACACAGAGCGCAAAAAAAAAAAAAAAAAAGCAAGAATGTACTTGGTAATAGCCAACAAACCGGTTTATGAACCGAAACAGGGGATTAGCGAGTACAACAATGCGTGTATTGTATTGGCCGGACTGTCCTCTGCACGTGAGGTGAGATGTTCCGCTCTAACGATAATAAGCCATGGTAGCAAAAAATACAGCAAGATGATCCAGCGGGGGTTCGGAAAACAAATGTCAGAGCGAGGGTAGGGCCTTATCGCGACATCACTACCATGTGTCGGAATGTATACCCCCTCGGAAAACAGTGGCGGGGGTCCGAGCCGGGAGGGGGGGGGGGTTTGACCACTACGAACTGACACAGGATAACTGCAAAATTCAAACCAGTTTTTGCTGAACATATGAGAAACATATCACTCTCTCCCCACTGTTTCGGGATCCAGACAAAACAAGGCAAGCGCAGGAAGCCATGATTAAAGCACTTCCTGTCTGACGGGGCCGGCAGGCCTTGGCAGAGTTTTATTTCATTCAACACCAGTTAACAAGTCCAATTTCAAACTACATATTCATGAAATTCGCTTTCCATCTCATAATCATGTTTAATGTCTTATTTTTTTTCGAAACGGAACCTTGTGTAAGTGTTGTATAACAGCAAATTAGAGTGTTGAGTGATTAATGCTAGCAAGTCTGGCTTTGTTTATTCCCTCACACTGTTGAGTCACTCAAGGCATACGAGGTCGCTGCCTTCGGCGGACTCGCTGTGGGGTGACCGACTCGGCTGTCTGGTTCAGTGGCGGTTTCATGAGGTAATGAAAGTTGCTTTCCGAGTCCTTGACCACCCTCAGTGTGCAGAGAGCGTAACTTAAGAAGAGAAAAAGCGGAATGTGAAACAACAAAGTGTTGTAACTGATTTGCCGCACATTAAAAATAAAGTCTGATTGTGTACGCTTGAGAAAATCTTTAACAGTGTTGTGAGCTAACATTTTTCTAAAATGTTTCTGCCTTATGGAACGGGTGGTATTTTCAGTTTGCGTCATTTAAGTGAAGAACTTTTTTCTCAGGGTCCCAAAACAGTCTTACGCATGAGCACTGTGACGTCTTAACAGATGCCACCTGTATGTTAAAGAGGTCATCGGTGGATTCTTCACTGGTAGAACCTCACATCCCTATTCACTCAATTGAGGGTCACCGGTGGGACACGGCCAAGTCAAATATTGATTTGACTTCAGGGCGAGAGCATACCCGAATATTTCGGAGCAACATGCTGGCTGTCATTAACCGGGTTCTTCAGCCCAAGCAGTAGTTGCGGTTCAAACTCATTTTGCCTAAAATTTTGCCTAAACTGCTTGGACATCATAAAACATAGCAGTAAACTATACAGCTGCAATATGATGCGTAAAATTGTAAAATGACAACAACTCTAAAACATAAATTGCGTTTTATCATCAAAACTGCCCTACATATATAATATTCACAATTTGGCCCAAGTCTTTTTTTGCTATCAGAATTTATGCATTTATTTAATAAAAAATGATGAAAAATGTTGAAAAATACGAATTATTGCACGTTAGGAGCAAAACAAGCAAAAGCCAGATAAAAAAACCTTCGGGATTCTTTTTTTACTATCCTCTATTTCCGTCATAAAATGATTTTTTTATTGCAGGGTTTACAGTGTAAAGCTTCTTCCTATCAAAGTTGGTCCACCAAAGCAAGAACCAAATCTGCGGGATGAGCTGCGCCTGCGGGTTAACGTCCTTCTGGTTATGTGCTGGAAGCCCATAACTTATTGTCTAAGGCTCGAAAGCTGCTCAAATGATCCCGTGGTGTTTAACACGACCAACGTACTAACAATAAAGCAGTTCATAAATAGGTTTATTGTGTCATGTTGTCCCCCCTGCTGTCTCTTGTCAAGCCTACTTTTGGTTCAGCTGTCTGCCGCTCGACAAAGAAAGCAACACTTGTTATTGTTCCTGCTGCAGGTACCCGGATTTCACCCGAAGAAGATAAGCCACGGCACACTACCGCCTGCCTGTGCTCATCCGTCAAGACAAAAACTTGGTTTATTAGCCTCTTCCATAGAGATGCATTAAATACCACTACGGCTACTCAGTAGAAGAAACCTGCGGCAAGAGTTTTAAGTTACAAAGCGAGCTAGGTGATGTCATCAAAGTTGCCTCAGCTTGCGCATATCGATAACAGAATGCTTGAGGGGGGTGATGGCGAAAAGACAAATGGTAGGTGAAGGTATTATGAGAAAGGAGTAGAAAAAAATTTAGATAATTTTATCAAAAATAGACTTCAGGATGTTAATCACCACTATATCGATGAATTATGCTGCCCTCGTTACGTATGCATTTTATACGGACCCATTTTCTATCTGACGTTGAAATCGGTGATAGACTGAGGTGAGGGCAAATCATCCGTCAAAATTTGACAACTTTGACAAAGAACAGGTTGGAGAGTTATATCACAACTCCGAATGCATATTACAGCTTCTTTGGGGTCATACTGTACATTCAGTGTTACTAGAGAAGAGGCCACCGCGATGGGAACTGAATGTTCTGGGGGAATGGTAGGCTGCTGCCAACCAAGAATTTCAGGTCTGGATGGTGTCAATAGAGCCAGTGGGGCGAGTCCCTGACAAGGACGAACTGCTTTTCCCCAGTTAATCTTCCGCGGTTGAACTCAACGCCCAATCAATCCTCTTTACCTGCTCGGAAAATATTTGTTGTTTTCACCTTTTCCAAGAAAAAATGACTGATTTGGAAGATTATTTCGAGTACTTGAAAATAAGTAGTGCAGGGTAATCTAATTGGGACTTGGGATCCATTAAATGTCCAAAAGGAGGCATCACAACTAAGACCACTGCAGATTTAAGTGATTGGGTGTACTTTGATGTAGGATTAGTTAGCGGTCCCTGCTGGGTTGGGGGTCCACAGGGTCCCCGAAGGGGAGAGGGAGCAGCAGCTGCTTTGCTCATCAGGTGCTTTAATGGAGCGCATCGCTCCCCAGCAAAGACACAATGTACCTTTTGGTGGTTTTCACGGTAACCCGACTAAGCTGACATTCCGAGTCGGTTCCGTGTTACCCCTGTTGATCCAAGCTGGAAGACTTATGAGGGTATTGTTAAGTTCAATTTATCTAAACAGACTTTCTTGGCCTTGTAAGAGCTTTATAGTCTCCACTCGAGAATTCTGAAATTGTTTTCATCAGAATTGCAGCTAGTGTCAAAACAATAACAGCGGGTTGGGATTGAAAGCGGCACTTGAAACATTTTGGCAAGTTACACAACTGCGATTGAACCTGTGTTTTCTCAACGCTCATCACAAGAGTGACTGCCAACGATTTGCACGGCAAGATTGCATATTTTATACAGCCCGAGGCTAACATGAGATTTTAATTTGTATAGTTATGCTTCATTTTGGTGAAAATGTCAAAGCTAAATTTTTCTTTAAGTTTATGTAGGAGTGTATAAGGTGCGAATTAAATAATAATCTAAAGGTGTGTTATTGTTCATTTCTGGTTGCATGGTTGACCTCCTGCTGACCTGCTGCACACCAAACCTTTGTGTCGACTTTAACACATTGTCAAATGTTGAGTAAACTTCGCACCTTTTTCTTTCACTTGCAAAAATTGCCGTACGAATATGACAAATTAAATATCGCAAGGGCATTTGAGATGAAGTCAGAGCCTCAGAGAAGATTGTGTTTTGATGATTTGGGTTGGTAAATCGAAGCTCATTGAATGACAGTGAATGCAGTGAGTCACTTTTATATTGTGAAATCACTGACATGATTATTAAATGTCAGCGTATCAATTCACCGAAGGGGTGATGCACACGTTTGACATTTTTCTCATGGGAATATAGCCAACACAGTGATGTCATTCACCTGCAGTGTATTAGGGCGACAAAGGCTCTTTTGTGCCCTGGGCAAACACATTTGCACACTTCCTGTGTGGCTCACGTGAGCAGAGTGAATTGACTGCACATGTGGCTTTTCAGTAGGGAGGACGAGTCATTTATCACCGCTTTGCCGTGTCGTTCATCAAGGCAGGAGGGAGAGCTGCTGTGTTGTCACTTCTCACTTTGGAAGGCCAGGTTAACGAGGCAAATCGGGCCAGGGTCGCGTGGCGGTCAACGGGTTTTCCAGTCGAGGCATTCGGAGAATTTAAAAACGGTACCTGGACGTGGATTGATTTCTTGGATGGTTGGAGAGTGGCCATTAAATGAATGAAATGCTAACATATAATGGGAATATTAGCCTGTGTTTATGACTACAAGAATCAATAGGCAAGCTAACGAAACATCGATAAAAATAGTATTTGAAAACAAATACGTTACAGCATCACTTCTAATTGGAATATACTGTAAGCTAGGTTTGAATTATATTTTGGGTTATGCTAACAGCCGTCAAATAAAAATAATTTATCACGACGTAGCCTGTTTATGACTACAGGGGGCACATGAAGGTCAGCATGTCCGTCACGTGGATGGCAACAAAGCGACCAAAGTAAAAGACAGAAGGTGATAAGGCCGTGAAGATTTAGGCGATAACATGAGGATGATGATATGCTACGCTAATCGAGTAAGCGTCACATTCTGTGAGTCGTGCACAGAATATTGTTTTAGAATTTTTAGGTCGAGATTCTGTTCAAGGTTCTTCAAAGTGTGCACAAAGTAGTTTGTGAAGTGATTTTGGAGAGGAGGTGCAGAAAATGGTTTCGGTTTTTGAGAGTTGAAACTGACATGCGGGTTCTTATCTCACCGGGCCAAAGGCTAACGAGTTTCACAGTATGCTGCAATGACGGAGTTGGGCCTCTTCAACATGTCCTTGTTTGTTTACGCCTCAAATCTTATCCTTTATGCTATTTCTGAGCAAAGTTGAGCACACAGCAACAAAACTCTGCTGGGGTTAGTCCAGTAGAAGCATTGAGTTTGTTTTTAGCCATTTTCGCAGAATCCTGAGGCTTTGGTGAATTTGAAGCAGCCTGCATTCCTCACTAATCCGGGTAGGACCAGCGTTGATCGTAGAATAAACCGAAGGAAAATAAAAAAAGAGGACGGCTGGGCGGTTTGTTAATTAAGCCTCTGTTTATACACAGCACGTGCACATTGTTAGTGTCAGGTGAGAATATACAAAGTGAAACTTATGAGATATCAAAACGGACTACCTTCGCTTTTAAGGCTATGGGTGGTTTGGACTAAGCAAAGAGCACTGAGGTCCACTTGTAAACTGAAGAGGACATAACATAAAGAATTAGAGGCCCACGTGAGCATGTGATGTTGGTGTTACAATTTACGAGGTTTAGTCAAAATAGAAATGACGTTTTGTTTTGGAGCGCTCACGCTGTACCGCCACGGCATGTCGTTTTTTCCACTGAGCAACCACGTGATGAAATATTGTACTAACGAATTGCTTTATTGAGAACTAACAGCAGATTTTACTTTGAACATGGTTTAAGTCTAGAATTAGGGACTGAACAGAAATCCTGACCATACACCTGCAGAAAGGTAACGTCCAATAAAAACCCAATTGCACACTTTTTTTTTTTCAAGGCCAAGTGTTCAGTGAACCGTGATTTCAGTGGGGGCCGCCCTAATGGCTCCGACATAGGACCCCTGCTTTTATCTCCTGGTTCATTCTTTCCATTTGAGTCCAGCGCTAACAAAGATACTACTGCTGGCGGTGGTGTTGACACAGCAAAAGCCAGGCTTTGATTTTCTGTCAAAGTGGGTCAAAAGACAAACACACCGTGCTAGAATGTTGAGGAAGGGGTGAGGGTTGTTAATGCTCACAGAAGGGGGGTGATGGAAATAGAGACCAAAGCACGCCCCGACTTCGCCCTTGTCAAGGTTGTATGCAGTCAAATGCAAAGCCACCCAGGCAGAAGAGTCCATTTTGATCTATTTGATGTTATAAACAAAGCTAGAGGGGGAAGAGGTCTTAAAATAGGTTCTATTTCTAGAATGTGGAGATGTGTAAACGACAGACAGGTCTTAAATTGGACTTTCTTGAGATGTTGATCTCACAGGGCGATTCATCGGGATGTTATTCCCTTTAGTCCGTACGTTGAGTCTCAGTCAGCCGGTCTAGTGGTACCTTAACTGGCGAGACCAGATCTGTTGCATGGCCAATTTTGTGTTTGTCTTGAGAAAAATCTTAAATGACTAGCATTAGCCATGATAGCAGCGAAGTTATAGTTTGTCGGATGAGCAATTCTTCATGCTTGAAAATCTGGTTATGTAACAATACAAACAATATAAATGTGTCTTAGCTGATAAAGTAATTTAAGACCATGTCAACAAAGTTGAAATCTGTCGAAATCTCTTCTTTCCTGTGTTATGACAGAAGATAAAAAGCAAGCCTATTTTTTTTTGCAAACTGCTGAGACTGCAGAAAATGCTCTTTCAGCGTTTTCACTATGCTTCCGTACCTTAGCATTTGTATAACCTGTGCACCCACCCTGGGACCTTGCTAACGAGCAAGACTGTCAAAGTGGTTTTTAGGAAATATGGTCATTCACCGCAGGAGTCAATCAACACTTCATCCAAAGAGTTGACATGCCCTCCCTTCCTTCATGTGTTTCCTGAGGAGAGGCTCAGGGGTGAGTTAAGTGTGCACAGCAGCAGTCTAGGGCCTCTTGACCCAATTCTCACCGCAGAACCCCATGACTGAGAAAATAATGAACACTTTGACTTTCTTCTGCCTTTTTTTTTTTTTCATATAGCCCCATTTTTCTCACATGCACTCAATTTATGTCGTTTAGAATCAAACTGAAATCTTATCTGTTCTCTGAAGTCCATGGGCGGAATTTACTGATGACCTGAAGTGATAACATAATAAGCGTGCCCTTGGAGAAGATAAACCTCGCCCCAGAGATTTATAAACCTGACAGAAAATGTTTCAAATTTTTTTGGGTGGTACTTTGTGTCGAAAGTTTGAGGACTACTGCCCAGCTATTTATTTTTTTATTTTTTTGGTTTGTCTTTGTTTTTATGAAATTTATGTAGATACGGACATTTTGTTTACTTGGGTTAAAAGTCACAAACAAATTAAAGTCCATTATTTCTGCAAATATAATTGAGTTATGATTAAGACACAATGTTCTGTTGTATTTTTGTTCCGTCAGAAAATCGTGTCACTTTTAAGTTTACACTTTTCCAGTTTTTCCAGTTCCCCAACACGCCTTTGAGTTCTCTCTGCATGTGTTTGGCAGCTGCAATCTGGTCAACCTCAGCTCTGTAATTTTGATTTTTGCACATTTTGGAAGCGTCTATTTCTCTCCGTCACGTGCCCACTCGCATAGCGGCGGTTTTTAAGCTGCCGGACGTGGTCGCAGCTGGTCAAAATGACCGGTACGCTACCAGCCGATGTCATCTAAAGACTGCCTCGCCCCGTCTTTTGTATACCTTGCCCCATTCGATTTACGAAAACAATATTGAATCGACCATATTTGGTGATCGGTTTCTGCTGACGGAAATTATATGAAATAATAGGCTGCGGTGGCATTGAAAGGGAATTCATTAGCTTTAGCATTTAAGGCTAGAGAATGTTATTTTTGTTTTTTAAAAAAAGTGAATATTTTAGAAGAAAATGTAAACATTTAAAAACGTGGTTATATTCGTAGTAAATTGGTTTTGACAGTTGTGGTATTTTGTTTGGTGGAAACTTCCACAGTGCACGGTAAAATGTCAGTAAGACATTTGAGAGGACTTTTTCGGCACGGCTGCAAAAAATTTTTTTTTAAAAATGCCGCATTTATGATTTAATTTGAAGACGATTTGGCAGGATGTGTTTGTCAACCTAATGCTCTTCTTCTCGTTGTCTTGGTGATGCCTGCTGTTCTGACAGCATAATGTCAGCATCATTCTTTTTCTTCCAGAAAAATAATTTCAGTTCAATTTTAAGACTGGAAAATAGTTGCATGTCATTATGCTTTTATGGCAGTTTCTTCCTTTGCCGTAGATAATCTGCATCAAATAAATTGTGCACTTAAATATTTTGTGACGCATACTTGGAAGCTAATTGGCAATCTCCAGTTTTATGGTTTTCAGATTATTTTAATTTTTTTTACTCCCTGTGTGTTCATTCCATTCTCGTGTTTCTGCGCTCAGTCCGTTCTAGCCCACCGGTAATGCCAAAAATGAGATCGCCTTGTCAACGTCATTTATGCGGACTTTTGCTGAAGCAAAAATAGTAATTTGTGGCTGTTGGCGGCTCACGATATCTCTGAATACACCGCCAAACAGCTCCCAAAGCAGAAAACTAGATGAAATCTGAAACATAGTGTAGACCATCGCTAACCATGTTCTTGGAAGCTTCGCCTGCCTAAAAGTCTTCCAAGCATCACTGTGTGTTTTAAATAATCACCGGACTAATGAAACAAGGTCTCTGCGGAACCTAGTCATCATAATAATCCTGCCTAAGGTCCTCGCTTGTCTGACAGATGATGCCGAACAAAGGCTGGCGTTCGAAACGTTCCAGTATATCGTGTAATCACAGGATGGAGAACTCCCAGCAGGCGTTTTGTCACATGTCATTTTCCAAAGTACCCAACGTTTCGCCTAAAAATCGGCAGAAGACTCAGGGTCCAACCACAGGGATGACGCTTGGTGGCTGGAATGTTCCACTCGTTCTGGCTTTGTTTGGAAGGAACACAATAAGATCCCCTGATGATTGTTGAGCAACTTGTCCCAGGAGATAGTGGGAAAAAGAGAACGGCCATAAAAAGAAGAATTGTAAGATTGTGTGTATCAACTTTGTTGCTATGGCTAGCTAGCTTGAGCTAGCCTATAGGTTAAGGTGACCAAACAATGCAAGATAAATATCTTCAAACTGATTTTTCAGTCAGTAATTATTAACGTGCTGACACTACGCTGAACTTTAAGAGTAACTACTTCTTTGCATAACGAAAACTGACATATTGGAAAACAACCACCAGTTTGTTCTTGAGTTAATATTTCGATACAAAAACCGCTATGACTAATAAGCGGTGTTCTTTTTCTTAACGTGAAGTGTCAAGTCCAAGTGCCTGTGTGCTGACGCCTGAGAGTTGTTTTTCTTTCTTCTCAATGCTGCTTAGAGAAACAGTCTGAACTAATAAGGCTGACTCAGCACGATTTAATTGACCTTTGATTTCTCATGCACTACGAGACAATGAATAATGTCCATTCATTGCTTTGAATCATATTTCATAGGCTTGCATTGAATACTTCTAAGGTTCCCTTACTTAATCGTGTTACCTCAGTCTTGAAATTGCGCTTAGTCTAGAAAACGTGGCATTCTTTTGCATTGTCCAACACACAAACACGCATAAAATTTCTTTGGCCTCTTTTGTAATGCATACAGCAGATGATTTTAGAGGCTAACACTTAGAGGAGCCATTTAGTTCCGTGCTCCTCTGAGGGCAACAAAATGGACCCGCAGATCTGGCAAAGACACCCGCAGCCTGTTTTTACATGTACAGTATATGTGGCGATTATGTGTCACACCACAATGACCACTAAGAACGATTTGGTTTCTTCGCCGGCGTTTTTTTCCGTCTATCGCATCCAAGCTGGATATAATACGCTTACGAACGACAAAATCGGAATACACACGTTTTACAATCTAACCGCAGTATGTAATGTCTGATGTGGTCGGTTCAACATATGTGTTACATTCATGAGAAAAGTGGTCCACTTTGTTTTTTGGGTTTTCCGCTGGGTTTTACGGGTTTGCGTAGGATTACGCTGGAAAGTTTTGTTATGAAGTTCATTCAGTGCAAAAAAAGTTGCGATACAATTGTTCCCATAATCCAAGTATGTGCTTTAATGTATAGTCCCTAGGGCCAGGCAAAAAAGATGACATCATTATGACATCATGGTGAGAGTTCTAGGGGATTTCTTCCCGCAAAAAACTCTTTCAGATTTCCACGCAACAAGGTTAAGTGGTCCCTCTTCTGTCAACACACATCTAAACAAGACCAGTCACTTCTATTTGAAGTTTTTGTTGGTCTCCATTTGGAGCATCATGTTGCTTGAAGTGGTTAGTTTATTTCAGGTCAGTGACTCAGAGATTTGCGAAGACGAATCGGTCGACAGCACGCAAGGCATCTTTGAAATGGTTTCATCGCCCCGATACTGTGTTTTGTCTTGTAGAGTAATGAGTGACATGGGCACTCGTCGAGTGACATCATTACCAATCGGTGGTGTGTGTTTAAGGATCGACCTGTAGTCTGCTCCATGATTGTATGAACGTGGACTGAAGAGTGAAGTTATGACATTACAGTCAAATCATGCAAGGAGGCGGGACTTAAAAAAAAATGCTAGCCAAAGTAGACTGAGTGATAACGAGTGAGGACATGATTGATTAATGATACAATCAATGACGACATGACACGTAACGACTGAACAGAGTCTCTACAGTCAGTTGGAGACAATCATGAAAAAAGCCGTATTCCAAAAGTAAATGCAAGCTAAAGTGAAATTAGTCTTCCACCACAGAGATTGCATCCTCTCGAGAAATATTTTTTTCCACAACGTGACGCAAAAACATTTTTGCATTGTCCCTTCCGACACAAGAGAGAGCAGCTGGTGTTGACAAGTCAAATTCAACAGGTAGAACAAGTTCACTTCACTTCCCGTCTTTTGAGTATAAAAGCCCAGAACATCACACCGCGATGAACTTCAAGATAAACCTTATCGTCTGATAAGTGGGAATTTTGTCTGAGGCTCTTTATCAATGCGCCTTTTGTAGCAACACAACATACAAATACAAAAACAGATCATTTCTGTGGCAACTGGGTTAACACAGCAGCTCACTCCACATGAGTTCAAGTTTAGTTAAGGATTAGAAATACCAATCCTATGAAACAGGCCACAGTTCCTATGCTAGGATTTTCAAGTGTCAGCTCCCTCTAGTGGAAAGAATCACTGCCTGAATAGAGTTCAGTTGTATTTAACTTTGAAATGTATTTTGCATTTGATCTTTAATGACTGTTTGGACTAGACATGAAGGTGCAACAAGCTTTTTTCGTAAAATTGCAAACTACTGTATACAATTTAAAAGCATTAGGACAATCAACTTCGGAAGCTTTACCAGCTGCCGCTATGAGAAGCCTCCTTTGTCTCTCAAAGTTTTAACGAGCTTCGCCTGGAAATCGGACGGCGCGGCGTCTGACATAACAAATGGAATCAAAGCAGCTTGCCAGAGCGCACGTTGGCCGAAGCGTGCGAGAAATTACTCAAAATAGCCGTTATGGCGTGAGACCTGCTCATGCTCGCCAACACTGACGTCTGACTTCCCATCACGGCGCTCATTACCGATTGCCTCTGGATCTTTATTCTCCTTTCATGCACGCAAGCTTGCAAAATAAAAGCGCCAGAGGAACGGGTCAACTTTGAACCTGACCTATAAATCACGTCTGGCGTTTGGGGTGCTAAATCACGGATCAAAGGACCCGTGTAGAACTCTGGATCGGTCTGCGTTGTGTCATTGTTTCCGTCCAGACTCTGCAAAGCATGTAAACGTAGCAGGTGAGGTCTGCCCAAGAAACCGAATGGATGCCGGGAAATCCGGCAGCTGTTTTCCCTCAGGAACGTATAGCTTGGGTGAAATATGGACGGATTCAACGATGGAAACAGTCGATCAGACAAGGGGGACAGTTTCCCAGCAGGGATTTGATGGAAACTGAAGAGCAACTCTGGCAACCGTGCAAGAAGGGGAACTGATTGGAGTTTTAACGGTAGCTAGGCACACTATTTCAAGGGTAAAAAAAAAGTGCCAGTCTTTAATCAATTTGCAATCCAAGTCTTTAAGTAATTACTGGTTGATTTATGAAGATCATTACCCAGTCTGTGGCCTGGGGTTTGGTTGCCCGGGAAAGCGGCTTTCGCATCCTGAGCGGGTGGCTTGAAGCAAAGCAGCGTATAATTATCTTGAAAATGACTAAATCAAATGACTTTGATAGTAGTGTCGGCGCCACATGGCAAGACGCTGCTTCTACATTATTTTTTTTTTCATTATAAGACGTCAATTGTACATGATTAACACATTGAAGGTTTTGCCGTCAATTTGAAAATACTTAATGCCTGAACTTCAATTATTAATTTATATTAATGAAAATAATTGTTTTATTACATTTTAAATGTCATATTTTTAATATGTCCCCTCACATTTATAAGATATTATATAATATATATAATATTTTGTTGTTTACCACTGTCAAATTGCTTCGACAGTCCTAATACTGTCAAAAATATCAGAAACACACACACACACAGGAGTCATGGACCTTAATGACGGACAGCAGACTTATGGTGTGCATGATCCTTTGCCACAAAATTATGTAACCAAAGTAACAATAGATGAATGTGGTTGACAGGGAGGCAAAGTCCGGCGTAACTCAATCTGCCGGTCCTTGAAAGGACATTAGGAAGAATAAGGAGACACTACGAAGGCCTCGTCGTTACATAAGGTCAAATGTGGAAAAAGCGTTTTGTGTAGTATGGGAACATTTAATGTGTCATTTACATGTATGTCACTCACTTAAAGCAAAAGGGGAAAAAAGCTGCCTGACCTAAAATGTTTTATGACATTATTCCATCTCAGCTTTGTTTTTCTCCGTCTGATTTCATAAGCAGATTCCGTTTTTCCGAAAGGTCTCCGATCGGTGTGTTTTTGGAAAATACGGGAAGTGTTTTTCGGGCTGTGCCGAACTGACATGCCTGTTTTGTTTTATTTTTCCCAATTTCACCTTTGACTTCCTGTGGAAGCCCTGAGTACGAGGGCACCTGTCTCCTACCATCCGAAAACACATACCTTAGCGTGCAAATCTTAAACGCGTTCCACTCGAGGTAGCCTAAAGAATTTTTATAGTCTTGTAAAATTTTCACAAAGGGTTTTTCTACAGAAAGAGCTGCTAAAAATGTCAACTTTTAAATGTTGCCAGCTGGCCAAACACTCCCACTTTGCAGCACTATTCTAATCTAATCCAAGAATTTGCTTGAAGCGTTAAAACACCATAAAAATCGTTGCTAGTTTTTTCTGCCCGTCTATGGCGTTTGCATTGAGTGTTAGCATTGAGCTAACATTTTAGATTTTTCTGTAGTGCAAATTTATGTTTAAAATCTGCTTTCAAGAACATTTTTGTTTGGTTATGCGCCGTGAGATTTTCTTTCTTCAAAATACAAGACTCAACTTAAAGTTTGAGAAACACCGGTCGAGACTGAGCCTTCTACGTTTTAAGCTTCAAACACAAACAGCCCTGCAGCTTAGACTGTCATCCATATTACACTTTTAAATGAAAACACACATTTGCCATCTCTTGTTACATATGCCAGCTTTCCAAGCTCCCAGCTCTTCGTCGCAGACATTCAACACGTCCCCCCCCCCTTCCAACCCACCCCGAATGGAAAATTGCAGCCCATTCATTGCACGATTTCATATTTTAGAGTGTATCTTTCAGCGCCATCTCGATTGCCTTTGCAGACGGCCCGGGCCCACAATGCACGGAATCCAGACATTACCCAATATCCTGAGCGAGTGCCTGGGTGGGGGGGGGGGCTCCAGCAGACGCAGGCTAATTGCAAACATTATGTTACCGATCCCCCAGGTCTGCAGTTTAAGTTTGGTCCACTAGTGGGCAGCATGATGAGTAGAGATACTAGGTGATGGAACACAGAAGAAGACTGGCAATAGTATTTGTCGTTTTTTGCGGAGGATAAAGAATATACTGTGTCTACGCGGCGCTATCTGGATGTGTTCTTGCTTCTTGTCTAAAATTTCTTAAAAGTTTTCACTGCTACATCGATGCCAGACCCATAACTAATTAACTCAGAAATGAAGTCATAAGATATTTAACGACCTATTTTAATTCTATGAACATGTTTCTATTCACACAAGCCTGACTCTGTTTGTCTATGAGTGAAATCGAAGATGACAAGCGACCGCTCGGGCCCTAGCTGGCTGACCTCCTCTCCTTTTACACCTCACGCTACTAACCTGGTGACCCTTCACCTCGACCTCTCACGCAAATACATGCGCTATTGGAGTCGTATTAAAAGTGGCTTGGCGTTGGGCTGCGGTGGTATGGATCATTTCCAGTAATCACACATATCCCTAGCCCCATCCTCGACTCTTCTTATCCATCACCGATTTTCCACTTTTCACAGTGTGGAAAGTGTGAATACGCGTTTTCCTGCGAGAAACGTGTCTATCAATTAAATATCTGCAGCTGTGCTACTGGTAACAGACAATCGAGAAAGAGTGCACGGAGGAGATGTTTGTACATTTAACTTTCAACAGTCGGGGGCTCTCCATTTCAGGGTGAAAGGTTAATATTCTGGAGGACCAAGGAGATATTTATGGGTGCAAGCTAATAGGGTGAGGACAATACTCGAAAATAAGACCACACAAGTCAGCGGCCCAAGTAGAGCGACTGTAGCTAAGAGCATCAAAAAAACGATTACATCAGTTAGCTTTAGTCGCTAAAAGCCCTCTTGGCCTTTGGCTACAATATTCAAAGTGATATTTACAAGATAGCAGGTTCCTAAAACTAACCTTCAGTTTGCAAAATTAAACTAACCACCCTAGCTACTGTAAGTATAAAAATACCACAGTAACATTTGACTTACCTCGACATGCTTGCACAGGTCTCGAGCAGCTTTCCGATCCGCACCTCGTGTGTAATTTTCTCTCGTGGCGATTTTACAAGATGGTTTAGATATTTTCTAGCTAAATGTGTTTCTACTGTTTTTATTTCAAAACATTTTTTTTACACAGTGGCAAACATTTCAAGTCTCGCAAACTTACCTCTTAGAATGTTGGTGTACGGAATGACATGACATTTTATTACAATCCATATTCTGAAAAGTAGCAGCCATCTTTGTTGTTTATACTATCTTGCTTTAGCTATTACGTTAAGCCAATATTAATTAAGCCTTTAAGCAGTATGACATAATAACAAAAGTCAGCATCAATATTTGGCATGTAAAAAAAAAAAATTCTTAGTGAGACATTCCCACATTACATGGCAACCAAACCACAGATGTGAGATGTCAATCAAGAACACCTCGTTCTATACACCACTTAGAACAACAAACTGAAATGCTACATTGACATGTAAAACAATTTATGGATCGCTACCTCGAGGCCAAATACTTGTGACTGGTCGCGATGTAAACCAATGTCAGTCGAGAACATTCTTAGATTATGCAATAGGGACTGTTCCTTACCTTACGTGCTTCTGCGACGTGTACTTGATGAACTGCAGATATGCTTCTTTGTACAGACTGTAAAACAAAATTATAGATTTTAAAAGACTAAATTAGTTATAAAGAGATCGCAAAAAGTAGCAAGATTCAATGTGGACAATAATTTCTGAGCAATTTAAGGGATTGATTTTATTTATTTTTCCAGAATACCATCACAAAATGAGGCATTCCTCATGGACCTTATATTGGTACCCTTTTTTTTTTCCCCCCAGTCCCTCTATATAATATAGCACTTATTAATTTGAAAAACAAAAATTGTTGTAGTGATAAAATGCAGCATACAGGACCACCCATACTGAAAATGAACTTGTAATTACAAACAAATCCTTTTTCTTCGTTCATTGCAACAGGGAACACACAAAAATAACAAGTCCCACGTTGCGTCATCATTTTGTCAACATGAATGTTTCTTTACAAATAGCAGTGTTGAAAGAGCAAAACAGCCACAGGTGTAAAAGTGTTCCCCCCTCAGCAGCATCGAGGCGCCAGGCGGAGAGGCGCGGTCTAATCTTAACCCCCCCACTTTGCAAACTATTATTATACGGTAGCTGTGAGAACAGGGGTCATTTAAAACTACAGCTAAACTTGGTAAGCCTGACTTGAGTACATTCACCTGCATATTGGCCTAAATTCAATTTCGAGAGGGGGGGGGGATATGAGGTCATATTTTTATGTGCTATATTTTGATTGACATGAAAGACATGACACGGAAAGAATGAAAACCAAAGTTTGCCAGCAAGTTATCCAACGATTGTACGTCAAATTGTTGTATTATAAAACATGGCAAGTATCAATTATCGTGTTTACTGAAACTGATCTGCCGAGGTATTTGTCTCAACGCACAACCGGCCAATGGGTAGCGAGCGATGGGACAATAAAAAAGACTTTATGTAAGTTAATGAACATGTTGAGGATTTTACAAGCTCAACCTGACAACCCAAATCAACGCCCTTGCCTCTACTGACATACTTTATATTTTTCCCGTCAGGTAAGCAGAGGAGAAAATCACAGCATGTCAGAGAAATGCATTTTGTATTTTAACAATGTACTGTGCCACTGTTTTCAAAAGAATCGAACGTTTGATTCACGTAAGGGTTCGTTCAAGAAGGCAATTGTTTACAACATTTGGCGAAATTTGGTATCTGATAGCGTTCAATTGTATCTTGAGCATTTCCATTCGTTATTGGGGTCATTTTCATTTACTTTAAAGCGCAATGCATTTCACCGTAATCCTTATTTAAGTCGATTTTGGAGAAAATTACATGAGAACAGCACAAGAAGCTGGCTCAGCATGCGTCATTAGAGTGCTACACACAGACATGGTACGAGTCTGCAGACAGTTTTTTTTTTTTTCTTCTCGAGGCTTTTTTCATTTACACTGCAGACTGGCCAACTCCGGAACGGGGGGGACTCCCTTCACAAAATACAACCAGATGGCTTCGACATCAACCCGCCTGTCCCTAAACGTGTATTTGTCTGAGAGTGTGTGCCTCTATGTGTGTGTTAGCTCTGGAGCGTTGTCGTCCGGACTAGACACATGTGAATGTCATTTTTTTTTCATGCTGGTGTAAAAGAACACTTGTGCCATACCCTCAAGACCAGGAGGTTCTCATTTTTTGGTTTTCCCTCTGCAGGGGAGACGTTTTTCCAAGGAGCTCGACAATTAAACCTAACAAGGACACGTACCCTGAATGCCATGAGAATCAAAGTGGCCTGTTTTCAAGGGAAAAAAAAAAAAAAAAAAAAGTCCTTCAGTGACAATAGCCAAACGGGATTTGTTTTTTTGAGAAAAACTTTGGCATCCTTACAAAAACAGCTATGCTAGTAGGCTAACTATGTGCATGTTAAGACGCCTTCTGAGGGCAACGATCGTAGCATGTATACGAAAATGAGATTGAGTGTGTTGTGCACATCTGCAGCTCATTTCAAGAGTGGCGCAGAGTGTGTGTGTGTATGTGTGTGTGCGTGTTACAGTGCATAGCAGTAGACCATCACAGCATTTCAGCTCACTGTTTATCTCATGATTCCCAAACAAAAGCCTCCCCGGTTCCTGTCTGTGCAGGGCCTTGAATCAACACAAGCGATCTGCTTTTTGCCAAAAAAGAAGCCCCCCACACACACACACACACACACACACTTGAACCCCCCCCAGGCTTCCTAGTTGATGGTGCACTGAGGAAGGCCTTCGAACAATTACTGTAAAATCAACAGGCTGCCCTGAGAGTGACCGAATTTTACAGAAGCTTCTTCTCACTTTGCTTTGAGGCCCTGAACACATGCTAGCGAATGGCACTTACTGTATGGTTCAAGGATTTGCTTTTCTGTAGCGCCGCCACGTGGTCAAAGAGTGAAATTCACCCTGCACCTGGAAAGAGTGAGAAAATTAAGGATACATTCCTTTTTTAATAATTAAAAATAGGTTGTATTTTTATCAGTGAAATAGTGACAACATAATAAGAAAATCGATTAATACCACCAGAATATCATATTTATATTGAAAATATATGAGAATAAGTATTATGCCGTATCATCACTTTGAAAAGCATTTGCCACCATCCTTGCTTCCCTTGCACTTTTGAAAAGCAGTGATTAGTGGTAATTAGAGGAAAGATCACATTTTTCTGGAGAAAGTGAAAATTACACACTGTAATGTTTCCCATAGGGTTTAAAAAATATATACTAAAACTAAAATGAGTTTGGCGGAACATGTGAACAAAATGCCTTCTCATGTGCCAGTGAGCTTTATTGCATGTACACATGTAGTTACGTAAATATTACATAACTGCGACTTACTTCACACTTGTTTCTCAAAGCGCGGCAGGCTCCTGCAACGAAAACAGGACAGTAGCTTAAAGTAAGTCAAGATGCAATGTTTCTAGTGCCAACTACGCTTTATGATTTTAGAAGGCAAGGATTCAAGTTTTGTCTTGCTCGACATGATTGGGTACGCACGTTCCTGCAGGGTGCCCGCCCGTGCATGGTGTTCCAGGCTTTGCGTTTACAAGCACAATGAAGCATGACCCCCTGCAGTTCAGCTTAATTTACATGTACCCGATTCAATAAGACTATTTTGTGTAAATACAAGTTGCCTTAATGTTTTCCATCTGTCAATCGAGGCAAAATAATGATATACATAGCTCAACTCAGCTTTACTTATAGAGCACTTTGACAAAAACTGCAACTGTAACAAAGTGCTGGACACAAAAACTATTTTAAAAAATCATGCTAAAAATAAGTAACAAATATCGTGCTGTTCCACTCCAGCCCTACAGGTGGCAGTAATAGGAAAGCATTTTCAAATATTCTTTTACTTGGCTGATATAATTGATTGTTCGGAACTCCTGTTTCCAAGATGGTTGAACTTCCCCTTCACAATCACATCTATGAAGAATTTAGTCTTCAAAAAAGAAAGAAAATGCATGTTTAGGTGAACTTTTACGAAGCCAGAGTAAATCTAGAAAAACCTGGGCTGAAATTCAAACCCAGAAGCTCTCAATTGTGACGCATTCCTCAATCAAAGAGAATTGAGCTACCTCAACTCTCCCAAAAGATGCCTGTGGATTGAGGACCACTTTGGACCATTGGAATTCCACACATGCCTTCCCTCTTAACCACCTGGGATTTAAAGCACACAGATTTTCTGTGTTTAACAAGTCTTAAGGCCTCTGAGCTACACTAAGAGACTGAATTTGCACCCAGACACAGTCCTAATTAAACATCAGTAAATGTCACTGGGCATCTTTGAGGGATAAATACTCCAAAAGGTCACGGCATTAAACTTGCACTTGACTGCAGGGGTCAGATTCAGCTTAGTAGGTGATCGGGACCTGATTAACAAATTCCTATTGTGCATTGTGAGGCAGCTCCCTTACCTTAGTCACAGTCATCTTTAATCCTCTGGGCAAGATCTTGCGGTGAATTCTAGACAGAGAGCAATTGATGGTTATTTTGAGTAAATATTTTCTGTTGAGTATACTTCGAGGCAGCCTATTTACCTTTATTTGTGGCCGGCCCAAGCAATTGTGATTTTCTATGCGCCCATCTTCTGTCGGTGATGAATACTGTTGCTACACTTAGAAAAAGATTAAATTTTTAATCATTCTTTAACTTGCAGGATAACATTAGTTACACCAAAAAATACAAATGAATACAAAATATCTTGGCCAAAAAATTAAAATCCTGACATGAGTGATAACTTACAATCAACATCAAATTTGAACCTTACAGAAATTGCTAATACTAATAACGTGACGCAAAGTTTAAAGCAATTGACATGATTTTGACGATTTTAACATCGCGAAAATGTTAGCCTATCAAAAGTGTTAGCATATCATGTCAATGCTATCAAAAAGTAATAAAAACCTATATTAGGCCAATTTAATGTATACACCACAATGAGTACGTTTAAATGCAAATTATTTTAAAATATCATTTCATTTACGGCCTAACTAACTAAAATAAGTGGTCGTTTTACTGATTAGCATATTGTATTGAAGCTAACCGCGGTTAGCTTCAAGCTAATTAATCAGAAATTATCAATGGTTTAGACTTCCTTTTAACGTTACTTTTCTTTACCTGTTAGTTTTCCTGTTTTGGCTTCTGTTCGTTTATGTCTCCAATGAGTTCCAGACTTTTTTTTGTGCCTTTTTTAGTAAGTTTGTTAGTAGTCACCGTCAGAAATAGCCGTTAGCTATGAGGGCAGCGGAGGGAAAATGACAGGCGAGCCCGCGAATAGCTTACGTCCATTGCAATGCATTGTGTGTGTGTGTGTAAAAGTTAAAATTTTTCATTCGAAATGCATTTCAAACAAAAAAACAGGTGGACGCCTCCCCTAAAAATAAATAAATATTTTACCAAAGACAGATCCCCTAAAAAAAAAAAAAGAATAAATATTTGACCAAACAAAAAGGCGAATCTGCGGGTGCCAAACGCTAGTTCACTGTTGCTAGGAGGAGAAGGGGCTGCTTGGGGCATTTTGTAGTTATTTTTTATTTTATATATTCATTGAGCATTGCTTTGCATTCGAATCTGAAGTCCTACTAGCTTTTCCATGTTAAAGAGTTATTATAAATTAATATAATTATTTTCAGATTGGCTTACATGGCCTAAATGGGCAAAAATGAAAAGATTTACCCATTATAAATTGAATAAAAAGAGTTTGTATACTTGCTGTACAATGACAATATTCTATTCTAATATTAAACAATCATAGGCCTTGAACCCAACTACCTTGGGCATCTTGACAGTTTTTGAAAATCAAACAGATAGACCTAAATCCACTTGGCATACAATAAAAAGATAAAACTGAAGAGAAACAGAAGGTGCTAAAGACAGCGCCATTACCGAAATGCCAGCAAATATTTTGTGTCCTGAATTTGTCTTGCAGTTCAACACTATGATAAATTGTGGCCTAAATGGAGCAGTTATGAAACACCCCGAAGGAGGTCATGTCAACAACGATTAAGATGGGGGCGGGGCGCTTCGGAGAATTTGTAAACATTTTTCTGTGCGCCTTGCTAAAATTAGTTCTCATTTTTTCAGGAGTATAAATAGACCCATGTTTGCTAACTATACATTTACAGTAGTGTCCCAAACAAAGAGAAGCTCTGGCTCACAGCTGTTAGCCTTCAGAATTTACATGCCAAAACACAAACGTGCATAACAATTTTTTCTAATAAGCTTTATCATTATATTATTTGTGGAAAGACAAACATGAATTTGAAATAATAAAATATGTGCATTTTCATGTAATCATGTAGCTAAATATGATCTTAAGTGCATTTCTTCTTTAAATATCAAGTCAACAGGAATTTAAAAAACCTCCATCACAAAGAGTCCAAGGTGAATGTGAATTTCAAAAATAATATTAAGACATTGTTTCACTAGAATGTGAATCTGCTGAATTAATGTAGTTTCCTCAGCGTTTTGTTTTTCTCGAGATTGCAGTCTTTTCTTTTTTTTTTTTGTTGAAACGATCATTGAAATCTTCAGGCTTCAAGTCACTGATAGCACAGGTAGCTGATAATGAGCTTTGGAATCTGGAGTTGAGCTACAACCTTCAGCGCACTGGTGCCCAGCTTCTGTCGCAGTGCCAACCTACTGAGTTGCTGCAGGCTCATGGGCATGGCTGTAAGAAAGAATAGCGACATAAAAAAATAATTTTAATCTACTTCGGATTGGATACTATATAAAAATGGTCCTTGACTGCCACCATCTGGCAGCTTTGTGCCACTACAAGATTTCTGATTGAGTCATACCCTCATAAGAGCGCAGGCAGGTTGCGACTGGTGAGCCCGGCGAGGCGTAGTCGACGGGTTTCTTATTGTGCCTATCCCGTGCGTAAATGTTGGCGCCGAACTCCACGAGGGTCTCAACCAATTCCACGTTTGCGCTCTTTGCGGCGTGGTGCAGTGCCGTCTGGTGCAGCCGGGGGGCGTTCACTCTGGCACCTGACACAGTTATAAAAATTCAAATATTTCCTTCATGACACGTCTTGCGTGATGCTTACCAGCATTGAGGAGCTCTTTCACACAGTGTAAGTGTTTATTAGCACAAGCTACATGCAGCGGGGTCCCGTGGTAGAGGTCATACGCCTCCAGGGAAGCACCTTCAGCAATCAGCAACTTCACACAGTCCAAGCTTCCTGCAAGAATGTTATTTAACATTTCGTGTCTATTTGAGGAAGCATATTGGTGTCGTGAAAAACACTTACCTCCCATACAGGCTTCGTGGAGAGGTGAGGCAGTACGAGAGGTGAGGGCAGGATTGGCTTTGGCGCCTCGTTCCAGCAAGAGCTTCACGCACTCCAAACTACCCACAGAGCAGGCTTCACACAGCGGGGTGCTGCCATCCACGTTTCTCGCATCCACCTAACATCCATCAGAAGACGTAAGAATGGACTGTACTTTTAGTATAAGTCGCCCCCCCCACCCAAACTATGGAAAAAAAACGCGACTTATAGTCCGAAAATTACGGTACTTTTACCTCCTTCGCTGAGACTTGTGCTCACCTGCGCACCAGCATCCAGAAGTAACCGGACGCACTGGATGTGACCCCGGGCGCAGGCCTCGTGCAGGGGTGTGATGGAGTCCTCCGCCACGATATTGACGGAAGCTCCGCAATCGATGAGGTGCTGCAAGAGGGAAACCTGACCAATCGCCGCCGCCTCGTGGACCGCGGTTCTCACAGCCCAGCAGCCTGTAGGAATCAAAATACAATTAAACAACGTGGTTGCATCTTGATGCCTTGAAGGAATCATCACAAACATAATTCCATTCTCAAAAACATACAGACAACTTTCCTTTTAGAAACGTCCTTTGTAATATCATCTTGTCTTTGTTGCTTTGGAGACTTTTGAGTCTTGTGAGTGAGGAACACGTTTTTATCCCATGACGGACTACCAACAAGCCCTCAAAGCAACATAATAGTACATAATAACTTAATTGCACCTATGATGATAAAAATACGAGTCAAGGAGTTCTGTTTTCTATAATTCTTGTCATGTCATATCTTCGGAGGGCACGTTGACAGCACGGTTATGTCAAGCCATGAGCGAAAATGACAAATTCCTGTAACATAACCTACGCAGAAACGTTAGCTTGTCTTTTATAAGATTACCATTATTCCACAACAATCGAGCGCAAAATGGCGGAGTTCTTTTTAATACGCACGGATATCGGGATACTTCATCATTTGACCCATGTCTCGAAACGGATCCATTACTTCGACGTTTGTAAACAAGCGGCTCTTGTTTACATGTGGAGATTTTGTCTTCTTCTGTGGTTATATAGCAACTATAACTCTGTACCGCGACCTAGCGGTTGGAAGAAATAATTCACATTCGCGCTAAAGCAATAGTGAATATCGTGCTAAATGACTAAATTAAATCAAAAACACGTTTTGGCTGTGTTGGGGTTAGGATTAGGGTATATTATATTGTTTGTTAAATAATTTAAGTGAGTTTTCGGGTATCTGTGCTTTAATTGAGTGTTTTTATACTTTTTCTCCAGAATTATTTTGATGCAATATCATCAAAAGGCCAATAGATGGCAGCATTGACATTGAGACTCTAATCTGCCAGATAAAAGGAGAAATCGAAAACGTCAACAAGCGAAAAGACGATCGATGTTTATTCTCTTGTTACCGCGGCGATGGTTCGCATATGTTGTGTCCTGGGCTGCACCAACAAGTCACACGACAGCCGCGGAAGGAAACTCGACAACGGGTTGAGATTTTTCACCTTCCCGACCTGGAAGAAAAGCTACGGGCCGCAAATCAAAGAGATCTCCAAGAGGCGACGGTCGGCTTGGGTCGCTGCTGTCCGACGCAAAGATATAACATTTGACAAGATAACTCCATTCATGTTCGTCTGCTGTCGGCATTTCCATAAAGGTAAACAGTGGAAATTTAAACAGCTCTTAATTCATATTCGTAGATCTGAATAAACGCTGACCGCTATTTATAATTGTAATAAATGTTCGTAAAACTAAGTTCAGTATTTGTTGCTGCACTGGTGGATTTTTTGCATATTCAGATCAGTGAGTCTTTTGCGTACCACAAGAGGGCGCTCGTGTAACTCTAGTTGTACTCATCTTAACTTTTTTTTTTCTTCCATTATAGTGCTGTTACAGTGTTGACACTTGTAAATCAAATCAGCACAGATTGAAGCATTCGGATCGGTATTCAGGCACCTCATCATGCCGAAGACCCGACGTACCGCCTACATCGCGGCCTTCAAGCTGCAGGCGATCGACCTGGCAATCAAAAAGGGTAATCGATCCGCTGCGCACGAACTTGGAGTTAATGAATCCATGATACGACGTTGGAGGAAGCAGCATGGAGAACTTTCTCGCTGCAAGAAGACGACAAAAGCCTTCAGAGGCAAGAAGTGCAGTTTAGTGACGTTTCCACTCAATTTTTCCATTTTTGACTAATTTTGTCAATTAACATAATTTTACATTTGAAAAAGGTTTCTAAAGGAGTTGGAAAAGATGTTTTATGAAATGATTCTCACTAGTGGTACTTGGGCGCCCTCTTGTGTTATGCTTAAGACTCACTGGCAGTTCATCTGGATTTTAATTTGATTATAATTCAAGAACGATTTTAGAAGGATTTAACGATTTTCATGTTCATTCCAGGAAAGCCGGCATACGAAATGATGGAGAACGACCCGGACTGGGCGCCGTCCTTGCATATGGGCCACACAGAGAACGAACACGGCAACTCCCTGCACTCAGCCAAAAGAAAGAAGTCGGTTCTACGGAGCGAGGGTATCCAGGAGGCGGGCGAGTCAGCAGAAGAAGAGCCGGCGCGACGCGAGGAAGCTCTAACGTTGAACATCAAACAAGAAAAGGAGGAGGAAATTGTCAAATGGGAGCGTATGGAATGCTGTGGAACGGGAACAAGGAATGAAGAAACGCTGATCGAAGCGGTCAAACGGGAAGCGGGGCAGACAGAATGCATCTTCTGCATCCAGAGGTCTGAAGAAGTAAGCCGCCTGGTGGAGGAGAACAGACGACTCAGGCACGAGTTGGACGCCTTCAAGATCCCAAATGGCTTTTTCCAGGACGACGACAACAAAGTGGAATATTACACCGGTTTGCCAAACGTGACCTCTTTCATGACCTTTTTCTGTTTTTTATTACCGTTGATGCCAGCCCGCCACAGCAGACTGAGTCCTTTTCAAGTCCTCCTGTTGACGTTCATGCGCCTCCGGCTGGATTTACCCACGCAGCACCTCGCTTATATTTTCAGCATCACGACAAGCACAGTGGAAACGACGTTTCGAGAAACGGTTTCGTTTATGTACTCACACCTGAAGCCTTCCGTTACGTGGCCCAGCAGAAATACTTTGCAAAGGACGATGCCGCGACGGTTTGTCGAGGCCTTCGGTGGCAAAGCCGTCGCCATCGTGGACTGTTTTAAATTGCACCATGACAAATTAGACCGAAGCAATTACGCCGTTCAATATTTAATTGCTGTCACACCAGGTGGATTTGTTGGTTTCGTATCAAAAGGGTGTGACGAATTTATAGCTGCCAAAAACATGTTGGAGAAAAGCGGTTTCTTAAATAACTTGTTGCCAGGCGATGTCATCTTGGCAAACGGTTTTGACAAAAGCGGCGTCTTGTTTTGCGCTGAGGTGGACGGGCCGACCTGCGTCCGAGCCAACTGTCGTCTTGCTGAGAACGTGGGGGAGATGATGGCGCACGTTGAAACCGTCGTGGGAAATATGCGCCGCAAATATCAAATCTTAAAAGCGGCCGTGCCCGCGGACATGACGCTAGCGTGTGACGGTGAAGAAGTCACGTTGTTGGATAAAATGGTCACCGTCTGTTATGCGTTAGAAAACCCTTGTCCAACTATAATTTAACTACACCGCCATTTTGATTACCAAAATAAAGATGGGAAACAAACTTTTAGGATAATTTACTGGATTGTTTTTTTGACAATAATTTACATACCAGATGATACATAAAACGAGGAATAGCCACAAACAAAAAAATCCACATATGTCGATTGATTGTGGATTTTCACTATTAATGCTGGACTCGATCCTCCACCATCACAAAAAGTGGGTGTTCGTGTACATTGGTATATTTAATCAAACATCCATACGGAACTCTAGTGATTGCAAAACTGGAGATAACTCTGAATGGAACGAGCTAAGCCCAGCAAACCTATGACCACCGAGGCGGAGGTACCAAGAGCTCTCCTCACGGTGATTCTACAAAGATGCTGAAGGCTCAGCGGGTTTCCTGCAGCCAAACAAACATGTATCGATGATTTGTTATTTTTAAGCAGACGGGGTGGCGACGTACTTTCGTAAAACCTGAGACGGGCATAGCACGCAGGTGTCGAGTAGTCGGCGGGTTTACGTCCGAAGTTGTCAAGAGAGTACGTGTTGGCTCCGAACTCCACCAGCAGCTCCAACACATCCGGCGTGTCCAGTCGAGCAGCGTGATGCAAAGCCGTCTCGTGGAACTTGCTGGAATTCACGTCGGCACCTGCGGGAATTGATTTTTGACTTGATTTTGTATCCACTGGAGATGTTTTGTCTGACCTGCGAGCAGAAGCTCCTTGACACATTCCACACGTGCTTTTGCACATGCAATGTGCAGCGGTGGGCCAAAATGGACATCATACGCCTCCAGTTGGGCTCCACTAGCAATCAGCAGCTTCACTATCTCAGGATTTCCTGAGAAGGAAAGGAAGTGTTATATTAAATTGATATTAAATGAGAGTCAACGTGCCTTGGATGCAAGCTTCATGGAGGGGGGATGCTGTCAAAGCGGTGAGTGATGGGTTGATTTGGGCTCCGTATCGCAAAAGCAGCTTGACGCACTCCAAACTACCCGAAGAGCAAGCGTGGCAAAGGGGAGTGCTGCCATGGATATTCCGCACATCCACCTGAAAGAAAAAAAAAAACGCTTAGTCATCATTAGTGATTAAATCGAATCGAAGTATAACCTGGGCTCCAGCTTCCAGGAGCAAGCGGGCACAATGTGGGTGAGCTTGGAGACAAGCTTCGTGGAGCGGGGTGATGTTGTCCACGGTCACTATGTTGACTGACGCTTCATTCTCTATCAGCCGTATCAGCTGTAAAGCCCTGCCCTGAGATGCGGCTTCGTGGAGGGCAGTCCGGTCCGCCCACACACCTTGTTCAAAAATGAAAATGCCACAAAATAAAGATAAGAAGAAGAAGGTAATGTTTGTGTTGCACTGTGCAGAAAAGTATCGTGACATGCTCGTCAACTTGTTTACATTTCTTATCATAAGTGGACAAATTAAAGTGAGGGCACATTATCAGGAGATTAAATTGACTAAAAATAACAATTGAAGATGCAATTAAGTCAAAGTTAAGTGAGAAATATTAACTCAAATCCTGCAAAGATGAACTTCGTGCCGGTGTCACCGCCATGTTGTTTACCATCTGCAAGCGAGTGGCGCAATGAATTCTGGGACTTGAAGTCTTACATGGAGGATATGTTAATTAAGTGCAAAGGTTAAATTCCTCTGTCAAATCAAATTATAATCCATTAAAAGCATTCGCAGCTCTGATTTCCATGCTATTCAACACTGATGGGAGAAAAAATAATAAATCCAAGATATTTTTGCCAAACTTTTTTTTTTTACTTTGCAGTACAGAAATCAGTGGAGCCCAAGTTGCTCGTTTTGTTGTTACAAACAGAAGATGACACATTACAGATTTCTCGATTCAAACACTGCCGCAGTACACATTTGGTCCTTCTTAAGCGCTTTCTCTTGCTTCACTTTGCACAAAAACAGGAATACTATTACATCTTCTTACAAGCTGTTGAGCACAGGTCCAGGTAGTTTTATGGTGGCTGCGGTGGGGAATAGATAACACCAAACCTTAAAGCCGTTGTTGCCGCAACGATTTTTTTAACAACCTGATGTTACGAAACACCTGAAATAGTTTCAAATACGATTCAAGACAGAACAAGTCAATCCCCCTGCCAACAAATATGATGTACTGATCTTAATTTGGCATCTTTGGACTCTGCATGTTTGTTTTTTCATAACACAAGATATCATCCGAAAATCAGTAATCACTGTTTAGTCCATCTGTTAACTGAGATTGATTATAAATGAGGAAAATAAAGCATAGATCCCTCCCTGCACTTAATTCAACTATGTCGTAATTCTAGACGATCAACTTCCCACCGGACCGCCACATATTCCTGCGACGCGTAATTTTTTTTTCTTTTTAGAAGGTATTCTTTCTATACAATGTGAGATTTCAATTATGGGCAGCGTTCGTCTTTGATATTGAGGAGTGTGTTGCAGCAGCGGCGGCGGCGCCGGCGGTCTCTACTCGGCGGCGTCCCCGTAGATGTCCTTTTTCCCGCGCTCCATCTCGGCAAAGTCAAACTCCGAGCCCGTCATCCTCCGGTAGATGTCCTTGATGTCGTCGCAGGTGGTCTCGAAGTGGGTGGTGGCATCGTACGAACGGGAGATGAAGACCTACGCAGAGCGGCGTTTGAATGAGGAACAAATGGAGGAACGTCACGCTACGAAAAACGTACCTGGCTCTCTGTGCCGTCGTCGGTTGGAGCGTACTGGTCAGTGATGCTGACAAACTTCTGCTCGATGGGTTCCAGCAGGTCCAGAGCGGGCTTGATCTCTTTCTCGGGGTCGTTGGTTTCCGCCGTGGTGCTGGCGATGGCGATGTATTTGCCGGCGTGCGCCACGTTGTGAGCGGCGGAGATCATGCAAACGTAGATGTCTGGAAGCAGAGAAGCGGAAACAGCGGTCACGTCGAGCCGCTTGGAGTTTTGACCCGTGTGTTTAATTGCTGGAGTACACACCGTGCTTCCTGTTGACCTGGTTCTGGGGGATGATGATCTGGCAAGAGTTGACGTCGCCCGTGTTAGCGATGGGGTGGCTCAGGATGCAGATGGCCCTGATCACCTGGCCCACTTTTACGACGCGACTCATAAAGTAGCTGGGGTCGCAAATCAGCTGCTTGCACCTGGCAAACTGGAAGACAAACATGGAGACTAACATTTAAAACATGTCATTTATTTATCGACTTATTTTAAAGGCAAGCATGCTTACCTCCCCCTCCGACTTGACTCCAACCACCTTCCCGTTCTCCATTACGATCTCCTCAATGGGCTTTTTTAACATGTACGTCCCACCGTAGATGGCGCTCAGCCTGGAATGGTCAAGTCATGGCCAAAAATCAACAAAATTTTATTTATTTTTTTTAAATTATCATTGCTGGCTCTCGTACCTGGCAAAGCCTTGTGGCAGTTCTCCCAAGCCGTACAGTGGGTAGAGGTACGGGCTCTTGCCGTATCTGGCGAGGGACTCGCTATAAAGCTTTATTCTGTTTATTGTTTCAAGGCAAGGCTCGTTCAGGTAACTGAACGGGAAGAAAAGAAAGTCGTAGGAATAATATTAGCGTGCAGTCATGTATGACGCTTGATTGTCGAATTGCAAAAGACTACTGACTCGTCTGTGCGGTAGAGAGCGAGGGAGTGGCCGGTGAAGTCGATGACCTCGTCGCCCAAGGTGAATTTCTCAAAAACAGCCTTCATGGTGGTCTTGTGGGGGTCCACGCCCTCCCAGGTTTTGGGGTCGTTTTCGTCAAAGTTGGCCACGTAGACCAGGAATTTCTTGAAGCGCCGCTTCACGAACAACCCCATCAGACCTTGACACATTTACGGAGACAGCTTAGGCACCGGGAGGAGAAAGTGGTGATGACGGAGTTGACGTTCGGCGGTGACTTACTGGAGGTCAGAGCCTCGGTCTCGGTGGAGGGCACTTTGTAGATTTTGCCGCCCTTGTACACAAAGCTGCCCTCGATCACTTTGAAATCCAGGTAGCGGGTCACCTGGGTGATCAGCAGCATGCGGACCAGTTGACCTGAGAAAAAGATGGCTTATACAAACAACTGGAAACCTTTCAAAGTTATTCGCGCCGACTTTGTATTTGACAATCCAATGTCCAAACAAATATGCAGTGGAGGAGGTTCTACCATTGGCCATCAGGAATTTAGGGACCAGGTCCACGTTCCAATCCCGACCGCTTCCCATGGACTCAGGAGGTTTGCCCGGAAGGTTGAAGCGTGAGTAAAGCTGGAAGGATGTAGAAAAAAAAAAAAGTGTTTTCCTTTGTCTTGATGTCTCAAAATAAAAAATAAAAGGGCGCAGAGGAGGCTTACATCACCCAAAGGCGTGATGGAGGCACTCTCAGCTCCGTAGTAAGAGTTGCGGTCCATGTGCAGCACCTTCTTCTTCTTCACCGACATGATTCCAGATAAGATACATTCCTATTGGAAGCCAAAAAAATATATCAATTTTTCTCCTTTTCTGCCATGAAGATCACAGATAACAGTTTCACACATTCAACCAATAAAATGACAGCAAACTGGGCGAGAGGTGGCTGCTCTGCAATTAAAAAAAAAAAATTTAAAAAAGCACATGACAGCTCAACCTCTCACTTTTTGCTCTATGACCTAAACGCCTCCCTCAAGCTTTCACTTCCTTCCCGCCATGTTAAGTGAATGCACAGGAAGGCGAAACTCGCTCAGAGCACTTCCTGACTCCTCGTAGCGAGCAGAAGATTTTCTGAGTGCCATTTCAAATGATATCTTGTGATGTGCCCCCCCCCTTTCACATTATCTAACGTGTTATCTAATGCACGTAACAATTCTCCAGAAACTCCTGCGTTCAAACAGAAGCCCCGCCCCTTAAAGACCGCTTCAGTCCCACGGTTGTCACGGGATTAGCCCTGTCATGCGTCAGCCATTAACAGCAAAACCAAGCTATTTGTCGGTTAGAGCACACTGTTATTGTCGGTCAATTAGTACAGTACTTAACACTGACACGGAAAATATAATAATTTAGAAACAATGGACATTTCACGTATCGAATTCCTTCCGAGTAGATGCACTGGATTTAGCGGTCACATGAATTGACATTTGAAAACTAACTGAAGACTCAAGCTAAAAAATAATTTGGAATGGTGATTAAAGTTAACATTTCACTTAACTGCTTCCTTTTATCTAAACACCCTTTCTAGAAACATTCCCCTTCATTAGATTTAGATTTAAGCTCCAGCACGCCCACGACCCCTGTGGAGACAAGCGGTTTAGATAGAAAAAGTGATGGCACGTAAACATAAAAAGTTATATTTAAATTGAACAAAAAATGGTTAAATGGGCTAATACTCAAATTGTAAGATTTATAGTAACTCGAGATAAAATGGCCGACAATTAAACCTAAATTTCATGTGGTTGCGTGCTACCGGAATTTATCAATATATAAGAAATAGCATGCGAAAAATAAATTCTAATCATACTTGGGATATGAAATTTTACTTTCCTTGATTGTATATATTCCTTGAATAGTGACAACATATATTTGCTAATGTTGTAGTAACAATATTTTGATTGCTAACATTCCTCAGTTTAAATGAAATGACAAAACATATTACTTATGGTCATTTGAAGTCTATGAAACAGAAAAATTGTCCTTGACATTTTAAATACCTTCATTGGCTGGCTCTCAAGTTGAACAAAACAGAAAAAAAAAAATACCTGACAACATAATTATTACACGTCGTCGTCATTCGAGTTGAACTTACCTGGTGTTGCTTAGTGGCTACAAGTTTCAAAACAACTGACGAGTTTTGTAGTCAGATTTAATTTTATTGACTGTCATTTATTAATTAGATGAATCTACCAGTAGAAAAACGAGTTACACTAACACGACACAAGTTCAAGTAGACATTTTTTCCGCATCGTTATTACCACTCGTAGTTTCCTTGAATTAGATGAGCTAATGTTAGCACACCAATAATCTACGATTAATCTTTTCCCGACGAGGTGAGCTCTGCCAGAATAGGGCGAGACTGCCACCTAACCGGTTTTAGCAACACTTTCGAGGATTAAAATACTTTTAACGGCGAGTTAACTTAAATCGAATACTTTTGATGTGTATTAGAGGATATTGGAGACGGTTATCTTGTTAAGCTAGTTACTTAGCGTTAGCCGAGGCTAATGCTAATTAGGCCCAGTTAGCCTTAAGAGCTAACAGCAGTGTTAACAGGTTGCAAAGCGCTTCCAAAGCGAACTCGTTGAAGAATTTCCTCACCGTCAATCCGGTGCCGAGGACGATCACGTCGTATTCTTCATTCATTTCGAAAATAGGTTTTGATGGCGGAAAGCCTTGGCAGGGAAAGAAGAAAACGGATATCCAGCAGGGTTGAAGTGGGAAGGGGCTGAGCTGAGTGGGCGCACGGCTCAGACAGCGTCAGGCGACGAATGGGTGGGGCGTGGTCTTCTGCCTGTCAATCACTTGTTGACGACACGTTAGCACACGGGCTAACATTACGATTAAAATGTTTCAACTTTGGTTTGGTTACAACAATCAAATCAGACGTCATTTTGACTTCTTTGAGTTGAGACTTTGATATTCGACTTCATTCGATGATATTTTTTCGAAAATAAAAGTTTAAAAGATACTTATTTATTTATTTAATTTATTATTTTCTGTGGTAAAAAAGTTAATATTTCATCTACAAATAATTTATACCTTTATTATTTTTCATGTACAATTAATATCTTTAAAAACCTATTTGTCACTTCCTGTCCACTGAAAATGACATCACAGTTACGCCAGGTATCAACCAATCACGGCTCATGCGACGTTCACAAGATGACGTCATAAATGAATATTATTTCTGTGATTAATGAATCTTCTAATTCCAGGATCTAAGAGTGCCAAGAACTAGAAGTTTCTGGAAATGTTGTTTCAACGACTTAAGATGAGGGGGAAAAAAATAGGAAAACATTGATGTTTATTTCTTTATTACATTATAATTAAAATGCCCTTTAAAGATTTGATTAACTGCATTCAAAGACTTTCATTATATCTGATTTTTTTGCAAGCTGCCGTGCCGTTGTGCCAGATGCATCCTGGGAATCTTTGAGCCCGAGCTGAAGCAGCGTTCTGGCAGCTTCCGCGTGCTGTCCGATGCAAGCCATGTGGAGGGCTGTGGCGGAACAAAAAAAATAAAAATAAAACTAGTAGGAAGTAGGAATGCAAGGAAGCAGAAATTTTCTGGTTGACTTCTCTCACACTTGCTTTACCTGTTCTGCCCTTTTTGTCCTCAACGTGAAGATCTGCTCCCAACTCTAATAAAGTCTTTAAAGTGGAAACGTGTCCTTCCTAAACACACACAAAGAAACATCTTCACTTGATCCAATATGCAACATATTTTTTCATTTCTATATTTAAAAACAGTGGGAAAAAAATTGCAATTTGGCTTTAACCCAACCTTGGCAGCATAATGCAAGGAGGTGAGCTGCAAACCAGTGGCCCTCTGATTGACATCAACGTGGAGCTCCCTCACGAGGAACCGCAGCGCCTCCTCCTGGCCAGTAACGGCCACCTGGTGCACTGGCTGGACCCCAAGAATGTCAGAAGCTGTTGCAGATGCCTGCAGAAGGGGACAGACAAGTTAGCCCAAATGTAAATATGTGATATTTCAATTAGCAATTATGCTACCTGGTGTTTCTCCAAAAGAATCCTAGCCAATGAGATGTGTCCGTTCCTCACCGCATCCATGAAGGGTGTAACCCCGCAGCTGTCTTTCTCATCTGGAGTATAGTCGCATCTGGACAACACATTTCAAGTGCGAGAACGTTCCCCGCAAAAAAGCAGCACTTAAAATTACAACGAACAGATGTAAAAAAATCTCATTAAAATCCTAATTAAAAATGATTTGATGTTCCAACATAAGAATCTTGGCTTACCTCTCGAGCAAGATGCCAACAACCTCCTCACATCCATGCATAGCTGAAGACCACAAGCAAATAAATCAAATGATCAAATATGTGATGCATCTCCAGGATGAACAGCTCACCCGCTGTGTGCAGAGGTGTCCTGCATGTTTTACTTTTACTTCTCCACACATCTGGAGCAACTTCGAGGAGGAAGTGGACCACCAGGGGATCGCCTTCCCTGCAGGCGATGTGGAAGGCGTTCCAGCCATCTTTGTTTCTCAGGAGCGGGTCCGCGGAGTGCTCTATCAGCTCTCGGATCACGTCTAGGTTCCTACGAGTGCAGGCCATCATCAGAGGGGTCCTAAGAAAGAGAATTGTATATAAAATGTCAACACAAAGTATTGTGCCTACCTTGGCCACTAGAGGGCGCATGGACCCATTTAATAAATGAAGACAACGCAGAATAGCTCAGTTCGATCCAGAAATATTAATCGTTTATGTCTTAGCATTAAGCTATCGCGGTTATGCGTTTTATTAAGTACACAATATGTATTTTTTTATTTATTATGATAATGCCGTTTTCTATATAATGTGATTAAAATACCTGATTCTGTCGTGTGTAACGTCCAAACAAGCTTCTTACTCCAATCTCAGTCTTAATTAAATATGATTTTTCTTACTGTATATAAAAGTAAATTATATTTTGAAAATAAAAAATATTTCTCTCCTTCGAGCCGGATTCGAACCAGCGACCTAAGGATTTCAGCGTTAGCTTCTACAGTCCTCCGCTCTACCAACTGAGCTATCGAAGGGAGTTGCCACAAAGACCTCCAAGTTACTTATTTATTGATTATATCAGTTTATGAATTCAAATTTATACATTAAAGCAATATTTAAGAAGTTAAATCTCACCAATCCGCTTTCTTTAAACTGTCCACTTGCGCTCCTTCCTGCAGTAGATACCTAACACATGCTAGGTGGCCCATGGAAGCTGCTTCGTGCAGCAGCCGCTTGTAGTCGTTATTATAAACTTCCACATCGGTGCCAACTTCTTTTATGAGAAATTCTAAAATGTCCAAGTGTCCGTGCCGGGCCGCGTAGTGTGCAAGAGTGTCTCCGGATCGTCCAAAGTGTTTGTCTCGGGCAACCTCCATTAGTCCGCATGTCTTCATGTGTTTTGTCAGAGAGCTAAATTGTCCACCCTGGGTTAGTTTCACCAGCATTTTGAGATTATCTTCGTCCATGCTGATTGTAAAAAAAAAGTCAGCAAACTCTCTAAAAGATCTCTGGAAGAGGAAAACGAGTTAAGTCATTTGCTTGTGCTTCACGAGAGCAATCATGACGATCCAGGCGAGTGCAATGTTGACCAACCATGAACCGACACTGTTAAATTGATTTCGATTTAATCGATTAGGTTAGGGGTATTTGTAGCAATTAAATCATATTTTGCATGTAGTTAATATTATTACGTAACTAGCAAATAGTCACACGTTTTGGAGGGTTGGGCTTTTAACAAATAAAGCTAAATCGGCCATTTCAGCAGGCGTCACGAACTGATGAATTGTGGGTAATGTAGTTGTTAAGACTGATTTCGCCCAAATTACTTATGTGTTTATAAAATCGTTTATTATTGTAAGTCATTGTAAAATTACGCACAGTTTAAAAAATAATACTTCGCTTGAATATTTCCAAAGAAAAAATATGTTTGCACTAATTGAATTAAAATGCAAAAGTTAGATAAAAGCGCACTTCAATGTTTAAAACCAAACGATTTCTAAATATATCACGGCATACATATATATTGTACTTCAAATTCAAATAGAACTGAACTGTATTTAAAAATGTAGCTGAAGTATAAAATGTACTGAAATGATTTTTAAAAATTATGCTGTAAATTTTGTTTCAAAAAGTAATTCAATTAAACGGGGACAACTAATCCTGCTTCTGGCAAATGAGAGGGAATAATTTGAATGTTAGCGAATGAGAGAAGGACCAGTTCCATTGAGGGGGAGAAAGAGGGGAGGAATAATGGTAAAGTGGGACGGTTGGTCTGTCTGGGCATTTTCATTCTTCGACAGGGACCTTGAGCACTATGCTGGACCCCTTTCCTTTTGGCAAGTACAATTAAAACATATTCTACATAGTGAAAATGCTATTTTATACGGTAGTGTGTTGATATTTTCTTTCAGTGTCACCCAGGGAACATAATGTACTACTCCAGGCAAATGAAAAAACTATAAATTTAGCTTGCGTCTATAGGTTAACGCAGAAAAAATGTGCATTAATATTATTTGTGATGCTGCTTTTTAGGCATAATATCGAATTTAATATTTTTTGTATTGCATTTAACATAAACTTGCATGCTTTCATTAAAAAAAAAATACTTTTACGCAATTATTGGTAGAAAGTTGCAATGCTTTTTTGTGTAAGCAAAGTTTTTGGGTAAGCTGTTCTGTCATTTTCCTAACTGGGAAAAGTATAAGCACAGACAGTTTTATTATTTAATATGCTTTTAATATTATTTATATATGTGTGGCTTTAGTGATCTACTCGTGTAAATTAAGGAGAAAACAATGCATGGATATGTTCCAAGAGTAATTGTTCCATTGCTAACTGGTTCTGGATGCTTTCTGAAGGGGTGTGTTTCAGAAACTAACCAGTTCCAGATGTTTTGGGCAGTTTAAAACAATGACAAACAAACCAGATACACATGAGGCAACAGCATGAGTGTTCGAGTTTCATTTGACTCTGCAAAATTCAAAAGCACTGATAACAAGAATAATAAAAACAATCACTTGACCCTGACATGATAAAATAAGATTATGAGGTTTTATTTGTTTATTATTGCAAGGAAGTGGTAGAGCCCTTTAAAGGAAGAAGAAAAAAAACATCTGGTTTTGGTTTTACCCACCAACCAGCTGACCCCTCCCCTGAAACACTTAATGTCAACACTTCCCCCATAAACCAACTGATACACACCACATATCTTTATTAGACAAAGAAATCAGTTTTTTTTCTCTTTTATAGATATTTGTACATGACCACGAACGCAACCATGAACGATGGCTCTTCTGAGAAAAAGTAAGAATAAAATTTGTTGGACTATTTTCTTAGTTGTGTTGACCAAATTTTGGGTCACATCATAAGTGGAAAAAAAAAAAAAAGCTTAGAAATCAAACAGGGGTGTGTAGACTTTTTATGTAAATAATTGTCCCTGTGTCAGTCAATCAGGTCCTGCTGGTAATCCTGGTGCTGATGCTGTACTTGGTCCTGTACAGCTCGCTACACAAAACCTCCAGTCGACACAAAATTTCAGGTAAATAAAATAAAAAATCTAACAAATGCTGAGAAATAATTACTCCTTCTCTCAAGCTCACTGGAAGAAACTCAGTGATGTCGTGGCGAAAAAAGTCGATCGTGTCATCCCTATCGTTATCTGCGCCTCGGAGGAGCGTATGGGCGCAACCATGGCGACCATCAATAGCATTCGTAGCAACACAAATGCTAACGTGCTCTTCTATATTGTCACGCTACGAGACGCCGTTACACTGATCAGGTACGGGCCTCATTATCAACCATATTTTCTCTTGTGAAACTAAACATATTATTATCTACATATTTATTATTATTATTTCAGACGCTATATTGAGGAAAGCCAACTAAAAGGAATTAAATATAAAATCTTGGAGTTTAATCCAATGGTTCTAAAAGGGAAAGTAAAGCCTGATTCCTCCAGACCGGATCTCTTACATCCAGTAAGTTTATTTAAAAACATGTTAAAAGTATAACTAAAATGTTAACGTCTTTGTTTTGCAGCTCAACTTTGTACGTTTTTATCTACCACTGCTTGAAATGAACCACGAGAGGGTCATCTACTTAGACGATGACATCATTGTTCAGGGTATATTCAGTATGTTCATTTGATGCGGGCAGTTTTTTACTTATTTTTTTAATATTTTGCTAAGGTGACATTCAGGATCTGTTTGAAATCAAACTAAAGCCGCAACACGCTGCTGCTTTCGCCTCCGACTGCGACTTGCCCTCCACTCACGAGATGGTGCGCAGCGTCGGCATGCAGGTAGGCTCATTGATAAATTAGCATCCCACAAAATGAAGCTAACATCCGCTTCCTCCCTTGTAGACAACCTACATGGGCTACCTGGACTACAGAAAACAAGAAGTGAGGAACCTCGGCATCAATCCCAACGATTGCTCCTTCAACCCTGGTGTGTTTGTGGCGGATATCCGTGAATGGAAAAAGCAGAAGATCACCAAGCAGCTCCAAAAGTACATGGAGGACAATATCAAGTAGGAAATAATTTGTCTTGCTCAAATGAACAAATTTGAACAAGGGTGTGTAGACTTATTCAATCCACCGTGTTTACTAACACAATTAATTTAACTATAATAATGATTTTAACTTTTTTTTTAACTAGGCTAAACATCTACAGCAGTGCTATGGCAGGAGGTGTGGCCACTCCACCTATGCTCATTGTTTTTCACGACAAATACACCGTGCTGGATCCAATCTGGCACGTCAGACATCTTGGTAAGCTCATCCATGATTGCTCAATTGATGACGGAAATGAAAAATACTTTTGTGTGTTTAGGTTGGAGTCCAGATTCTGGCTATCCCGAGAGCTTCCTGCAGAAGGCACAACTGCTGCACTGGAACGGCCCATTCAAACCGTGGGGGTACCCTGCTGTTCACACGGAACGCTGGGAGAAGTGGTTCATCCCAGATCCGTCTGGGAAGTTCTCCTTGATGAGGCCGTAGAGCAATAATTAATGCGGACTGTGGAACATACCATATCTGAGTCATGGGGGGGTATTTTTATATTTTATTATTAAATAGGAATATTTGAATTTTATTCAACTTTATTTACTGCTGTAACATCTGAATATTCCCTCTCGGGATCAATAGATGACATAAATAGTAAAACATAACCATGACACAAATATTTATTAAAGTTAATAACATTGTAGGATTGCCAGTTCCGTACCATTTATACGTCTAATCAAACTGCTAATCAAATGGCTAAAAAAAAAATCACACAAAGCTTCATTTGTTGGAGGATAGACAATCGTCTCTTTCACGGACCTCCTGTTTTTTAACCCGAGAGACGTGAGAGCTGATTCGTGCTCGTCACAATGACACATTTTTTTGTTTTTATTTAGAATGATTTACGATTTCTAAAGTGCCTTAGTGATGACTACTCTGAGTTTGACAGATTGCCCAGTTAGCCCGAAGGAACTACAAATCCACCTGCATTTTAAATGTCAAAGGACTTGCTATTTACTCATGAGATCATCATTTTTGTGAGGTCATTTTGCGAACGCATTTGTCAACAACAAATGAAACATGTTTTTGTGCAGAATCTAATAAAAAAAAATCAATAGCAACACAACACAATAGTTTAATAAAATATAATACACGAGTTGAAATGGGACTGATTAATTCTGAACACACAAGAGGGTGTGCACACTTGTGCAATCACATCATTTCTGAAGTTTTCACTTTAGAAATTATTTTTGTTGAATTCATACAGGTCACATAATGGCTTTTTTGAAATATTTTATCTTTGTTTTATTAATCTGCATTTAACCCGGCTTTATAATTTTTATATTCATAGCCACATTCACTCCTTTGGACAACTTATTAAATTTATATTTCACACATTCAATGCGGATGAACCCAATTACCAAAGGAAATAGGACGCATTCATTCTTGAAAAATGTATTTCCATCAAAAAACCGAATGAATGAACAAATAAATCAATGCCGGGAGTTGAAACTATTTAGCCACCAGGGGGCGGTATCGTAACTGGATGAGAAGTCTGGTTGTCTTCTGTGAGCGGTATGTAATAAGTGTTCTAAATATAAATGATTAAACGGCAAATTTACAATATTAAATCGTTTTTGCTTAGGTAAAGGTTATAGTTAATTTTAGGGTTAACCCTAACTTTCTAACAACCCATTTTGGAAAGATAGTCGAAGTAAAATAGCTTTCATTTATTCTACACTTGAAATATTCATCCTAATCCAGTTTTAATGTTGAATTTTGATGTACTTGCTTATCATTTATTAATTATTGGTCAATATAGACTTAAGAGTTCTAAACATGTTACAATCTTATTATAAAAGATTTTGATTTAGTCTGACTGGTTTGCTAGTTGGGCTAAGGAATTTTGTGGCACTTTGAGACAAAGAACCGTACACCCGTTTTATAATCCCACTTTAATATATTTCCTTCAAAATGGCGACACTACTAAGAGCTATATTATTCTAGTATAAACTATATAGAAATTCATGTTAGCACTCATAACCAAGTAGATACTCTTACCTGCTAGCTCATGCTTTTACTTAGCAGGTTTTAGCCTAGCATACTTAAAGTCAGAGCCATTAATGATGGACAGGTTCATAAAACCAGGAGCAATCTCGTCTAATTTTCCTGGTAAAAGCATTTATCGGCTAACTGCACAAAATATTGATTTTAACATGTGGGCATTAGTCACAGAGATGTTCCAGAAAATTCCACCAAGGGTAAGACCCTTGATTATCACTGAATTGAAAAAAAACAACAAAAACTTAACACTGTTGGTGTTTTTGCATACCCCAATTCCACCCCTCTTGGAATCTGATGTTTGTTTATTCAACTTTCCACACTCGTTAACTTAGAACACATCTTTGGACTACTGGACGGATGTCATCGTGATGTCAGGTTGAAGCTCTACTCTGCTGTACACTTAAAAAAACAACTCAAACGACGTCACCATGATGTCAATATAAGGTTGTTAACGGTCACTGATGCACACCCCCAAAAAAATCCTGAAGGCCCTGGGAAAATTAAATTGATGGAAGCAATGCAGCAGAGAGAAACGCTATGAAATGAGACTATTGGGACCACATATAGAGTTTTTTGAGACAAATAGAATTGTAAACTTAAGTGTGTTATTGGCTCTGACCTGGTTACTTGAGAAACTGAGGAGTATGCAAACGCCATTGTCGTCATCTTGCAGGAGGGTGACTCGAAGTTTAATGGCGGCAATAAAATTCGGGATTTATATCTTGGTGATTTATATACTGCTTCTGGATACTTCAACCAGTATTTCATTTCTTAAGGAAAAAATTCTAATTCATCATTTTATCGGGAAATGTCGTTTGGTATCCATAGTTGCACGTAAAAAAAAAAAAATGTTGACATCAACGCCAATTCATTGCTTTAGTCAGCCTAAAAATATTTGTGTGATATTTTGGTTTCACTGGCCTGAAGGGGAAACAAGATGAGTGCCGCCATACAGAAGATGCCAATTTTCCAATCCAGTGTGAGAAATGGGTTGTGGTTTTAATCTGCACGTACGCAGCCCAGCAAAACGTGTGCGTGGGTGTGAGTGGTCACATTTATCTTTTGTGTTCCCAGCTGAGCAGATTTCGACTCGTGCACTCGGTTAACCCCCGGGCAGAGTATTACCAAATCAACCTGTGTTCAAATCACAAAGGTGCTACTGTTGAGGGATGAGCTCAATATTTTTAATGTCGTTTTAACATCAAGCAATTTGTGTGTTGTGTATTTATTTTTCAGTCGAGCTCAACATGCTAATGCTAACATGCTTGTTAGTAAATGTGCTGACCCGATGCCAAATTGACCTTATCTTAGCCCAGACAAGGTAATTATCAAAGTTCTATATGTATTTTATATATTACCGTATTGGCCCGAATATAAAATGCGGTTTTTTTCATTGAAATAAAACTGAAAAAGAGGGGGGGCGGGGGGGGGGGGGGCGTCGTCTTACATTCAGGGTCTAGACAAAGGCTTTTTTCAAACTTGAGTCTTGAAAAAGAGGGGGTCGTCTTATAATCAGGGTCGTCTTATATTCGGGCCAATACGGTATATTTATTATATTAATTATAATATATTATTATAAGCAGCTAATATACTGCTACAAATACATCTTATATTCGGGCCAATACGGTATATTTATTATAATAATATTAATTATAATATATCATTATAAGCAGCTTATATACTGCTACAAATACATGTACCCTTTTGCAGTTTTCCTTCCTCCAATTACAGTACATGCACATTCTCATAGGGATTTTCAAAACATATATTGTGTAATAGAGAGTTTTAATGACCTGCAAACTCTTTTGGCAAATCCTGTTCAAGAATGTTTGACATTTACACCACACGTCCTTTTTGAAACCACTGGCCTGTTTTGCACACACACATAAACAAATGTTTGTTATTTCAAGCTTTTGATAAAAAGGCCTTGGGATAAGATGTTAAGACAAGAAATTGATAATATTCAAGCTCTGTTTTTGATTTTTTTTTGATTTGTTATGTCAACAAAATAAATGACAGGGAATGTATGATTAAAAAAAAAACATCGCACAATTTTTGTTATGTCAACAAAATCTTCCACATTTAGTTGCATTTAAGTCTGAGCTTGGCAACTGACTTACTAATGCTAACACGGTAATGCTAACATACCAACTCCATACAATTACTATGAAAATTACTTATACTGCGGCCATTTTGATTACATTTCCCATGCTAATGATAACTTGCTAATGCTCACTTAGCTTGGCAACGAGCTCATTATTCTAACCTGAGACAAGATTGTGGAAAATCTTCAAAAGACTCGACTAAGTTTGATCATTTTCAAATGATTTGAATATCCTTGTAATACAATCCCCCAAAAAACAAAATAGTACAAAACAGTAATTATTCCCAATAAAACAGGTATCAATGGGAACTGCAACTCGAATTCAAAGTTCAACCAGTGAACTGTATTTACATTTACTCCAACTCAACGGGAGGCCCTCACTTTGTAGCGCAGTACCAGATAAGTAACAACCCTGATGACCATGAAGAAAATCCCCAAGACAATGAAATCCACGTAGAGCTTTGCATCCTCCACATCCAGCAAGTGCAGGACTTTTGCGGGGTCCTGGAATGTGCACTGTGTCTTCTCTGGACACTCCAGATACGAGCGGTTCATCCCGTAGATGGAGAGGACCACTCCCTCAAAGCCGTACCTTAAAACGACATCATTTTGTAAAAAACACTTTTTAATGTTGTAATATTTCACATACACAACAAACAACTGAATAAAGACGAAGGTACCTGACATAGGAGACATAAGAGGTCCACTGCAGGTAATCAGGAATAGTTCGGAAATTCACAAAGAAGCCAGAGAAGAGGACTATCGGGATGGCTGTGATCGGTCCAACGAAGGTGGCGACCTGCGGGTTATTATTCCGAAACATTTATAAGAGGGAAACCTCTTTTGAGATTACCGTATTTCCCGGACTATAAGGCGCACCTAAAAACCTAGAATTTTCTCAAAAGCCGACAGTGCGCCTTATAGTCCGGTGCGCCTTATATATGGATCAAATTCCTAAATTTAAACTGGCCCGAAACATTGTGTCATGAAATCAATCATAAATGGCCCGCTGAAGACTATGAATCATGAATCAAAAAGACTATGGATCATTATTTTGTGATTATAAAGTAATTTGTTGCGTCTGAAGTTGAAATAAAAAAGATAAAATGGAGAATGATTTGATTTGGATTAAAAATCTGACATAATGCATTAATGGTGCGCCTTATAGTCCGGTGCGCCTTATATAAGGACAACGTTTTAAAATGGGCCATTCGTTGAAGGTGCGCCTTATAGTCCGGTGCGCCTTATAGTCCGGAAAATACGGTAACTATAAACATACCTGCGGTGACGGGGATGCTGCTCCTATGAGCAGCCCCAGGGACTGTGCAACCAGGGCAATGGACGTAGACAAGCAGAGGAAGAGCACAAACCGAAGAGCTTCTGGAGGTTGGCTAGTCATCCAGTATGCTATGCTACAGTACAGGATTGGACAGATCATCTGCGGAAGAGATAGATTGAGAGTGTTTTCAAAATCATCTGGAACAGGTTTTGAGCTCGGGAAGGATTAAGCAAAAGTTAAATACAACTGGACTGTTTTCATGCTAGCTAGTAGCGCAATTTTGGTTATCACTGTAATGTTAGCTTACCTGGAATGGTATGTCGGCACAGGTTTTAGCCATGTAGTAGGCATGGAGGCTGTACCAGGAGTTCAGATGTTCCCTTATGAACACAGCCATTTCCAGAGGAACTATGGGAGCAAAGACAAATGGTCATTTCCACCTTAAGCAGCAAAATCCGCATATTTCCTACAGGTGAGAACGGTGGGCATCAGGGCGGCAAACATGAGGAACAGCATGGAGAAGAAGAGGAACCCGGTGTTGTTGAATGCACTCAGCGCGTCGTTTCCGATGTTGAGGTAAAGCAGGCCGATGAGGACTCCGAGTATGATGTGGGACATCACTCTCAGGTGGGTCAGCATCTTCATAAAACAAATGTTCATCTCGAAATCCAGTCGGAATGTTTACGTTCTTCCCTAAAGGTGTTTCATTTACCGTATCTCTACATATGGCCGTGAGGTTTCTTTTAAAGAGGATGAAGAACTGTTTGATTGTGCTGGTGGCAAAGTATTGTGTCTCAAGCGGTTCCGGTTCCTGGATTAAGACAAAATCCATGAATATTTTCAATCAAAGTAAATACAGCAGGGTGATCACTTACAGATTTGGGTTGGGACTGAGCAGGGGAAGAAGATGTTTCATCCCCAGCACTCTTCTTACTCTCCTCGCAGCACTGGCTGCCGTGAGTAGCTTCGAACAACACGGCCTGCATGTCCCCATGTGTTCCTGTAGCCACCTCAATGACTGATGGGATAAGGATTAACGTGGGTCAGGAACTGATGATAAAACCATTCCTAGAAGAAGGCGTTCAGTACTCACTGAAATCCGCTGGATTGTGGTACCTCGGGCAATGAAGGTTGAGGTTGTTCAGGTGAGGGATGAGGTGGGGGACTGTGCCTCTGTAAATGCATTGACCTTGACTCAGGATGTACAGCTAATGGGGAAAGAACACCAAAATAACCGTGGTTAGATCCAAATCCAGTTATTAGAGTCACAAAACCACAAGGCCTGATCTCCGTAGTCCTGAGTCTAATTTCTAATCGACTACAAATCCAATCTGCTATCGTAGCAACTGGGATTTACCATGTCAAACATCTGAAAGAGGTTGCCACTGGGTTGATGAATGGTGCAGATGATTGTCCGTCCTCCATTAGCCAGACACTTCAGGAGGGAGATAACCTGGATAGATGTCGCACTGTCCAAACCGCTGATGTGGTTGGGGGTGGAAAAAAACGGGATTAGGACTATGTTATATACCGTCGGTTTTCCATTTGGATAAACGTAGTCGTCATTCAGAATTTCTCCGTCAAGACCACCATATTGTTTCTGTAGCAAAGCAGTTCTTGGTCTTCTGCCTTCCTGACCCTTGTTAGTCAGAGGAATCCGTCATTTTTGTTCTCATGGTATTGTTTTACTGCCTTTCCCGAGGGTCATTACAGAATTTGGGTTTGCTGCTCCCTTTTCCTGGAACAACTTACAAAAAGAATGACTTGGAGGCAGCTATCTCTCTTTGTAGATGTTCTGATTTTGGGGGGTTTTCTGGTTTTGATCAAATTTGGACGGAATGTGCTAAATTGAAATGTTTTCCAGTTCGGTTGGTAGTCCGTCTGATTTGTTAAATATGCCGCTGCCGGTCACAGACAGTTCTCGGGACTGTTTCAAATTCTCTTTTGAACTCTTTGTTACCCCACAAAGTCCTACCCCGCAAGGCCCTACCTCAAGCAACCGAATTAAAACAAAATTACGCCAAATGCGGTGTCCTACCTGATGGGTTCATCAAAGAACATGACGGGAGGATTGTTGACCAGCTCGAGAGCAATGGCCAGTCTTTTAGACTGGCCCCCCGAGAGATTGTCGGTTCGAGTTTTAGAGCAGGTTACAAGACCCAAAGCAGTCAGTACCTCGGTCACCTGTGACACAGTCATGAGATCATTATCACTCTGACATTAAATCGGAAACTATGAAGTCAGGGGCGGGCTTACAATCTTCTTTTTGACGTGCATGGGTTCATTGAGTTTAAGATTGGCAGCCACCTAAAACCAGAGGGTGAAAATGATCAAGAAAGATTTTGATTTATTTTCTTATATTAGTTTACCATCATGGCCTCCTTTATCGAGAGATGAGGCATCAGTACGTCATTTTGCATGATGTAGCATGACATCTTCTGGAATTTGGCCAAATCCCTCGGGCGACCATTCACCAAGATTTTGCCCTTCATGCCAGTCTCCCTGCAATCCAGATTATTGTAACAAAAATCAATTTTTATGGAATTTATGGACCGTGGTGTTTTTTTGTACCTATATCCTGCTAGGACATTCATCATGGTGGACTTTCCAGCTCCAGAGGGTCCCATGATGCCGATAAGATCTTTACTGTTAAATTGTCCGTAGAGACTACTCAGGAGAGTTTTGTAACCTAATGAGGAGAAATAAATATTTTCTGATCTGAATTGTTTGTTGATTAGGGTAGAGTCATGATGTCACTTGTTACCGGGAGCCCACCGTACCTCCCTTCCTACAACAGTGCCCCTCCCGGACGGTGTAAGACAGATCGACGAACTCCAGGTTGACAGCCGCCTGGCGCGGGAGTTGGGTCAGACGCTGGGTTTCGGTATTGTCCACTTTCTTGGACAGGGAGAACATGTTGATCCTGGATCGTGCCGGGGATGACTTTCTGGTTTCCTCCATTTGGATGCTACAAGCTCCCTTATTCTGCACCTTCTGGAACATTCTAAGAGAGACATAGATGACAATAACGGAGGTCATAATCACACCGCGACCGTTTAAAACAAAATTTAAATTCTAAGAACATTGCAATGCAGTGTTTTATTAACCTCACAATCGACTCAATTGTTTAATTGAACCAATTATTTTCTCAATCACAATTTCTGAATAATTTATACCCCCACAAAACGTTGATCTTTTAATTATATTCCGTAATTATAACCTTGTGTGTAAAATGTGCTATATTAAGCTACCTTGACGTACAAATGTCACACTCTCAAAATAGTTTATGAACCCTACCATATATTTATATATCGAAATAGTTTTATCGCCCCCACCATTTATTTTCTACGGCTCTTAAGCTGTTTGTCGCCAGTGCTTTATAATGTCAGTTGGGACGGTCTCCATAATAAACCGTAATGATGCAATATGGCTAAGTGAAATATCATAGCACTTTAAAGGCATATCCAGATATCGCTGATGTCTTTTAAGATATATTCATTTCTTCTACCTCTGGTCTCCCACATTTGATATTTTTTGTCTATTCATCTATAGTTCTTGTCCTAACCGATCCCGGATTTTGACTTGGGATAGGTACACGGTTGACTGGTTATCAGACAATGACAGGTAAAACAACCATTCACATCTTTGGACCAAAGTCACATCCCAAAACCATTCCTTTAGAAAGATTTCTTGTTCTGTCTTATCTAACTTACATCATTAGCAATCTTTTTTGATTTACAAAAACACCACTTGGTGGTTACATATGCAATGAAAACAGGACACAAATACAGTTGAGAAGATTTTTCACGGTTATAGACGCCTATAGTATAGTTTATAGTGAATAATAATAATTACTAGCTTGAACTGTGTAAGATTTATAATGTAAATATAGGGAATTATTAAAATCGCACGTTATACATACTTGCTTTGCCGTGTTTTGAAAAAGGCAGGTACGATGTTCTAGCCTCGACGAACCCTAAAACCTCCGTTCAATGGTACAGCCCAAACGCAATTAAAAATTTAGCTCGGTTAGAAAATGCTTTTTAGCGTATCCAAATCAAATATCAACAGTATTTTTTTTGGTCTGTTTCCTAAAAATTCGCTTCACCTTCGTTACATCTCTTTGATCGTTCAAGTGCGAGCAACTTTGAAAACGCGAACGACAGAGTACGTCACGTGAGTTGAAAGATATTAATTGATGCTTACATCTGTAATGCGTGTTTCCTTACCATTGACCGATCGTTTAATCCTTTTGATGGGAGAAAGACGGAGATTTAAGTCAACTTAATATTTGTTCTTGAAACACGGAGATTTAAGTCAACTTAATATTTGTTCTTGAAACATTGCTTTTTATTTGAATGTTATGCACGTAGTGGAAAAAATATTAAATTAAAAATATACATATTTTCGGTTGATGATTGACTGATATAACCATTCATGAAGAATTATTCACTTTCTGCTAGAATTACAGTGATCCCTCGCTTTTTCGCGTTTCGTTTATCGCGGCTTCACGGATTTTTTTTCCGAATTAAAAAAACATTTAAAAGTCAAAATAAAACTTCTAAATTAAGGAAACATATGTCTAACCTTTAGGGTAATATACTATTGCTCCAAATGTTCGTTTACATTATTTTAGAAGTCACTTTAGAAGTGTTAGCATGATCGCGAATTAGCATCTTTCTGCTAACTCGTTAGCCTGCCCAGTACTTCTTGTTGGTGACCGTACTTGGCGGATTTCACTTATCGTGGGTAGTTTTTGGAACCAATAATCCACAATAAACTAGGGATTAAAACTGTAAAATTCACTGCCGCCATATCTTCTGCTGCACCTAAAATCTATACTTGCAATTCAGGGCAAAATAAATCATTTGGCATAGTAATGGCCCAAAAGTTGTAAATTGAGTCATGTGTAAGTTGAGGGACTATTTTATTTTATTAAGGGACTATAATATATTTTGACAGTAGATGAGAGAAAATTGAGTGACCCTGTGAAAAGTAGGCATTTGTGAAACATGACGAAATGTTTGCGTTCCAAGTGAGTGGCTGTATGAGTCATTCTCATTTGAGTCCTCATGGAGTCCTATTTTTCTAGAGTTTATCATTTTTTTGTCATATCGGCAAACCACTTCGTATGACACGGATGTCAAGACACGTTCTGAACATCCTCGAGTGGAAGACAAATCTCAACCTCCCCTTGAAAATGCGTTGTGGTCGATAATTGTACGTGGGCCGGTACCGTTGTTGACCGAAGCCACTGTCACTCATTAACTCTTCCAAGTCGTACAAGCTTTACCAAACGTGGCTGAGGTCAGCTGATGTCTTCTGATCTGATGTTTCATCATTGACATTCACCCCCATTAAGAAATCAGTGATGTCTCTTTGCTCTTTGTTATTGACCCACATCAGGGCAATGCTCTCTCCTCCTTTCTTATGCAATGGAGTCTTTGATTTAGGAAAGTAGTACTTAGCCTGAATTAAATGTTATTAAATATTATTTGTCTTGGCCCCCAATACAGATCAACACTCTGTGCAGTACAATATAGCTCTTTATTTTTACACACCATAGTGAACATGAAGAAATCGTACATTTCTATCATCAGGTTTTTAAGGCGAAAACAAGAATACACAAAAAAAAAACTCTTTGGCGACAAACGCGTATGAACACATAAATATAACTTAAATACATGACTTAAATAATTTGGAGGCGTTTATTTACATACGGCATTTCACAATCAACCCCGTCGCTACTTGGAGTGCGCTGACTGTCAAAATCGGGACATTTACAAAAAAACATTTGCGATAAGGCGTTCACAATCCAGATGTGAGTATTTTCAGAAGTCCTGTGAGAAAGAGAGCGCACACCAGACGTGACACAGTCGCCGACGTCACAAAAGCGACAACAAAAAAAATCCTCGCACAATGATCTGTGACGCTATTCAAACATGAGATAAGAAATAACACAAACACACATGCTCACACACACATTGCGCAACAGCTTCCAGAGATCCACCAAAAGGGTTGCCGGTGTTCTTAAAACCCAGTTTAATAACAATCTATCATGAGACATCGATTAACTCAATTAAATCAGACAGATTGTCGTGTTTCACCTTAAGCAAGCCTTTGAGCAGATTAGACTTAAAACTAGTGAACCGGGGGGTATTACCCTGTTTCCCCATGAGCCCAAAGACAACCTTGGGAAATATATCCAGATTAAATCGGTTGGGAAAAGAGAATATTGGGGCTGGACTGAAGAGGAAAAAAGAAAAATCTGAACCTGTACAGTAAATCAGTTTGTCAAGTATCGCCAGGTAATTTGTGAAACACTGCATTTGAATTGGAGCCTTGTGTAAAAGTGTGTGGTAGGCACATGCTTTGCTCATATTTATTTTTGAAAGCAAATCCCCGCTGTTGTTGCATATGACTGCAAAGATTAGGTCAGCTTTAATAAACTGCCGTCAACCACAAAGTCCTGACTTGTGGGGAGAACTTAGGAATCATGTGAAAGGGACTTATATTTATTTCCACACTGTGCTACGTGCGGAATATAAATACAAGTTTTTGACTCTGGGTCTGTGTTGCAAGCATAAATGATGAATTGGATATATCTTTTTGGATTTCATTAGTTTTGTATTTCATTTATTTGAATTTCCACCCTTCATTTTCTCATTTCCAATTTCTTCTGTCACTAACTCCACTGTTTTCCAATGCTCATTACCGCCACCTAAGTCACCGGAGGGGCATTACATCCGTTTTAACGAAAATTCATTTTGAGTATATCTCATATCTTAAAACTATCTTAAGGCTGAATCAAGAATTCGGGGGTGTTTGATCAGCGAGGCGCAGGATTGAGCCGAAGACAATCTTTTGTCCTTATGTACATTAGGAGTCCGACTGAGGTTGCTTAGGTTGATGAAAAAAGGCAAATGTTATCAGGGTGGTGGGTCACTCAAACTGCGTGATGCTAACAATTAGCTTGAAAAGTAAAGAGGCACAGCAGTGATCCAGATGATGCGTTCTGTAATATCAGACTAATACATTGAAAGATATAGATTTCCGGGGAGTGGGGGCCGAGTGGGGTCACTCATCCGTAACTATGGGGGCTCCTTGGATTAATAGGCGATGAGTCTTCTCTGCCGCTCTGGCCGATAAGCTGATAAAGCCTGTGACTGAGGTTCTGGACTTGGCAGGTTCCCAGTACACAACCCACTCGCATCAGCTGGACATGGTGGGGGTAGTGGTGGGCCCGGGGGCCAAGGTGGGCGTGGCGACGGGCCCTCGGCGGACTCCCGTGGAACCCCAAACGCTCGGCGGGTCTCGCCCATGCCAGACTGGGGTTGCTTCTTCTCGCTTTAGAAAGCTTCTGGTGCCTAAGGGGCCATTTCATGAAGGAACTGCCGACGTTGGTTTGGGCCCCAGGAACCAACGTTAGATCCTCTTCGGAGAGGATTAACTTGTTGAGATGGTCCAAGCTGAGGAGAGAAGAGAAATGGAGTGAGTAAAATCATAATCCAAATCACAAAGAGGGGAAAAAAAAATGCTTTTGAAACCAATGGTTTTAATGAAGATGTTTTTCCATCATCCCGGGGTTCATCTAATGACTCTAATCCCGAGATTTCCTGAAAATGGCTTTACCCGAATATTTTTATGGGTATTTATAACATGCCTGAGCTCTTAGCGTTTCGGCGAATGAACATCAGGCTAATTAACCTGTTCCAATGTCCGAGCGATTCGGTAAACAAGTTCCTGCCATCTGTTCGCTGTTTGACAAACACAGTGGAAGCGTTTCACTTTTTTTTCTGTCCACCTTCCATGTTTGTGCAGCACATTGGGACCAGTAGATCCAGCAGTGTACCGTTTCCCGGCAGCCGATGAATGATGATGAGGGAAAAAAATATATAAAAATAGTGAGGACTCCCTAAAGTGACCCAAAAAAACCGCATCCTCAGAGAAGGACATGCGCATTTGAAAGTTTTAAAAAATTCCACTTGGGACGACGTGACAGACATCACGATTCTCCTGCGGCCGTGTGGATTCCACGTTGACGCGTGAAGCTGTCGTGGAGTTTATTTTAGCCGCTTGTAACGACGGTGGCACAGGCTGACTAAATAATTACGCCAACTTGACCGCCACGTTTCCAAGACGAAGCCGCTGAGCCATAACCACGTCACTGGAAAAATGGATCTATTTTAAACTCTTTTGTCGTGGATCATTTGGAATAATGTTTCTTCTGTAATTAATAAAAAAAAAAGAAAATATACATTCATAGGGATCGACCACTGATAGACACCATGCCCTAATTTGGCATTTGTCCTTTTTATATTGTGGGTCAAATTGACCCACTGATAACGTTTAACCTCCATGTTATATCGCAGGTCGAATTGACCCATTTTGATCATTTAACCCTCCTATAGTATGTTGGGTCAAATTGACCCTTTTTTTAGCCTTTTTTTTTTATAATGTAGGTCAAATTGACCCATATGTACTGTCCATTGGGGACAAATAATTTGTAATCCCCGGCAGCGGGGGAAAGAGTTGAAATAAGGGAAAGGTTAGTTTGAAATACTCGTCTAATTAGCGGCCTAGCTTTCATAATGAGATTTATTTTGCATTTTAATACAGTATGTACACTAATTGTGTTTATTTACCCATCTCTAATGGAGGACGATAATGAAAGGATTGTAATCAGGGAAAAAAATGGATTTTTTTGAGGTGTGGTGTTAATTTATTCAAGTTTCTAATACAATTTTTATTTTTAATGGTGGTGTTTATTTATTCAAGGGTCAAGGTGTGGCATTTATTTATTCAAGTGTTTATTTATTCAAGCCTGCTGTTTGATGAAATGGCGTAACTTGACTCTACCAAGATAATTTTAACAAAAAATATTCTGAAGTTAAAAAAAAGAGGCATTTATTTGAGATGTGGTATTCATTTGTTACAGTTCTGTTTAGGCTACTTCCTGTTTCGACGACTTCCTGTTTCATGGAAGGCAATGACTCAGCGGTCAGTGCTGTTATGAAGGTGAAGTTAAAAAAAGAAAAAGAAAAAGGGGATGTCTATTTGAGGTGTTGCGTTTATGTATAATGCTAACTGAATCTTTCTGTGTTGTTGAGCGGAAATCTGCTCTTTCAGGATCTTTGTAAATTGAGGGGATTTAGGTCTCAGCCATTAATCCACATCGGAATTCTCCCACCTGTTTTTTTTTTTTCTTTTTCCCCTACCTCGACTTTAAGCTCGGGTACAGTTTGACGGCCCCTGTAGAGGCATTCATACACCCCCCCCGCATTCTGACATTAATGGTCTATCCTTGACAAAATCATAACCGGGTAGAACACGAATAAAACGGAAAGAGACGAAAGGCACGTGCCGGCCGGGTCGATTGCGACACCCAATTTCAACAAGCCGGTCCGTGTCATTCATTACTCTGTTCCTCGAGTAAATATTTAGTCAAGAGTATCCGTCAGCTCATGTGAACCACTGTTCCAAATGCTGTGTGAAAAATATTAAAATGAACGGCCATTTTTTTCTTCTGTTTTGAAGCTACTGGCTTCAGGAACTCAAATATTCAGGAATTTAATCTGTTGATCTTCTCGAAAGCCATATTTAGCTTTCTTTTCTCGTCCATAATATGTAAAGTGACATTGCTATTCCTCCAAACACCTTTTTGTTTTGCCTCGTGTCCTTATCAGAACAAACTCGGCACAACACCGAAGCGTAGACGTCCGAGCTCAGGCATGCTCAGCATCTGTGCATCGTGTTTTTAAAAAAAAAAAAAAAAAAAAAAAAAAAAAAAAAGGAGGATGAAGTCTGCGTTCGAACAGAACAGAATGTGCTTCGTGGGACAATGTGCTATCCTAATGAAAGCCAGGCAGGATATTTATGAGAGGTGTGGGGGGGGGGGGGGGGGGTGTAATTATATGCACTTTATAAAAATGATGAAGATCATAGTTGTGTCTGCATGAAACTCTGCAGACACCCCCTTGAGCATAACCTGCAAGATATTTCCGTGGGAACAACGCTAACAGTTCCCAGCTCCTTCTTAGACATTTGTAAAATCCACTGATCTCTCGTGCAAATCCGACACTCTCCAGTAGAGGGCAGTCGCACACTGACTCGTCAGCATTCCTCCCTGCATCATCACACAATTGTGTTTGTGTATTCAAACGGGTTTATAGATAGAAAATCAACAGGTGTCACCATTTTTTTTAATTTAAAAATGTAAAAGTGTATAAAATAAGATTAGTCGGTCTCATTTGAGTTCCGGTAAGTGTTGGCGTGTGTTTAAAACGATTGTTTTAAACACCCTGGATTGGTCGCCGATTTTCTCAGATATTAACTGATTTGAAAAAAAAAATCACGTGTTTAAATGAAATTCAGTGCCATTTCTTTTCCATATATTTAGAGTTTTTAGCAGATAGAATGATTTGACCTTGCAGTCTCGGCTATCTGCAAGTACAGTATCTGCCCTACTACACAAAAGAACTCGATAAAACAGTGTTTCACTTTGTCTAGCTTGAACAACAACAGTTAAAATGTTCAGCAAAAAAAATAAAGATTTAAATGTTTTGTCAGGAGTTTCAGAAGTCAAATTAATGAATACACAAAATGTGATACAGTTGCAGGATGTTTAACTCGGGAGTTTTAAGAGATGTTTCTCCACCAATGAGAAGCTAGGTAACATGGAATGTCTTCTTACCTGAAGAGCTCCTCTGCCAACAGAAATTGGAAGCACACCAAGCTGATGCAATATAACGTAAGGGGGAGAGGGGAGCCCATCTCCGGGCTGAGGTTGTCGCTTCACCCGCTCTGGTGAGATGGAGGCAGAGTTGAAAGTGGCTTGGGTGATATTGCACTGGATTCAGTGACGTTATTATCCCCAAAAGGAAAAAAAAAAATGGGATAAAGTGCAAAAATATAAAAAGCTAATTAAAAAAGTTGATGACTGGTTGAACTGTCCAGGCTTGGTAGGGAAAAGTGCAAATTCTGAGGGGGAGGATAAAAGATGATTAGTCAAGCGGAAAAAAAAAAAAAAAAATGTGCATGGAAGTTTGCAAAAGAAATTCAAAGTCAGCTCATTTTCAAAATCCTATTTGATGTCTTACCTTCTTTGAGTGTGACTCAGGTGCTTCTGCTGCTGCTGTTCAATTCAAGTGGTCAAGATCAAGTTCTCTGAGCGCCTTTCGGTGACATTGCAGGTTTAAAAAGAGAGTGGGCGGAGTCTAAAACCAGGGACGTGCAGAGAGGGGGGGGGCTATGGGTGCCTACCGCACCTGCCCCTTCCCTCCTAGATGCAGAAAAGCCCGTCTGCGTTCTTTCAAAAGTAAAACTATTTATAATCTACTCAATCTTTAGTCATCTTAAAACAAACTAAAAATAGTGTTTATATAGATACAGAATCATGTTTTCCTCCAATCTTACTGCACCGTCCTCCCACAATCAAAACACAGCGTTGCCATGGAAACATGAAGCAGATTCATAAGATGAAATAACATATTTTTCATCCAAACTGGCACCATGCTCAAAATGGCACCTTGTAAACATGAGGTAATTCATATTAAAATAGAAACTTATTACGAAGAATACTATCTTCATCCGCTTTCCCAATATTATCAGACAATCTAGCCCACATTCTTCCCAAAGTAGTATCTCCTCCAGACTTTTCCCTCCACCCTTATTTATCGTTTAGGCCAAGTTAAGTACTCCAGACACACCTACATTCCCACCACGTAGCATCACCGATGAAGTAGTAGTACTACAATAACGCCAACAGATGTGTAGTTTGGATAGAAAATGTTTGGAAATGAAAATAAATGTGACCCGAATTCACACCAGTGAGGATTTTCTCCTCAAAAATGGACTCGCTAAGAACGAAAACGGATTGTGCCTTGATTGCGCAATGTCTCCTCAACATTTGTCAATATTTAGTTTTTCCTAGTACCGGAATGACATTGGGTTGTGCGGCCATGCGTAAAAACAACAGTTAGCATAATTGAGGTGTTAGCATTTTTTTTTTCTGTTTAGCATGTGAGCTAATACTACTGATAAGCCTTAAGTGAAGGTTGTGTGTATTGATTAATTTGTCATGATTGTGCAAGAAACACAGTGGTGTTTGTTATTTTTAGCTGCTTTGTTAGCATCTTGTATCGTTTACACGCAATTACAAACTCATGTCAATTAGTCTTGGATTTATTTACTGTTCATGACTTGGAGCCCAAAAGACCATTTGATCAAATTTGGGTCCTCACAGCCAAAAACATGCTCAAGATTGTCTCGAATTATTTAATGCTTGCTATCATCGGGTTACGGTCCAGGCATTCTTTTGATCGCCTTGTGTATTTTCCCATGTGTCGTCTTCTTGACATCTTAATCCGCTCCTTGGCTTGAGTCGAAAACTTTTTATTTGGGTTCATATCTCATTTCTGGAGTCTACTTGGCAGTTGAAAAAGACGAAACAATAAAACGTCTTTTGTTTGATATTGTCAAGATGCTACGTCTTCCCGAAAACGTGCCAGCGATGATCCACTAGTCTCGTCTCGAAAATTTATTTATTTCGCAGCTCTGCTTACTTTTTGGCTTTTGAGCGTCAACGAGCTGATCTCGATGCTACGCTAGTGCTTATCGATCGCACCGATTGGTCGATTCGTCTGCCTCCACGTGGAACCGGGTCACTTTTTGCGACCCCTGACCCATTTACGTAAGAGATCCCCTGGCATGGGTGAATCGCGGCCTGATCACAGGGAGTTTCCCGCTCCAGTTTGATCTCTCAGCCGTGCACCGGTTCGACTTTTTTTGTGTCCGGCGGCAATTAGCGCACATTAGAAGAAAAAGGGGGACTTCTGTGGAGCCGACACACAAAAGGTTCTCTTGGCGTCGCCTCTCTAGCCCCACGCCATGTTTTAAATCTAACCGAAATAGAGGGAAGATCAAAGAGGAACATTTATTATTGTTTTTTGACTGACTCATGCTGTGGCATGCTTTTAAATATTGCGTAAATAGAACAACGGAGTGTTGTCCTGTAAAAGACCCTCCTGTGTTTATGGAATCAATTTATATGATTTTAGAAATTTTGATGAACGCTCTTTCGCTGAACGTTCGGAACTCCTGTTTTGATGCCAGTGGCGCAGGTGCCAACTTCCCATGGTTCGGACTTCATTAGACTCGAGACGAGTTGAGACTGGTTGAAGGGGAAGCTCAGCAGGCTGCAAAAGTGAGACTGGAGGAAAAGCAGAGGGGTGTTAAAAAAAATTGGCAATGCGGGAAAATACGATTCACCACCATTACTGGAATAAATTGTGATTAATGCAATATTTGCACAAGAATATTCTTATCTATGTGTTAAGATGGAATCAGTGTTGTAAGAGATTTTTCAAGTGAGATAAATTGTCGCTTAGGGGGGTCTAGGAGGCAAACAGTCCGGCGCCGTGTATACAGAAGCACAAAATGCAGTTTCAAGTGGGGCTCGGGTTTTCCCCATCAGTTTCTTTTTCATTGGAAAGCACACATGTGAGGACTGTAAACAAAGGCATGTCTCGTAAGCATGTTTTCCTTCCTTACGGCACCTGCAGACGCTGACACGTTTATTACTGTTTGCATACAGAAGGGCAAGTGCTGTCAGTTTAGGTCGTTAGTCGCATAAATATCAAATTCCTTTTGCATTCTGCACTGGAAATGGGCCCAAGTATACATTGGATGTTTTATTTACTTTTTAAACGCAATAGAGTTTAATTTTCTGAAATTTTAGCACAGGATTTATGTTTAAACTATGTGTAATGTTACAGTGGCTTACAAAAATAGACTTTTTAGGAATGAATTGACTTTTGTTTACAGTGAACACTTAGGCCTACTACACTACAATGTTTTTAATCATCAGGGTGACATTTCAAAGTCAAGTTTTTTTTTTTAGGTGGTGCATAGTGTAAAATGTTAAGAGAAATATTGTGCTGATTAATTATTGTAAATAATAAAATTGGAAAATCTGAACATATTATTAAATGAATTTTATTAAAGAAATATAAAGAGAAGGAATTAATATTAAAATGAGAATAATTTTTCACCTCTTCTACAAATGATCTGCGGCCACTAATACTACTTCAGCCCATTCATCCAGTGTGTTAAACTGAAAATTGCTGCCCTCTAGTGAACCCAACGTTACTTCAACAGACTAAACTAATCTTCCAACTTCTCATCAGGCTCATAAAATTAAAAAAAATAAAATAAATAAAAATCTTATTGACTCGTGAACAAAACTCAAGTATGAAGCCCGTTTTTTTTTTTAATCACTGTTATGCAATTAGCCTCTGATGACCTAACACTTCATTAACTCGATGCACCTTATGAATAAAATAAATTACATAAAATTAATAATTTTTTATTCTAAAATATTAAACGTGAATGTTTGTACTTGAAAAAGTGAAATACAACTGAACAGCACTTTAGAACTAATTGTTGCTTACCACTAGAGGGAGCCCACACTTTGAGATAATATTAAATGTAGCCAATCCTCTCAAATGATCTCAAAATTTAATTGAACCAGTTCCCGCTGCATACTAGTTACTTACGAATTCATATTTCAGCAACAACGCCCGCATTCCTTTTCCAGGATGTTTTGGGTAAAAACAAAGATTGTAACATTTCAAGAGTAGCGCTAGTTTAGTGTACACACACCGACAACATATCACGCTGCTCCAGTTACCCGATAACATATCAGACATGTTATGAAGTGCATTTTTATGTTCAACCTCTTAGACGAGGCGCTAATTTATGCATTTGGTTCATGCAGTGCGCTTCACCTGGTTTCGGATTCGATGCTTGGTGTGCAAGAAACCTTCTAACCACATCCCGTCTATTTGTTAGCGTGCAGGAAGTCACTTTTGTTGCATCCTGCAGACGATTATTTTTTTTTTTGAAAGACTCTTGCAAACCCGACCTGGGGGAGTCTGTGCTGCTCTCATCTTTCTCACCCTTTCTCTGGCAATTACTTAAGTTGAGGCTCAAGGTTGAGATAAAGTGCAAATATCCACAACCCGAGCCTGACCTCCCCGAAAATAGAAGGCAGCGCTCCTATCTTCCGTTTTCGGTCAATTGTCAGGCAACATGTGTGAGAAACTCTGTAGGGAGTGCAAAAAAAAAAAAAAAAAAATGCAGCATGCTTGGACCTGTTTTAACTATAGGTGATAAGGACTTTGGGTCACAGATGATAACCGAGGAAGTGTTGGAATTCTCCTGAGCGTGCAGCAGCGCTGACAAGCGAGGGACACACCACGCGGATGTGGCCCATCAGACCTTCCTCTTGTTCCGTTGACATGTTATCCGCCTACGTACAACAAACACGACATCATCGGGTCATGGTTTCCTCTTTGCATAATCGAGGTGTTCATAGTTAATTATTTCGCGCTTGGTGCCATAGAATTGTGTTGAATTGAGTTGAGGAGCTTCATTTAGACCAAAGTTGTGATTTTCTGCCATTGTGTGGCATCTGGAGGCAATTATAAATCTCTTTAGGGGTGCTGTTAATTAAGAATTTTCATTATTTTCCAAGGAATTGTGGCAAAAATATTGATAAAAAAATGACTCAATTTCATGGGATAGTGGCAACCCCCTAAAACAGGCTAATTTCAGAAAGACAAAATATAGTTTATAACCAGACTATCCTTGAGATATTTTGGCAAAAGTTTCCAAAGAAATGCTAAAAAAAGTGTTAAAATTGTGATTAAAATGTTTTCTAAATCAATTATGCGGCCACTCCCTGAAAGTCCCTACTGCGCAGACTCACGACTCACGGCTGTCAGGGAAGGCAGACTGACAGTATGGCGGCGGGGTACAGCTGGAAGGATGCTACCGTTGCCAGCGATGTGGCCGTCGCCGGCAGGACGTAAATGGACTATTGACGGCGCCGAAAGAAGAGGAATAAACGCGAGAGACCCGTCGCCGTGAACGCCCGCCATGGCCCGGCTCGCCGACTACTTTGTGGTGGTCGGTTACGACCTCGACAAGCGAGGTGGGCGCTGCTGTTAGCCGCCTAGCATCAGCGGCCTATTATTAGCTTCGGGGAACTAGTAGGCGGGGATGGGCCGTACCGCCAATTACAGCTCGCTGGCTTCGATAGCTGTCGTCCGGCCTTAGGCGTCTACTTTACACCGAGGACTCACTGGCTCCTCGGGATTAGTGTGCTTAGTTCCTAGCCAGCCTGACAGTTTCACTTTGGCAGTTTTGCATGTTTAAAATTCTTTTCCAAACGCCTCGCTGTTAACCTTTTGCACAGTTTCAACCTGAAGCTCTTTGCTAATGTTGACAGTAAACTTAAAGCTAAGTAGTAGCTAATGTTAGCCGGGATCTGACTGTTGGTTCGGCTGCGACCCAAAACGATTTGATTCACCTGTTTTAATGCATTTTTTTTTGCATTGTGCCAAACTATTGCATTTTCGTTTGAATTGAATTATTAGTTATTTTGGTTGCTTCTCCTCCAAGCACCGTAGCCCAACTCGAAAAGCTCAGATTTGTGCAAACTGCAAATCGATGTTTTTCCCCTCGGCTCCGTGGCTGATTGTTGTGTGTTTTGTGTGGATTAACCCAGATGGATTTGCCCCACCCGCCACCACCATCCTCCCTGCTCTGCTCCCTTGTGTTGTTGGGGACCTTGTTTGGACCGTTATCTGACCCCCCCTCCCCCTTTTTTACCCAGAGGTCTGGCCTAGATCCTTGCAGTAGAATGGCTCGTTTAATCATGAAATATTCAACCCGCCTATCCACTGCAAGCATTCAGTTTGCAACGTGGTACAATCCAGCCTATGATTTATTCACAGTAGGCAAATTGCAAGCTCCGTACTCAAAGCTCAAATCTTTACAGCGCCGTTTTCGGCTAGCCTGGATGCACTTTTTTAGAATCTTTCGCCGTGAAGTTTAGTCGACTGCAGGATGTCATTACGTGGACAATGCGAACTCTGCAGAAACTCCCCTTCCTGTTCAAGCGAGCTCGTATCGCTACGTCCGACAGCGAAGCCATTTAAAATCATCTGGAAGCCAGACATGCTCGGGTTTTAATGAATCGCAACAGCCTTTCCTCGGAAAACCAAACACTTCCCGAGATGATCCCCACGATCGATTCCTGCAGAGTAGACGGGCAGTGAAAGCTCCTTGTGAGGTTGACGCTGGAGAAAAATCTCAGCAGTAAACACCTCAAGGTGACGCAGCTGATCACAGCCAAAGTGTCATTTGTGATCTGTGGATTTTAAAAATAATATATCCAGAGGCAACCTATTGGATATTTTTAGATGAGTTTTATGTTATTGATGTCTTTCAGGATTGCAATTTGGTATTTATTTAAGGTTTAAAATGTTTATCATTACCAAATGATGATCCGATTGATTTGTATTTACAAGCGGGCCAAAGTAACGTTTGGTTCTCTGTGTGTCAAAATAGCATCAAACCTAGAATGAACCAGTCCTCGATTATAAGAATACCAGGAATTCCGCTTTTCCTCTGGAGTCTAAATATTTCATGCATCCTGCCTGCCCCGGCGTGTGTGTTTATATGTGTGTGTCACTCGGCGACAAGCCGGGGCAGTGACAGGTAGTCAGGCTTGCGTCATCGCCACGCTCACGTGATCGACGCTAGCCGTGCCAAAATGTTAACCGTGGATATTATTTTGAGCCAAGATGGTGCTTGCGTGGACGTTAGTGTCCCGGGTGTGGTTCTCCAGGGGTCCCTGGAGAAGCACCATTGTGTTTTGACAGAGGAGGCCGCAGAGCCGGCAGCCAATCGCGCGTGCCGTCTGAGACCCAAACAGGAAACTGGGCGAAAACTATGTTTTATTTATTTAGCTTAGCTTTGTGCTTGTCGTTTTGTTTTGCGGGAGAATCTGGATGCAGATTTGTTGTATTATTGATAGGTTAGTGTAAACGTGACGAATTTAGGTCATGCTCACGTGCGTGAAATAACATGCACAGAGCTACAATACGGGGCAAATTCTCAATTTAATTAAGATGATGGATTTTTACAATATTTTAAAAAAAAATTGTTTTCCCAATTCTCGATTTTTGTGTATTTGTGCCGATTTATTAACCAGTTAGCCTCCCATTTTACATTCTTCTATTATTTTCATTTTTTTAGGAGCAATCTCATGACATCAATAACAGCGATCATTTAGGCCATTATCTTCTTGCCATTAAATTTTCATAGCGTTTGATCTCCAGCTCAGATACCGCGACGGTGTGGGATGTAAGACGAGGCTTCCGATGCTGCCAACGCTGCCTGCCTGTGGGCAGCCACTTCCTCTATTGCCTCCAGAGCAGGACTGCCGCCTTCCAAGCCCTCCTGAAATAACCCCCACAATCTGCCTTTCATAGCAAGGGGGGGGGGTGGGGGGGGGGGGAAGAGGGACACACTCGACACTTGTGTGTGTTGGCCGCTCACCCGTCGGCTCCTCGAACGGGCTTTGTGTTTGCTCGGTTGCCGCGGTAACGTCAACCCCACTTCAGGCTGCGGGTTTGCCATGACTGACCAGGAAGGCCTCGGTATTTCCGATAAAGCGTTGATGAAACACTAAAGTATCGCTTTTTTTTTTCCCCTTGTTGGATAAACTATGGCACTCAACATGTGTCCACCAAAGTTGTGAGGATCCTAAAAATATGCTAGGCTGTAATTATGCCCGAATGGGGGTGTGTTGGGGATGCCCCCCCCTCCCTCCTCCCCTCTTTGGTGTTGATGGCTTTCCTAGAATGTCAAGAATTTCTTCAAGTCCTTTTCAGACAAAGGCTGAGTCAGGATCTGGTTAAGTTTTCTGGCGCTCAAGGGAGCAATCGTTTGAGTCCCCAAGGGAGGTATTTGCCACGTCTAGGGCAGTTTTAGATCTGAAGATAGGTGGGGGCGGTGTTGTCGGGTTGTGATCCGGCCAACCTTATGGTATTGGTTAAAAAAGAAAAGCCCCTCCTGTTCATTCGAATCCACCCAGTGCATGATGCACCGGGGGAGTCAGCGTCGAGGCATGCAGTCAAACTAAATTGCCTGATGAAAAATTCTGCAATTCTGTCAGGCAACTCGGTTCTAATTAGGGTCAAAGTTCCGATGTATTATTCTGCGCATCAAATTTGTCCCTTTCCCCTACATGGGGGGGGTTCTAATCAAATCTGAGACCGGCGTCTGAGTAAATGAATCAGACCTTGTTGAACGGATTCGAGTTGGACTTTATTGTACTGTAATGGAATCATTCCTGGCGTTCAGTTTGAATCAGCGCTTATCTAAATCATTCGCCACTTAGAAGCATCCTCCATTCCAATGCAAGGACGTTCTCAGAGCGCCACGTTATTAATAATCAGTCTGTTTGATCAATTTGTCTTTGCGGGCCAAATAGAATTACACTAAGGGACATATTTGGCCCGATTTTCCAAAGCCATGAATGAGCAAGCGGCGTGAACGCAAATAACCTTTGCAATTTTTAGTATGTCTAGTGCTCGCTCCCTTGTTGATATGTTTCCTCTCCTGGAAGGCCTTTTTTGTTTTGGCGGAGAAAAGGAGGGGGGGAGGAGGGGGAGGGCTCATTTTGCAGGAAGGATGTGCTGAAGTGCTTTTTGCACAAAGAACATGGTCGACATTGTCTCCTGGGTGACAATGTTGTCAGATGGAACGGTTTTGAAATGCTCTCCTCGCTGTGCCTCAGGTCTTCATTGAGGTTTGCCGCTATCTCACAAAAGATGCTAATCAAGTGTCACAAAGGTGTTGTTTTAAGGAAACCAAAACCCATTCATGCTTATTTATATATAAGTGAGAGAATTGACATTTTTATCCTATTTCAGACGCAGCCCTCAAGAGAGTCGCCATGGCAACTGCCTATTGTCGCCATGTCACTGTGGTTTTGAAGCTTTTGAAAGCAGAAGTCGCGGGGCTGGCTTCAAACAAAATCAAGTCGCACACATTCCAAAGAATGAGACGCACAATCCTTTTCGACTACTACTGCTCAGCGATCACATGACTGGTCCTTTTATTTATTTATTTTTTTCCCCTGTGTCATAGTTTGACTATATTAGTCATCTTCATGTGGAGTCATGTGTGCTCCGTTGTGCACGGTCCTGCTACTTCCGCTACTTGGCGTTGACGTCCATTGTTTTTGAAAATAGTCCCAGTCCGTCCCTTGGCGAATACGCTTATTAATAGTTCACTTGGGAGAGGGAATGGCTAGAGGCTAGCCTTGTGTGTTTTGGTGGCTGGCCCACTTTGTGTATTGTCCTAACTGGACCACTGGCTCTGTCTTTTTTTTTTTTTTTTTTTTTTAAACATCTTAATTTATCCGAACACTGTTGTACGCGTTTCTGAAGTCCGTCCTCGGCACAGATGAATGCGGCTACTGTATTTCGACGCACGCCGGGTTTCCGATGGAACTAAGCTGAAAGACCGGCTTGTGGCGGTTACATAAGTCGGCCTGTTCTGCCCCCATTGTGCCGCTTCCGTCAGCCAGGCGACCCCAAGCGTGACCTCATTAACCAGTCGCCCCAAATGCAAATTTTGAATCTGTTCTGACTCACTCGTATGTCAAGGGAGGAGACCGTAGGAACATGCGGGGCTTCTTTGAAAGCAGAGAGAAAACAAACTGATGTCAAGTGATTGACCTCTGTATCGCTTCCATTTCTTTTCCCTGTAGTGGAAGGCGAAGGCGAGGGTCAAGGTCGCATTCTCCAGCGGTTTCCTGAGAAAGACTGGGAGGACAGCCCGTTCCCACAAGGCGTCGAGCTGGTAAGTGGACATCTTGAAGATGTACGTAGGTCAGAACAGGAAGGACACTCCACTTTGTCAATGTCTGCCATGCGACTAGCTTGTTAAACGGTATTTGGATTGCGTAATATTTTGACCTAGTTTTTTGAAAGTAGCCACAACAAACAAACAAAAATGTCCACTTATTTTTTTTTTCTTTTCTCTTCATGAAGTTCTGCCAACCCAGCGGTTGGCAGCTGGTCCCCGAGCGTCAACCCGCCTCCTTCTTCGTAGCAGTTTTGACCGACATTAACTCAGAGCGTCACTACTGCGCCTGCTTCACTTTCTGGGAAGGCCACGACAACCCACAAGTAAGAATTCCATCGCTGTCAGATCGATGAACTTTTTTTTTTTACATCCACCGCCTTTGTGTTAAGCTGCAGAAGACGCGGGACGTGGACGAGGTTGACGAGGAGCCGACTATCATCCATCCGGCTCAGGTCTTTGCCCCCAAGAGTCTGGTGCTGGTGTCTCGGTTGGACTACACCGATGTTTTCAGGGTATGGTGCCGTTAATTAAGGCCGTACCAATTTTTTTGACCAACATCCGTGCCCCATTTCTCCTTCCCTGAGCAGAACTGTCTGGCCTTGGTCTACACCGTCCACGTAGAAGGCCTGACTGTCCCCTTAGAGACGGTCATCGGGAATCTACTCACATGTATCATCCCCATCGCCGGAGGCTCCCAGGTAACGCCTGACTTTTTTTTTTTTTTTCTGCACGCCTGACAACCTCAAAAAATACGAAACCATTCCTCACGCTTACATCCGTGTCAGCACTTGGGCTTTTTTTTTTTTTTTTTCTCGGTTTTGTTTTGTAGGCTGATGTTGGTGTTGTGGCAAATTCAAAAGTGTGATTAAATGTGACCCCGCCCCCAACTTGTACATTGGTTCCTTTGTGTTACAGATAATTGAGTCCCCAGTTTGTAGTTTAGACCAAGTTCCTCAGGTCCTGGCCTGTGACTGGCTGCTGGCCTGTCTCCAGGTAACGTCGATCGCCCGAGCTCTCGGCCAATCAGAGCTGGCCGGCCGGCACCATGTTGATTCTCGTAGTCATTTCAAATTGTGTGTGGATAATGGCGTGAAAGCTTTTTTTTTTTTTTTTTTTTTCATAGTGTGTTGGGCAGCGAGTTGTCGGTCATCTGCGTTACCGCTCACGATTGTGACGAATGGCCTGGAAGTTTTACGTTTGGCTAACAAAACACGCAGCACGCGCTCTAACCTCAGCCGGGCCGGTTGTCGTCTAGTTGCTAGGTGACCATATGGGATGGCAGATGGCTTCCTAGGGGGGGGGGGGGGGGGCAGTCTGAATGGACAAATCACATGTAATCAGTCTTAACGCACGGAATGCACATGTATCAACATATTGCATGACGTGGCTTTGTGAAGTCTTTTAAGGGTTGTCTTTGACTTAACGAGTTTTATTAATTAGAGGACAAACGATATGAATGAATATACTGTAAAACCATCGTTTGCTGCTCGACTGTTTGTGTTTTCTTTGCATTTTTAAGGTTGTTGCTCAATTTTTTGTGAGTCAGTTTGAGCTAATTTTGCAGGTCCGTGGTTGGTTCTAATCTGTGTGCTCTTCTTTGGGTTACTTTTTCTATGCCTCTCTCTCTTTTTTTGTCTCTCTCTGCCGGGTGCTTATGTAGCCAGGCCAGGAGGAGAGAGTGGACAGTTTGGTACGCCCGCTTGACTTTATTCTCCTGGAAGCTTTTTTTTTTTCTTCACCACAAATCAGGCCCCCTCCATGCATCCCCCCCGCCCCTCCTCGGCAACATCAATATGTGATTAACAGCTGATCATCAATTTTAGCTTATAAAACTGCCAATGTCGTCGTTGATTTGATCCATGAGAGTCAAATGGATTTTTCCTGGGAGTCATTTCAACGAATGTCCACGCCAGATGATTTCATTCCATTTGTCTTCTGGAATAAGAATTGTCAAATTTATGAGATCACAAACAAAGGCCAAATTCATTTTGCAGCAAGATTTTATTTTTCCTTTTATTCGCTTTTGCTGAAATTCTCAAATGTGGATGGAATCACAGTTCGATATGCCTCATGATCAGTTGTTAGATGACATCATTGCGTTGCTAAGCGCTTACCTGTCGCCGTCGAGGCTACGGCTGCTTCTGCGTCGTGATGTCATTTTTGCTCTTTCAGAAATGACCGCACTTAGAATCTGCAAACTGAACAAATGCCAGGACCAATCATTCTCTGCGTATATTCAATCTTGCTTGTGTGCCTGACTTTGATTTTTCGACACACAAACTGTTGTTATCAAGCCCGCAGGCTAATCGATATGTTTTGCTTTGGCTGTCTGTCAAAGACCAAATCATTTATCCCCAATGTCCCTTTTAATTATCAATACATTAGCCCATTAGGAATAATTTTGTTTGTTGCTGTTTCAATTATTCGAACACATTTTCACCTTGTCACACTTCAAGGCCTCAACTAACGTGATTACACCAACAATGGCAAACCGCCCTAGCGTTACACTTTCCATATCAGTGGCAAGTCGGCCATGAAGATCCGTTGACACGGTGGCTTAACCGTGAAGTTGCCGCGGACCCCCTTTCCACTTCTTTTTGCTGGAATGGCTTGTTTGTCACGTACCTGCTAAGCTTCTGGAATTCTCCCGTCTCGATTGTGCTGATTCACGCTTCTCTGTCAAACCCACTTTGCTCTTTCTAAGAAACGACACCCGCTTTTGTTGTTTGGCTTTTCCGACATACACCCACATCCCCTTTTAACGGCTCTTATTTCTTTGCCCGTAGCGGACCATCACATTAGGCGCCGGAGACCGGCAAGTTATCCAGACTCCCATCAATGACTCGCTACCCGTCAGCGGCAGCAGCGTGGCCCAGCTGTTCCGGCAGCTCGGTAGGGACAATTGTAACATGGCGACGACGCAACACCACAATCATTTCCTGATTTTTATCTCCGGGGAGTTTGGTTTTAGCCGCTCCTGATTATCAGGCGGCATCTCTTCCGTCCTAACTGTATTATTTACCGTACGTATTGTGCTTTGTGTCATTATGAAATGCTAAAACACATTTAGCGTTGGATTTGCTGTCCTTCTTTTTTTCTAATGAGAATTGTGCTCCGATTTCCCGTAGGGATCATCAACGTGCTGTACCTGTTCTGTGCCGCCCTGACGGAACACAAAATCCTGTTCCTGTCTAGCAGTTACCAGCGGCTAACAGACGCCTGCCGGGGATTGCTAGCTATCATGTTCCCCCTCAAATACAGGTACGTCCCCCGCTTAACATCCCTCCTCTTGTGTTTTGTCTTCCAACGCTGAGCCATCTTTGCGTCTCCGCAGCTTCACATACGTTCCTATCCTGCCTGGGAAACTGCTGGAGGTCCTGAGCACTCCCACTCCTTTTATAATCGGCGTCAACTCGTTTTTCCGATCCGAGACGCAAGAACTGGTGGGTCACGGTATCACAAAGAATTGTTTACGTAGCTAGCTAGCGCCATGCCTAGCTACCGACACTGGAAATATATCGATTTAATTTTTTTGGGCGGGGTCTGTGTTTTATAGTTGGATGTCATCATCGCTGACCTGGACGGTGGCACCGTCACCATCCCCGAGTGCGTTCACATCTCCTTGCTCCCCGAGCCGCTCCTCCAGCAGACTCAGACTGCACTCTCCATGGTAAGGGCGTTTCGTTCTACGTTTTGGTTGCAAGACGGACAGAAAGGAAGCGGGAAAATGTTTTATAGCTGAGCGGCTGTGTCAATATTTACATTTTTTCAAGTCCATGTTTGAATTTTTAGAAATTTCTCTCATCGAAGTGTGAAGAGACATTTCAAAATGCTAATTTGCAAAGCTGCTTATTCTATTTTTGAAGAGTCAGCATTATGGCCTCTTCTTTTCTTGAAGGATGGCGGACTATGTTTCGCTGTGCTGGTCATGTCGTTGAGCGACATAACCACACAAAAAAAAAAAAAAAAATGTCTTCCCACCGCATGAAGCTATTTACAATATCTCCACCGTGTCATTACACAACATTAGGCAACATGAAAAGCCACTAATTCATGGTGAAACTTCATCTGAATCATCAACTTGTACTTGTTTGAGAACTCGCCACAAGTGCGTGTGATCTGTTTAAAAAAAAATAATCAACGTAAGCTAATGTAAGAGGCCTTCCATCCCCAAAACAAAAACATAATTACGAAACGGGAAAAGCGACGATCTTGTACTCTGATAGGCAGCTTTGATTTTTAAGCTTGTCTGTAAAGTTTTCATGGAAGAGATAGAATCTGGCGAGCGGGGATGCATCCGGGAGCCATGATGCTATAGATTGTTGGTAGGCAACCCTAAAGCTGGGCTTACCTGCGTCCAGGAAGAGAGATGAAAATATTTAGGACTTTACGTTGATGATATTGTTGTGTTTTCTTTCAAGAGGGATTATTAAAATCCGCTTCCAAGTATTGATAACATTTCCTAATGAGTGTTCAATCTGTGTGTTTCTCGTTGGCAGGTTTTGGATCCTGAATTGGAAGTCGCCGATCACGCCTTCCCGCCTCAGTCCTCGCTACCTTCGGCACCCAAGATCCAGGTGAGATTTTTTCTTTTTTCGGCCTTGATTGTGGTGTGTGCTTGTTACGATGGGCTGCCATGTGTGTCTCAGGATAAGGAGATCCGGGCAATCTTCTTGTGGCTGTTTGCTCAGCTTTTCCAAGGTTATCGCTGGTGTTTACATATCATCCGCATTCACCCGGAACCAGTTATCCGCTTCCATAAGGTAACGACGGTCATCTAAAATTAGGCCACAAATTGGATTTAAGAACATGGATGATTTATTTATTTTTTTTCCTGCAGGCGGCCTTCCTCGGCCAACGAGCGCTAACGGAAGACGACTTCCTCATGAAGGTGTTGGACGGCATGGCGTTCGCAGGCTTCGTGTCAGAGAGGGGCCCTCCCTACAGAGCAACGGATTTGTTTGATGAAGTGAGTTTGGGAGTCGAACCGAAATGACTCGACTAAACCATCCAGTAAATTCCTCGCCATCCTTTGATAGATTGAGATTTCACCTACTTTTATAAAAGTCAAACCAAGCAGTTTTTATTCCCAAAGAACCTTTAAAAAAAATTGTCGTTGACAACATAAATACACACTCTGCATTTTTGCGGTTTGCTGTTCATTTTTGGGAACCTATCCACTATTTGCTGAGAAACTCAACATTCGCCATCTGGTGGCCACCTGGTGTCAAGGAACCAGGTTGAAGTGTGTTAAGGAGTTTCATGTAATCCATATTTTTGCTGTTTTTTTTTTTTTTTTTAAAACATGGACTCGCTCTTGTTCCTACAGCTGGTAGCCAATGAGGTGGAGAGGATACGACAAGAAGAGACCTCGCCACACAAAGTCATGAACCACGTCAAGGAGTTGGCCGAGCAGCTATTTAAAAATGTACGTCTCAAGATGAAATATTATATTTGCGCGTAAACCCACTTATGTGTCATCTTCACTCTAGGAGAACCCCTACCCGGCAGTGACCATGCACAAAGTCCAGCGGCCGTCGGAAAACGGCCAGAAAGGCAATCAGAACCAGAGCCCCTTCCCCGTCCTGGATGAGGTGACGGTTCAGCTTTTTATCGATCACGCCAGTGCCAAGCTCCAGACGGCGCCGCCGGTAGTCAAGGCAGATGTCAAGAGCATGGTGCCGTCCGGACCCCCGTTGGGTGAGCTGGGTTTGAAATGCATATGGATTTGGATCATATATTTTTTTTGTCATGGTCCTTAAATGCCTCCTAATGGGAAAAAAAAAGGCTCCTCAGCCACTGTGTTAATCATCAGCACTTCCTGCCTTCAAACGTCTCCTGCTCGCTCAGCATGTGTTTAATGGGCTTCATTTTGAAGTGCCACAGTGATGTATGAGCCTTAACACGTGGCGCCGGCTTCCGCAGGAGACATGGTGGACCGGAACAGCAACGTGATGGCCAACAGCGCCCGCCGGCTGGAGGTTGTTCGGAATTGCATCACGCACATCTTTGAGAACAAAATGCTGGAGGCCAAAAAGGTGCGAATGATTCATCGGGAGACTTTTTCGAAACTACAAAAGTTGGACTGTTGGAATTTTTTGCAATTGTGCCGTCCAGTAGTAAGCTGTGGAAAACAAAACGTCTTTCGCGCTTTCCTTTTGCAGCTGATGCCAGCTGTACTCCGAGCTTTGAAGGGTCGGGCAGCTCGAGTGTGTTTGACTCAGGAGCTCAATCAGCACGTCTTGCAGAACCGGGCGGTTCTGGATGACCAGCAGTTCGACTATGTCGTCCGGATGATGAACTGCACCTTACAGGTATGTAACCTCGCTATGAGTCTTCTCCATGATTTGTTTTACGAGCATCGTTTTTCTCTTCTTCTTTAGGACTGCTCACATATAGACGAACATGGCATTGCAGCGGCTCTCCTGCCATTGGTCACGGCCTTTTGCAGAGTACGTTCATCAATCAGTCCACATTCTTCTGATCACAAGAAAGCCTCATGTGTATTTTCTTTGTTGGTCTGACAGAAATTAGGAGCAGGCATCACTCAGTTTGCATACAGCTGCGTACAGGAGCACACGGTGTGGACCAACATGCAGTTCTGGGAGGCCATGTTCTACAGCGACGTGCAGAACCACATCAGGGCACTTTACCTGGAGACGGAAGACGGGGAGCATCAGAACCACAACGTGAGGAGGATAGCGAGATGTCATAATGACCCGTCGTTAACAAATGTTTATCTACAGGAGCAGCAGGATGGATCAAGCGGGCGGGAAATCGGCGCACTGGAGCTGGCGTCGGAGCAGAGCCGCCTGTGGCCGACGCTCGGGAAGGACATGCAGGCGGAGCGCGTGCAGAAGGAGGAGAGCACCGTGTTCAGCCAGGCCATCCACTACGCCAACAGGATGAGCTACCTGCTGCTGCCGCTGGACACCAGCAAGAACCGCCTGCTCAGGAGCTCGGGGCTCGCCGAGGTGGAGAGCGTCAGCAACAGCTACGTGACCAACAGGTAAGGATGGGGATCATTCTGGTAGCCTTCAGATCATTTCGATTTTGCTCCGTCTGGTAGTATTGCGGGAAGCATGGCCGAGAGTTACGACACAGAGAGCGGCTTCGAGGACGCCGAGAGCTCCGACGTGGCCAACTCGGTGGTGCGTTTCATCAACCGCTTCGTGGACAAAGTCTGCAATGAGAGCGGCGTGACCAACGAGCACCTGAAGGCTCTCCACACCATGATACCGGGTATGACTCTCCACAATAGGTGTGAAATCGTTTTCCCGCTCTTACACTTCTCCTCGTGGGATTGCAGATATCGTTCAGATGCACATCGAGACGTTAGACGCGGTCCACCGCGAGAGTAAACGACTGCCGCCGATCCAAAAGGTAACCAATTCCTATTTTTACGTCCCGCCGGAGAAAGGCCACGCGGAGCGAGCCCGGCCAGCCCCGCCTACTTCCCTCTCCGGCAATGCCTACCGCTCCGACCGGCGGTGTCACGCCAGGTATGTTTGTGACTCGCAAGGACAACTGAGCAAAGCATGCTGGGTGATGATTGCTCTCCTGTCTTCAGCTAAAAGTGCGTGCCTTCGTTACGAAGGGTGACGTCAGTCGGTGTGATGGAGAGGGATGGGGGGGGCTGCGCTCTGTCATAGTCAAAATTGTTAAAAAAAAAAAAAAAACTCACTCGGATGGTTGTCAAGCATGAGGATTTTCAAAGATGGTCAAAGTGGTCAAATGCATGGTTGCCGCTCTGCCGCCCCTTTCTCCACTTTCAGCCCCCTTGGCCTCCTCACGTGTGTTCTTCAGCGTCATTAATCCAACCTCATCTCGCTCCATCTCCGTTCTCTCCCCCCCAAGCCCAAGCTGCTGAGGCCGACCCTTTTGACAGGCGAGGAGCTGGTGATGGACGGCATGCGCGTTTACCTCATTCCCGACGGGCGCGAGGAGGCCACCGGCATGATGGGAGGACCGCCCTTGCTCCCCGCGGAGGGAGCCATCTTCCTCACCACTTACCGGCTCATCTTCAAGGGCACTCCCACCGACCCGCTGGGTGAGCATCCACACAGAACACGTGCGAATAGGACTCGTGTCCAAGTTGACCTGTGGAAAATAAATGTTCCCATCCCGCAGTGGGCGAGCAGGTGGTGACCCGTTCCTTCCCCATCGCGTCATTGACCAAGGAGAAGAGGATCTCTGTCACTTTACCCATGGAACAGTTTGTTCAGGAGGGCTTACAGTTACGATCGTGCACATTTCAGGTACTGTTGAACCATCCAAATGTCATTTCTATTATTAGGTTTGGACTTGGATCCAGCCTCCTCAACCTTTAGAAGGTTCACAAACTTTTGTGTGGTCAACAATTTTAGCTGTACTGTGACAATTTGCGTAGTTGCTGAAGATCGTGTTCGACGAGGAGGTGGCGACTGACCTGGCGGAGGTCTTCAGGAAGCACATGCACAAGCTACGCTACCCCCAGCACGTGCAAGGGACGTTCGCCTTCACCGTCGGTCAGAGCAGCAAGCTGGTGGTGGAGCACAAGACCAAGGATAAGAACCAGTCACTCAGGTATGTAACCGAGTCTCGTATGGATCAAAATCACGATCCTCTCGTGAGGGATTTGAAGATGTTTTTGTTTGTCTCAGGACAATTTCCAAAAACCTGGTCAAAAGCGCGAAGCGGACCATCAACCGGCAGTATGTGGCGAAGAAGAAGTACTCTCCGCCTACCTGGGAGAACAGGAGCAGCTTACAGTCGGAACTCGACGAGGATGAGATATCAGGTAAGGTAAAACTCACCTTTGGTTCTTTCGGAGAATTTCTTGTTGTAAATTGATTTGCTCCACAGTCTCGGAGGAGGTGGAGCAGAGCTCCTTGACGCTGTCCTCCACCATCCGCTCTTCAGACAGACAGACCATGAGCAACGTGGTGGAGCGAGCGTGTTGCCGTGACTACCAGCGCATGGGCCTGGGCACGTTGAGCAACAGCTTGACCCGCTCCAAAAACGAGCCCTTCCGGATTTCAACCGTCAACCGCATGTACACGGTGTGCAGGAGGTACGTAAATCCACAGCGGAGGGTCTTCAGGGATTTTTGAACGCAAACGTCTGAGCCGCCGTGTGCTTGCCTCGCAGCTATCCCGGCCTGCTCATCGTCCCGCAGAGCATCCCGGATTCCACCATCCAGAGAATCTGCCGCTGCTACCGGCAGAACCGCTTCCCCGTGGTTTGCTGGAGGAACTCCCGGACCAAAGCTGTGCTCCTGCGATCGGCGGGCCTCCACGCAAAAGGGGTGGTGGGCTTTTTTAAATCTCCCAATGCCCCAACTTCAGGTAAAAAAAGGCTTGGATGATGTTTTTTTTGCTAAATTGCTTTATTCACTGCCTGTTTTTGTTCGCAGTGCCCTCCCAGGCAGATTCCACTAGTCTGGAGCAGGAGAAATACCTGCAGGCCATCATCAGCTCCATGCCCTCTTACAGCGAGAGCAGCGGCAGGAACACGCTCAGCGGCTTCACCTCGACCCACATGAGTGCTTCAGGTGACCCTGACGGACTCTGAGACGCCACGAGCCTCTCGCTGTCCGAACTGACCGCGGCTTCTGTTCACAGAATCATCGGATAAGCTGCGGCAGCCAAAAATCGGCGCTCTGATGAAGCAAGTGATGGGGGCCAAGGAGGACGTGCCCGGAACCTTCAGCAGAGGAGGTGAAGACGTGTGTGTGTGTGTTTGTGATGCAGTGACATGCGTCATTATGTAACTGAGGTTTGATTTGACCTTGTTTGGCTCAAACGATTTGTTTTTCTTTCTATTGGCACAATTCCGTCAAAGAAACGATTGGTAAAAAAAAAAATTGATACGAATGAGCACACAAACCGGACACACAGTGGTGCCTTGACTTTTCATTTGTTCCATTCGTTTGAATATAAATGTAATGAAATGCAAACACACCCAGTTTTTTTTCCTTAACTCAAGGCACCATTGTATAAGTATTCGATCAAAACCCGCGGTGTGTATCCAGCCTGCGACTGTGCCGCACGGAGGCTCAATGGTCTTTATCTTTTTTGACCTCAGCTCTTGGTCAAAGGGCCAAAGTCATCTCCCTCTCTCAGCCCAAAATGTCTGGCAAGGCCAGGAACTCTACCAGAGGTACAGTAGGCCACGCCCACCTTGCCTCCCCTCCCAACTAATCAAATCTCTTGAACAGAATCGCCCGTGTGTCTGCCGTCATCCCTGGTAGTGTTGTGTATCTCTGGACTAATGGTCTCTGCGTGACTCTTTTTTTTTTTTTGTCGACCTGAGCTCTGCCGCTGTGTGTGTGTGTGCATGCTGCCACCGCAGCTCGACTGTCCGGCGTCCTCAATGTGTGTGATTCTTCTGTTTGAGCTGCATCAAACTACGTGTAGCAAACTGGTTTTGGGTCGTTCTCCTTCACTTCTATCTTCTAGCAGCATGACTATTAAGATGATGGATGAAAAACCGCCTGATTGAAATCAAAGGTTTCCTGATCACACGGAAGGATTCCGTTTTCAGGTCGTGATTCAGATGTTTGTGTGTGGCAGGGAAATGGGGGAGCATCCGAGGCAGCGGGCGTCTCAGCGCCTACAACCCGGACGTGGGGACGCGTCTCGCTGGGAAAGAGTCGCCGCAGCCCAACGGCGGGCCCAGCGAGGCCTTGTTCCTCCGCCAGCACAGGGCTTACCTCTACATTATTGGGGACAAGGCCCAGCTCAAGGTGAGGAAATCTGAGAAAATACTGCTCAATTAATTAATTAATCAATTAATAATAATTTGTTACATCTGACTATAAATATAGTTGATATTGATTGAGCAAAAGTCGCTAATTGATGTCCACACAAAATGCATGTAGTTTCTAGTAAATACCACAAGATGGCGCCAAAGCACATGCTATCTCATTTGCTATGGAAGCGCCTTCACTCACTTAAATGTTTTTGTTTGTAAAGCAAGTCATAGCAAACCAAAATAGAATTTATAAAGCTCAGAAAATGTTAAATAGGTCATATAACATTTGTGGGAGATATCCTTGAGCTACTGAAGTTTCCTTTTGAAGCAATAGTCTTGTTTCATTGGGATTTTGATGTGTTGTTTATTTCAGGGCGGGAAGCAGGACTCCTTCCAGCAGTGGGAGGTGGTGCCCATTGAGGTGTGCGACGTGCGGCAGGTGAAGAACAGCTTCAAGAAGCTCATGAAGGCCTGCGTGCCCAGCTCCACCTCCTCGGACCCCAACACCAATTTCCTGCGCTGCCTGGAAGATTCGGAGTGGATGGCGCTGGTAAGTTACTACTGAGAGTGGAACTTCTGAAGTTGGGAAAAAAATATATATTTATGTATTTGCATGTAGCTGCACAGGGTGCTGCAAGTGTCCGTCCTGGTGGTGGAGCTGCTGGACACGGGATCATCCGTCATGGTCAGCCTGGAGGACGGCTGGGACGTCACCACTCAGGTTTGGAGATGTGGAGAACAAACTCGTCGCGTCCTCCGCGAGATTAACGCGGCGTTGCATCTCCAGGTGGTGTCGTTGGTGCAGCTGCTGTCCGACCCCTACTACCGGACGTTCGATGGCTTCCGGCTGCTGGTGGAGAAGGAGTGGCTGTCGTTCGGACACAGGTTCAGCCAGCGCGGCGCGCAGACGCTCGGCAGCCAGAGCAGCGGGTTCACCCCCGTCTTCCTGCAGTTCCTCGACTGTGTGCATCAAGTGCGTCTTTCAGATATCTGATGTCGCTCATGTCGGCACAGATAACTTTGGGTGATAAATTGTTTGATCCCTTCTTCCTCAGATCCACCTACAGTTCCCCATGGAATTTGAGTTCAGCCAGTACTACCTGAAGTTCCTGGCCTATCACTATGTGTCCAACCGTTTCCGCACCTTCCTGCTTGACTCGGACTACGAGCGCATTGAACTCGGTACCGTCTTGACAATGTGACTTTTTTTTTTTTTTTTTTACTCCGTTCTCTTTTGATCGAAGTTTGACGGTGTTCACAGGAGTCCTCTATGAGGAAAAAGGTGAGAGGAGAAGTCCTCAGGTTTGCAAGTCCGTGTGGGACTACATCGACCGGCTTAACAAGAAGACGCCGGTCTTTTTCAACTACATGTTCGCCCCAGAGGACGATGAGGTTAGCACGCTTTTTATTTTTGCTGGGAAATGTTTAACATTAATTATTGTAATACTATTTACACAGGTGCTTCGGCCATACACTTTCATCTCCAACCTGAAAGTGTGGGACTACTACACGGAGGAGACGCTCTCGGAGGGGCCGTCGTACGATTGGGAGCTGCGGGGACGCCAGGATCGGGCGGCGTCGGAAGAGACGCCCGACAAGCCCGACAGCGGCGCGCCCAAGTCGCGGCGGCGCGCCGTCTGGCCGTGCTTTGACAGCCTGAGCAAAACGTTGCCCGACGCCATCACCAAGCTGCTGCAGGAACTGCAGACGCTGGAGGGGGAGCTCGGACAGGCGTCTGAAAAGTGGAAGGACACGTGGGATAAGATCAAGGCCGCTCAGAGGAACGAGGCCAAACTGGAGAGCAAGGTGATTTTTACCGTATTAAATACAATAATTGTAAGGTAGTAACAATACGTTTCCCCGTCTGGCATTTTTGTCCTCTTTTAGCCGTCGTTCTCCAGCTCGCTGCTCATGTCCTCCAACCTGAGCCACCAGCGGCGTTCCCAGGGCGTCTACCTGCAGGAGAGCGGCGTGGGCTCCTCCATCAACTTGGGCCTGGACTGCGAGGTGAGCGCCACCTCCACTCCGGTGGCGGGCCGCCCAAGCACCAGCACGCTCTACAGCCAGTTCCAGAGTACCGAGAGCGAGAACAGGTACGTGTTTGCTGGGACTGGGAAATTATTCTTTACATTTGATTAGATTGTAAAGCATTAAGTGCATCATGATTTCTTTCTTGCTCATTTAAATTTTGCTCCTGTGTCACTCTAGAAGTTTCGAAGGTATTTTGTTCAAGAAAGGCGCTCTACTGAAACCATGGAAACCACGATGGTTTGTGCTGGACAAGACAAAACATCAGGTTGGAACATGGAAGTTAACAATGGAGATGTATCATTGTAGTCCTGAATGAGTCCGTTCCATTTTGCGATAATGTTTTTTTTTCGTGTAACGCAGCTGCGGTATTACGAGAGCAGGCAGGACAAAGTGTGCAAAGGCGTCATTGAGTTGGCCGACGTGGAGTCCATCCTTCTGGGGACGCCCACCATGGGATCGCCCAAAAACATTGAGGAGAAAGCCTTCTTCGACGTGAGTCTCGCCAAACAATCCCTAAAAGTTATCAAAAGTTTTCTAAGCCTGAACTTCGTCCCACCTGTCTCCCCCCCTCCCCTCCCCAGCTCAAGACCACCAAACGAGTGTACAACTTTTGCGCCCAGGATAGCCTCAATGCTCAGCTGTGGATGGACAGTGTTCAGAGCTGCCTCTCGGACGCCTAGACGGGAGACGGCCCGCATTCTTGAACTGCAATATCTCAGTGTTTTTAGTAGAAAAGAAGAAAACAGAGGTGGGAGGGGAAAAAAAAAAAAAACGGCTGCGGTCCGACCACACAGAATCATTCCACGTCTTGTCCGGCATGAAGATTTCTTCCCGACTCTCCTTCTTACTAACCCTAGCCACCCTCCCCTTGTTCCAGATTTAACTTTGTAAAAAAAACTCAAGGGGGGAATGACGGAGAAGCTGCCGGATCTCAATTTGGGACCACCAGTGACGGTTCATGAAGGATTTTTAGTCTTTTTTTTTTTCTGCCACCACAATCTCAAGAAAGATATACTGTGAAAGCCCATCAGAATCTCCTCTGCAAGTGTTTACAAAGTGGACAAAAGCTCCCTTCCCTTGACACTAACCACTATAAACAAACGTGTTAAGGGACATAGAAGGAAATAAAAAACAAAGACGTGATCCTACGGGATGGAAAAAGACAGCAGCATTATGGAACTCCAGAACTCCCACAAAAATGCTACACCCTGAAGGCAACACAGGCAAAAATGAATGGATATCACATCTCTCATAATAATTATTAAAATAATTTGAGCTACTCCTCAGGATGTGTGCAGCGGCCTTGTTCCAAGGTTCTGGGTTCGAATCCGGGCTTCTTGTGCATGTACTTCTCCTTCCTCCCACAAACATGCACATAAGGTCAATTGAAGACTCTAAAACGCCCCTAAATGTGTGTGAGTACTTATTTGTCCCCGACATCACACCCCAAAGTCTGTCGGCATAAGTTCAAGATCACCCTAAAGAGATAAAATGGAGAGGACCTAGTATGGAACCTTGTGGAACCTTCAGCAAAAGATCAAATAGTGTGGTTTAGAAGGCTTTATTTGTGAATTAAACTCAATTTTTTTTTTTTTTTAAATCCGCACGAGGAAAAATTTAACGTGATTGCTCAGATTAGTCGGAGCTATTCCTCAGGATGAAGGCAGCACGGTGGCCCCAAGTTTCCGGGTTCGAATCTGGACTTACTGTGTGAGGTCATCAACTTCATATTCTCCTTAAATGTGACTTGGAGTGGTCATTTGTCTATCTCCATTGACTGGTGACCAGTCCAGGATGTCCTCCGAATAATGAATGAATGGATTAAATATAAATAGAACTATTCATCAGAATAGTTAGTCTACAATTCCCCTTGTTAGGGATGCATTGAAGTCCCATAAATGTATGTTAGTCACATGACCGTAATCCCTCAAACGCATCACCCTTTGCACGCACATTGTTAAAATCTCTTCCCACTATGTAAAATATCCTGCTGTGTTTGTTGAACATGACTTTTGTTTATTTTTTAAATTGTAGATTTTTTTTTTTTTTGAGAGGGACCTTTCACCCCCTTTCTGTATATACTACCCCAGATTTGTATGTAACGTTTATAGTAGTAATTTATTTAACTTTTCCCTTTACAAAAGTTCCTCAAATACCACTTTTAAAATCTAGGAATTCAATGTGCCATTGGTTTATTTCTGTATTAATGTGACTAATGCTTTTTTTTTGTACCGTGCAAGTAAACCCCTTTTTTTTTTTCTTTTTTTTTTTTAAACACAGTTGTCCTTATTCAGTTTCTACCATTCACACAAGAGTGGAAATGTGTGTTGTGAAATCCAGTGAGCTACTTTTTTTTTTTTAATGGCTGATTGGATCAAACTGTTGCTAGAATGCAGTTGAAATAAATGTCTGACACACGAAGAAGCCCTTTATCGACATTGACGAATGAAAATATCCTTGAATAACGACACTTTTTTTTTTTGTGCTAGTCGCGTTTTATTTGTGACATTCAGTTAAAAGCAAAAACTGCCAAAACATATGTTGAAGTCACTTTTCAACCAACTTTGGTACACAAACTCAACAGGACTAAACATCTCAACATTTGTGAATGAAAACTGAGTTTGAAGATCTATTGGTCAAACAACGTCATTCTCTAGATGAACAGCCAGTGGATTTTGAATGTAGAATTTTCATTGATAAAGTACCAGGAGATATGGGTCAGCTGACAGAATGGGACAAAAATACTTGGATAGTTTTATTTATTTATTTATTATAAAGAATAGGGTGGCTGCTCTTTCCCAAGTCTATTGTCTGCTCAGCGAGAAAGCAAGTAACTAAAAATGTGCACCACAAACTCAAGTGGCAGTTTTATCAAAATACCTACTTACACACTGCAACCCTGAGGTTTACCATCACATTTGTTTTCATACAAGTGGTACAGCCCGGTAGGGTTGCAAAATTTTTAAGTTGGAATATTTCCATGGGAATTAATGAAACTAAATTATTGAATGGTGGCTTTAAGCAAGCTTGATTTTGACATACTTGCATGTGGGCAAGGCGATCCATCTATTTTACATGGATGTCTGCTTATGGTAAAATGTGTTTATTTATGCTTGGATAGGATATTGGAAAGTCTCCAATTTGGAATATTTCTAAAATTAAATTCCCATGGAAATATTCCAAGCCTACAGTCCAGTCATTGAGATGGCAGTTTACTGATAATAAGGTCGATAGCGGCCCTGGTCTGGGTGGTGGGGCCCGGGCCCAGGTGGAGGCCCCTGCATCCGTGGAGGGGGAGGCCCCCTGGGAGCGGGCCACATTCCAGGGCTGAGACCTCCTGGTTGGTTGAATGGCGGGCTGAGGGTTCCCTGGTCTTCGGGGAACTGCGGCATGGAGTTGGGGTTATAGTGATGAGGCGGGGGCGCGTTTACTGGGGGTCCGCTGTGCTGGGGTGGAGGTCCCGGGGGTGGGTGGTTCATGTAGGGTGGCATTTGGCCCATGATGTGACCTGGCGGTGGGGTGATAGGAGGGGGGGCTCCGGACATGGGTGGCGGCGGGGCCTGGTTGTACACCATGTGGGGTGTCCCGCCACCTTGGGGAGGGTGCTGCATGGGGTGATTGATGGGCGGGGGCGGCGGCCCAAAGTGCTGCTGCGGTGGTGGCGGCGGCCCCATCATGTGGTGGGCATGCGGCACCACGGGCGGCTGACCCGGATAGTCCCCGGGGCGGTGGTGCGGTGGCGGCTGGCCCGGCCCCGATGACGAGTCATCCTGGATGGGCACGGTGATGAGGTTGCTGTGTTTGCGCGTGGTCACCGTGGCGATACGATACGTCTCAGGGGGCCCGTCGTGGGGTACGGGGGGCGGCGGCTGCCCGTACGGGTCGTGGCCACCGTGCGGGTGTGGGTTGGCCATGTGCACATGGTTCTTGGTCAGGTGGGGCGGGGGCACGCGGAAGCGCTCGGGGACATCGGACGCCGGGGGCAGGTGTATGGGCTCCTGGCGGCTTGATGACTTCGCCGACCTCAAGTGACGGTGGTTGACGTGGGCCTGGAGATCCCGCTGGGACAGGTAGGTGCGCTTGCAGCCCGACACCACGCTGCACATGTACAGCGAGCCGCGTTGGCACTGCTCAATACGCTGAACTGGGTCTGTGCAGCTGTACATGGTCAGACTGAACACATAACATGCAGCCATGTTATTCGAAACCAATATTTTAAAACATGGAATTCATTCTAACAAAAAGCTTGCAGACACTTTTAAATTGTGCGTAACAAACTGAATCTCACCCAGGGCACAGCTTCTCTCCTTTCTTCTCATGGAGCAAAGCACATTCATAGCAGAAGACATGTTTGCAGGGAATCTGGTAGGAGTGATGATGGTCAAAGTTGCTTATTTTTATTGCTTTTTGTTCTGCAAAATGTTTGCCACGTACCATACGTCCATACAGCTGGATAGGCAGCCCGCATTTATCACAGAAGTGAATCGGGACCTCATCCCTTTCGCCAATTAGATTCAACTGTTGCCAGAGGAACAAGAAGTGAGAATACACACAAAACTAAGAATTTGAAGTTGGAATATACCTTATAGTCCCAAAACAGTGGCTGTGGGTATCTCCTCTGGGCAGCAAACACATCTCCTGCTTTACCACCAAAGTCAAACTTGTCTTGCTTGAAGCCAAAGTTATCTATGGTCACAAACAGAAAAATATAAGCAAACAGAAGTGAGGTGCTTGGTGGCGGTCGAATAAGCACGTACCGTCTTTTTCCGCACTTTCGTTTTTTAACGGCAGCCTGTTGCCAGGCCTCTGGGTACGGGGCGGAGGTTTAACCCTCAGGGGCTGCTTTGAGATGAGCTTGATGGGGATGCGCCTGCGGACATCCGGTCCGCCCAGACTCCCTGAGCCATCGCTTCCTTGGAGATCGTTGTCTGTCAAAAGGGGGTCACAATGAGGAAACCTTTGACCTAAAGTATGTTCTGCAAGCCGCAGGGATACAAACTGAATATCATCATTGGGAAAAAAACATTTTAAAAGTACTGAATAACCATCTCAGAATTCACGCCTTTCAATTTTTAGCATTACGTAGACAGTGCTTGAGAAGCCTGTCATAACTTATGAAAACAAAAAACGATCCCGATGACGTCAAATTCATCCTGTTAGCGCTTGCAGCATCGATGCTAACTACGTTAGCATTCCTATAGGCTTAGCACTGTCACTAAAACATAACGTAGCAGCTCTACACTTTGAATATGGATTTAGTTTTAATCTAAATACCCATCATTACCATTATAGCCCCTAACAGATGTTTTAGCACTTGGAGGTTTGTCAACTTTTATCGACTAGTGGGAGGGCTCAGTGGCTAGTTGACGCTAACTTGGCCCATGCTAAATGGAACGTTGATCTCAGAACGCTAACAACGCGATCCGGCACTTTCGATCATGCTCTGGACTTCATGTTGCTTCAGTTTAAGATTAGTTTTAAAAAAATAACAAAAAAATTACAATAGTATGTTATTGAGGAGGGGGTGGGGGGTGACGAAATAACACTTACCGCTTTGGTCCATGATCCGAGTGAGTCGGCGCAGTGCATTGTGGGATTGAAGAGAGAGAAGTGGGAGGATGGAAGGAGGCATAATCATGACTCATAATAAACGTTTTTACGTTTAAAGAATCATAATTTTGGGTAAACAAAATCCGCGAGTAATCAAGTTGGCTGGATAAATGCAGTACATTCGTGTAAATTTGCCGAGAGGGGAAGGAATGAGTATTGACTTTAAAAATAAACTGTTGTAAACTACTTAGGATAATTTCATGAATCGTATTTAACCTGTTTTTATTGTGATTTTCTCACTCAATTTTTAAAAATATTTAAGTTGGAATGGGGAGGAATGGAAATGTGGAAGGAGTAAAATGACGGAAATTGGCGGAATAAAAAAAACACTTGCTGATTTTAAATTTGTATTACATTAATGTATCATATATTGACTAGAAAATGATTCATTTGTTCTGGTCGATTTTAATAGATTTTAATCTGATTTCCGCGCACTATCTAAAATGCACGCTCCCGCGCGACGCTGGTGCTGCGCGTCCCCGCCACCCAGCGTCGCCATTTTGATTCGAAAAAATATGACTGAGTTTTTCCTGCTTTGCATGCTAAACTTAGCTCCGCGTTTGAATTTCGTTCGAATCAAACGCGCTCCGTCCGAAAGAACAGATATCGGGGCCATCGATGCCCAACAAGCCGCCCGCGGCCCAGTATTTGCCTCTCGGGGTGAATTTTAAAGCCACGCTTTGGACTTAACGTCGGGGGCTAACTTGAAGCTAACAGACAGCCTCCTGCTTGCTTGTTCGAACTGGCGAAGGCTGACCCAGGCTGTTCTTCAAAACAAATCACTAGATGAGGCTCATGCAGTGAAGCTAACGCGGCTAATTGTGAGCTGGGGGGGAAGCTAGTGACTAAGGGATCGGGCTGGGGGGAAAAAAAAGTGCTGTAACGGTCTATCGCAAAGAAGAGGAAACGCACTGGGGGATATTCAAAGGTAAGTTTCTCGTGGGCGGATATAATGTGATTACTGTACTCAACTCGGCCACAAAGTTTAACTTAAAGTTTTGGGGGGGGGGGGGGGGTAACTCCGCTTCATGTTAATCGTAGCTGCTAGTTAGCTTCTGTGCTAAGCTCAACGTAAAAGGAGGAACTAAAGCTAAAGCTGGCTAACTTGCTCGAGTAAGTTGCTATTCGCAAGCTAGCCTTAGCACACCCAACCGACCGACTAACTTAGCCGAATTGTGTTCCGTTTGGGTGACCCCTTAAGGGCAACGAACGTAACCTCGGCGCCATTGTGTGTTAGGTGTCAGTTCAAAGAACGCCCTGTTATTTTTTTTTTGCCCTCTTTGCTCTCCTTTTTCTTAAACGTAAGCTCTTCTACCCAGCGTTATGTTGTAAAATTAAGGCCGTTCGAAGTCGATGGAGGCCAGCCGCTGCCGAGCCATGTGGTGTTAACGATCAATTCTCGTGAACTCGTACCTCGATCTCCTTCTACGTCTTTTATGTGAGGGAATATTAAACTCTGTGTACGGTAAAATTCAAAATTTAGACTCTCACAATGTTCCGTATGCTACCGTTAGGGTTCAAGTAAACAAGAAATCCGACCCCGTCTCTCTCAACAACATTACAAATGTGCTTTTGTCATTCGTTGTAATTCTTTCAACTGGCAATTTACCAGGATTAATCAATTGTTTTAGCTCTCAACACCCAGCGGCCACATTTATTTTAATTTAGTGTAAGACAGTAAAACTATATCGTTAGCTTAATAGCATAATTGACCAAGTCGTTAAAAAAAAAAAACAAATAACACAAAAAGGAATTGTACGGTTTCCTTGATAAAATAATTGTAGATTACCATGACCTACAAAGTATATTATTACTTTATTAATATTGTTTTGGGCAGCTAGACTGTCAGGCTAGTCATATGTAACAAGACACCATAAAGGTCAAAGTGTTATTCTAAATAAATGTTCACAAGGCAAATAATGTTAAATCAATTACTAGAGGTGCTCCTCAGTGTGTGGTAGTGCTCAAATAATCCAAATTTGTACATAGTGCTGTTTTAAAAATCAAGTATAAATTGGTTAAACATCTTTTAACTCAAGCAACTCGCATATTTGAGGTCATTTATGGATGGGAATAAGATTCTCATACATGAAAAGACGCAGAACAACCAGTCAACCTCTTAACGCTTCCATTATGGTCCAAGTAAACAGAAATCTGACCCCCCCCCAATTCGGCTGGCAGTGACACTTGTGGCTAAGCTTAAAAAGCAGCTTTATTTTTTTGTTCAGACTGATGATAAAAAAATAGATATACTCAAAGGGAGAAAATGACAATTTACAAGTGTAAGGTCATATTTTTACAACAAAGTCTCGTGTTGTGAGCATAAACGAGACTGCTGATGATGCAAATCTTCATTGCGTTCTCACACTTTTGCTTTTTTGTTTCTGTGGGAATATTGACATCAGCTTAGGTGGACAAATCCGGACACGCTCCTCATACGCAATGTTAGACTCTTCATACGTAACTTTTCGGGCTTCTGTAATCTTCCGCAATACCATTTCCTTGGTTTCTTTTCATCTTGTCCATTTCCACTTTGTTGTTTGTCCACAACAACGCGCATCTTTTTGACGCTTCCTCTTTTCCCTCAACCGCCCCGTGCGTTTCGCCGATTGTTGTCGCTGCAGTCGCCTCCCGCGGGTTCTATTTTGGATGTAAAAGTCAAGCTCCCGCCGTCCCAGCTCGCCATCCACGAGGAGCACTCGCGAGGTTATTATTGCGCTTGTGTACTCTGTAAATGTATGCCAGATGGACGCCGCTGCTGTTGCATGTGCAGGGGAGGGGAAAATAAAGGGCCAGGAAAAAAAAAAGGAGGACCTTTGATTTGCCCTCAGTTCAGTTTCACCTTCTCCAATCAACAGTTGGGTCGCACGCTCATCCCCACAGCTCCTGAATTTTGGCTCCGCGCTTGCATCGGGCCGAGTCTGTTTGCCTCCATAGTAACCACTCGAGGAAAACAAACGCGCACTCTCTGAAAAGTTGTATAATTATACAGGCCTTTGTCAAGCACCATAGCGTTAGATTCCAGCCGTTTAAAAGCGCCTGTCGCTCGTGAGATGTTTGGCTAAAATCAGTCATGTTGCTCCCGAGTCGTGAGCAGAGTGCGCCTTACACTAACAGGCCTCATTTGTTTCCAACACCTCATTTCGCTGTACGCAGAACCCAGTAAAGGTAATTAAACAAAATTAGCGGTACGAAAATAGTAACCAGCCTTTTGTTTTTAGGCGCGCTCGGAAACGAGTAGTACAACTCCGTCTTGGTTCTCAAGCTAAAAATATGGAGGGATGTTTAAACCTCTTCATCCTTGCCCATTGATGTAAACATTGTGAAACAACCCAATTGGCTCCTAATTTATTTACATTTATATTAAAATTTTATTTTTTTTCCCTCTTTTGCAGGTTATGGTGAGCCTCCCAGCGTTCCATCTCCTAAACAGGCCTGCATTTTAAAAGGAGACCCATGCTGATAAATGCCAGGCCCCCCCACGCTTTCTGTCTTCTGCACAAACACAAATGCCTGCCTGCCCGCGGGAGAGGTCTGATTAAAGATATCCACATTTCATTCACTGGTACGTACTACCGTCGCCCCTTCGAGATCGCCTCACGTGGCAGAACCAAAATGCTTTTCACAGATGGGTGATAAAAAATGAACTGTGTAACGTATGTAAAGAGGTTTTGGCATTGAGTTGTTTTTTTTAGGGGGGGCCGTCTGGTGATGCACTTGTATGTAACATGTTACTCCCTCCCCCCCCCCCCCCCCCCCCCCCCCCCCCCCCCCCTTTAGGGCTGTGTTCCCCACCCCGGCGGCCACCATGTTTTGGAAGTTTGACCTGCACACCACCTCCCACATCGACCAGCTGCTGGACCGGGAGGACGTGACGCTGCGCGAGCTGATGGAGGAAGACGATGTGCTGCAGGAGTGCAAGGCCCAGAACCGTCGCCTGCTGCTCTTCCTCTCCCAGGACCACTGCATGCAGGAGCTGGTCGGCCTCATCACCAAAGAGCCACCCGCCGACTTGGAAGAGAGGAGCCGATTTAAGTGCGTGATGTGTAACCTGATGTGCTACTAGATAAACTAGCTATCCCTATTTTAAAAAAAAATGTTGGCTTAAATTGCCTCTTCTTCCTCAAAGGCTTCCCAACATTGCGTGCGAGCTCCTGACCTCAGACGTGTCTATCATAAACGATAAGCTGGGCGGAGAAGAATCTCTCCTGGAGATGCTCTACCACTTCCTGGAGCAGGACCCGCCCCTCAACCCGCTGCTCGCCAGCTTCTTCAGCAAAACCATCGGCAATCTCATTGCCCGGAAAACCGAAGAGGTAGAGCTGCATTGGGCCTCGTGCGGCCAAACGGCACGGATGCTCACCTTGTGGCATTTGTCTGTCTCTCAGGTGATCGCCTTTCTCAAGAAGAAGGAAGGCTTCATCGCTCTGGTGCTGAAACACATAGATGCGTCTGCTATGATGGACCTGCTGCTTCGCCTCATCAGTTGTGTGGAGCCTGCCCCTTTGAGGCAGGAGGTCCTTCATGTAAGCTCTCCAATTCAAAACTCTGACTTACCTGTAGACTGTAAAAAAAAAAAAAAAAAAACACCTCATTGTTAACTATGATCTGCAATTTAGCAGGTAAAGCAGCGCATCCTTAAATAACCAACATGTTTTTATGTTCCTCAAGTGGCTGAATGAAGAGAAGCTCGTTCAAAGACTCATAGAGCTTATCCATACTGGTAAAGATGAGGAGGTAAGTCTCCGGGGTGAATTTAGATTCTTCCTCCCAAGCGTGCATTTTTTTGAACGCCTGTTTTCCTTTCTAATTTGTCAGAGACAATCAAACGCGTCCCAAACACTTTGTGACATAATTCGCCTTAGCCGAGACCAGGCCAATCAGATGCAGGAGAACATGGAGGCCGACCCACTATTGGCTGTGCTCGAGTCGTAAGTCGCTCCGTCTCGAGATGAACTGAATCATTAGCAGCGCCTCAGTTTTGCTCAGTCAACAAAATGGCTTCTTCCAGACAAGAAACTGTAGCAGGACTCCTCAAGAACATGTTTGAGGGCGAGAGGAACGAGGCTTCCATTGTTAACGGAACTCAAGTGCTACTTACCTTACTGGAGACCAGGAGGTCTGGGTGAGTATGCGAATAAAGCCAGCACTCGCTCAGATTTTTAAAACAACCGAATCGCCAGAGATCACCAGGTTACCCGATTTCTCTTCATTGGTTTGAAGACTCGGAATTTGTTATTGTGTCAGTGTAGACAGACATAGAGTTTGTGGTATGTGATCATCTCTTCTTCTCCCCAGGTTGGAAGGGCTGATGGATCTGTATTCTCAGGGTTATGAAAGGTCTTACACTGTCAACAGCAGTATTTTAAATGCCATTGAGCCCCATTTAAAAGATTTCCAGCAGCTTCTTCTGGATCCCCCAAAGGTACCGCACACAAAGCTGCAAATTGACTTTGCCAAGCACTTGATGAACTTCACTCCAGCGTCCACGAAAGGGCTTTGAGCTCTCTCTTCTTCTTCCGTCTGCAGAAAGGTGCAATACTGACCACCGTTGGCGTTCTAGATCAGCCACTGGGGAACGCCCGCCTTCACGTGGCCCGACTGGTGGCTGCCCTCCTGCAGACCACCTCCCCCAGTATCTGCCAGGAGCTATGCGACCTCGGCACCATGGACCTACTACTGGTAGGCCCCACCTCAATTCGAAACCCCGAGCTCGACGCTGATACTAAGTCTGGTGTTTGTCCCGCTGCGCAGGATCTGTTCTTCAAATACTCGTGGAATAACTTTTTGCACTTCCAAGTGGAGCTCTGTGTGGCGGCCATCCTGAACCACCCTTCCTCCGAGGAGCGGCCCAACCCGGGCCTCCAGAACCACAACGGGCAGCAGGCGGCATCGGCCGCCGAAACTCAAGTCGAGGCGGTGGAGTCGGGCGGGACCAGTGACCCACAGACCTCCCTCCACAATACCCTGGTGGCACATGTAAGTGCAGCTCAGCGGTTGTTGTTGTTGGTCAGATGTGGAGCTGCTGATTTGTTTTTGAAAAGTACGAAAACCTTTTTTATACATAGCTGTGAGAAAATGACTTCCACCCCGTAGAAGAATCGACAAACAATGTGCTCCATTTCACTTTTTATTTATTTATTGGGGTCAAATGTGCAGCTTTTCCAGAAGTGTCGATTGGTACAAAAGATCCTTGATGCCTGGGAGGAGAACGATAAAATACAGTGAGTGTGTTTATTTTTTGAAATAAATCTGCTCAGTCGAGTCATTTATTAAATCTCCAGGTGAAATAATGTGGCTGTGACTTCCACAGGTCCGAGGGTGGCACCAGGAGAGGCAACATGGGTCACCTGACCAGAATTTCCAACATGGTGGTCCAGAACCTCGAGAAGGGGCCAGTACAGGCCCAGATTGCTGACCTCATCAAAGGTAAATGGAACATTTGAAACAAGCGCTCAGTCATTATGAACTTAAGTTTTCTTTTTGAACAATTCAGAGCTGCCCGAAGACTGCAGAGGTCGCTGGGAGAGTTTTGTGGACGAAACGCTGAGAGAAACCAACAGAAGAAACACAGTAGAGCTGGTGAGAAGACGTTCACCACCAGAGAAAAGATTACCACTACTACAGTAGCACGATTTTGATTTGTTTTTCGTGAATTGTTCATTCGCCTCGATCGCTGTCCAATAGTTTGGTGTTATTTTCATGTGCCGTGTGTTCTACAGGTGAGCACGCACAACATGCACTCGTCCAGCGAGGACGACGACATGGAGAGCCCCTTCCCGAACGACCTGTCCCTCCAACAGGTAGGGTCGCACGCTCTTGAAGAAAAAAAAAAAGGCAGCGACACTCAGCGCAGTGGCGTCACCCTAAAAGGTGTCCCTCTGACATTCCCAGGCTTTCTCTGACTATCAGATCCAGCAGATGACCGCCAACTTCGTGGACCAGTTTGGCTTCAACGACGAGGAGTTCAGCGAACACGACGAAAATATCAAGTGAGTTGCGACAGTCAAGTCTTACTGTTAGCTCTCGTTGTACTGTAACTTTTTTTTTTTTTCTCCTCCAGCGCCACATTTGACCGAATTGCTGAAATAAACTTCAATTTAGATTCTGATGATAACAGTGTAAGTATTCAACAAGTTCTCTCAAGTAAGCTAAAAAAAAAAGTAAGGAGAAAAAAAATCCTTGTGCAATTTCCATCTGAGGTTATTTTGCAAATAAAATTTGTCAGTCGGGATTATGCTAAAATCTTTCTTTCCGCCATGACCTTTGCCTTTAGTTTATGGCATGCGGACATGCAAATGCCTGTGCGGTTTATTCTCGTGTCGACTCGCAACACAGGCCAACGCAGCTGCTTTCGAGGCCTGCTGTAAAGAGAGGATACATCAGTTCGATGATGCCGATGAGGAAGAGGACATTTGGGAGGAAAAGGAGATCAACTATGCAACGCAAGCTAAATCCAGAACAAGGTAAATAGTGTTCTTTGCGCCAATAATTGAATGCAACTACTACGGTTTAAAGGTCATCGTGGGGCCTCTTTCCCAGGTTCGGGGTGTCCCAAACATCAGAAGGAAGCTCCCGGAGTAGCTTGGAAAATGGCGGACAGGACCCAGACTGCGGCTCCGAATCCGACGAGGAGGAAGAGTTTGAGCAGAACACATCAGACACAGGTAGGGGGTCAAGATTAAGATCCGACATCACATTTGTTTTCTTCAAGTAGCCTCTTTTTGCCAGCTACAACAGTTGCCAGGTGTTGGAATGAAATGAAATATTTCAAAGTCTCTTACCTTTCAAAATAATTGTCTTGCAGATTATTTTCCCATCCTTTTTTGAAACCAATTTTTATTTTGATGAAATACTATGAATGTCTGTCTCCAGGGCCAGGCTGGACAGCAAATTTCAGGGACTCTGACGGGAGCACGGCATCCCAGACTCCATCTGGCTGGGATGCGCTTCCCGCCGGTGCTGGAAACGAGACCCAGGAAACGGGCTGGGCCAATTTCACGGCGTTCCAGCCGTTCTCAAGGTTAGCTTGCATTGTCAATGAATGAATACTCTTCCAGTGCTAGCGCTCAAGTGTCGTTTCTTACCTTCTAGCACAGTCAGGTGCAGCTCCCCCGTAGATACTGGAGGCAGCGACGCGGACAAACAAGCCAAACAAAACCACGAGAAGCGCGGTGAGTTCATCTGGTCGGACCAGATTGCGCCATTTTGCTCCGCCCATCTCACTTGCTTTCCTTTTCGCGCGCTAGCAGACGCCGTCGCCTCGCCCCGCATGGGGCCTTCGGGGGACGTGTCGGAGGCTCCTCCCGCCGCCTCGGACAGCGGCTCGCCCGCAGGCTCCGACGGCGAGGAACTCGACTCGGCAGCAACTATCGTCTCCAAAGCAGCTGCCGGCGGCGGCAAGACAGCAGACGTCACAAGGTTCAAAATCCCCCTTCTGCTTGTTATGTATAAGAAAACTATAATTGAAGCAAAAAGTACCACGCCGAGTTAAATATAGGTGAAAGTCGCGAGTGCAAATTACTGGGCACTTCTCTGCAACTTGAGCCTAAATACAAGTTTGCATGTTGACGGAGGACTTTTCCACCAGTACTGATGCTCCTACCAGCAGCTCCGAGGCAAAATGGGTGACTAATAAGGGAGTTTGACGAATGAACTGTGAAGCTCAAACCGGCTTGTGTGTGCGCAGCGAGGAGAGTCCTGTGTCCCTGGAGAAACTCTCACTGTCAGATCCTCCAGATGCCTCGCAGCAGCAGCAGCAGCCTCCCGAGGAATCACCCGTAACCGCACAGACTGACAGGAAGTAAGTTGTCACTCCGCCAATGCCCACTCGGACTCAAGTCACAGGGATGTCAAAACTACGGCAACCCTGAAAGTTGTCTGCCTTACCACCTTCCATAGAAATCGATTTTGTACCGGTTTTTGTCAGTATGATTTTTCTTAAGTCAACGTAGCGGGTTGCTGCTCACTTCTTAGCATGTTATGCTAAGCTAGTGTTTTAGCTAATACTTATATTAATACCCGGTGATTCTCGTGCATCGGGTGATTTAATGAGTAAGATGTAAGATGCATCATATTAAAGCGTGTTGGTTCTCTCTGCTTTAACGCTTTGCTTATTTGCTCAACTTGACAACAGAGAGAAGACATTTTTGGGCAAGAAGGTATGGGCTTGGGTTTGCATGTGTTGTAATCCAACAAAAAAAAAGCCGGTCAAAAAAATTAAAAAGCGAATATTGGCCTAATTGTGTCTTAAATTAAAGTGAAATTTTCTAATATAATTTGCACAACTTCCCGGAGATGGGTGTAGTGGTGTCATGTTCTAAAGTGTGGCATCCCTGTGCACCTCAGAGAGGAACCGCCAGCGCCCCAAGAAGTGGCCGTCAACGGGCCAGTGTGAGCCCAGACGCGGGAGCGGCGGGGATGCCAACGACCAGCTGTAAGCCTCCTCCAGAGTGACTCCTTTCAAAATAAACCTCAGTGCGACTCCAGTGTTTTTACTGAATCACTCTGCCATGTTATTGGACCTGGACACTGCCAATCGATACCAGTAACCAGAGGCGGCGGAACATGTACAAAAAAAAAAAATCTATATATATATATATAAATATATATATATATATATTACAGAAAAAGGAGGACAAAAACAGAACAGTATGTAGATCGTCAAATCCTTCCCCCCCCCCCCCTCCCCATGTTGCACATGAATACGTGCGGTTTTAATGTAGCAGCAATTTGGAGGAGGGTAAAAACAGCATCATGAATCACCATCATTATTTTTTTATGTCCAGAACGATTTCTCTCTTACAGGTTGAACCTGGCAGTTAGGCTTTGACATTGCTGCACCATGTCAGGATAGCACAGGCTACGTTTTTCTGTTTATTTTTTTTTTCTTCTTAAATGCGCCTCAATTACAATAAGCCTGTTTTTTTTTTTTTCTGTGTGTGTTTTTGACAAAGCACTTGTTCAGCCATTTCCTGTCTGTTCTAGCACAATATCAGTGTTTCACCTTGAGCTCTTGCAGAATGAAATTTTCCACACAATTGCATTTTGGTTTCACACTTCCAGGATTTTTTTTTCTTTTCTTAAATTGGGGTTCCCCCCCCCACCCCCCTTTGGTTGCCGTTTAAAGAACCTTCTTCACCAGGTGTCTGAATGTGTCACGTAGGATGATGAGGAGGGTCAGCGAACAGAGCTGCAAGAGTATTACTGTCTTTAGCTCATGTGCAATAATGTCAATTAGTCCTTTTTAATTTAAATCCAACCTATTTTATGAGATGAAATCAAGCTAGTCATTTGGTGTCATTTTGCTTCAATTGAATTCATTTTAATTTTATTTAGTGCATGTGTGAGCGACTTCACTTGTGAGCTCAGACCTTCTGATTGTATTGATGTTAACCATTTTTTTTTCCCCCAACCAACCAAACGTTATCTACCTAATATACAATTGCTAATCTACATTTACAGGTCATTTTACAAACAATCTTAAATACTATGGTAGTCTGTTTCTCTCTGTCTCTCTCTCTCTCCGCAAAGCACACAGGATATGAATGACATCTGGAAGGAGTGATGCTGTACTTTTGGTTTTCTTTTTGTTTTTTTTTTCTTTCAATGTTAATTTTATTTGATCTCCAAGCTGCAGAATTGAGGAAAAAAAAAAGAGGACAGGTGCTGGTTTCAAGCAGCCCCGGGCCTCTTGGTGTACTTAAAAATCACTTGACGGCGATCTGGTTCTATGATTCATTGTTCAAACAAATTAAAAGTGTCTGACCACGTTAATACCAAAGTGTTGTCTTGTGATTGGGGAAGTTTAGCTTTATTAAGTTGCTGTCCATGGAAATAAAAATACAGATCTCTTCACATTTCATCACTCAAACACTTGGGTACACCTGTGATGTGTCCATGCGTGTTGTGGAGAAGGGAGATTTCACTGTAATTTTCCCTAATGATGGCCTGTCATGAGCTGCACCTCACAACGGTAGTGTACCTAATGAAGTGTCCCTAGGTGACGTCACAAATGTGGCAGCCAATCAGGAGGTGAGGCACTTTTCAATTTCAGTTAAGCTTTGGCCATGACTTTTCCATAATGAAGTGGCCTGTGATTAGGTACACATGTAAATGGGGGTGTACCTAATGGAGTGTCCGAGTGACGTCATAGCTCAACCAGCCAATCAGGAGGTGGGGGTGAGGGTGGGTGGGGCACTTGTCACTTTCAGTTAACCTTTGACCCTGATTATTCCCTAATGAAGTGGCCTGTTATTAGGTGTACCTAATGGAGTGTCCAAGTGACGTCACAGATCAACCAGCCAATCAGCAGGTGGGGGTGAGGGCGGGTGGGGCACTTTTCACTTACGGTTAACCTTTGACCCTGATTATTCCCTAATGAAGTGGCCTGTTATTAGGTGTACCTAATGAAGTGTCCAAGTGACGTCACAGATGAACCAGCCAATCAGCAGGTGGGGGTGAGGGCGGGTGTGGCACTTTTCACTTAAACCAGGGGTGTGGACCTCCAGTCCTCGAGGGGCCGCGTTCCAACATGTTTTCCAAGTGACCCTCGTTAAGCGCACCTGCGGGAAAACTTTTAGCTTCTTTCACGTTCAAAAGGAGCTAAAAGTTTTCACGCACCTGCACTTAACGAGGGAATGTTTTTTTTTTTGTTTTTTTTTTTTTTTTTTAGGCCGACTGTGTTTTGTTCTTGTACAAGATGAACATACAGTATAAGTGCAGCTGGAAACCACAAATAAATACATGCTGTCCTGATTGATGATAGGACTTGGATTAAAGTTTTTTCATGAACATAATTTAACCAGGGGTGTCGAACTCCAGTCCTCGGGGGCCGCGTTCCAACATGTTTTCCAAGTGACCCTCGTTAAGCGCACCTGCGGGAAAACTTTTAGCTTCTTTCACGTTCAAAAGGAGCTAAAAGTTTTCACGCACCTGCACTTAACGAGGTAATGTTTTTTTTTTGTTTTTTTTTTTTTTTAGGGTGAGTGTGTTTTGTTCTTGTACAAGATGAACATACAGTATAAGTGCAGCTGGAAACCACAAATAAATACATGCTGTCCTGATTGATGATAGGACTTGGATTAAAGTTTTTTCATGAACATAATTTAACCAGGGGTGTCGAACTCCAGTCCTCGGGGGCCGCGTTCCAACATGTTTTCCAAGTGACCCTCGTTAAGCGCACCTGCGGGAAAACTTTTAGCTTCTTTCACGTTCAAAAGGAGCTAAAAGTTTTCACGCACCTGCACTTAACGAGGTAATGTTTTTTTTTTTTTTTGTTTTTTTTTTAGGGTGACTGTGTTTTGTTCTTGTACAAGATGAACATACAGTATAAGTGCAGCTGGAAACCACAAATAAATACATGCTGTCCTGATTGATGATAGGACTTGGATTAAAGTTTTTTCATGAACATAATTTAACCAGGGGTGTCGAACTCCAGTCCTCGGGGGCCGCGTTCCAACATGTTTTCCAAGTGACCCTCGTTAAGCGCACCTGCGGGAAAACTTTTAGCTTCTTTCACGTTCAAAAGGAGCTAAAAGTTTTCACGCACCTGCACTTAACGAGGTAATGTTTTTTTTTTGTTTGTTTTTTTTTTAGGGTGACTGTGTTTTGTTCTTGTACAAGATGAACATACAGTATAAGTGCAGCTGGAAACCACAAATAAATACATGCTGTCCTGATTGATGATAGGACTTGGATTAAAGTTTTTTCATGAACATAATTTAACCAGGGGTGTCGAACTCCAGTCCTCGGGGGCCGCGTTCCAACATGTTTTCCAAGTGACCCTCGTTAAGCGCACCTGCGTGAAAACTTTTAGCTTCTTTCACGTTCAAAAGGAGCTAAAAGTTTTCACGCACCTGCACTTAACGAGGGAATGTTTTTCTTTTTTTTTTTTTTTATGCTGACTGTGTTTTGTTCTTGTTCAAGTTGAACATACAGTATAATATAAGTGGAGCTGGAAACCACATATAAATACACGCTGTCCTGATTGATGATAAGACTTGGATTAAAGTTTTTTCATGAACATATTTGAGCAAATTTGCCAGGGGTGTCAAACTCCAGTCCTCGGGGCCGCGTTCCAATATGTTTTCCAAGTGACCCTCGTTAAGCGCACCTGCGTGAAAACTTTTAGCTTCTTTCACGTTCTGAAAGAGCTAAAAGTTTTCACGCAGGTGCACTTAACGAGGTAATGTTTTTTTTTGTTTTTTTTTTAGGGTGACTGTGTTTTGTTCTTGTTCAAGATGAACATACAGTATAAGTGCAGCTGGAAACCACAAATAAATACATATTGTCCTGATTGATGATAAGACTTGGATTAAATTTTTTTCATGGACATATTTTAACAAATTTGCCAGGGGTGTCGAACTCCAGTCCTCGGGGGCCGCGTTCCAATATATTTTCCAAGTGACCCTCGTTAAGCGCACCTGCGTGAAAACTTTTAGCTTCTTTCATGGTCTGAAGGAGCTAAAAGTTTTCACGCAGGTGCACTTAACGAGGTAATGTTTATGTTTTTTTTAGGGTAACTGTGTTTTGTTCTTGTACAAGTTGAACATAAAGTATAATATAAGTGCAGCTGGAAACCACAAATAAATACACGCTGTCTTGATTGATAAGACTTGGAGAAAAGTGTTTTCATGAACATATTTGAGCAAATTTCCCAGGGGTGTCGGACTCCAGTCCTCAGGGGCCGCGTTCCAATATGTTTTCCAAGTTACCCTCGTTAAACACACCTGTGTGAAAAGTTGAGGGCATTTTTACGTGCTGCAGGAGCCCAACTTTTCACGCAGGTGCACTTAACGAGGGAGTCATGGAAAACATGTTGGAATGCAGCCCTGAGGACTGGAGTTTGACACCTGTGACCTTTGACCCTGATATTTCCCTAATAAAGTGGCCTGTTATTAGGTACACTTGAAAATGGTGGTGTACCTAATGGAGTGTCCGTGTGACGTCACAGATCAAACAGCCAATCAGAAAGTGGGGGTGAGGGCGGGTGGGGCACTTTTCACTTTTATTTAAGCTTTGACCATGATTATTCCCTAATGAAGTGGCCTGAAAGTGGTGGTGTACCTAATGGAGTGTCCGGAAGTGACGTCACAGATCAACCAGCCAATCAGGAGGTGGGGTGAGAGCTGGTGGGTGGGACACTTTTGTCGTTTCTTTTGACTAGCAAGTTATAAAGGCAACATAGAAACACAGAACACACCTACTTCAAAACACATTTCACAAACACTGATTTATTTTCCATCGGTAACATCTATGATTGTAACATTTTAGTTTCAGTAGAAACAGAAAAATAAAGACATTTTCTTTATTACAAATGAAATGTGAATTCATCATCCGATTCCACAGTCCTTCCAGAAGTGGCAATTGCCACACAAAGTGTTTAAAAAGGCACATCTTTCGTGTTTGAATTCGAGAAACTATTATAGACATCGTATGAAATTGTGTGAGGATTCAGTCGATTGCTGGGTTAGCATTTCCACAACGATGAGCAGGACTGGTAATCGCAGTTTAGTCTCTGGTCCCCTCATCGCCCTTAAAAGAAACAAATCGTGCAGTCAGGCAAAAGAACAACAACAAAGAGCAATAAGTGGCAAACTATACAAACACCAAACAGGTTCAATGGAACGTTTTGGCAACTTTTATAATCTTTATAGTCGTAAATTTGAATAAAATCAGCTTTCAGTTTACGCATTTTAGAAAGCAATGACTTGTAGTAGTCTAAAATAAAATGTAACCTCGTGAAAATGTATTGAATTAGTACATGGATGAAGCGTTTTGTAGCAAAACACGTCCATGTTTCGCCACTTCCGTAAACGCCCACTGATTATAAAGGCCACAAACGTTTCCAGTGTTCCCTTACCATATTAGGGAACTATAAAATACATGATCAGGAAAAACACAACGTCAAAGACGACGAAAATCCAAAAGTCGAACCAGTAGGAGTGTTTTGGCAAAGACAAGGTGGATTCTTTGGACTTCGCAAGGTCTTCATCTTGCTGCCGAAGTGGTGACAGTCCCATGTTCGCCTGGTGGAAGATGTTGCATTCAAACGACAGTGAAAAGTCGAAATCGAGACACAAAAGACGGTGGGGGTGGACGCACGATTCGCGATCCTAATTTCGACAAGAAAATAATTTACACTCACGTCCATAGATGCACGAGTGAAGATGTAAACATCTTATATAAAGAGAAATCAAATATACGCAAGTATGTGTGCGCAATATGAAAACCATTATCCCATTTCCGAGGTATTATGAACGCGACTCACGCCAAAACCGGAAGTCAACCTTCAGTTGAAGTGTTTATCAGAACCAGCAGAGGGCGCAAACAACTCGAACCAAACTGGTAGAAATGGACCTACGACTGCAATTATTAATCGTTATTAGTAAATCACTGTGTTATAACTACTTGTTTCCGTGATAGCGCCAAAGTCGATTCACTAGGACGAAATTTAACTTGACTTAAACTATTGTTCTGCACTAGTAATAGTGTTGAGTCCAACTCGTAGTCATGTAGATCGTGCAGATGTCAACAAGTGCAATTTTGCCAGAATGTTAGCCTTTGCCTGTAGCCACAAGAGGGCGACAAAGTCCAAGTTGAAGGAGAAAAAAAAAATTCAAAGTCGACAATAAATGCATACTGTAAAATTGATGAGCTAATTAAACTCCTTTGAATGAAATATGTTTTTTTTAAAGTCTGGGTAATTTGTTTTGATTACAAACAAGACCAGTTACAGTGTGAATCAACTAGTGTTTTTCAGGAAGGCGAACTGTGTGTGTTCGTTGTGCGCGTGTAACAGGAACCCATCCCGGTGAGCAGGAAGCAAAAAGCATGACGTCAGTTCGCTGAGTGGCGTCCTGTTCGTGCGTGCCTTTCGCATGAGTGTGTGCGTGCGTGCGCGTCTTTACACAGATGGGAATAATGCGCCACAGGAAGTGCGCCCGATGTCCGTCTGCGCGTCCCGACTTCCTGCTCTGTGGTAAGCAAAGCGCAGAGCAGAGCCGCGGATCCGCTTTCGCGCACAGCGGTATGGAGCCACAACACAAGACGACTGGCAGTCCGCTTTAGACTTTACGCGCATCTGGACGGGCCGAAAGAAGAGGATCAACCGTGCCGTAAACGAGGGTAGGCGCGGGTTATTCCTAATTCTATTGAGTCAACACACAAAAAAAATACTTTAAAAGTTGTTTTAAGCAAGGTCGAATATGGGGTCGCACGTTAAAAATGACATTAAACGTCCGTTAAAATTGCGCAACACTATTTTTTTCTCAGTCCTAGACATAGTCATAAGTAAATATTTAATATTTTACATGTAGCAAAGGAGAAAAAAAAGTGAGCAATGCATAACTGCTTTTAAAAGTCCCTTTCAGATTGTTTTTTTCCGGACCTTACAGACTAATCAAATGGGTCGCAACAACAAAAACACTTGTATTCAGTACACCTCTAAAACGGCATTGACTCAACAGGAAAAATGAGGCTTTGTGTGTAGGAGGATCTTAATTCTGCATCACATGAGGCCAAGTAAACTTCCTGTGACTCAAAAGCTTGTCGGAGCTTTTGGCATTCAACTGGTGAAAAAGGTTTTATTCCGACAGGACTAAATCAGAAAGCTCATTTTGACATGAATCGATATAGTACTGTATTGTATGCATGTGTGTGTGTGTTTGTTTTCTGGTGACAGGAAGTCCGGCCTTCCTCCGAGGCATGGCTTTAAATCCGGGAAAAACGCCCCTGAATGACCGGAAGTGTTCGTTTTAGGCCCTCACAGAAAGTCGCAGTTCCTCCCTCGCTTAAATCAGAACGCAAACAGGAAAAAGCGCAAACGGACATTAATTATGATTTATGGCGGCAATACTAAACCACTCGTCGGACTGAGACCGCTTTCGGTTGCTAAGGGTGTTTCCGTTTCTATTGTTAAAAAGTCGAGGCTGCAAATTGGATCTACCGGTAGTTGTAAATGCGTAATTAAGGCTTGTCTTAACTAATTGCGGTCGTAGTCAAGGCAAGTTCAGAAAGCCGGGAGGCGAGTAAACACAAAGACTGGCAGGTAAACGAGCCAGTTAAGCAAGGCTTTATCACCAGGGAGGCAAATACGCACACCATTAATAATAATAACAGGACGTGAACATTTATTGTTGCATTTTACTTTTTATGACCGTAAAAACGCTACTACCAGCAACTGGACGACTTTACTCGACTGTACTAATATTGATTGTAATGTGTTTCACAATCTTTATTGAGCCACGAGGAAGAGAGCACGGCCAAAAAAAAAAATTATATTAAAATTAAATGTACTGAAACAATGACATCACAACACTGCTGTGTGAATGGCAACAGGTTAATTGAATTTTACGCCATCTAGTGGAAAATAATTTAATTGTATTTCCAGTCACTATACGTCACTGGCTTAGATAGCTGAAGAGTAGTAATAGTTGTTGTAAATAAAATACATTTCCAAAGTCCATCAGCTGTGCGTCAGTGTATCAAATGATGTTGTGGTGTTACCAGTGGTTGCCGTCATGGAGAGCTCCAGCACACTGTGGCAGTTCCTCCTGCAGCTGCTGCTCGACCAAAGCCACAAACATCTCATCTGCTGGACGTCAGACGACGGCGAGTTCAAGCTGCTCAAGTCGGAGGAGGTGGCCAAGTTGTGGGGCCTGCGAAAGAACAAGAACAACATGAACTACGACAAGTTGAGCCGGGCCCTGCGCTACTACTACGACAAAGTGGGCTTTTTTTATTGGGTGGCGGGGGGTGTCATGTGTGTTGAGTCACCCGCTAACTCAAACTTGCTCCTTTTGCAGAATATCATCAAGAAAGTGATTGGCCAGAAGTTTGTGTACAAGTTTGTTTTATTCCCCGACATTCTGAAGATGGACCCGGCTGCCGTGGAGGCCGGCCGGAGGACTGAAGACTGCAGAGGCGTGGAGGTTGAGGACGAAGATGGGAAACACTGCTACCTTCATGCCAGTCACACCCTAGAACGGCCCCGTTACATCAAAACAGAGTCCAGATACAATCGCCATGACGACAGCTCCACAGTCATCCGGTTCGTCACCAACCGCGGCCATTCCTCCTTCCCTTCAGTGACTGAAAACTCCCCAGCTCGATCTTCCTCATCACAGAGTCCCGTCCATGCAGTGACTGATGATTGCGAACAGGGCGATGTACCTTTAAACCTGTCATCGGGTCAGAGGGAGCGAGAGCGCTCCAAATTCAACAAACCCAAAGACCTGGAAATTTCATCCCCGTCCCTGCTCGTGACAGGAAATGATCTCGTCTCCATCGCCTTGAAAAGTCCAGCCCTTCCCTCTGGGTCATTGACTCCAGCTTTCCTCACGGCACAGGTACAAAATGGTGTGGAACACATTTTTCAATGCAGGGAGAAGCATGCGCTAGTAGGAAACTCGCAGTCGGGGAGGAAATGGGAGAAGGGAGGGGGGGTTATAAGTGATGCCATATGTTCCAGAACGTTCACTGGCAACCAAGACTCACTTACACTGTGAGGGCATGACGTCACAGTGTAGCACGAGCCGCCATATTCCGTTTGGGTTATTAGCGATTTACTAGAGAGCTTATTTTTCGACAAAACGACGCCAAAGGTTGCAGTTAACTACTCGTTCGGAAAATAAACATCTAAAGAATATGAGAAAAGAAATACCAAAACGAGTAGAGTGGTCGGAAAACAGTATTTATCGAAGACACGTTCACGTCTTACCAAACTTGGCGGGCTTCCTTCTTACTTCCTGCTTCTTCTTCTTCGGATGTTATCGTGGGGCGCAAAATCAGTAAAGTGCCATTCAATTACGCCCTCTGCTGGTCTTACAAAGTACTACAAGCAATTGCAGGGAGATTAATGACGATACCTGATGCCAAAGTCAACACGACCTTTTCATCTTGACACTTTTTTCTGTGCTTTTGTCTTTGTAGACGCCGTCGGGTCTACTGCTCACCCCCAATCCGCTGCTGTCCAACATCCACTTGTGGTCCAACTTAAGTCCAGTGGGACCTTTAAGCCCAGGCCATTTGCAGAGCCACGCCACCTTCCAGGTAACGTGCACACCACTTTGATTTGGATCAACAAAGATGTTTATCCATCTGCTATTTTCTCCCCACGCAGTTCCCTACCTTGTTGAACGGAGCCATTCCATTGCCTTGGCACAATGTGGACATTTCTTCTTCTTTGCTGATGTCCTCCCACAAGTCCTGTTAACGGAGACCTGCGCTTATAAGTCTTTTTTAGAAAAAAAAAAACACTGAAACTTTCATTTTATATTTTTGTATGGGGTGGGGGGGAGACAATCAAATGGATTTTGTATATCACAGTTTGAGGAAAGTGCAAAGGTCAGCATTTTTTCGAACATAGTGAGAAAAAACATGATTTTTGGGAGCTGCAACTGGATTTATGAACCAGTCAAGTGACAATGACACACCGCAGTTGAACTGGCTTTAAGTTTTTTTTTATCCACTTTTTTTAAAACAATGAACATGCTTATTTTCGGGATACTGAAAAAAAATTGATCACGTGATGATAATCAATTTTTTGATCTGTTTTATATCTAACGCCTTATATCTGTTGTGCCTTCTATGATTCACTTTGTGAGTTATAATTTAGAAATGCTTATTAAACGATTATTTTATAGGGAATCAAGTGTTTGTCTTGACATGAGCATACAGATGAAATTATTCATTATTTAATTTCTGATGACCCCTAGTGGTCAATAAGAACACTTTTTAAGGCCTTTTAATTGAGTCAGCTGTCAAATGATTAGGAACAACGTAACCAAGAGAGAACAAACTCAGACTTGTTATATGAAACAGATTCAATTTACTTTGCGATGGTTATGAGAAATAAATAATTCCAGTAGAAAGAGTCGCATACACACCAACTGTTCACAGGCAGCTAGCTCAGTGTGCTTTCACAAACACAGCAGGCCTTGCATGCAGCAGGCAGACACCGTTGTTGTACACACACACGCACACACACACTCACATGAAAGTCAGGACATTCGCACATTTTTTGAAAAGTGGTACAACGATAAATAAAGCGGCGGTAGAAATCTCCTGTCATGCGCGTTACTGCGATTCATTTCAAAATATACGGACACCATCGAAGTTAATAATAGTATTTCACTTTTCTTTTGTGAATACATGTTCATGGTGACGACCATTAATTTTTTTTTCTGCTTCCGCAAAGTGAACAAAACACTTACACATCTTTTGTCTCATGGCTAGAAGACAACATCAGCTTTACAACGTATTGGTAGAAAAAATAGGTTCACTTTGCCATGTCGAACGATCGGTCATATATTTTGCATCTACTTGTGAAAGACGAATACAGTGTGCTTACGGGATTAGGACACCATTAGCTGCAAACAACAAGTCGTAGTAGTCGTTACTGCACATTTCGTGGACTGGGATCAGAATGGAGAACATTTACAGACACTCCATACATTCCCTGGGGTCATTGTAGCTTTTACACTCTGCTACGGGGAGTGTACCACTTCTAGACAAAATATCTGCTGCATGATCTAGCGCGGGAAAGCAAAGCACACTTCGGAGTCTGTGGCGAGAACCGAGGAGGTCTTCAGTAAACGCACGGCGACTAGGAATGAGACTTCCACTAACTACAATATCGGGGCGTGGAGAAGCCCCGCTGCTCCACGACCCCCCCACCCCTCCTGCGACTGTAGGTTGACGCGAGATGTCAAAGGTCACAGACGTAGAGAACTTAATACTGTTGGGTACACTCGGCCAACGCCTGCTAATATGTCTTTAAAATAAAAGTGCAGGTTCAACACAAAGTTACTGCAGTGAAAGTTAAAGAGGGAATAAAAAAAATTCTGAAACCACCCGCACTGCTTTCTTCCGAGAAGTATTTGGGCCACACTGAAAAGAAAATACAAGTTGTAATTTTGTTTCAAGTCGCACTATGCAAGAAGAAAGTTGCATTATTTTGATGAGAATAAAGAAGTTGTCTTTCAAGTAGAGTCAGAGAACATTATGAGGAACTATGATAGAATGTTGCAGGGAGTGTTATGAAGAAAAGCGTTAGCACTGTTGTAAGGAAGTCACAATGTTTTCAGAAAATAAAAAAGTTGCTGTTGTAAGAGAATGAAGCCATTAATATAGAAAAAAAGTCAACATTATGAGGAATGCTAAAATTTTGCAAGAACAGAAAAAGTTGGACCATTAGAATTATAAAGTCAGCGTATTTTGCAAAAAATCTATTTTTACAAAAATAGCCTTCATAATAAATGTGTGAGAATTTTCACATTTATTATTTTTTTCTTCAAGTTATTGTTATAATAACATAATATTGTGACTTGACTAATTTTTTTCCGTTTCAGTGTGGCTCCAAATTTTGATCCCAAATGTTTAAATTTGATCTGACTCAACTAAAAAAAAAAAAAGTTTTTCTACATTTTGGTGTCCTCCCACCGAGAGCCAAATTAAGACTTTGAAATGAGTCATTTCCGACAATAAAATCCAAAAATCGAAACGCGTTAATATAAAAACAAACGAAGCGAGTGGTCTCCAAAAACTTGAATCACAGCTTGAACGCCATCCGTGGAATTTTGAAACAAAATTAATCGGGAGCCGAGGCCCAAAAAAAAAAAAAAAAACAGCACGGAGGCTCAACTTCACACACAAACGTAGACACACAAATAAGGTTTGTGTTAAATACATACAGTAGAACTTTAGCAGCAAACAGCCCCCCCCACCGTCCGGAAATAAATAAACACACCAATTGAACGGTCAAGCTAACTCAAGAGGCGTGTGTGCATGTGGATGCGTGTGTGTTGGGTAAACCAGGAAGGGAGGGGCCGTGGGGAGGGGGGGTCACTGTGTCATGCTGGTCGGGTGAGAGGGCGACGATGAAGGTGTCCATCCGCAAGTCTAGAAGAGCATGCTCTGCCTCCGGTTGATCTTGCCGTTGCCTGGAGGAAACGAGGGGAGGGTTGGGATCAACTTTGAGAGACATTTCCTCCGATGGGTCGGCGAAGCAAATAGAGTCACCTGACTCCGGGTACGAGGAGTTCCTGTAGCCCGGGTCTCTTTGCAGCTGCACCTCCTTCAATGTGAAGATGGACACACCTGAAATATTTCATTTTGCGTTTCAAAACAAGCAAGTTGTGACTGGACTTTGACATTAATGAGTGTGTGCTCACTCTCATGCAACGTGTGAACTCTCATCCCAAGATGCCTGAAGTAGGAATGTTTCATCGCATCCTCAGCCGAGATCCTCTTCTTGGATTCGTACTGCCAAGCAGACAAACATCGTTTTTAATGCCATTAAAAGTATGATGATTCATTTTGGAATTGATGATCGCGGGTGAGAAGTTATGGCTCACTCTGAGGAAAGCCAGCAAAAGCTCGATCCCTTCGCCGTCGAGCCTGAAAGGAAGAAAAGAAAAACGACAAGGACAACAGGTTAATGGCTGTCTGCAGCAAAGGCTGATGGGAACGCGCAGAGGAAGGAAGTGGACGGCCGCCTTCACAATGTTCCACAGGATTTCCTCTCTTGCTCCACACACACAGACACACACACACACACACACGTGCCCACAGAAAGGCCATTATTACTCAAGGTCTGTGTTGGCACGCGGTACTGCCACATGTTAAAAACAGAACGTCCGACTTTAACAACATCATGTGGGAGGACTTTAAAGCCGACAATATTTTCGGTTGATAGAAAGACACAATGGCGTACCTGGGGGCGTGGTTGATGAAGGGTTGAGGTTTGTATTTGGGGAAGTTGTAAGATTTGAACTCTTCGACGGAGGAGATTCCCGGCCAGTTTTCCTCCGTGGGCGTGCCTGCAACGGAGACGGTCAGCACTGGCGAGCGCGTTCGACTTGAACCTGGAGGCTCGTCTGGACTCACCGAGTAACCTGAAGATGAGGTGGAGCTCGTCCTCCACCGTGGAGCCGGGGAAAAGCGGCCGACCGGCGGCCATCTCGTAAAATATACAGCCCACGCCCCTGTGAGCCAAAAATAGTCGCTGAGATTCGGATGGCGAGGCAAAAACGGAGAAAGCCATTTTCTTTTACCACATGTCGATCTGCGTCGAATACTCGGAGGAGCCCAGCAGAACGTCGGGAGGTCGGTACCAAAGAGTCACCACTTCATTCGAGTACGTTTTAGTCGGGACCGACTTTGCCCTCGCCAAACCTGCCGTGGCCAAAACCATGAAAAGGGGGGGGGGGGAAAAATTGAAAATTATCCGAGTATCGCTTCCACATCTAAAATCTTGGCACCACTCTCACCAAAATCAGCCAGCTTGAGCTCTCCCTTCTCGTTGATGAGGAGGTTCTGAGGCTTCAGATCCCTGTGGAGAACTTTCCTCTTGTGACAATACGACAGCCCGCGCAAAATCTGGAACAAGAAGACCTGCGGCCAAAGACGTTCCGTGCCGTTAGGAAATAATCATCTGAGCTCGGAAAAGAGCAAAATGGAAACTGTCTCCTGACCTTCACGTTGTGCATGCTCATTATGTTTCCGCAGTCATCCATGTACTGCTTCAGATCTTTATCCTGCACAAGACATGGTATATTAGATATTTTTTTTCTTCTTTTTTTAAATTCACAGCAAAAAAGCCGAGTTTGCTTACCAGGTACTCAAACACCAGCGTGAGGCTCTTGTCGGTGTGAACGATGTCGTGCAGTGTCACAATGTTGGCGTGTTTTAGGTCCTTCAGTAACGACACTACGCAAAGGGAAAAAAAAATCATTGCCGTGAAACCAAAATTGCAGGAATGTGTTTTCTCTGAAAAATGTACTAACCTTCTCTGATGGCTGTACATGGCGCCCCCTCCTCGTGCTCCAGGCGGATCTCCTTCAGGGCCACCAGGTTGTCGGTGAGCTTGCTGCGTCCTTTGAAAACGGTGGCGTAGGTTCCCTGCAAAGTAGATGCAGTTGACTTCAGGAGTTCAATCGCCGCTCCGATTTGAATTTGCAGCTTTTCTCACCTCTCCCAGTTTGTCCAGCTTAATATAGGTCTCCAATTTCCCAAAGCCAATCTCGGACTAGCAAAAGAGCACAGAGATAATTACGATGGGTCAGGCAAACATATTTTTGTTGAATGACTTCAAAAAATGCTGATAAAATAATCTGACGTATTGATATTTTTTATTTTGCTGAATTGAAATTATGTGATATATTTTTTACACTTAATTTTTTGATTGACTGACTTTATTTCACAATTGTTCAATTTATTTTCCATAAATGATCAAAGTGAAATAAACAAACCTAGCAAAAACATTTGAAACAAATTTTTGATTTATAGAAAATATATATTTTTTAAATTATCTGACAACCATCAGCATCACCCCCATTCAAAAACAATGCGACTGCAAGCGATCGTGTCTCAAAATTTTACATCTCGGGCTCCCGCTGAGTCGGTTGTCATGGCAACTGGCACAGGCTGCTCCCAGTGCCTTGAGCACTGCGGGGCTATAAAAGTGGCACATGCGTGCACGCGCACACACACATGCAGATACGCACCAGCGACGCGCGGCGCGAGCGGCGGCTGAGCGGCTGGTCGAACGACGGACTGGTGAGCTGCAGCTTCTCCAAGTAGCCGTCGGGAATTCGGATGTCGGCCGGCAGCGACAAGCGCTTGTTGAGGTCCTTTAAAGCAGATGTAAATAAATATATTTTGACATTTAATTCTCTCTCGTCCATTACATGCAATTACGACACAGAGAGAACAGAATGTTACGGGCAAGACAAAAGCAGTCCACCCACGCTCTCCTGGAGACAGGCGGCAAAAATAACTCGCTCTCATCTCTATCTCTTCCTCCCATGCCAGCGAGACAAAACAGATTAGGTCCATCACATGGATGTGGACAGGCATGATTTGTGTGTTCTGAGAGCAAAACAAGTCTGATCTTGATCAAATGTGGACTCGTGTGGAGTGAGGTGTGTAAAAATAGAAAAATCGCATAGGTTGTCAAATTTGGCCTTGATGCTAGAATTATATCATCGCGGCTTTGATCAAGGTGCTGTCTGAATTATTTTTTTGATTCCTCAACAAGATGCTAATCGTATTATGTAATTGTGCTTCTTGTTTGGACACAAAAAAGGCTGTTCAAAAAGGATTATATAAAGACGCAGCAACAAAGAGGCTATTATTTCACCCTAAAATAACAGCTAAGGGGTTATTTTGATAAGTGGGCTCCTCGTTTGCAACCTCATGAGGAAGGGCCGAAATGCATTACATAAAAAAGTCACAAATAGTACGTCTTCGGTACATTGAGTCGATATTAAAGTCATCTTCAAATTCACATCAGGGCAACTTTTTTTTTTCCCCCCAGCATCTTTTTTTTTTTTATCCAGCAGGGGGCAGAAATCATCTGAGCTCACCATCACACTTCAACATTTTCAGGAATGGGCAATATTTTGACATTATCACGCATCCTGTAATATTTGTGGCATTTATTTTCCGCCGGAATTAGTTCAATATAAATTCAAAAACAATAAGTGCATAGGCAGAGATGTGGTGAAGGTGACCACATATTTACCTCCATGGAGATTCTCCGGTGGACTCGGTTCCTCAGGCAGACTCCCGTTGGGGACTGGACCTCGTCCGACGACGTCCCCGACGCTTGGTCGCTCTCTCCGTCGGAGCCCATCTTAAGATTCTCGTGCACAATGTCTAAACCAGAACACACACGATATAAATGTGTTAAGCATTAATTAAGTGGATGTCGCGGCAGACAAAGTGGCAGTGATTTATTCTTTGCTCATAAAATGGGAATCCCTCGACAACCACAATGCACCCGGGCTGACTGCCAAGCAGTGATTTTTGTGCACTGGTTCCAATAAAGGAAGGCGAGATTTCGAGTTGCCCTGCTCAACGACCCCCGACAACAAACAGCCCACGTTCATGATGCCGACAGAGTAGCATTAGCTTCAAGTTAGCTTCATCTCTCAAAAATAAGTCCAAACCTAAGAGTTTAAACACCACCTGAGCGTTTAAACCAATTCGTTATACAAGCTCATTATTTTTGATACAATGCTCTCCTCTCAGGCTTTTGTAAATCCCGAGGCCCGAGTATAAATAAACACTTTAGCGCATCTTCCAGGGCCGTAAAACGACCACGGCTTGCCAAGCACAGCGTGAGCGATGATGCCCAAACCTAACCCTCCAAAGCTCCCGACTCAACACACACACACACACATGCAGTGAGTGAAGGCCTGCAGTTTGTTATCCGCGATCAAGAGGGGATTTCTTTCAAATGTATTCATTCCTCTAATAAATATTACAGAAACAGAATTAGAGAAGGATTAATCCAGGAAACGACTGAAGTCATTTCTGTTCGTACTTTGAGCCCTGAAGCTGTTAAAGTGACTTTGCAGATATAAGAATAAATGCCGACTTGGAGCAGCTCGAATACTGCGATGGTTTGCTTGAAACGTTTGTTCGCCAGGTGATATTACTCAATCTGAAAGTGTCACCGAGCACGAGGAAAGGAAGCGGGCCGGACGCGCGGCCGAATGGGACGATGCCCTCGGCTGTGCAAAACACATTCGAGTTTGGCTAAAATTAGCACACGCATTAAACTGTGGGTGTAGCGACTTCCAAATTACAGCGTGGTGAGATTTCCTGGGGAAAAAAAAAAAAGTGAAAAAGAAGTCACAAACGTCAACAAACAACCGGCGATGCTAATTAAAAGGCTCTTCCAACACTCAAACGAAAAAGGCGAAGAGAGATGAAGCAAATGCACGAGAGAATTCCAGAAATTCACAAAGGGTGAGCAAGAAAACCTGATGACAAATTTAAACCTTCTATTTCACTTCTGTCTCTCACTTTGTTACATCCTCAAATATATCCTCTCCTTTCACTTTCAGCCTCCTCCCACTTTCGCATCCTCATTTGCATGTCTCCATCATAGCTCCCTCAGTCGGAATATCGCCGGCGACCTACTCGGCCACATTTACCCTTCAATATTGCGTTCGTATGACCATAGTAGCGCTTTGTCCTACAAAAGTGGCCCGTTTTTGGCATCCGCATTCCTCCATCTGGGCCGGGGTCCAGAGCGAGGCCCAGTAGGCCTATCAAGCGTACACAAACATAATAGCATCAAGCCGCTTGGTTGCACATTTTTAAAGAGTGATGTTTATCATACCACCGATAGCAAATCCTGTGTGATTCTAAACGGGCGTGAATGACTTCTTGCACGGATCGGTGGAGAGAGACAGGTTTTTGTTTTTTTTGGTCAGGAACGAGAAATTAGAAAAATAGAATAGAAAATTGCCCAAAATTCCATTTAATTTGAAAGTAATTTTCTATTAGGATGAATATATTTTTTCAATTATCTGTTAATTTTTTTTGTGAAATTATATGTATCCAAAGTACTTGTATGGGTGATTGGTATCATCTCGTGGACGAGTGAACATCCCTAGTCAAAACAGAACCTAGCGATCGAGCTTGGTGATCCTTGGTGATTATATAATTTTTTTTAGACGGAGTAAACAAAATCTGGCCCAGTCTGTTCTTCAATCTGGCTCAACTGAGCATTTATATAACCAAGAGTCCTGTAATCTAGTATGTTGACATATTTCTTCTCAATTTGACACTGTGATAATTTCCTCTGATGAAAGTGTGACTGATAGTTTCCGGGTTGCCCCTGCGAAGCGAGATGGCGAGTCATCGCCATGAGTCACCTCGCCCGTCTCGGGGATTTGACAAGATGCTACACATCGGTTGTGAATCAATCCACAGGAAATATCGTCATCTTTGGTCGCACGTGTGAAAAGAGCAAAGGTGGGAGGTGGGAAGGACGGACGGCGATCTCCCATCTGTGAAGAGAATCGGCGTTTGCGTGGCTCACCTAAGCGACTGCCGTTGCGCGGGATGGACATGAACGAGCCCAAGGTGCCGCCGATGACGCTGTGCGGCCGGCGCAGCGGCGGCTTTTTGAAGGAGCCCGTGTACTGGTGCAGGAAGGAGTGCATGCTGTGGGAGGTGGGCGGGCGGCCGTTCCTCATGAAGGGCTCTGAAAGACAACAAGGACGCTAGAAGCTTGGCCTTCAAGTGGAGCAGAGTTCATTACCGACACACGACCGGATTACCCCAGCGGCGTATTTACCGAAGACTTAACCCGGGTCATTATTTTGGCAAGCTCCCGCCGATCATACGGTTGAACACCAGGTTACGTCATCTCAGGAACCGAAACATCCCAAGGTATATTATTTTGAAGCTGATCTCCAGGTGTAGATGCTCAACAGACGGTAAACCAAGTCTTAACTTCGCTAAGCTGACAGAGTCCCGGCTGACCTTCTCGCCGAGAGAGCTGAGTGTGTGTTTATGCAAATGCCCCCGCGCGTGTGTGTGTGTGTGTGAGACATTACTCCCGTTACATAACATCGCTGAACCGCTTCATCCCCATCGCGACCGACTGTTTTCATTCACTCCGCATCGTCGTCAGTGTTTAATAATTTAAAGACCCCGTGAGAGCAGGCAAGTTGCTAAAAGCACTTTTATAAAATGTCCGCAGATGGCCATGTACACTGTGTGGAGAGAATTAATTACCGTTCAAGGCATTTGCAAGGTAATAGATTGAAGGGGTTTTAACTAAAGTGTGTTTTTATTGGAGCCGTGGTTAAAAAAAAAAAAAAAAAAAAAAAGCTTGTATTTATCGTCTGGCGAAGTAGGTGTACATGGAAGTCAAGTGAGTCATTGGACTAAAATGATAAATTAGCATTATTAAGTTGATTATGAGATGAAGTATAAAAAAAAAAAAGTATATTGTTGAAAAAATAAAAAGTGACTTGAGTACACAGTTACAAACCGTTGTCCTTGGTGCCGCCGTCCTCGATGGTCATCTGCTCGGCCAGCTCGGAGAGCGACTCGTCGATGGTCTGACTCGAGCGGAGCGTTAACGACAGACGCTTCTTAATCCGCTTCATCTTCTCCATGGCGGGGCGGTGAGCGGCCTGCGACACACACACACACACACGCGGTCAGCATTCATTCCCGAGTGTCGCACCAAAAGCCAAATTTCACCAGCGTCGGCGTTTGGGATTGCAGACAATCCCCGCTCGGCTCCGAGCAGCCCCATGAATGAAGGCTCCTTTTAATCCAATATTAATCCGCTCGACAAACGCGTGAGCGGCACATGCATAAAGCATGAACGAGGCATGAATAAAAGATGAATGTCGCAGAATTGAATGAGGCTGTTTTCACTTTTAAACCGGGAGGGGGTAGACTAATTGGAGGCGGAGAAGAGCCTGACGTCAAGCCTGTCGATCCGGACGAGTGTAGGAAACACCTTGCTCAATCGCCCTCCAGCTGCTCCTTGCTCATTGTGCTGCCGTGTCAACGCCCCGTCAAGCGAGTCGGCGAAAAAAAAAAAAAGAGGGGATGGGGGGAGGAAACAGACGCAGAAATGTCCCGCCTGCCCGTCTTGGCTGACCCTCAACGACAATCAAGCCGACCTTCCTTCCTCCTTCCCGCGAACAGCTCCCACTCATGACACATCCCCCGGGGAGGTGTGTCATTCGTGTCGCCGCACGGCGCGAGCGATTAATCATCGCGGGGGTTCGCACAGTCGCCCATCCGTCCAATTATGGACCACCTTGGCACATTCGGCGAAAGGCCTCAATATAGCGATTGGAGTCGATCCAATTTTAAAAGCCCACCGGGCTATGGAAGGGGAGAATAAAGTTTGCATTTATGCTCCGTAGCAACTGTAACTAGGTTGAGCCCTTTATTTGTTTTTTTGTTTGGTATTTTTAAAGTTACTTCTTTTTTCTGGTTTGAGTCAAATCAAGATACGAGTCTACCCAAGGAAAGACTCACAAATTTGTTTACTTTGGCTAAAAATTAATATGCTGTCAAAAATTAAATCTGGTTGGACAGGGTGTCTTATTTTATTTTTTTTAAGTAATGCATTCAGTTCACGCTTTTTCAACCGAGATACATTTGCATCAAAACAACAAACATTTCAATATTTAAATAAGCAAGTTCGCTCACCCCCCATGACGGCACATTTAAAAAATTGAGAGCATTTGCCGCACGCTCGTGTGATGAGCCTACTTTTGGAAGAGGAAGTGTGTCATGGCAACCCTGGTGGCTCTGCCATCATGCAGATCTGATGACCCTCACGCACACACATTTATCTACACGGTTGAATGTAACGGGGATGAAAATGATGTTTTTAAAAAAACAACCGAATCGTCACACGTACAAACGGCACACAGGCAGATAAGTAGTCTTTGTCCCCCATACAGAGGAGTGTAACAAAGCCGGGTTTTATCTCTGCCGCAAAACAAAGACGAGTGACGTCTGTGTGTGTGTGTGTGTGTGTGTGTGTGTGTGTTGCAGCTTGTGCCTGCAATGGCACTGTATGTGAGGGAATGTAAAATCTGGCATGAAAATCTGTCTACTTCTGCAAAAAAAAAAAAAAAAATACTGAGCCCCTCTTTCATCATCGGCAAATCCTGAAATTTTGACCCACATTCTCAGAGAAAAAAAAAAAAAAAAAAAAACTCCCCGATCTACCACCCCCCCCCCCTCCCCTTCCTGGAGCATCCTGGGTAGTCAATGCAGGAGAACACTTCACAAGGGAAGTCATCAAACCTGAAAGACTAATTACTGCACTCGTAATAATTACACCCCCCGTCTCCTGCTTCCCTCCACCTCCTTTCGAAGGATATCAGGGAGGAGATGAATGTGTCTTGAAAGTCAGTAGGAGAGTGTGAAAAGGAATCGGTGGAAGAGGGAGGGACCACGAGAAGGAAAGGAGACATAATGGCGGGCGGGAATGGAGAGAATCCAGCCCTCCTGAAGCAAGACTGGACTTTAAGAAGCTTGCGAGAAAATAATGGGCAAGAGCTCCACTTTAGTCGTTACCATGTAATTTTGTGTGAAGCAGCCCGTAATTTAACGTTCTGAAGCGCCAAAGTAGTTTCAATCAATGGAGCGGAGATAAGCGAGCATTGGACCTATTGTGGAACGCTGAGAAGAAATTAATGCATTAGCGACCGATGAGACATTCCAAGAAGCATAATAGAAGCTGGAGGAGAAAGAAAACCATCAGACAAGTACATCCGGCCTTTCTGACAGATAAAAACAAGCAAGTGAAGGCCGCATGCTTGGATGGGAGACGGAGAAGCTCTTTGGAATGAGTCAGCCAAAGTAAACCTGAACCGACATTAATGAATAAATTGCCCTTGGAACCTCAAACAACTCTTATAGATTTTCCTCTGTACCATCCAAAATAAATTATAATAATAAAAAAATAGAAAGCAAGAACAAATCAATAAACTCCGAAAGTAAACGGATTTATTCTAATTAATCATCAGAATGTAAAACACTGCAAAGACTTGTGTGAAGCAACCCAATGTTGTCACCTCGAAATTTATTTCACTTTGTGGTCAGTCAACAGGCTTTTTTTTTTTTTCTTTCGTGGCCATCAGAAACGTTTCAAAGGCTTCCAGTGCAGTCACAAGCATGTGTTTGTGTAGCCATGAGGACGCATACAAACAGCGTCGCCACTGCTGCCTGCCGCGGTGGGTGCTCTCAGCTCAAAGACCCTTTTGTTTGCTCCAGAGAAGCCCAAAAAAAAAAAAAAGGGAGCTTCAGCATGACTGACCCACGGGGGCTTCGCTGGGTTCTTGTGAGCAAGAAGCACAAAAGGCTGTAATGTTAATATTAACGGGATTCCATAATTCTAAAGAAAAGGGATCAATAAAAATAAAGGCAGGAACTCGTACTGTGTGTTCCTCGTGTGATGCTCGAGCAATTTCTGACAAAGCAGATGCTCTGAATAGGAGGAACGGTGACGACAGAAGGAATGACGATGGACAAGTGGAAGGGGTGAGTTGAAGGCGACGTGTTATTTATAGATTTGGAAGCCTTGCAAAGTCTGACGGCCGCATCCAAATGTCAACACAGCACGCCGCGAGACGTTATCGCCCTGCACAAAAGCGATTCTCAAATCGGACCGCGATACAGCTTTGGCCGCACGTGTGTTTTTGTGTGTGGCGTTTGAGGTCATGACAAAGGCAGGACACGCTAATCTTCAATTACAAAGGATGATCCTTCCAATCGGTGTATCGGGACGGTGAGGTCATCAAACACGGCGATGGAGGTCAAGCCCTCACACGACGCTATCTCCAGACACTCGAAAGCGGGCGATCAACCATTACACGCCACTGTAGAGTACCTAAAAATAGCTTCTTTTTTTTTTACCCCATTGTGGCTTTCTTTTTTTTTTTTATCTGCAGTGAACAAACGATGCGGAGCGCTGAGGTGACGCATTAACATTGATGGCCTGTGTCTTTTCACATGCTCCCGCGTGATGTGCACTCGTTTCGCCATTAGGCAGTGGACTGGAAGACGATTGCAGGCTGGTAAAAGCCTTGCTTCCCAGTCTGGTATTGACATAGTGCTCAATGCTTTGCAACAAGGGGGGGGGGCGGGATGGGGGGGGCGGCTATACTGATTTAGTTTACATACAATCTTGGTTTTATATATTGGTTATCACTGATTGCTTATGGCAGAGCAAGGTTGAAAAAAAATTCATAGAAAAATGCCCCAGCATATTTAAGGGGTGGCAGTGCCCCCACGGCCCCCCCCTAGGCCTGCCAGTGCACATGCTTTACGGGATTCCATGATGTAACCTGCCACTCACAAATATCTCCACTAACCCTCGAGGGCCTGAGGAACAGGTGGTGGATACTCAAGGCGCCGTGTTGGGTGATTCGCTCCCATGAGCAATTCCCCCGTCATTGGGCTAAGCCAGGTTCTCGTGAAGACCTTGGTGTCTTGTAACTCGAGCAAAAAAATCTTTCTTGAACTCCTAAACACCTTATTTTAATTGTACCTCCACCCCGTATGGAAGTCTGCAGTCAAACACCTGCCCTGCTTTCATGTGCAAATGGCCGCTTTCCTTCCATCTGACGTTATTTCATCATGAATGAGCGACGGCTTGTTTATGCGCTGATGTGATTATCAGCCCGTGTGTCCCTCTCTCCGTTTCGCCGGCGCACACATCTGGAACGAGCGCCATGACAATGCGGACAATGTGACTTGCGGCACAAAGTCGAACACACGTACGAGAGCGAACGTCCCTTTCTGACATCCGACCACGCTCATGCGGGCTGACAAGCGCACGCACTCTATCATTACTCTGTGTCACATCAGTCTGATGCGGTACGGCCAGGATTGTCGCACCCGCACACACACACAACACACAAACAGGAAGACCGATAAAAAGATCGCACAGCACTCCGCATTCCTTACATAGTTTACATCATTTTTCTGGGGTGATTCATGCAACACCCCACACCAATCGCAATCATTCTCAAGATGGAGAAAAGCAACAAGACGAAAAGGAATTATTTTTAACGTTATGTAAACGAGGGGGGGGGGGGGGGGGGGACGAGGGGGTAGAAAGAGAGAGCCGGAGCCGTTGTCAATGGCAACAGTGTTTTAGAGGCTGATCATAAAGCAAGCACAGTCTGCGCCGCAGCAAAGCATTGTGGGCAATTTGGAGGCCTTACGTAACATATGAACAATTTGAAGTAATTATTAGCATGAAGTCTTAACAATGATCGGTTTCAATTTCTAAGGATAATAAGTGTATTTTGGCTTCCTCGCACATTCCAAGAGCGCCCATATTGGTTTCACGGAAGATTCTAGCTTATGCAGAGGTGTCAATGTGAGCTTGAGTTTAATATTTTGGTATGGCTCTTAAGAGGATGGCTCTCAAAGAACAGGTAAGGTAGCATTCAATCAAACTCTTATGTGAAGGAATGAATCTATCTTGGTTATAATGGCGTGACAAGACAGCAAAACAAACATTACAGGACGTTTGAAGTTTGTTTCAAAGCTCTGATAAAAAATAAATAAAAATAAACACTGACTTGTCAACAACTGAAACTCGGTGCCGTCTTTTCGACAAATATTTCTAGTCCCAGCAAAAGACAAAACACGATTATGTACCCTGCTTCGGGTACATTGAGGTGAAACTTCTGCAGAATATTTCCGACCCTAAAAGCGTAATCGTGAGAAAAGATTCTTTGTCAACTGCCAGTTCCATACGAGACATTGCGTGTGTGAGCTATAATGCAGATCAATGCAAGCACTCCCACATGACCTAACAATGGTAGTGGGACGTCATGGTAATGACTTTGTCCTCTGGGGGTGTGTTACCCTCAATAACCAACATCAGCCCTACATGTGGATGTGGGTCAGAACACACACTGGCTTAGACGTCAAATTAAGAGGTGAAGGACTGTGAAAGCAAATTGGCCTCAAACAGGACTAGTGAGAGACATGCATCTGTCAGATTCGAAAATTAAATGGGAGCAGGTGCACCTCACGTAACACACAAGAACATCATAGGTATGCACATTAAAAAAAAAAAAAGATAGAGGTTGAAACATTGCTTTATAATTCACGTGCAGTAACAAAGCTTAAGGATTGGAAATACGACTCAAATTTGTGTTATGCTATTTTATGTTTGTACGGCGACCTTGCGTGCCTTATAAATAATGTTTTTTATTATTATTAATACCACACCTACGTTTTTACATTTTGTGACAGACGCAGAACCTGAAGGCATCCATAATACACACTTTATGTCAACAAAGTTAAATATTTGCACAGCGCACAGCGAGTTCTGGAGGCAAAACGAAAAGCATTTGTCAAATGTCAAAACAAGCGCACTCAATGTGGCATCTCAGTTTGCGCTTGTGCTGACGTTTTAGTAACCACAAACCACTCTGCTGCTTTCGTCTTTGCAGCCGAATTTACCGAAAGGTTATGAACTCTATAATTAGATAGAACGGATAAATTCCGAAAGTGTTTCTTGAAAGAATTTTACCTGAAAACGGTGAATTCCGTGGTTTTAAGCGGACCCTCCGGAGCTGCCAGGCCCGGATGCCCTCCTCCGCTGTATCCGCCCACAAAAGTAGACCGAAAAACACAGCTCTCGCTCGGTTCCGGTTCCAGGCGTTCTTGTAAAGAAATGGAATAATGTCCTCAGAAACTAAAAAGGGCAATGGGGACAAAGGACGACAGACGGAACCCCTTAAAACGCTGTTTTTGTGGCGGCGTGAGCCGATTAAAGAGTCGGGAGAGGCAGCTACAGTTCCACAAGCGACTGAGGGGACGGGAGGGGTGCAATCAAGCTAGCTGCCATCAAGCTGTACTAGATAGCAAAGCAGCTTCCTGTTTGAGTAAAAAATAAAAGCATTACAGCATCCGGTTACTCGGAGAGAAAAGAAGTTCAAGATTCAAGAGTTCGTCCTTTATCGTCATACTCGCAGTCAAATCCCGGCATTTATTCTAAAATAATTATAAATATTAAAATATTACAACAAACGACGCTTTTATTGTTTTAGTTTTAATTGCGATCCATGTGGTCACATTTTATGAACAAATGTTGATACTAATATTGAAAGCTGGGCGATTTCTAGTGACAGCGCGCCCTCTGCTGGTCAAGTTGAGACGAGTGAAGCGTGTATTATTGCAGGCCATTAGAAATCCGTTAAATTAAAGTTAAAGTCATGATGCACTTTATACAGATATAGCTACATTTAACCGTGCGGTATTTTAAGTTATTGAAATATAAAGAATATACACCCAACAACAACAAAAGGATACGTGTGTTGTTGTTCTGCTCTTTGACCTACATCCATATTACTAGTGAAGTGACCCGACAAGAGCGCCTACCAACCTGCTAAACTATGTCGCGGGCTGCCGAAAGGCTGAAATTGATGATCGGGCATCTCGATCGGACCCCCGCCGTGGTTGTATCCTCTTTAATTTTGGGGATCTTTACCGCGGCTAACTTCATCTTATATATCCGAGAGCTGTGCATCGAGACGTGGAAAGCTTCCCCTTCGAAATATGCTTCGAGCTGAGCAGGCAGCCTGCTCGCTTGCTCGCGCGCGCGTGCGTGAGGCCCAGCTGCCTCCCCCGGATGATTTTTTTTCCCCCCCATCTGGATCAATGTTGTCTATTTTCAGATTCATTAATTTTTATTTTCTGCTGAAAAGAGTCAACAAATTTGCACACCCAAAAAGTTTCTAATTGCAACAAGCACTACTGTATGTCGAAATAGAATTAGTGAACTCTCTTAAACAACAGCAAAGTTCCACTGGATGGCAGCAAAACTCTACTTTTGTCTAAATACATTTCTTCAATTCACACCAACATAGTGTGTATGTTAGTGTGTGTGTGTGTGTGTAGCGAGCAGGTGAAGCGCTGTTTGTTGACAACATGGGCAGTTGGCCGACAGGTCGTGCTGGGAGCGCGGCTTGTTAGTTGCCTCTCATGACAAAAATATTTGTGTGTGTGTGTGTGGGGGGGGGGGAGGTCATGCCCAGTCAGCATACATCCTTGCATTTCTCCCATTGTCACCCACGCATTACTATATTTATCCCGGGATTCGTGTGTGTGTGTGAGATCACGTTCCAGGGTGTGTAAACAGACTCCTCTTTGTCGTCCGGCTTGACACTTGGTGACAGGCGGCCCGCTGAAACCCAAGCCGGTTGCCGCATAAGTCCGTGGGTCATCTGTTTAAAAAAAAAAAAAAAAAAAGAAAACCTCATTCATTCATTTGTAATTCCAACGGCCGAGTCGGAACATCAGGAAAGCCCATAGTGGCGGCTCATCCTGAATTCCTTTGCACGTGCGTGTGTGCGCTTTAAAAGAAAAATCTTCTTTTGTGCCCCCCCCCCACATGCAGGAAAGCCATGCAACACCTGGGGCCGCTGCAGGTAGCCCCGCCTCCAACGGCCCCGGCAAGAAGCTTCGCACCCGCATGGACTGGACGGTAGGCACCTCAAAGTACTTCTTCCCACTTTGACGCTGGCTCCTCGATGAATAACTTCAGACGTTCCCGTGGCGCTTCCTTTCTCCTCATCACCGCTGGCCTTTAGCACGCACACCGCACAATGTCATCAGGGCTCGTTAATAAAACATCAGGGCTGGATTGGAGTGGCGCAAACAAGCGGCGCCCGCCGTTCGCCGCCTCCAATTAAGCGCTCGACACGTGGGTGGGCGGAGGGAGGACTGTCGTGTGAGCCAGCGATCCCATCATCCTGACGTTGTTTAGTAATTGTATGCTTAGGTGCTTTAGAACCCATTTTCTTCAACGCACAAGTGTGGCCGGTCCATTCAGACGAGTGAGCGCCCTGGAAGATGTTTGGAACCTACCACTTGATCCTCAGACTGCAGCGAGGATCCTTTTGGACCTCTGCCAAGACCCACATTCCTTCCTCTTCGATGCGATTGCGCCACAGGTCCAGCTTTTGGAGGTGGGAGGGGTTGTCCTGGAGAGCCTTGGCCAGCGCCTCGCAGCTTTTCTTGCGCAGGTCGCAGCCAACAAGCCTGAGAAGACAAGAGGGCGGCCGGCTGACACAAGCCCAAGGTTCTTGGGCCGGCTGGCCTTCTGCTGCTCGACGGGGGTGGAGGAGAGCCTTACTCGAGGACTTGCAAGGTGCACTGCGGCTTTGCCAGTCCGGCGGCGAGTGCCTCCAGCCCGTCGTCACCCAAGTCGTTCCAGCTGAGATCCAGCTTCCTCAGGCTGCAGGACGAGCTTAGAACGGAGGCCAGCGCATCGCAGCTTTTCTTGCTCAGCTTGCAGCTGTTGAGCCTGAGAAGACAAGAGGGCGGCCGGCTGACACAAGCCCAAGGTTCTTGGGCCGGCTGGCCTTCTGCCGCTCGAGGAGAGCCTTACCCGAGAACTTGGAAGGTGCACTGCGGCTTTGCCAGTCCGGCGGCAAGCGCCTCCAGCCCGTCGTCACCCAAGTCGTTCCAGCTGAGATCCAGCTTCCTCAGGCTGCAGGACGAGCTTAGAACGGAGGCCAGCGCATCGCAGCTTTTCTCGCTCAGGTTGCAGCTGTTGAGCCTGAGAAGACAAGAGGGCGGCCGGCTGACACAAGCCCAAGGTTCTTGGGCCGGCTGGCCTTCTGCCGCTCGAGGAGAGCCTTACCTGAGAACTTGCAAGGTGCACTGCGGCTTTGCCAGTCCGGCGGCGAGCGCCTCCAGCCCGTCGTCACCCAAGTCGTTGTTGCTGAGATCCAGCTTCCTCAGGCTGCAGGACGAGCTTAGAACGGAGGCCAGCGCATCGCAGCTTTTCTTGCTCAGCTTGCACTCGTCGAGCCTGAGAAGACAAGAGGGCAGCCGGCTGACACAAGCCCAAGGTTCTTGGGCCGGCTGGCCTTCTGCCGCTCGAGGAGAGCCTTACCTGAGAACTTGCAAGGTGCACTGCGGCTTTGCCAGTCCGGCGGCGAGCGCCTCCAGCCCGTCGTCACCCAAGTCGTTCCTGCTGGGATCCAGCTCCCTCAGGGTGCGGGACGAGCTTAGAACGGAGGCCAGCGCCTCGCCACTTTTCTCGCTCAGGTTGCAGTCCCAGAGCCTGAGAAGACAAGAGGGCGGCCGGCTGACACAAGCCCAAGGTTCTTGGGCCGGCTGGCCTTCTGCCGCTCGAGGAGAGCCTTACCTGAGAACTTGCAAGGTGCACTGCGGCTTTGCCAGTCCGGCGGCGAGCGCCTCCAGCCCGTCGTCACCCAAGTCGTTCCAGCTGAGATCCAGCTCCCTCAGGGTGCGGGACGAGCTTAGAACGGAGGCCAGCGCCTCGCAGCTTTTCTTGCTCAGCTTGCAGCTGTTGAGCCTGAGAAGACAAGAGGGCGGCCGGCTGACACAAGCCCAAGGTTCTTGGGCCGGTTGGCCTTCTGCCGCTCGCTCGACGGGGGTGGAGGAGAGCCTTACTTGAGGACTTGCAAGGTGCACTGCGGCTTTGCCAGTCCGGCGGCGAGCGCCTCCAGCCCGTCGTCACCCAAGTCGTTGTCGCTGAGATCCAGCTCCCTCAGGGTGCGGGACGAGCTTAGAACGGAGGCCAGCGCCTCGCAGCTTTTCTTGCGCAGGTCGCCGGTCATGAGACTGAGAAGACAAGAGGGCGGGTGGCCGGCTGACACAAGCCCAAGGTTCTTGGGCCGGCTGGCCTTCTGCCGCTCGACGGGGGTGGAGGAGAGCCTTACTTGAGGACTTGCAAGGTGCACTGCGGATTTGCCAGTCCGGCGGCGAGCGCCTCCAGCCCGTCGTCACCCAAGTAGTTGTCGCTGAGATCCAGCTTCCTCAGGGTGCGGGACGAGCTTAGAACGGAGGCCAGCGCCTCGCCGCTTTTCTCGCTCAGGTTGCAGCTCTCGAGCCTGAGAAGACAAGAGGGTTTGGGCTGCTGACATGTGCGCGGCCGGTTCAGCGTGCTGGCTCGACGGCACCTACACTGCTTTTCGAGAAGCCTTGACCACCGGCAGCAGCATCAGGAGCCCCTTGTCGGACGGAGCGTATCTCTGGAGTTCGAAGCAGCTCATGGCTTCGTCGGAAGCCCGCAAGAAGAAGACCAGGGCCGACCACATGGCTGGCGGTACGTTCTTTTTGTCGAACCGCAATTTTCGTAGGTACTTTTTCATCTGGTCCAGCAGGGACTCGTCCTTCAGCTCTTTCAGGCAGTAGAACAAGTTGATGTTCTCCTCAGGAGAATTCTTATCTATCTGTTGCTTGATCAAGCGGACTGTTTCTGCGTTGCTGTGGCTGAAGTTCTTGGGAACCTTCAGCAGCTCGCCCATGAGCTCCTGGTTGCACTGCAAGGAAAGGCCCACCAAGAAGCGGAGGAACAAGTCCAGGTTTCCGTCACTTTCAGAGGCTTTGCGGATGGCCGCCTCGTGGACCCGAATGAGCGACTTCTGCTCGCAACGCATGGGGAGCTCTCCCAGCACGTTCTTGTTGTCCTGGAACAGGCCCATCATCACGTAGAGAGCGGCCAGATATTCCTGGATGCTCAAGTGGATGAACTGAAACATCTTGCCGCGTTGGTATTTCTTGAGCGGGGGTACCTCTTCGAAGACCTCGGTGAAGACTCCCGAGTGTTTTGCGACCTGCGGGTCATCCAAGCCGCTTTCCCGCAAGTCGCTCTCGTAGAAGATCTGTTGCTTTTTCATGAGATGCCGAAAAGCCAGCTCGGCCAGCGCTTTGACGTACTCCGTGCTCTTCTGGCTGCCTCGCTCCTCGGACTTGTCCAGGTGATAGAGTAGGAACTCTGTGTACATCTCGGTCAGGGTTTCGGGCAGCTTCTCTCCGCGCTTCCGATAATCTCCGAGAACGGTGGTGGTGAGCCAGCAGAAGATGGGCATGTGGCACATGATGAAAATGCTGCGGGACTTTTGGATGTGCTTGATGACCTCGTTGGAGAACCTCTTCCTGAAGTAGTCCAGCCGCTGGGAGCGGCTGAAGCCTTTCACCTCGGTTCTGCCGTCCACCAGGCGCGGCAGGATGTCGCGGGCCGCCTGGGGCCGCGTGGTGATCCAAAGCCGGGCGCAGGGAAGCAGGTTCCCCTTGATGAGATGCGCCAGGAGGACCTCCACGGGGTACGCTCGGGTCACATCCAGGCGCTCCTTGCGCTCGTCGCTCAGGTCCAGTTTGAGGCGGCACTCGTCCAAGCCGTCCAGTACAAACAAAATCTTGACGCTGCTGCTTTGGTAGGTGCGCTTGCCCAAATCTTGCAGCCTGGCCAAGATGTCCTTCAGCATCTCGACGGCCGCCTTGCTGTGGCAGATGAAGTGCTGGATGAGCTCTGCCAGCGAAAATCTTTTCTCCTCCTGCAAGTTCAACTCGCGGAAGGCGAAGGGAAAGATGAAGTCCACGTCTGTGTTGGTTCCCCCGTTGGCCCAGTCCAGGACAAACTTGCGCACCAGGAAGGTCTTCCCGATGCCCGCGAAGCCCACGGTGACCATGGTGCGAAGGGGCTTCTCGCTTTTGAAGATGTCGCACGGCTCGATGGACTCCTCCTCCTCGTCTTCGCCGCCGCACGTCTCCATCTGAAGGACCTCGTGCTGCTTGTCGGGAAGACCGGCGACGCCGCGGCTAATTTGGAGCTTGGTGTAGACGCTGTCCAGAGCCTCCTGCCGGCTGGGCTCTGTGTTGCCCTCGGGAGCCTTGCAGTACATGGCCCGCAGGTTCTCTTGCAGCTCCCGCTTGAATTTGCCTATCTGGACCGCTAAGGAGGTGCTATCTGAGGGCGCACAGGTGACATCTGAGGGAGCGAGCAGAAGGAGATCAAATGCGTCTTTAGGCCTGGCCGCAAGCGTGCTGCGCCCATGCCGCCACTTCCGCTCAAGGAGGCAAGTGAAGGAGGCAAGCGGGGGAGGGCAGCATGGGAGAGCTGCTTTGTGGAAAGCCCCCCCCGCCCCCCACGCTCACCTTACCTTTGATTTGCAGCATGTCGCTGCGTAGCTTCTGGGCCAGTTCATTGTTGTTGATCTTCTCCAGAATCGTGATGGTCTCCGCCACAGCGTTCTTGCCGTGCCTGTTCACCAGCTCTTCGGCGATGTGAATCCGGTCGGCGTTTTCTCTTTTGCTCTTAGCCAGACGCGTATACAACTTGAACTTCTTGAAGTCCTCCTGCCCCAGGTCTTCCAGCCTTTCCGACAGCAGCTCCTTGATCTTGGCATCCAAAGCCATCTTTCCCCCGTGAAACTGAAAGCAAAAGGCGAACCTTGATATTCTCGCGCAACACCATTCCACACCCAAAGCGCAGAAGGTGGCCCGATTTCCACCCTTATGAGGACTTGCTTCCTGGTTCTCGAGGCTGCTCGACACTGACTTTGCTACTGGCTTGGCTTCCTGGTCGTTACGTTCAAAGTCTGCTTTATTGTCAATTTCTTCACATGCCAAGACATACAAAGAGATCGAAAATACGTTTCCCACTATCCCACGGTGACAAGACATAGGACACGATATACATACAAGTAAACAACACAAAAAGTAAAAACAAGAAGGCACAAACAATGACTAAATAAGAGCGATGAATAAATAATAAATAAACAAACAAACAACATAATAAATAAGAGGAGCAAAAATGGAGCAAGTGTGCATACAGCAAACAGTCAGAATATAGCGCAAAAGTACAGGACGTTAAAAAAGTAGCTAACCCCCCCTCCCCCAAACTTCAAACAAAGAAAACAACTGACAATATATCGAGAAAGCGTCCGACCATCCGGCCGGCTCACTTGTCAAGTGGCATGGTGGTACAAGATGGTGTAAAATTAGGTATTGAATTTGGCCCAGGCACATTGGCTATCCCAAAACATGTAGTAGTTCCAAAATTTCACCAGGAGATGGTGTTAAAGCTTGACATGGGGTGACCTGATGGAAATGAACAAATCTAATAAATTAAATTGTTAGCAATTGGGAGGACACGACCTGTTCAAACACGTAGCAACGCACAATTTTGGAATATGAGTTTGCTATGCCATGATTTTAAGATGTAACAGCTTGAGCAATATAATATTTCTGTTTAAGTTGGAGGAACCCATTATTGTGTTAAGTACTATTATGGATTGAGATTGATCTTTATTTGCAATGTTTTGTCCAACCTGTATTTAACATTCATTTAACCACCCTGCTGCTTTCGTCTTTGCAGCCGAATTTACCGAAAGGTTATGAACTCTATAATTAGATAGAACGGATAAATTCCGAAAGTGTTTTTGGGAAGAATTTTACCTGAAAACGGTGAATTCCGTGGTTTTAAGCGGACCCTCCGGAGCTGCCAGGCAGCCCGGATGCCCTCCTCCGCTGTATCCGCCCACAAAAGTAGACCGAAAAACACAGCTCTCGCTCGGTTCCGGTTCCAGGCGTTCTTGTAAAGAAATGGAATAATGTCCTCAGAAACTAAAAAGGGCAATGGGGACAAAGGACGACAGACGGAACCCCTTAAAAACGCTGTTTTTGTGGCGGCGTGAGCCGATTAAAGAGTCGGGAGAGGCAGCTACAGTTCCACAAGCGACTGAGGGGACGGGAGGGGTGCAATCAAGCTAGCTGTCATCAACCTGTACTAGATAGCAAAGCAGCTTCCTCTTTGAGTAAAAAATAAAAGCATTACAGCATCCGGTTACTCGGAGATAAAAGAAGTTCAAGATTCAAGAGTTCGTCCTTTATCGTCATACTCGCAGTCAAATCCCGGCATTTATTCTAAAATAATTATAATTATTAAAATATTAAAACAAACGACGCTTTTATTGTTTTAGCTTTAATGGCGATCCACGTTGTCACCATTTATTTACAAATGTTGATACTAATTTTGAAAGCTGGGCGATTTCTAATGACAGGGCGTCCTCTGCTGGTGAAGTTGAGACACGGGTGAAGCGTGTTTTATTGCAGACCATTAGAATTCCGTTAAATTAATAAAGTCATGATGCAATTTATACAAATATAATTGTGCGGTATTTTAAGCTGTTGAACTATAATGAATATACACCCAACAACAACAAAAGGTTACGTGTGTTGTTGTTCTGCTCTTTGACCTACATCCATATTACTCGTGAAGTGACCCGACAAGAGCGCCTACCAACCTGCTAAACTATGTCGCGGGCTGCCGAAAGGCTGAAATTGATGATCGGGCATCTCGATCGGACCCCCGCCGTGGTTGTATCCTCTTTAATTTTTTGGATCTTTACCGCGGCTAACTTCATCTGATATATCCGAGAGCTGTGCATCGAGACGTGGAAAGCTTCACCTTCGAAATATGCTTCGAGCTGAGCAGGCAGCCTGCTCGCTTGCTCGCGCGCGAGGCCCAGCTGCCTCCCCCCGCCCCCCCCCCTCCTCCTCCTCCTCCTCTTCATCTTCATCCTCCGGCACGAGGATGTGAGCGCAGCAGCAGGAGCAGCAGCAGCAGCGGCAGCGGCGGCGGTGACGCTGGTGGCCGTGGCCGCCGTTGCCGTTCGCTTCCAGGAGTGCGGGGGAGACGAGGAGGCCGGGGGGCCGCCGGGCACCGACAGGCCGAGCGGCGGCGGCGGCAGGGGGGAGCGGGTGTCGGCGGCCGAGGAGGAGCCGTGGAGGAGGAGCCGGCTGCCCGACGCCAACCATGGACGCTTCCCCGCAGCCGTCGCGGCACACTTGAAATTTCCCAGAGAGGGAACAGCTTATAAATAGAAGCAGAGGAAGGTCGGGAAGGAAAGAGTCTGACTTCCTGAGCGCAACCTGACGACGGACGGGATGCGCCGCGGTGACACAAAAAGAAAAAGGAAAAAAAAAACACAGCAAGCCGCAAAAAGACGGAAGCTCCAAACTGTCTACTTTGGGCTTCTGCTTCTTTCTTCTTTGGTGGCGCATTTTTCTTTTTGTCAAGTCAAAACCGGCCACCTCACTTCAACATAGTTCCCTGACGTCACAAGATGGCAGCAAAGCGCTACTTTGGTCTCAATGAAACGCCTTCACTCATAAATTGTTTTTGGATTCATGACTCGCGTACGTCGACGCTCATGTCGCATAGTCTGCCATTATGCTAGTTGTGTGTGTGTGTGTGTGTGTGCGCGCGGTAATGTCTTCCTGCTATTGTGGTTTGTGAAACGCGCATTCCTGCGCGCGCGCGCGCGTTGACCAATAATGTCCAGATTGCACGGGCGTTTCCTGTTGGTGTGCCGTTCCTCACGAATGCGTGTCATTTCCACTCAAGCGAAACCAGAACAATGACGTCGCCTCCACACCGCTTTGGCTATCTTTCTTTTTTTGTGACTCATCTCCCGTTGAAGTTAAAAGCACCACTCCATTATCATCTGCACTCGAGCCACAAAACGCCACTCGAAGGCCGCTGCTGGAGCGCTCTCGTGTTCTTTTGTCGCTTCGGTTGATCCAAGAGAAGCGGGATTTTTTTTATTTTTGCCGGTGTAACAATCCCGTGACGCTTCCTTTCTCCTCATCACCGCTGGCCTTTAGCACGCACACCGCCCAATGTCATCAGGGCTGGATTGGGGTGGCGCAAACAAGCGGCGCCCGCCGTTCGCCGCCTCCAATTAAGCGCTCGACACGTGGGTGGGCGGAGGGAGGACTGTCGCGTGAGCCAGCGATCCCATCATCCTGACGTTGTGTGATGCAACACCACGTGCACGCAATGATGCTTTTACTCATCGCGTAGCGTGCTTTTGTTTCAACTTGTCACATTCCACGCACTTTTGCCACATTCTCAGTTCATAATACTTCCATACATATCTTTTTATTATTCAGCAAGACATTTCCCTCTGTCTGGAACATTCTTCAAGCTTCTGAATCATCTAGATCATCTGAATCATCTAGATCATCTGAATCATCTAGATCATCTAAATCATCTAGATCATCTGAATCATATGAAAGATCCAACGATGAAATATCCAACCTAGACAAAACGTAAAATAGATATAATCAAGCGTTTGGCATTCTTGGCATGATTGACCTCTTACTTCATGAAGGCAACATCTGTTATTTCCAAGTGCACCAAAAATACAACTATATCAGATCATCAAGTTATTCTCCAAACATTTCTCATTTCCACATCGTCCATCACATCTCCAAAAATGTCTACTTCTGTCGTCGTTATTGATTTGGCGTGTACGAGCTCGAAGGAGATGCTTCAAATGTTTCTTTCTGGTGTGACTTTAGTAATTGTATGCTTAGGTGCTTTAGAACCCATTTTCTTCAACGCACAAGTGTGGCCGGTCCATTCAGACGAGTGAGCGCCCTGGAAGATGTTTGGAACCTACCCCTCGATCGTCAGACTGCAGCGAGGATCCTTCTGGACTTCTGCCAAGACCCGCATTCCTTCCTCTTCGATGCCATTGTTCCCCAGGGACAGCTTTTGGAGGTGGGAGGGGTTGGACCGGAGAGCCTTGGCCAGCACCTCGCAGCTTTTCTTGCTCAGCTTGCAGTTCTCGAGCCTGAGAAGACAAGAGGGCAGCTGACACAAGCCCAAAGTTCTTGGGCCGGCTGGCCTTCTGCCGCTCGCTCGACGGGGGTGGAGGAGAGCCTTACGTAAGAACTTGTAAGGTGCACTGCGGCTTTGTCAGTCCGGCGGCGAGCGCCTCCAGCCCGTCATCGTATAACTTGTTGTAGCTGAGATCCAGATGGCTCAGGGTGCGGGACGAGCTTAGAACGGAGGCCAGCGCCTCGCCGCTTTTCTCGCTCAGCTTGCAGTTGTTGAGCCTGAGAAGACAAGAGGGCGGCCGGCTGACACAAGCCCAAGGTTCTTGGGCCGGCTGGCCTTCTGCCGCTCGACGGGGGTGGAGGAGAGCCTTACGTAAGAACTTGTAAGGTGCACTGCGGCTTTGCCAGTCCGGCGGCGAGCGCCTCCAGCCCGTCGTCACCCAAGTCGTTGTGGCTGAGATCCAGCTCCCTCAGGGTGCGGGACGAGCTTAGAACAGAGGCCAGCGCCTCGCAGCTTTTCTTGCTCAGGTCGCAGCTCATGAGCCTGAGAAGACAAGAGGGCGGCCGGCTGACACAAGCCCAAGGTTCTTGGGCCGGCTGGCCTTCAGCCGCTCGCTCGACGGGGGTGGAGGAGAGCCTTACTTGAGGACTTGCAAGGTGCACTGCGACTTTGCCAGTCCGGCGGCGAGCGCCTCCAGCCCGTCGTCACCCAAGTCGTTGTTGCTGAGATCCAGCTCCCTCAGGGTGCGGGACGAGCTTAGAACGGAGGCCAGCGCCTCGCAGCTTTTCTTGCTCAGGTCGCAGCGCAAGAGCCTGAGAAGACAAGAGGGCGGCCGGCTGACACAAGCCCAAGGTTCTTGGGCCGGCTGGCCTTCTGCCGCTCGACGGGGGTGGAGGAGAGCCTTACGCGAGGACTTGCAAGGTGCACTGCGACTTTGCCAGTCTGGCGGCGAGCGCCTCCAGCCCGTCATCACCCAAGCCGTTCAAGCTGAGATCCAGCTCCCTCAGGGTGCGGGACGAGCTTAGAACGGAGGCCAGCGCCTCGCAGCTTTTCTTGCTCAGGTCGCAGCTCATGAGCCTGAGAAGGCAAGAGGGCGGCCGGCTGACACAAGCCCAAGGTTCTTGGGCCGGCTGGCCTTCTGCCGCTCGCTTGACGGGGGTGGAGGAGAGCCTTACTTGAGGACTTGCAAGGTGCACTGCGACTTTGCCAGTCCGGCGGCGAGCGCCTCCAGCCTGTCGTCAGACAAGTTGTTCAAGCTGAGATCCAGCTCCCTCAGGGTGCGGGACGAGCTTAGAACGGAGCCCAGCGCCTCGCCGCTTTTCTCGCTCAGCTTGCAGGTGTTGAGCCTGAGAAGACAAGAGGGCGGCCGGCTGACACAAGCCCAAGGTTCTTAGGCCGGCTGGCCTTCTGCCGCTCGCTTGACGGGGGTGGAGGAGAGCCTTACTTGAGGACTTGCAAGGTGCACTGCGGCTTTGCCAGTCCGGCGGCGAGCGCCTCCAGCCCGTCGTCACCCAAGTCGTTGTGGCTGAGATCCAGCTCCCTCAGGGTGCGGGACGAGCTTAGAACGGAGGCCAGCGCCTCGCCGCTTTTCTCGCTCAGGTTGCAGTTCTCGAGCCTGAGAAGACAAGAGGGTTTGGGCTGCTGTGCGCGGCCGGTTCAGCGTGCTGGCTCGACGGCACCTACACTGCTTTTCGAGAAGCCTTGACCACCGGCAGCAGCATCAGGAGCCCCTCATCAGACGGAGCGTATCTCCGGAGTTCGAAGCAGCTCATGGCTTCGTCGGAAGCCCGCAAGAAGAAGACCAGGGCCGACCACATGGCTGGCGGTATGTTGTCATCGTAGAACCGCAATTTTCCTATGTAGTTTTTGATCTGGTCCAGCAGGGACTCGTCCTTCAGCTCTTTCAGGCAGTAGAACAAGTTGATGTTCTCCTCAGGAGAATTCTTATCTATCTGTTGCTTGATCAAGCGGACTGTTTCTGCGTTGCTGTGGCTGAAGTTCTTGGGAGCCTTCAGCAGCTCGCCCATGAGCTCCTGGTTGCACTGCAAGGAAAGGCCCACCAAGAAGCGGAGGAACAAGTCCAGGTTTCCGTCACTTTCAGAGGCTTTGCGGATGGCCGCCTCGTGGACCCGAATGAGCGACTTCTGCTCGCAATGCACGGGGAGCTCTCCCAGCACGTTCTTGTTGTCCTGGAACAGCCTCATCATCACGTAGAGAGCGGCCAGATATTCCTGGATGCTCAAGTGGATGAACTGAAACATCTTGCCGCGTTGGTATTTCTTGAGCGGGGGTACCTCTTCGAAGACCTCGGTGAAGACTCCCGAGTGTTTTGCGACCTGCAGGTCATCCAAGCCGCTTTCCCGCAAGTCCCTCTCGTAGAAGATCTGTTGCTTTTTCATGAGATGCCGAAAAGCCAGCTCGGCCAGCGCTTTGACGTACTCCGTGCTCTTCTGGCTGCCTCGCTCCTCGGACTTGTCCAGGTGATAGAGTAGGAACTCTGTGTACATCTCGGTCAGGGTTTCGGGCAGCTTCTTTCCGCGCTTCCGATAATCTCCGAGAATGGTGGCGGTGAGCCAGCAGAAGATGGGCATGTGGCACATGATGAAAATGCTGCGGGACTTTTGGATGTGCTTGATGACGTTCTTTTTGGAGAACCTCTTCCTGAAGTAGTCCAGCCGCTGGGAGCGGCTGAAGCCTTTCACCTCGGTTCTGCCGTCCACCAGGCGCGGCGGGATGTCGCGGGCCGCCTGGGGCCGCGTGGTGATCCAAAGCCGGGCGCAGGGAAGCAGGTTCCCCTTGATGAGATGCGCCAGGAGGACCTCCACGGGGTACGCTCGGGTCACATCCAGGCGCTCCTTGCGCTCGTCGCTCAGGTCCAGTTTGAGGCGGCACTCGTCCAAGCCGTCCAGTACAAACAAAATCTTGACGCTGCTGCTTTGGTAGGTGCGCTTGCCCAAATCTTGCAGCCTGGCCAAGATGTCCTTCAGCATCTCAACGGCCGCCTTGCTGTCGCAGATGAAGTGCTGGATGAGCTCCGCCAGCGAAAAGTTTTTCTCCTCCTCCAAGTTCAACTCGCGGAAGGCGAAGGGAAAGATGAAGTCCACGTCTGTGTTGGTTCCCCCCTTGGCCCAGTCCAGGACAAACTTGCGCACCAGGAAGGTCTTCCCGATGCCCGCGAAGCCCACGGTGACCATGGTGCGAAGGGGCGTCTCGCTTTTGAAGATGTCGCACGGCTCGATGGACTCCTCCTCCTCGTCTTCGCCGCCGCACGTCTCCATCTGAAGGACCTCGTGCTGCTTGTCGGGAAGACCGGTGACGCCGCGGCTAATTTGGAGCTTGGTGTAGACGCTGTCCAGAGCCTCCTGCCGGCTGGGCTCTGTGTTGCCCTCGGGAGCCTTGCAGTACATGGCCCGCAGGTTCTCTTGCAGCTCCCGCTTGAATTTGCCTATCTGAACCGGTAAGTAGGTGCTATCTGAGGGCGCACAGGTGACATCTGAGGGAGCGAGCAGAAGGAGATCAAATGCGTCTTTAGGCCTGGCCGCAAGCGTGCTGCGCCCATGCCGCCACTTCCGCTCAAGGAGGCAAGTGAAGGAGGCAAGCGGGGGAGGGCAGCATGGGAGAGCTGCTTTGTGGAAAGCCCCCCACGCTCACCTTACCTTTGATTTGCAGCATGTCGCTGCGTAGCTTCTGGGCCAGTTCATAGTTGTTCATCTTCTCCAGAATCTCGATGGTCTCCGCCACAGCGTTCTTGCCGTGCCTGTTCACCAGCTCTTCGGCGATGTAAATCCGGTCGGCGTTTTCTCTTTTGCTCTTAGCCAGACGCGTATACAACTTGAACTTCTTGAAGTCCTCCTCCCCCAGGTCTTCCAGCCTTTCCGACAGCAGCTCCTTGATCTTGTCATCCAGGGCCATCTTTCCCCTGTGAAACTGAAAGCAAAAGGCGAACCTTGATATTCTTGCGCAACACCATTCCACACCCAAAGCGCAGAAGGTGGCCCGATTTCCACCCTTATGAGGACTTGCTTCCTGGTTCTCGAGGCTGCTCGACACTGACTTTGCCACTGGCTTGGCTTCCTGGTCGTTACGTTCAAAGTCCGCTTTATTGTCAATTTCTTCACATGTCAAGACATACAAAGAGATCGAAAATACGTTTCCCACTATCCCACGGTGACAAGACATAGGACACGATATACATACAAGTAAACAACGCAAAAAGTAAAAACAAGAAGGCACAAACAATGACTAAATAAGAGCGATGAATAAATAATAAATAAACAAACAAACAACATAATAAATAAGAGGAGCAAAAATGGAGTGCATACAGCAAACAGTCAGAATATAGCGCAAAAGTACAGGACGTTAAAGAAGTAGCTGACCCCCCCTCCCCCAAACTTCAAACAAAGAAACCAACTGACAATATATCGAGAAAGCGTCCGACCATCCGGCCGGCTCACTACGTAAATAACACCACAAACGGTCGCTCCTTTTTAAAAGCAAAACTATATGTCTATACGGCTCAAACAAAAGAAAGCAAACTCACTTATCGGTCTCCTTTGCCTCGTCTGCTCTCACCGTGTGAGCGCCTTCCCAATGTCAGACCTGCCCTGTCTGTACAAGTCCGTGCACTTCAGACAGACAGACAGACAGACAGACAGACAGACAGACAGGGAAATTCACTTTGAGAGAAAGCAAATTCTCCGCTGGCGCGCTCTGAAAATCCCAGCCCGCCACGACAATGATGGCAGTTGTTAGGGTTTTCCAGGTTATCTTTATCGTAGGATTATGTTGGAATGTAGACTATAATGATTAACCAATCTTGTCTTGCTCTCACAACGCAGTAAAATAAAGTGGTTGCATCCTCTGCTTGATTGACCAGCTGCAGAGGAAGCAATCAAAGTTGTTCTGTTTCCCACAACATCGTAAAACACCCCCTGCTCTGATTTGACCAGAGGCCGGGGGTTCACCAAACCTGTCCACTCTCACCCCCACTCTGTTTCTCCTAATAAATATGCCCTTGCAGGAGGGAGAGTTCAGACCTCCATTCGATCATCGCTGCACGCACAGCGACGAATGGACTCTCCACCTGCAGGTGTCTAAAAGATCCAGGTGGAGGTGTAAGGCGGCGCCGTCTGCTCTCTGCCGGCAGAACGTGCTGAGGCATCACTGGGTGCACCGCCGGCGCCAGGACGGCAAGTGCAAGCAGTGCGGGAAGGTCGGTGGCAGCCACGCACGCAGCCAGGCAGGCAGGCCGGCAAAATGGCCGCCCGCCCGCCCGCCACGCCGTCTAACGGCGACATCCTTTTCCGTCCTCGTCTTTTGTTTGTCCTTTCCTTCCGCAGAGCTTTCAGCAGAAGTTCTTCCACAGTAAAGAAATCATCGCCATCAGCTGTTCGTGGTGCAAGCAGGCTGTGAGTTTGGCTCAAATTGGAATTCTCGTGCGCGAGCTTGCCCACCATCTGAGCTAAATTCCGTCAGACTAGAAACAAAACATGGAACTAACTCGGCGATGTGATGTTGTGTGAAAATGTTGAAATGAGCTGCTGGCGGGTGCTAATTTGTGTGCCGCCCGCCTCGCGCGGGCAGTTCCACAACAAGGTCACGTGCTTCATGCTGCACCAGATCGAGGAACCGTGCTCGCTGGGCGCCCACGCCGCCGTCATCGTGCCTCCCTCCTGGATCATCAGAGTCAGGAAACCGCAGGCAAGCTCCGAGCGCCAAGCGCCGAGCGCTAACGGCGCGTAGCGCTAACCGCTAACCCCATCTATGCACAGAGCTTGCTCAAGAACTCGGCCAGGAGGAAAAAGCGCACGTCTTTCAAGCGCAGGACGAGCAAGAAGGGGCCGGACGTAAGCGACACGGATGGCGACTTGCGCATGACCAATGGCCGGCCGCACCCGGCCGGCCGCACGTGGCGCTGACATTCCTTCCCTCCCTCGCCCGCCCTCAGGAGTCCAAATGGCGGCCGTTCATGCTGAAGCCGCTGCCCTCGCCGCTCATGAAGCCCATCCTGGTCTTCGTCAACCCCAAGAGCGGAGGCAACCAGGTTGGCATGAGCGTGGCTGGCGAGCTAGCCAGGCAGAAGCGTGGCAGAAGGTCAGAAAGGTCCATCCCAGCCCATCTGCTTCTTGTCCGCAGGGCGCCAAGCTGCTCCAGATGTTCATGTGGATCCTGAACCCGCGGCAAGTCTTTGACCTGTCGCAGGGCGGCCTTCGGGAGGCGTGAGTGTCTGCGGCCGTCGCCGTCCGGCGCTATCCACGAGCGACAGAGCGCCACCCTCTCTGCTTTGCTCTGCTCTTTCAGCTTGGATATGTATCACAAAGTGCCAAACTTGAGGATCCTGGCCTGCGGTGGAGACGGCACGGTAAATTTTGCCTCGACGTCCTTCCGCAATGACCCCGCCCCCACTTGGCCTCGCCCCGCCCCCTTTGCTACGAGAGAGCGCAATCCATTTCCTGCTTGCCTAGGTGGGGTGGATCCTGTCCACGCTGGACGAGCTACAGATGAACCCGCAGCCTCCCGTAATTTAACATTCTGAAGCGCCAAAGTACTTTCAATCAATGGAGCGGAGATAAGCGAGCATTGTACCTATTGTGGAACTCTGAGAAGAAATTAATGCATTAGCAAGCACTCCCACATGACCTAACAATGGTAGTGGGACGTCATGGTAATGACTTTGTCCTCTGGGGGTGTGTTACCCTCAATAACCAACATCAGCCCTACATGTGGATGTGGGTCAGAACACACACTGGCTTAGACGTCAAATTAAGAGGTGAAGGACCGTGAAAGCAAATTGGCCTCAAACAGGACGAGTGAGAGAGACATGCATCTCATGCAAAACGAAAAGCATTTGTCAAACGTCAAAACAAGCGCACTCAATGTGGCATCTCAGTTTGCGCTTGTGTTGACGTTTTAGGAACCAGAAACCACTCTGCTGCTTTCGTCTTTGCAGCCGAATTTACCGAAAGGTTATGAACTCTATAATTAGATAGAACGGATAAATTCCGAAAGTGTTTCTTGGAAGAATTTTACCTGAAAACGGTGAATTCCGTGGTTTTAAGCGGACCCTCCGGAGCTGCCAGGCCCGGATGCCCTCCTCCGCTGTATCCGCCCACAAAAGTAGACCGAAAAACATAGCTCTCGCTCGGTTCCGGTTCCAGGCGTTCTTGTAAAGAAATGGAATAATGTCCTCAGAAACTAAAAAGGGCAATGGGGACAAAGGACGACAGACGGAACCCCTTAAAAACGCTGTTTTTGTGGCGGCGTGAGCCGATTAAAGAGTCGGGAGAGGCAGCTACAGTTCCACAAGCGACTGAGGGGACGGGAGGGGTGCAATCAAGCTAGCTGCCATCACGCTGTACTAGATAGCAAAGCAGCTTCCTCTTTGAGTAAAAAATAAAAGCATTACAGCATCCGGTTACTCGGAGAGAAAAGAAGTTCAAGATTCAAGAGTTCGTCCTTTATCGTCATACTCGCAGTCAAATCCCGGCATTTATTCTAAAATAATTATAATTATTAAAATATTAAAACAAACGACGCTTTTATTGTTTTAGCTTTAATGGCGATCCACGTTGTCACCATTTATTTACAAATGTTGATACTAATTTTGAAAGCTGGGCGATTTCTAATGACAGGGCGCTCTCTGCTGGTGAAGTTGAGACGGGTGAAGCGTGTATTATTGCAGGCTATTAGAATTCCGTTAAATTAATAAAGTCATGATGCAATTTGTACAGATATAGCTACATTTAACCGTGCGGTATTTTAAGTTATATATCCGAGAGCTGTGCATCGAGACGTGGAAAGCTTCACCTTCGAAATATGCTTCGAGCTGAGCAAGCGGCCTGCTCGCTCGCGCGTGCGTGAGGCCCAGCTACCCCCACTCCTCCTTGTTCTCCTCCTCCTCCTCTTCATCTCCATCCTCCGGCACGAGGATGTGAGCGCAGCAGCAGGAGCAGCAGCAGGAGCGGCGACGGCGGCAGCGGCAAGTTGACAACATTTTCAGACGCCGTGCCACGTTACACAGCGCACGGCATGCTTGGACTTTATTCAGCGGCAACATAAAGCAGCCGGCCGGTCGACTCAGCGGAGGAGCGGAACCTTCTCAGCCTGCATTTGATGTCCGCCGTGGAGCCGTCCGCCGCCGTGCCGTGCTCGAGATGCTTTGTGCCTTCCGGCTGAGCGGACTTGCTGCGTGACGTGAGTCTCGTCGGCTCGGCTCGGCTCTTAAACTTCGTAAGGAAGGGAAAAAAAGAAAGGGAGCAATTTGGGGAGAAACAAACAAACAAAAAAAAAAAAACAAGAAGGACCCGTCAGCTTGTTCTGGCAGACTCGGCAAAGTCAGCGACTGGACGGAAGCGATCGGCCCATCGGCTTCCGATCACCAATTAGCGAAGCGCGGATGCGCGCGAAGGCTGGAGAAAAACATTTGAAGCAAAAAGCAAAAGAAAGGCGTGCTCACCGCCTCTGGTTGTGTCAAGTAGCATTGCGCTCGTAGCCAAATGTAGCGCTTATACGGGCGGCGCGTGACAAGTGAGCCAAAGTGAGCTGCGGCTCATTTGCATATGGGAACCGTCTTATTTGGAGACTGCTTTGCATTCAACGCTGGCTTCCAGGAGTGAGTTCCTCCTCCTCTTCTTCTTCTTCTTCTTCCTTCTCAGACCTCGGCCACCCATGCAGGAAAGCCATCTCACGGTCAGGCCTGCAACACCTGGGGCCGCTGCAAGTAGCCCCGCGTCCCGCCTCCAACGGCCCCGGCAAGGAGCTTCGCACCCGCATGGACTGGACGGTAGGCACCTGCAAGTACTTCTTCCGAATTTGAGGCTGGCTCCACGTTGAGTAACCGCTGGAGACTCCAAGTGCGGCACCATGTCGTCGCCTCCACATTGCAAAATGAGTCAAACCGTTTTGGCTATTTTTCTTTTTTTGTGACTCATCTCCCGTTGAAGTTAAAAGCACCACTCCATTATCATCTGCACTCGAGCCACAAATCGCCACTCGAAGGCCGCTGCTGGAGGTGTTCTTTTGTCGCTTCGGTTGATCCAAGAGAAGCGGGATTTTTTTTATTTTTGCCGGTGTAACAATCCCGTGACGCTTCCTTTCTCCTCATCACCGCTGGCCTTTAGCACGCACACCGCACAATGTCAATAATGGCTCGTTAATAAAACATCAGGGCTGGATTGGAGTGGCGCAAACAAGCGGCGCCCGCCGTTCGCCGCCTCCAATTAAGCGCTCGACACGTGGGTGGGCGGAGGGAGGACTGTCGTGTGAGCCAGCGATCCCATCATCCTGACGTTGTGTGATGCAACACCACGTGCACGCAATGATGCTTTTACTCAGCGCGTAGCGTGCTTTTGTTTCAACTTGTCACATTCCACGCACTTTCGGCACATTCTCAGTTCATAATACTTCCATACATATCTTTTTATTATTCAGCAAGACATTTCCCTCTGTCTGGAACATTCTTCAATCATCTGAATCATCTGAATCATCTGAAAGATCCAACCTAGACAAAACGTAAAATAGATATAATCAAGCGTTTGGCATTCTTGGCATGATTGACCTCTTACTTCATGAAGGCAACATCTGTTATTTCCAAGTGCACCAAAAATACAACTATATCAGATCATCAAGTTATTCTCCAAACATTTCTCATTTCCACATAGTCCATCACATCTCCAAAAATGTCTACTTCTGTCGTCGTTATTGATTTGGCGTGTACTAGCTCGAAGGAGATGCTTCAAATGTTTCTTTCTGGTGTGACTTTAGTAGTTGTATGCTTAGGCGCTTTAGAAACCATTTTCTTCAACGCACAAGTGTCGCCGGTCCATTCAGACGAGTGAGCGCCCTGGAAGAAGGAATTTGGAACCTACCCGTTGATCGTCAGACTGCAGCGAGGATCCTTTTGGACCTCTGCCAAGACCCTCCTTTCTTCCTCTTTGATGTCATTGCCCCGCAGGTTAAGCTTTTGGAGGTGGGAGGGGTTGGACCGGAGAGCCTTGGCCAGCACCTCGCAGCTTTTATTGCTCAGTTCGCACCAACGGAGCCTGAGAAGACAAGAGGGCAGCTGACACAAGCCCAAAGTTCTTGGGCCGGCTGGCCTTCTGCTGCTCGACGGGGGTGGAGGAGAGCCTTACTCGAGGACTTGCAAGGTGCACTGCGGCTTTGCCAGTCCGGCGGCGAGCGCCTCCAGCCCGTCGTCACCCAAGTCGTTCCAGCTGAGATCCAGCTTCCTCAGGCTGCAGCACGAGCTTAGAACGGAGGCCAGCGCATTGCAGCTTTTCTTGCTCAGCTTGCCGTGGCTGAGCCTGAGAAGACAAGAGGGCGGCCGCCTGACACAAGCCCAAGGTTCTTGGGCCGGCTGGCCTTCTGCCGCTCGAGGAGAGCCTTACCTGAGGACTTGCAAGGTGCACTGCGGCTTTGCCAGTCCGGCGGCGAGCGCCTCCAGCCCGTCGTCACCCAAGTTGTTCCGGCTGAGATCCAGCTGCCTCAGGGTGCGGGACAAGCTTAGAACGGAGGCCAGCACCTCGCAGCTTTTCTCGCTCAGATTGCAGCGACGGAGCCTGAGAAGACAAGAGGGCGGCCGGCTGACACAAGCCCAAGGTTCTTGGGCCGGCTGGCCTTCTGCCGCTCGCTCGACGGGGGTGGAGGAGAGCCTTACGCGAGGACTTGCAAGGTGCACTGTGACTTTGCCAGTCCGGCGGCGAGCGCCTCCAGCCCGTCGTCACCCAAGTTGTTCCGGCTGAGATCCAGCTGCCTCAGGGTGCGGGACGAGCTTAGAACGGAGGCCAGCGCCTCGCCGCTTTTCTCGCTCAGGTTGCAGCTCTCGAGCCTGAGAAGACAAGAGGGTTTGGGCTGCTGACATGTGCGCGGCCGGTTCAGCGTGCTGGCTCGACGGCACCTACACTGATTTTCGAGAAGCCTTGACCACCGGCAGCAGCATCAGGAGCCCCTCATCAGACGGAGCGTATCTCCGGAGTTCGAAGCAGCTCATGGTTTCGTCAGAAGCCAGCAAGAAGAAGACCAGGGCCGACCACATGGCCGGAGGTACGTTGTCAAAGCGGAACCGAAATTCTTCTAGGTACTTTTTCATCTGGTCCAGCAGGGACTCGTCCTTCAGCTCTTTCAGGCAATAGAACAAGTTGATGTTCTCCTCAGGAGAATTCTTATCTATCTGTTGCTCGATCAAGCGGATTGTTTCTGCGTTGCTGTGGCTGAAGTTCTTGGGAGCCTTCAGCAGCTCGCCCATGAGCTCCTGGTTGCACTGCAAGGAAAGGCCCACCAAGAAGCGGATGAACAAGTCCAGGTTTCCGTCACTTTCAGAGGCTTTGCGGATGGCCGCCTCGTGGACCCGAATGAGCGATGTCTGCTCGCAACGCATGGGGAGCTCTCCCAGCACGTTCTTGTTGTCCTGGAACAGGCTCATCATCACGTAGAGAGCGGCCAGATATTCCTGGATGCTCAAGTGGATGAACTGAAACATCTTGCCGCGTTGGTATTTCTTGAGCGGGGGTACCTCTTCGAAGACCTCGGTGAAGACTCCCGAGTGTTTTGCGACCTGCAGGTCACCCAAGCCGCTTTCCCGCAAGTCGCTCTCGTAGAAGATCTGTTGCTTTTTCATGAGATGCCGAAAAGCCAGCTCGGCCAGCGCTTTGACGTACTCCGTGCTCTTCTTTTTGCTTCGCTCCTCGGACTTGTCCAGGTGATAGAGTAGGAACTCTGTGTACATCTCGGTCAGGGTTTCGGGCAGCTTCTCTCCGCGCTTCCGATAATCTCCGAGAACGGTGGCGGTGAGCCAGCAGAAGATGGGCATGTGGCACATGATGAAAATGCTGCGGGACGTTTGGATGTGCTTGATGACGTCCTCGTTGGAGAACTTCTTCCTGAAGTAGTCCAGCCGCTGGGAGCGGCTGAAGCCTTTCACCTCGGTTCTGCCGTCCACCAGGCGCGACGGGATGTCGCGGGCCGCCTGGGGCCGCGTGGTGATCCAAAGCCGGGCGCAGGGAAGCAGGTTCCCCTTGATGAGATGCGCCAGGAGGACCTCCACGGGGTACGCTCGGGTCACATCCAGGCGCTCCTTGCGCTCGTCGCTCAGGTCCAGTTTGAGGCGGCACTCGTCCAAGCCGTCCAGTACAAACAAAATCTTGACGTCGCTGCTTTGGTAGGTGCGCTTGCCCAAATCTTGCAGCCTGACCAAGATGTCCTTCAGCATCTCGACGGCCGCCTTGCTGTCGCAGATGAAGTGCTGGATGAGCTCTGCCAGCGAAAAGTTTTTCTCCTCCAAGTTCAACTCACGGAAGGCGAAGGGAAAGATGAAGTCCACATCTGTGTTGGTTCCCCCGTTGGCCCAGTCCAGGACAAACTTGCGCACCAGGAAGGTCTTCCCGATGCCCGCGAAGCCCACGGTGACCATGGTGCGAAGGGGCGTCTCGCTTTTGAAGATGTCGCACGGCTCGATGGACTCCTCCTCCTCGTCTTCGCCGCCGCACGTCTCCATCTGAAGGACCTCGTGCTGCTTGTCGGGAAGACCGGCGACGCCGCAGCTAATTTGGAGCTTGGTGTAGACGCTCTCCAGAGTCTCCTGCCGGCTGGGCTCTGTTTTGCCCTCGGGAGCCTTGCAGTACATGACCCTCAGGTTCTTTTGCAGCTCCCGCTTGAATTCGCCTATCTGAACCGGTAAGGAGGTGCTATCTGAGGGCGCACAGGTGACATTTGAGGGAGCGAGCAGAAGGAGATCTTGAGTCGCAAACGCGTCTTTAGGCCTGGCCACAAGCGTGCTGCACCCATGCCGCCACTTCCGCTCAAGGAGGCAAGTGAAGGAGGCAAGCGGGGAAGGGCAGCATCGGAGAGCTGCTTTGTGGAAAGCCCCCCACGCTCACCTTGCTCACCTTACCTTTGATTTGCAGCATGTCGCTGCGTAGCTTCTCGGCCAGTTCATTGTTGTTGATCTTCTCCAGAATCGTGATGGTCTCCGCCACAGCGTCCCTGCCGTGCCTGTTCACCAGCTCTTCGGCGATGCGAATCTGGTCGGCGTTTTCTCTTTTGCTCTTAAGCAGATGCGTATACAACTTGAACTTCTTGAAGTCCTCCTCCTCCAGGTCTTCCAGCGTTTTCAACAGCAGCTCCTTGATCTTGGCATCCAGAGCCATCTTTCCCCTGTGAAACTGAAAGCAAAAGGCGAAACTTGATTTCCTTGCACAACACCATTCCACACCCAAAGCGCAGAAGGTGGCCCGATTTCCACCCTTGTCAAGTCAAATTTATTTGTATAGCCCTAAATCACAAACCGTCTCGAAGGGCTTCACATAGCCAAAATTGACAATTATTCTCAAAGCATCCCCTGATCTTAAGCTCCCAAAAGGGCAAGGAAAAACTCCAAAAACCCCTGCCAGGGGAAAATGAGAAACCTTGAGAAGGGACCACAGATGGAAGGATCCCCCTTTCAGGATCACCAGGTTGTAATGGATGCAGAGAGGGCACAAGTAATACATCATATGAAAATCAAATGAAAAAATGGATGTCGGAGGTGCCCTCGATTGTCCTGGCAGTGTCTTCAAGGAGGTTGAGCTGCAGTTTCTTCATCTTGAATTGGTCCCCGAGAATCCAGCTAGCCGCTATGAGCTTTTGAGCCACCTAACCCCCTCCCCAGCCAGGGAGGGGGTGGGCAGGGAGAACAAAACAAACTCCGGCCAAATCGGCCACTACAAGTTAGTTAAAGGCCATCTCATTGAAATGTGTCTTTAAACGTGTCTTGAATGTTTCTACTGAGGTAGTAGTTCTAATATCCATTGGTAGGGCATTCCAAAGCTCTGGAGCCCGAATAGAGAATGCTCTAGATACTGACTTTGATACTGGACTTAGGAAGACCAGAGAATAATACATACAGTAGTCCAGGCGCGACGTGACGAACGCATGTATAATAGTTTCCGCATCCCCGGTCGAGAGGATCGGACGAATCTTAGCAATATTCCGAAGGTGAAAAAACGCAATTATATTCTTAATGTGTTTTTGAAAGGAGACCGTTTGGTCAAATATGACCCCGAGATTAGTTACCGTATCACTCTGAGTGATAGTACGGTTATCTGTAGTTATAGGGGTTTCCTTAAATAAGTGTTGATAACGAGTAGGACCAATTATCAACATCTCAGTTTTATCTGGGTTAAGACGAAGGAAGTTGAGAGACATCCATTGCTTGATCTCCGCAAGGCACGCCTCGAGATTACAAAAGTCCCGCGGATCTGTCATCGATAACGGCATATATAATTGGGTGTCGTCCGCGTAGCATTGAAAACTAATATTATATTTACGTATTATGTCCCCAAGCGGAATCCTACAAATATGAAATGAAATCGGTCCGAGTACCGATCCCTGTGGGACACCCCACGTAACATTATAGAGCTCAGAGGACGTATTGCCATGGACCACTCGGCGCGTCCTGTCTGATAGATAAGAATTGAACCAGCTGAGTGCTGACCCCGAGATACCAACACAACTTTTAAGACGCCCTAATAAAATATCGAAGTCTACAGTGTCAAAGGCAGCGCTAAGATCGAGTAGTAACAATACGGACGACGTATTTGAATCCATAGCTATGAGGAGATCATTAGTCACTTTAGCAAGTGCTGTCTCTGTGGAATGATTAGCTCTAAAACCAGACTGAAAAGAGTCATATCGATTATTAGCGACCATGTAATCAATAAGCTGCTGCGCTACTACTTTTTCAAGGAGTTTTGCTATGAATGGGAGGTTTGAAACTGGCCTATAATTACTGAGACAGTCCGGGTCAAGCTTTAATAATAGCGGTTTTAAAGCGTAATGCTTCGGTTAATGGAGTCACCTATGACCAAAGTGCGAGGGCCAGTAGACCGAGATGACTTTGGACGGCTATGCGTCTTACCTGGCTCATCGCGATTAGCGGGCCGCTTGGGGCTCATGCTAACCGGGCTAGCGGGCTGACTACAGAAGCGAAAACGAAAGCATTTGTCAAATGTCAAAACAGCGCACTCGATGTGGCATCTCAGTTTGCGCTTGTGTTGACGTTTTAGTAACCACAAACCACTCTGCTGCCTTCGTCTTTGCAGCCGAATTTACCGAAAGGTTATGAACTCTATAATTAGATAGAACGGATAAATTCCGTAAGTGTTTTTCGGAAGAATTTCACCTGAAAACGGTGAATTCCGTGGTTTTAAGCGGACCCTCCGGAGCTGCCAGGCCCGGATGCCCTCCTCCGCTGTATCCACCCACAAAAGTAGACCGAAAAACACAGCTCTCGTTCGGTTCCGGTTCCAGGCGTTCTTGTAAAGAAATGGAATAATGTCCTCAGAAACTAAAAAGGGCAATGGGGACAAAGGACGACAGACGGAACCCCTTAAAAACGCTGTTTTTGTGGGGGCGTGAGCCGATTAAAGAGTCGGGAGAGGCAACTTCAGTTCCGCAAGCGACTGAGCATCCGGTGTTGTGCTCGATTTGGTTCCCCCGTGAGATTTTGTTCCCCCTGCCGCGGGAGCGCGCACGCCTTGTTTGGAAAGCGAAAAACCGATGCCGTACGGCGTCGTACGGCGTCAGCACTATGTTGTTTTCAATAAAAACATGAAGAATTCACGTTTGCGTCAGTCAATTTTAATTTTTATAAAGGATTATTCTCATTTGATGTCTTTAAATTCATCCGCGTTCTGCCATTGAAGCGGGGTGCATTCAAAGACCAGTCGTAAAGACGGAACACTCACTCACTTCACCAAAAAGCAACGATATAATTACGTGAGCTCTTTGCATAAACCTCGATGCAAAGAAACTCCTCCTTTTGGGTACTGTTACATGCTACAAGGAGTATATATTACAAAGGAGACTTTATTCTTAATTGTAATCATCATTCATCCATCCATTTTATTACTCAGGTATTTTCAAAGCAAATTAATATTGTTGCATTTATTAATTTGCTTTAAAATGACAGCGCAATATAATTAAAAGCTGACACTCTAGCAATGTCAAACGTGTTCATTTAAGAAAAAGCCACACACGTTTTGTGATCAAATCTTTCATAACGACAATGATTTGAGTGAATTGATTTGAATGAATAATTGAGAAGACATTTCAGTTCTGAAGGCTCCTTTTGTCCCAAGCAAAGTGAAAGGTGGTGGGATAAAAATTGTAACAGGAACGCTATATTAAATGTCAAGCCGTGAATATTTGTGCCCCCCTCCCATTTTGAGAACGGTGAGTCCTAGACTCCAGCTGTTTTTTTTTCTGTCTTCCTGGGGGTCTGCTCAGGTAGTGTGGCAAATTTGAACAGGTTCCCTCATTCCTGGCCCAAGTTACAGGGGGGGAACATATCCTCACGGGGGAACCAAATCGAGCACAACACCTGTTACTAGGAGAGAAAAGAAGTTCGTCCTTTATCGTCATACTCGCAGTCAAATCCCGGCATTTATTCTAAAATAATTATAAATATTAACATATTAAAACAAACGACGCTTTTATTGTTTTAGCTTTAATTGCGATCCAAGTTGTCACCATTTATTTACAAATGTTGATACTAATTTCGAAAGCCAGTCGATTTCTAATGACAGGGCGCCCTCTGCTGGTGAAGTTGAGACACGGGTGAAGCGTGTATTATTGCAGACCATTAGAATTCCGTTAAATAAATAAAGTCATGATGCAATTTGTACAGATATAGCTACATTTAACCGTGCGGTATTTTAAGTTATTGAACTATAAAGAATATACACCCAACAACAGCAAAAGGTCACGTGTGTTGTTGTTCTGCTCTTTGACCTACATTCACATATTACTAGTGAAGTGACCGGACAAGAGCGCCTACCAACCTGCTAAAATATGTCGCGGGCTGCCGAAAGGCTCAAATTGATGATGGGGCATCTCGATCGGACCCCCGCCGTGGTTGTATCCTCTTTAATTTTTGGGATCTTTACCGCGGCTAACTTCATCTGATATATCCGAGAGCTGTGCATCGAGACGTGGACTGCGGAGGTAACACGGGCCGGGGAGTCTCACCGGAGACAACAAAGGCCGCCTGGATGATCAGCGTATTAGTAAATTGATATAAAAAGATAAAACATGAAATGCTCCCAAGTAACGGTATTTTAAATGAATGATGACATTTTCCCGACAACTAAGTTATGCACGTAGTTACGACTAGCGTAATACCGGCTGACTAAACTATTGATTGCAAAGTGGAACGATTTTGCACAGGTTTATGTTCAAGTTTATGTTATTTGAAACTGAAACATTGTCGGAACATAACGGCAGGACTTGTTATTGCAAAGAAGTATCTGCTAGGTGGAGATCATGGAGTGCATGATGGGAAATATGCAGAATGAGCTTCCATTACTTGGCGCACCGTAAATGAATATTTTTGAAAAGCATGTTTCGAGATTTTAGTGGGTTTAAATCTGCTATTATCCTTGACTTGAGCTACTCCAGGCAACACCGACGTCGGCTCAAAGCACCGCCCCTCACCCCCACAATCTAAGGTAAGGAAATACTTTTTGTCTTTATGCACTTATATAATATATTGCACCCTTTGACACAGTTCAAACAATGACGGACTTCTAACTGTAACGTTACCCAGTAATAAATAAGACTTGAGTGCATTGTTTTGCTATTTTTAGTTACCTGACAGGAGTAACTCAAAAGTTAATGAATTAAAATATTTTCTCATTGTCAGATACACACTTGACAATGACCTGCTGAAGCCAGAAGAGCGGCTCTTCTATGAGAAGAATGGATTTTTTGTCGTTAGGAATCTTGTGGCCGACGAGGACGTTGACTTGTTCAGGTGACGGCGTAAAACGTCAACATAAAATGGAAATTAAGTACGAAATAGTTTTACCTGCGTCTTTCTGTCTTTAGGAAGCAGTTTGAGCGCATTTGTCAACGAAAAGTCAACGTTCCCGGTCTGGTGGTCATGAGAGACGTGGCCATTTCCAAGTCGGAGTTTGTTCCTGATCAGAAAGCCGTCACCAAACTCCAAGATTTCCAGGAGGATCCTGAACTTTTCCGGTACTGCACCTTACCGGAGGTATGAAACACATTTGTCAATGTTGTGCTTGGAACACTAACGGAAAATTAAAATCTGACCTTTCTTTTGTCAGATCTTGAAGTACGTGGGCTGCTTCACAGGACCGAACATCATGGCTATGCACACCATGCTCATCAACAAGCCTCCCGATGCAGGTAAGAGGACGCTCTCAAATTGACAACCGGATTTTCGAAAAGCTCATTTGTGTTTGCAGGAAAGAAAACATCTCGCCACCCGATGCATCAGGATCTGCATTACTTCCCATTCCGACCTGCCGACCGCATCGTCTGCGCCTGGACGGCGTTGGAGCGGGTCAACAGGCAGAACGGATGCCTGGTGGTCCTGCCGGGAACGCACACGGGCACGCTGAAGGAGCACGACTATCCAGAGTGGGAGGTCCGAGCGCCGACGTAGAATCACCCCCTGGCTTGAAAGCCTGATTTGAATTTCCTCACTGGCCCCGTACTCAGGGTGGAGTGAACAAGATGTACCACGGAGTACGTGACTACAACCCAGAGCATCCCAGGATTCACCTGGAGATGGAGAAGGGCGACACGGTCTTCTTCCACCCGTTGCTGATCCACGGTTCTGGAATGAATCAGACGCAAGGATTCCGTAAGGTACGACAGCAAATCCGATCAACGCTTGCAAAAGTGTGACGTTTTTTTGTTTCCAGGCTATCTCCTGCCACTACGCCAGTTCCGACTGCCATTACATCGACGTGAAGGGAACATCGCAGGAGAATATTGAGAATGAAGTGAAGGAGCTAGTGTCCAAGAAGTACTCCGGGACTGTCGGTATCACCTTCCAGGTGATTTCAGCATTTCACTGACACCACTTGAAAGCAAAGGCAATAAAGACTAAACTCATTTGTCGCCCCCTACAGGACACTTGGGCTTTCCGAGGCCGCCTGGTACAGGGAGAGCGACGCGGTCTTTGAGACAAGCCGACAAACAAAATTGTTTTAATAAGCAATCAGCTGCTGTGTTCACTTTACAAAAGATAATTGTGATAATTAGTCATAATTTGTGCACTTAAGCTTAACATTGACTGACAGTTTTGACACTCTGGAGGGGAAAAAAAAAAAAACTTGAACTCAATCCTTAAACTGCCTTACAACTGAATTTACGGGACACTTTAAATAAATGTACACTAGCTGTTTTTAATATGTTTTAATAATAAACTACTTGAATCGACGTTATTTGTGTCGTTCAAAGTCCCTCCTCACTTTCTCTCCTCCCACTCTTCCTCCCGCCTCTCATCCGCCCTTCTTACTTTTCTCCGCACAAGTTCCGTCGGCAGTCTGTTCCCGCTCTCCAAGATGTCTCGAAGTCCGCTCTTCGCTCTGTCTTGCCTCATCACCCTCCTCATCCTCACTTGTGAGTTCATCCTCTGTGATTCTATTCGGGGGGGGGGGCAAAATCAGTCAGTTGAGTATTTGGAGCAGCTTGGAAAATATTTGAGGGGAAAAAAATAATTTCTTACCTTCTATGATGTCTTTTGTATGTGTTTACCAACATTAAATCAGCCCAAGCACATATTTCACATTCAAAAGCATTTTAATTGTTCTGCCTAGCATAGATAAACAAAAATACATTCCAAGTGAATATTTGTCTTTAGTTTCCAGTTTCTGTGAAAGTGCCGACGACCCCAACGCAGCTGATGTCAAAGGTGATACTCGCGAAACACATCATAAATATTCACAACTATGGCTAACCTTCAAGTGTTGAACTCTGACCCCATCAGCACCAGAGGCGGCGCGACGTGTGTTCATGCCCGAGGCGGACGCTGCCACCTTTTTCAAACGCCGCAGTCGCCGCTCAGTGAGATATTACGAGCAGCTCGGTGAGTCGTACGCTGACTAGATCAAAAAAAGCAAAATATGCGGCTGCTAAGTCAATTAAGTGTGAAGCCCCCTTGAATATTCATCACGGGCCTTCAGAAGGAGTCACGGGATATCGCGGCGCAGTGTCCCTTCTCACGCGAAACGCTCGGTCGCCGTGTGTTTCCAGCCGAGCAGAGGGTGTTTCGGATAAACGCCGAGCGCCGGAGGGAGACCAACGAAGAGAAACGCAACGAGTACGAGAACTACGCCGAAGAGGATCGCACCGGTAAAATCTTTCATTCTACAAGAGAAAAATAATCAACCTAATTTTGTGTGATGTAATAAATTTTGTTAGAAAAATTATATTGAGGAAAAAAAATTGCAATCACAATATTGACGGGGGAAGAGAAAAAAAAATATTTTTCAAAATCATTTGGCGCTACATCACAATAAGACCTAAATATTGTTTCAAAATGTACAGGTTGTAAAATAGTAAATACAAAATGAGATCATGTTATGTTTTGTCTCCTTTAGAACAAGGCGAACGAAGCAGAGAGAAGCAGGAGCAATATCGCGAGTACAACTATGACGGACAATACCCTCGCTTTCACTGGTTTCACTAATTGTCTTCAAGTGAACCGTATATTTTAATATAGCTTAAAATATCCTAAAAATGTTATAAACAAATTCTGCTTTGTGTATAATTTTTTTTTTTTTTTTTTTACATTGGACACACTCAACAAATAAAGTCAACATTACGTAAGGCATGTTTGTTTTAACTGCTTTTTCCACCGTGATTGTGAGCCTGAGGCGTTTGCAAACACAAGTGAAACGGTTTAGACTTCCAAAGCGTTTGATTTCCTGAGAAGGAAAAAAATTGGAGCCCGACAAAGACAAATTTTTGATGCGTTTACCACAGAGAGGTCAGGAATTCGGAGTATTCAAATGGAAGAAGAGACGAGCTGCGCAAGTCATCAGGCTGAAGTTATTTTCCGGATCGGAAAATCAGAAGGAGAAAAAGCAACAAAAAAAAGCACTCTAATTGCTAAAAGCTGATGTTGTCCTGTTTAAAATACAACCTGAGATTTCCGGGCTGGCGTGAGCCCCGACACCTGGAGAAGATTACAAAAATTTGTTTTGCCTTCACGCAGAAGACGAGAATCACATTTCATAATGTGTGCAGAGGGAGACGTGATTCACTGAGCGGCTCTCGAATCACCGAAAGTAAAAGACGAATACATTTCTAATAAATGACCAACCTTAGATGTTCTTCCAAGATCTTTTAAAGTACAGAAACATGCCGAGTTTTTGCATGATGGGGGATCATCTCGGGCCCGCTGCAAAATTCTTGCTCTCTATTATCACAAAATCATAGTCAAGTATTTCCTTGTGATGTAACAATATTTAGAGGGAACACCCAAAAAGGGAAACGACTCAATTCTTTGCATATTTAGAACTTTTCCCTTCGGCCAATGCAGATCAGTGGTTTAATTTCTTCCAAATGTCACAAGATCAAAATTAAAAGTCATTTTAAAAAAAAAATTGGTTCTACTTTAAACTGTTGAGGAACCTTCCGTGTTCTTCCCCTCGCGGTTTGAGAAGCTCTCCGCCTATTTTTGGGCCTGTTTTCTCCTGTGGGAGAAAAGAAGAAGAAGAAGCAGCGATTTTATCTCATGCAGACGGAAGGAATGTAAAAGTCTTGGATGCTTTTTAGATAACGCCGCGTTTACCTTCAGCATTCCGTCACGCTGCCATTTGAAGAGACCGCAGTTGCTGGAAAAATACGAGATGAATACCGAGTTAAAATTTCAAAGCAGAGATGTTTCGAAGGATTCAAGGTTGCTTGCTACCTGCAGTGTTTGTGCGGGAGTCTGTCAAGGGCGATGGCTCTCTGGCCGCACGGGCACTTGAAGAAACGTTTGAGGGCGTCGTGCCAGCGCAGCGGATGACTCTCGGCCACGCAGCGATCGGCCGGTTTGAAATACGTGTAGTTGCACTGCGAGGGGAAAAAAAACGAGAACTCGTAAAGTGGCGGCGTTCTATTTGTCGGTGGCGGACAGGGAGTGACCTTTTGACAGGAAACAGCCCGACACTTCATCTCCCGGATGCCCTTCATTTTCTCCTCCATCTGCTCCTTCTTCACTAGCGCGTCAAAATATCGCTCCTGGAGTTGATACTCAGCCTGCGAGGGGCGGCGAAAATAAACAAATTGAAATGAGAGAAAAAAAAAAACTGCGGGAAGCAATTTCAGCAGGTGCTTCGTACCGCCTGTAGTGCTGCTCCATGGAGAGATTTGGCGTTGAGGATTTTTTGAAACTCCGCCGACTGAATGTAGTCGCGTTCACCTCGCTGTTTCTTCTCAGCCGGCTCATCAGAATCTCCGTGCTCGACTGCGTGGATGATATTGAACACACGGTGGTTACTGCTTATTAATTCCACAAAACGGGTTACGTGTGGTTACCGTCGGGCGAGGTGAGATTTTTCTCCACCCGGGCGCTGATCTCGCCGCTGCTCGTCCTTTTCCTCTTGACAGCGTTGGGGTCTTCCTTCTCCAGCGCCATCCCCTTGGCTCTCAGCTTCTTCAGAGCCGCCAGCTTGGTGGCGGAGAGGCTCCGGGCGGTGGCGGGGGGCGGGGTGGCGTCGAAGAAGAGGACGTCCTCGCCCTTTGCGAAGCCTCGACCCAGCGTGGGGGTTTGCGGCGTGGCGGGGCTTTGGCCGGTCGCGGGGACGCCTGCTTTGGGGGATGCCGGTAAAGACGAAGCGGCTGACTTGGGCACTGCGACCGCTCGACGTTGACGATTCAGCAGGAACTCCCTCTGCTTCTGTTTCTGCTGCTTGAGAAGGTCTGAAGCTGAGATGGACTGGACAGGAGCTCCTTGTGCATCTTTCGGGGCTGACGGACAAAATAAAAACTCTGAGCCCGTGGTGACATTGGGTCGACATTTGTCCTGAGTTGCATACCTTGTATCAAGTGCTTCTTGAGCTGCAGAGCTCCCGGCGACGGCACCGACATCAAGCTCTTGAATTCGTTCGAGCAGTTTGACACCTCACCAGACGACTTCAGAGCTACAAGATGGAGACAAATTGTCAGCATGACACGTCACTCCATCCGTGGAGGAAGGATCCAATGAAATGTCTGGAGTCGTGTTACCGAGCATTTTCGCATGAAGGATGTGACGAGCGGAACCTTTCACAAAGAGCTTGTCCAAAGTTGTTTGTCCTGATTTTTGGGGTTTGGACGCAGATCTGCGCCAGATATGGATGCGATTAGGAAAATGTCACTTGAGAGCAGACGCTGTCGTTGGACTCACAGTGATGCCGCGCAGGCTGCCGACGAGACGCCGCCGTAGTGAAAGCCGTCCTGACACAGGCGCTCCCTGAGGCTGACGCCCTTCACCTTGCTGGGCGCCTTTCCGGAGAACGCCGACTGCAGCTCGGAGCGCTTGGAGCTCATCTTCTTGTACTGGGCCTGGACGTGATATTGGCAGAACTGGCACTCGTACTGAAGGCAGAGAGAAGGATATACTTATTTATTTAGAACGAATTAGAAATGACTCATTGAAGCCAAAAGTGTATTCCCATATTATATTGACAGTATTACCATGTTAACAAGCTGAGAGCAGGGGTCTCCATTTTTCTTCATGGCTTTGCACGTGCCGTAATCTTGAGCTTCGCCCATCAGCAACACCTTCTGCGGGTGATCCACTGTCAAACTGACCTGCATGTTATAAAATAGAAACTTTTTTTAAATGACCTGCCTGAACATGGCAGTAATCAAAGCCGACGTTAATCAAAATAATATTGGTATTTTAATGTGAGATGTTTGCGCTCACCCCATCATATCCGTCTTTTTGTTTCATGGAGTTGGGGTTGAGGATTCCGATGACGCTGCCTGTTTCGGTCTTCCAGTGCTCCTTGTGGACGTTTCCGAACAGCAAAAGCGACACGAACACGTCCAGGTTGTGGAGGTCGTTCAACTTCCAGATGCTAAATGTTTTCCCCTTTATCGGCAGAGATGTTGCGGCGTAAAAAAAACGAGAAAGCCTCGAAAGCGTCGTTGGAATCGAATACGGGATTCTTACGCTGGTGCTGCTTTGCGGTGTTGCTTTGCTGACCAGCACGCCAAACGTCACCCAGTCGCTGTCCTCCAGCTTCTCACGTTTCAGGCGCTCCGGCACTTGTGACAGGCGGATGAGGCGGCGGTCAGCCATTTTACGGTCCATATCGCTGGATGAAACGCGTGGCTTTCTGAAAAGTACACAAAATGGTTGATTAAAAACATGCAGAGATTTGAATGTGCCTAATTAGAGCTTTCCGAAAAAACTCCTGACCTGAGCCGCAACCCGGAGTATTTCTCCATCGCCACATCTTTAGGAAGAGAGTCCAGCTTAGGCGGTTCTGCTGAAGAAGAAGTCGGGCCAGGTCTGCTCTGGAAGGTTGTAGACAGACGCTGAGGAGTGGCCGCCTTGCTTTCCACAGGCAGGAAGGAGCTTCCCATCTTAATCTCCACCAATGGTGCTCTGGCTTCTGTTATGAAAAAAATAATACACTAAGAAATGAGCGGCGCAAATAACTCAGGTGATGAGTTTAACCTGGTGAAGTGCTGGATTTGCTTTGGTGGGTCACTCTGGGTTTGCGTTTGACTGAGTCGGCGTTGCTCAGCTCGGAGATAAAGTCAGAGGACTCCTGGCTTCCTGTTTTTCCTGGATTGGGCGACGATGTCATTAATATTTCAGTGAAACAGACCGCCATGACAGTGAACATAATTAATATAGACTATATTAGCACATTTCACTTGTACCTGATTCATTTTTTAGCTTCTGTGTCACAGCCGCTGGCTTTGCTGGGATACGTTTTTTGGAGGCCTGACTGGACGGCAAAGGTTTCAGAGTGGGTGAGCTCCCTGATGGTTTCACCGAGGAACAGGAAGCACTCTGGCTCGCTTCCAGCTGCTTCTGCAATGCCTGCATTTTCTCCTGCATCTGCCTCAACTCCGCTGAACATGATGGAAAGGGGGGAAAAAAATCCATGAAATATTAACTTGTGGTGTGTTCTGCAAGAAATGACGCAGATACAAACCTTGTAGCTCCTCTTGGGACCTGTTAAGACTCTCATTGGCTTTGGTAGTATTTTCTTTCACCACCTGCTCTTCTTTTTCAATATCATCCACATCTCCAAATAGCTCAGTCAATTCATCCTTCGGCTCCACATACTCTTCGCCATCGTCATTGTCAAACAGGTCATCCAAGTCATCTGCTTGCTGCTGCTGGTTTTCTTCGCAGCCATCATTTTCAGCCAACAGGGATGTCAAAATGTCCAAATCGTCTTCACCTGGATAAAAAGTAAAAAATGTACTGCTCAACAAACAATAGACACAAAACATTCTCATTCACACCTATGGACAATATAGAGTGCGCCTGAAATGCATTTAATTTAGAATATGGAGGAAATTGAGAGGAAAAATGCCAAATAAAATAAAAAAAAAATACTTACAATCCATTATCAAGTAGAGTCAACTTGATTGCACCTGCCAAGCTACAGGACAAACACGGTTTAATTTGCAGTAACATTACAAGTACAGTACACATTAGACATTTTACTTGGGCGCATGTTACAAAACCACCATTTTATTTCATTTTTTACGAAACCACCATTTTATTAAACCGCCATTAAGATGTGAATATAATTTTATTAGTTACAATATAGTCAATCCACGAAATTCAACATACGAAGACAATCAACTTACCACTTAAGTGACAAATTCCCACCTCGTGTCTTCTATAGTATTCAACGGAATTAAAACGTCGTTTCAGTATATTACTATTATTTTTGTAACACAAATATATCCGTGTTTTGTCGTTTAACAAACCATTTTTGGGCTCTTCTTCTTCCCAAAGTGAGGGAGAAAATCTAAACTGGCGCTAAACTGAGGACCCCAGTTGTCAAATCATTTTTAGGTGGCTCAAATGTGCCTGATTGTAAAAGCTCTCTTGATATTCGATTTACTTCTTAGTTAAGGCTAAAATTTTCTAAAATGTACAAAAGTAAAACTGATTACTAAATAGATAACAGAATGCAGAAGGAGCATAGTGTACCGGCAATATTTTATTTTACAGCAGTGGGAAGGCAAATGTTAGGGCAGCAAAGTCGGCGTGCCCTATTGTCGACATCCTAAAGAGTAGGAAAAGCGTTTTTGTTTTTTTTACAAGGAAACAAATAATGGACTTTAATACAGTATTAAGAGAAGCATAATTGTAAATATATGCTGTAATAATTGTAAATACATGCTGAACATTCAATTGTCAATGGAGATATCTGCATATTAATTTCACCTAAATAGGTTTGAGGGACATAAAGTCATTATTTGGATAAAGATGTGAATAAAAATAGAATTACCATAAAAGTCCAATACTGTATTTGTCTTCACATGGTGGAGGAAGGCGATCGTTTTCAGGACCTTGAGGACTACATTCACACCAGTTGTTAAGATTAAATCATTTTGAAATGCATGGACATGTGCTCTTATCACAGAGAAAACAATGCTCTGACCTGATGACATCAATTTATTTAACAACACATTTTGCAAGAGCAGTGTGCAGGGTCAAAAGGTTGCCAAGGTGTGAGCCTCCTAAAATTAAATATACCTGCTTATGTAAAGTCTATGTGCCTGATGATAAATTTCAAATATCCCAATAGTACAAAAGCCCCCGAGTGACAGATTTATTTAAAGTCTCTATACTTGGACATTCCTTGCATATTGCCTTGACTCATGCAAACAAAACTGAGATGCCGTCAAACACGAAAAAGATATCAACTCTTCCGAATCTTGCATTTGAACAAGCAAGGACTTGAATCACTCTCGTCTCATCACAGGAAACAGTTAAGTCCAGAGGAAGCCTCAGATTAAAGTGCAATTACGGCTATCACTATTATAAACGAACGAGACGGGGGCTAGTTGATGCAGTCCATGATGTGGATCTGCAGAGTGTCCAGATCTGGCAGTATTGCGTCGCATTTTGGACAAACATGTGTGGGAATACCGCCCTGACGCTGCCAGTTGGTGCCTGCAAGACAAAAACAAAACAAAAAAACTGCTGTGGCCATTTTTTTCCACCCCAACCACAGACTGTTGCTTTAAAGCATCAAGTCAAGAAATCAATAACAAAAATCATACCTCTTGAAACTAAAGCTTGCCCTTGTGCATTTGGATTCGGCACATGTCTTCTTCGCATTTCACCTAACGTCTGCCTGTGGACACACAATTCGGCAAGAGTGAGGAAACGGAACGTCATGTGAATAAGGTGTAATTGCGCATCTTCTACGCAAGGTGGCAGCAGCCATTTGTATAGCTATTTTCTTGTTTACTTTATATTAGCAAGGATGTTATGGAGAAGGGGCACTAATTATGATTTATAGACAACTGATGCTAGCAGAGAGTTGGGGGGGAGGTTAAAGATTTTCTTCTTCCTATGAGGAAAATAACTGAGAAGCATATTTAAGATGAGTTTTCAGTAAATGGGACAGTTTTGCTTCTTGCATAGTGGTCATATTTGTTTGCTAACTGAATTGCCTGCCTGTAGCCACTTTGCATTGGCTGCTACCACCTGTTTGTCAATCTTTCGCCATACCGGCTCATCTCCTCCTGCAGATGGATGTTCTGCTTCTTTACGTATTCCAGCTGAACAGAGAGACGCTCCCTCTCCTCGTGCAGTTTCTCCCTCGCCGCCCGCTCGGCGTAAAAATCAGAGGAGTAGACCTCAGCCTGGGAGGAGAGGGAATCGCCACGATTCAAACACATCAAATTGAAAAATTAAGATGTTAAAAGAAATACAAGACTAAAAATATGGCTTTCAAGATCCACAAAATTGCCCACCTGCGCCTCCAAAACAGAGATGGTCTCCAGCTCCTTCTCCTTCTTGAAGACCTCCTGCTTCAAGCTGTCAATGTGCTCCTGCTTGGTGGCCAGAGCCTTCTCAGCGGCGCTGAGCTGACTTTTAAGCTCGTCCACCACCTCCTTGCCCACCAACCCGGCCTGCGGCACCAGTGACTTGACTGATTCAAAGCAAATAGCAAACCGGCGAATAATTTTGCTGCTTGACACATTACCTCTCTCTTCTTCTGCTCTTCCTGGAGCTCATTGTAGTCTTCGAACAGTTTAGCGTAGGCGTCCTTCAGCTGGGCCAGGTTGCTCCTGATCCAAAATGAATTTCATGACATGTCATTCAAATGGAGAAATTAGTGATGGGGAAAATGAAGCTTCAAAGTTGCTTCGTGAAGCGATTGCTGTATTTTTTGACGCCTCTAGATGGCACTGTGTTTGAAGCTTTATTTTCCCATCACTGCTGCGAGTACGAGTGTTCACGGACCTCTCCTCCCCGGCCTTCTTCTGCACGATTAAGCTCTGCGCCTGAATGCTTTCGAGTTGGACCTTGAGCTTTTCGTTCTGCGATTTAACAGCCTGCGTGTCGACCAGTTGGGCCCTCAGAGTGGCCACGTCGTTCTCCATCTCGCTACATCTGCGGTGAGAATCAAGTTGAGGCATAATAGTGCTATCCTATATGTTTGTTTTCCCTCAAAGTAATTGTTAACAAACCGCTCCTGCAGGTTCTTCTTCATGCCTTCTGCTTCATCCAGCTTACTCTGGGCCAGCTGCAGCTTTTGAACCAATGCCATCATCTGTGATTTTATAAACTCGGAAGCCACCTGGAATGCAAACAAACATTTCAGACAATTTTGATAATTGATGTCCAACCACTTCCTTGTGAGAATCCGGTTATTCATTATTTATTTTGAAGGACTGATTTTGACTAACAGCAGGGAATTTACTCAGATACATAAAAACGTGAATACCTCGACCTTCTCCGAATTGTCTCTGGTCTCTTCTGTCAAGCTGGTCTGTGTTGTTATGGTCGCATGTTGACTCTTCTTTTCCTCCATCGTTCTTATTCTGTTAAGAGAGCAACAAGGTTGAGGGAAAGAATTGATGGACTGCATTTACGAATGATAAAAAAATTTTTTACATGTCAACGGTTGCTTGCAGTTCGGCCTGCAGCCGCTCGGCTCGCTGGGTCTCGTTCCTGAGGGATTGCAGCAGGTGACTGACGGTCACCTCCTCACTGTCCAGACGGGACGCCGTCATGCTGGCGTCGAGATGTTTGCTGCTCTCACTGGCGTCTTTCAGGACGCTGACGCCACCTTCGTCCTGAAAAGACAGTTGTCTTTTGATTAAACACCGCTAACCCGCTTCAAGGTTGATATTTTTCTTCTCACCGACACAGATATGATCTCGATGAAGGAGTCTTCACAAGAGCTGGGCTCGCACTTCAGCTGCAGCTCGGAGTTGAGAGCCACCAGGTCGTTCTTCTCCGCCTGCAGTCGGCTGACCAGAGCGCGCAGGGCGTCCGTTTCGGGGCTGTGACTAGAAGGCACTACCTGTAAATTACATGTTGAGGGAAAATTAGGATTACATTGCTCATCGTGTGGATCCCTGCCGCTTTCCTGATTTGTGTTTGAAGAATCTATCTACTGCAAGCGCACTCACTTGTGAGCCATCCAAAGCACTGGGTGACTGCGTAACTTTCTTGCTGAGCTCCTGGTTTTCCATAGCCAGAGCCTCCATCTGAACCCGGGCCTCCCCGAGCCTCGTCTCCAGGAACACCCGCTCCTGCCGCTGCTTCTCGCGCCACAAGAACAGCTCCTCAAAACGCTCTTTCATCGACAGGTTGGTCTGACGCAAAGCCTCTGCGGGAACGGGGGAAAAGCACGTCAAGTGGACGTCATTTCGATAACGTGACCTTAACTCACCTTTAAGGTTGCGGTTTTCCTGAATAAGAGTTTTCATCTGGACCAACGCCTCCTCTGACGTTTCCACCATACTGGGGGAGCGAGGAGTCTCTCCATTCAGTACGGGCTCTACGGAATCCATGATACTGAGAGAAGTAAAAGACAAACGGTTGCTCTTCACAGCAATAATACTGTTTGGAAGGGTTGCAAAAAGGAAGAAAGTCACTTAACTGCGTAATAAAGTAGCTCACTGAAAATTCCCGTAATTTTGCAAGCCCGGTTTCAAGCGATACTGTCATAGACGTATTCATTATTGTGGCATTGTTTAGTCTTAATATTTTGCGGTTCCCACAGTGGTAAATTTATCTCTTCGGATTGTCGTTACAAAGCCTGAAAAGTGACTCAGGACTTAAGTATGCGGTACTAGCAAGAAAAACAACCAGACGCTGAAATGACATCATGTCATCTGCAGGTCACATGACATCTTAATCACGGCGTGGACGTCCATCGGGTCGGATGGAAAAGTCAACATAAAAAAAAGGATGACGAGGGTGGTTTGTCTTCTATTAATAAAATATACAGTAAAGTTGAAAGCGCTTTTCATGAAAACACATTCCAATAGCAGTTTTAGATTTGTTTTAAGTCAATTTTGTGTTTTATTCGGATTTGTCTTGTTCTGTTTGTTTTAAATGTAGCTTAGTTTCGTTAGTTTCATCAGTATTTTGTTTTTTTACGGCTGCTTTTCATTCCAATGTGCGGTCTTGTTTTCGTTGTGGAGACAAATCTCTACGATAGACACGTGGAAGAGTAAACTTGACTTTTAGACGAAATATTACACTCTATCGACTTTCTCTTTCGATACGTACTAAATGACGAGCCAAGTTTCCTTTCAAAATTAATTTAGCTGTGAAGTCAACACATTTCCGGACTGCGTCACAACAAACCAAGTAAATAAGTTTAAAACTGACCTTCTGTGGAATCCGAAAAGCAAATTTAGATGTTCGTGTCGAACACAAGGAAGCAACACTTGAGATTAAGGTAAATGTTGGATTGTTGAGAACCTTGCAATATCCGCTTCTGGTTTGGGTAAAATTCAAGTCCAACACTGAAAAGAAAGACAATATAGTTATTGACTTCAAAATAAGATAAGAAACTCAACGCCCCCTTTCATTGGAGCCGTGAGAACACTAAAACCTTTTATTTTGAAGACGTCTTCGTCTCGTTTTCCTGTTATGAGATACGCACACTTAACGGAAACTGTTTCCTTTTGAGTGACGTCACAAAGGATTTAAGTCGTAGCTACGACGCGTCGGTTCTCGTTTTACGTCAATCACTAACGTCACGCCGTGAAGCATTTCGCTCAAATTTTAAGCATATTTACCATATTTACCAATTTTATGCTTTAATCTCGGGTTAGCGATGGATGCCGTACAAATTCTGGTGTTGTCGCTGCTGTAGAGACAAAATACCATCGTAAACCGATTATTTTATCTTGAAGCTATTGATTCTGAAATATTCAAACAGTTCCCCTTTAAAGTTCTCAAACATTTGGATTTTTAATTGAATTTGCTGCATATTTTCTCAAGTTTCCTATAAAAAAAAAGGAAATTGCAGCCTTTATTCAAGCATGTTGGCATTCAATTTAAAATCCACTAGATGGCAGTGTTGTACACACACAAACGGGTAATTGTGTGAACGTTGTCAAGTTTAAATGTTCCTTTGCTCTTTCATCAGTCTCCTTTGTTACTACAAATTTGCATAATACATAATGGATGAAAGGAAGGAAAGAATAAAATAATTAATTACAGGTATGCGAGAAGGAAAGAAAAAGGGGGTCATTTTGAACTCTGACAAAAAAAAAACTATTTTTTGTAAATGCATTCCCAGTTTGTGTAGCAATCTCAATATTTAACTCTGAATTGAAAAGTGAGTCATGCGACAGAGGAATTCCATGTACACCAATCAGCCCACACTTGACCCACTTTTTCATGTGTCCCTGAATGCAGCACCGATGCTCCCTGCAGAGCTCTTAAAAAAGGAGGCGTGTGAGAAGGACACTTTGGAATTGGCTCCCAAAGTTTGCACGAAAGCAGCAGGTTCTTTGCGCTTTTCCAATTTATGGAGCGGACTTTTTGTAGTTGTAAGCGTCCAATTATAATTCAACTTGCAATTGCAAGCTGAACATCACTCCAGGGCTCCGTGATGACGTCCACGGTTATTCTCATTGCACTGCTTGGCGTATTTACGCACCGAGACACTTTGACGCACGGCTGCCAGCTGCCGTCCGAGTGGCGGCCACTCAGCGAAGGATGCCGCGCGGAGCTGGCCGAGATCATCGTGTACGCGCGGGTTCTAGCCATCCACCGGGAGCCCCTGGGCGGTGGGGTGGACAGCCTCTACAACTCCCTGCCCGTCGGATTCGGTTACGGGTACGAGGGCGCGGAGGAAGGGCTGCTGTACTCGGCGGAGGTGGAGCTGCTATGCGATCAAGCCTGGGGGAGCATGCTGGAGGTCCCGGCGGGGTCCCGGCTTAATTTCACCGGCCTGGGCTACCTCTCCTGTCAATCTCACACGGTGATGGAGAACTACTCCTACTTCTTCTTCCTCAGGTATACAAACTAGTTGAATTGACAAGTGCACCCCCTAGGAATATTTTATTCAATCCAAATATTTGTGACCTACTCTAAATTCAATATTTTTCCATGGTCAGTTCTTGATGGTTGTGATGGAGACAACAAAGTATCTCACCTGACATGTGCGGCATCCTTTCTGAATGTTCACGATTTCTCCACTAGGATGGATGAGAACTACAACATCTTGCCCCACGGCGTCAACTTCCAGGACGCCATCTTCCCCGACACGGCCGAGAACCGGCGCACCTTCTCCAGCCTCTTCCAGTTCTCCAACTGCACTCAGGGGAGCCAGCCGTTCCACACTTTCAGCCCCGAGTGGGACACTGCGGAAGACAGCAGGGTAGGGTGTTAATATTTAATGTTGTGGGGGGCAAATTGTTCAGGAAAGGAGATACTCAAGGAGGATTTGGGTTTGTTTCCAGCATGAAAATATAGCTAGCAAGAAAGATAACTAGCGTAAAGCAGGCTGGTAAGCTAAACATTTTTGTTCCTCTGCTGACTGCTCATGGGCAGCTCGAGAAAACATGCCATGACATGTTAAAAAGGAATTGAATTGTTTTACTGGCTGTAAAAGTGGGGGGAGGTTAAGGTCCCCCCCAACCCCCCTCGCAACTACGCCTCTGTAATTGAACTATTCTTGGGGTTTTGAATCCACTCGGGTAGAGAAACGTACTAATATGCAGCAAGCACGTGATTGGCCGCACAACGTGTCACCCGGTGAGGATTAAAGCAAGCGACTGAGGGGCGGCGGAGGTTAAAGGTCAAATAGCAGAGATGTTCATCTGTGACGGACGCAAACTTACTTGACCCTGAGCACAAAGCAAAAGAGCATCTTTGGTTCGTGTGTGGCTTTGACCTCCAGGCTTGCGGATGACAAGCGCTCGCACGTCTTTGGGGGGGTCGTGGAGGTCAAGGCGAGGCAATACAGGTGTTGAGGAATTTCCCAAGATTTTTTTTTTGTCACCTCTTGCCATACAGTTTGGGAAAAACTTCATTCCCGGGTGGACACTTGCGGAGGGGGGGGTGTTGTTTCAGCCCCGTGGGAAGCAGACACCCCCTGAAGGACACACAAGAGACTTCCTCTCTTTTCAAAACCCTTCATTAGAGGCTACCATGTAATCTTTCCACTGAAAGATAAGCCATTATTTCCCCCGATCCTATTATTATATAATGCGAAATTAACATTTAACCTGTGCTGATGAGAGAATTGCTCAAAGCTAGTATAATATTTTATGGCTCTCGTAAATGTTTTACATGGACTTTCATCAGCTTGAAAGGTAGTTAATACCAAAATATTTTGTTCAAATGTTATAATTTACATGGGTGCCTTAAACAGTTATTTTTACAGCTGGCAGGTAATACGCGGATGTTTTGACAGATGTGTGCATGTTTTAGATATCCCACCGAGAATCAACCTTCTTGAGAAAGATTTCACAATTGCAAATATATTACAGTATTTTGATTGGACTTGCATTGTGTAGATGTTCCTCTAAAATTGTCACTGGAGGAGAAATAAAAAAAACATATCAGGGCGTATAAAGGTGCTCCTGGTGTGCAGTGATGAAAGAAGAAGAGTAATATACTCCAAGTGCATGCTGGGTAAATCACATCACTTACACAGCCAGACGCTGAGAGGTTTGTCCTCCAGTTTGGTGAGGAAAATAAACAAGCGGTTGACTCTGTGCTCCCCCCCACCCCAGCTGCTGTGCTCCTCCATGCAGGCGGCGCTGTTCGACGAGGAGGAACGAGCCCGCGACCTGCAGGAGCGCCTAGCCGCCGCCGAGCGCAGGAACAAACAACTAAAGAGCCGCGTCCGTAAAGTGAAGCGCTCCCTGAGGAACGCCCGCAAGGCTACACGCAAGGCCGAGCAGGAAGCGCAGGACCTGCTGGTGAGGCTCACGGCGGCCGAACGCCAAGTCGGCCATCACCTCAACACCATCACGCAGGAAGAACCCCCGCCGGGGCGATACGCCGGCTCGGCCCTACGGCAGAGAACTCGACTCTGATCAAACCTGAACGTTGGACTATGAGAGACTGCTGGGCGGTCTTTGTGGACAAAAACCATCCCAGTATCTGGATTTCAGTCTCCATTTGAGATTTTCTCCATGTTGAGTCATAAAGGGTAGAAAATCAAGTTCATAACATTTATTCAAAATGCTCAAATATGATTCCTATCCAATATCACCTATTACAGCATATAGAATAAAATCAAAGCAGCAATCTGATTGGCTGCAAAGTTTTTACTCCTATTTTGATATAATAAACTAGATGGAATGTGAATATTTTTTGAAATTGGGATGTATGTTGATCTTGTAATGTGTCTGACTTTTAGGGTGTTAAGAGAATTGTAGGTCAGAGGATACCAAGTGTGGAGAGTGTGCATGTCTGCTTCATCAAGTGAATGGAATGTGTGTTGTGAGGAGGTCAAGAACAGCAGGACGGCGCTGAAATATTCCTCTAATTAAGCCTGAATGGAAAGTCTTATTATTCGTTTTGAGATGTAATGCAGGGAAAATACATCACCTCTGTATATCGACTTCCCATAATGAGGGATTTTTTTTCCACGTTTAACCTGCAGGGATAGAAAAAAAAGAATATTTACAGGGATTTGAAAATCATTCAGAGACATATCAAGCTATCGGAAGCATCGTAACAATTGTGGATTAGGTTGGGATGATGGAGAAAACATGTGGCGGAAGGTCCGATTTTTTTTTGCAGCATCTGCAAACAATGTGTTTGCCGGCTTCTGATGCAGAATTCCAACTGGAGCCAAGAAAGGTAACAATTGCCTGGAGAGTTTGCGGCATCTGTCTTTTGTCTGCTCAACATCTGTTTTACACCAAATACCTTAGATGCTCTATTCGGCCTTATTGCCACATGCACGGAATCTAAACCCTGCTGGTGGGTTGGGGAGGGGGGGGGGGGGGGGGGGGAGAAGAAACACAATTAGAACAATATCAAAAAGGAAACAAGTGTGATGAAAAGGAAGATGAAAAAAATCCCAGATGTTTTCGTGATCATTCAGGATTTATTCCAGGAGACAAAGAAGAACAAAAGAGAATCCAGCCTGTGTCGTCATGGTAACTGATATGTGCACATGATTGTCGAAGGCATCCGATATACAAGCCCGGTGGACACGCAAAGTCAGAAGTATCAAGACGCCGGGGCGTCGTTGAGCGTGAGTGACGCTGGCGTGCCAGATGGGCGAGGACCAAGACAAAGAAGACCGAGGAGACACTTGGTCACCATGACAAGCACTGCAGAGAGACTTTCAGTCCTACAAACAATCGTCGAGGCCCTAATTCAGACCCAGATTGAGTTAAGTGAAATATTTCTTTTATTTTGAATATTTTGTTTGATCTGTTGAGGCAAACATTATTTAATTAAAATTAATATAATTATGGCCACAAATATAAATAAATAAAATAAATGAATTTGTCTGTAGAACTGAAACTCCATTCTGTGACAAAATGTTGGACATCGGTGCCAGAATCGTTTTTTTTTTTTTTTTAACACAACACAGATACGATACTGTTGTCATATGAGAGCCACTTGAATTCCGTAACAGTGTGTTTCAGAGTTGTCACAGCTTTGGATTTCTTCATTTAGAATGGCAAAAAACGCAAGCCTGAGATCAATAAATGTTGTTCACTGACACTGAACTGGTACTGGAACACGAAACATTCGACTCCACTGTCAAAAGTCAAAACTCTTTAGTCCCGCCCCCCCCTGCCCCATCCGAACATTCCAAAGACAATACAATCAAAACACGCAATCGCTCATCCACGAACTCAAGCCAGCACATCAAATCATTCGTAAATGATCATTTATATTCACAATTTATATACAGAAGCATTTTAAACATTGCATTCAAAAGCAAAGACATACCAGCTCATGAAGCCTCTGCCCGTAGCACAGCACATTCATCAAAATTCAATCTCTTTTTTTGTGAAATTACCGATAATGGTCGGGAAATCATTTCTTTCCTATAGAAAAAAACAGACGTGAATTTCAGGGATTGAAGAGCAGGCTCTTTCTTTCCTGTATCACATTCCAATTCATCTACTTTTCAGGATTTCCTCCCCCCCTCCCCTCCCTGAAAAGAAAAAAAACAGAATTTTGAAAATGCATAGCAATCCATCTCCATATGTACAGCAAACAGGTTCATCACAAATAATCAGATTCAGCCCTTATGTATAAACTTTTTTTTTTTCTTCAATAAATGACGCTTAGTTTCCTCTGAGAAAAAACATGGAGCTCTAAAAAACGTTTGTCTTAGGGGTAATAAACGACTACTTTGACACATTCACGTTTGAATTCAAAACAAAAGACAGTTCACTAAGACAACATGCATCGAAAGACCCGCTAAAATAAACGGACAAGACGAAGCCGGGTCAATTTCGGGGGGTTGTGGGAAGATTACAGGTTGTCCTCCATGCAGTGGCTTTAAATAACATATGCATAAATACTTACAATCATGGCAATCAAGAGCTCACAAATCACCGCCATCCAAAAACTAGACCCACGAAAGGAGACAAAACACGTCACAAATCTCCAGGTGGATCGTCGCGTTCAGACATCCGGCGGCGGCACTCTCGGGAGAGGAAATAAACACACTCCAAAAAAAAAAAAAAAAAGATGGCAAATAACGATCATATCAAATCATATAAAATCCATCAAAGCATCATCGCTTTCCTGTCGAAATCTGCCGAGCCCCGTGTGAATTCCCGTCATATTCTTCGCTCTGGTCTTTGGCTACATATTCACGATCAAGTACGGGAAGCGTGGAGCAGCCATTGCGGCGGGAACACTTTTGATTGGCTAATAAGTATTTGAAAATAGCCAATTGAAAATGTCAACTCCACATTAGCAGTTCCACGCTAGCGTAATAAAGGGATAGCATCGAATGACAATCTGATATATTGCGCCGCTCTGCTTTTGCTGCAAAGGCCATTATCGCCAGTCAAAAAAAATAAAATAAAATTGCCGCAATCATGTGTATGTGCAACTTTTTACAATGCAAAAGTGAAATTCCGTACGGCTGCAGTTTTCCCTGAGCGAGACGGCGCGCGGCGACATCATGGCTTCGATCGACGGTGGCGAGGAACAGAGGGCGGGGCCGTTCTCAAATTGGGGCTGTCGTCACAAACCGATAGTAAACGAGACATAAGTATCGGGACACCTCGAAGTAGTGGAAATGGATTATCGAGGTGTCCCAATACTTTTGTCCATGTAGCGTACAACATTCGTAAAATCATTTGAAAGTACAATGCTCGATACAATCTCTTCTTGGTGTCAAATCTGTGTCGGTTATCCGGCCCCTCGTCGCGTAAAATAGATAAAAGCGCTAACTCGTATTTTCCTCTCGCAACAGTCATAAGTTACTTTTAAAGCACTTCTCGAAGCACAAAGACACAAAGAAGGACGAGCCCCAAAGAAAGATCTTAAAGGTGCTATGTGTGGCATTTTGAAAATGAACAAAACACTTTCCGAGAGCAGAGATGAGCGAGTGTGGGGGAACTCCATTTTGGGAGAAGCGTTTGGACTCCAAAGCTGCTAATTAGCATGAGGTAGTGGCCACCCATCGTCTTGATAATGATCTTTTGAATTTCCTAGCAAATTTGACAAGGATGGCCTTTTGAAAAAAAAAAAAAGCACACATACCACCTTTAAGTGAAGATAGAAAAACATTCCAGTTGCCAACAGTTTGAAAGAAAAGAACCAAACGTACATGGAATTCCATTGGTGAAGAGGAGATGAGATTCACATGTGACTCGGCGCCAGGCAGCTCATTTGGGGGGGGGGGTGATGCTGCGTGCTTACAAGGTCCTCTGCTCACCTCGGAGCAGGGCGAGGAACCAGCTGAGGGGGAGTAGGAGGACACAGGCATTCCTTCATCTCACAGCGCCGTGGCCTCCCAGCTGGTCCCCCGCGTCACCTGGCGTCACTTGGTCTCGGCGAGCACGGGGGCGGGCACCGCCGACGGGTGGCTCAGCTCGGCCCCCGCCGCGGGGGAAGCGGCCGCCGAGGCCAGGCTGCAGGGAGTGGCTGGCGTGGCGACACCTGGGGGAGGAGCCAAGACCAAAAAAAAAATTTGAATTTAATTTTATTAAATACAAAAAGTTCAATACTCACATTCCTTTCGCGGCGTCGCTACGTTGTCAAAAGTCTGGCTGGCGGCCGAGCCGGCGGCGGCGGGCCCGTTGCGGTCCGCCTGACTCGTACCCGGCTTCGGCCCGGGTCTGGCGGGGGGGTTGGAAGCGTCCACGCTGCTCCCCATGCTGCTACCCAGCTGCAGCCGCCTCATATGGCGAACCACCACGGTGGCGTTGAACGCTTGCTGGAGAGACCAGAGAAACAGTGAGCCGTCTCGGTAAACAACCGGCGAAGGAATAATCTCTTACCCTCCATTTGCTCTTGGCAAAGTTTTTCCTAATTTGCCGGCTGACGGATTCGTGGATGTTCTTGCAGAGTGCCGTGTCCCCGGCGATCCTGGCGCACGAGCGGATACTTTGTTAGCACTCATGACTCAATCAATACGGTTATTGATTAGATGTCTTGATGTCAGCCTGTGTCGCTCACCAGGGATGTCGGAGAGCCTGTTCGCAGGTGAACCGCTTAGCTGGATCTTTCTCCATTAGGTTGCTAATGAAATCCTTGGCTGGAGAAGATCAGGATGGAATCAGTGTGAAGAAGAAGCAGAGAAGATTGAGGAGAGGCTCACCGGAGTCGGATATGTCGTCCCAGTAGGGCGCGTCGAACTCGTAGTCGGCTTTGAGGATTTGTTCGAAGAGCTTGGAGTCGTTCTCGTCGTAAAATGGAGGATAGCCGCACAACCTGTGGATGGGAGAACTTCATTTCAACTCGACGCCAATCAAGTTAAGTGGACCTGTTTGATTCATTTAATTGCAAGCGATTGTCTCATCATTTTTGTTTTTTTCTTCACAGAGCTCCTTTTGGAGTGATTTCAAGCTGACATGAGATTGGGAGTGTTGAAGACAAACAGCCTCAATCTTCCACCGTAATTAATGCCGAGCCAACAAAACATCATCTGCACCTCGTTACGAAAGTTCTGGAAGGATTTTCCTTAAGACTCATTAAAATGCCGTTCCCCATCGATACACACTCGCGGGAAAAATTGTTCGAAGGAACCAGGAGGCCTGCTGTGATCCCTCCTCCAAAATGGCCTGAAGAACTTTTTGTTGATCTGCTTCCACCTAATTCTGGGCTCACCTAGAATTCCCAGGTGGTTCGCATGGCTGATTACCTGATGTGATCTTTCCACCTGAGCAGCAGCTAAAAGCTAACAAGGTCGAAATCGCCAGACTAATTGTGCTAGCGGGGAGCCGCTGGTTGGCTCGCACGCGCAAATCTCCATGTGTTCTTTGATTCCCATCTCTCACACTTTATCGTCGTCTGACCTTTGAACCCTAGTCAGGTGGAAAATACACAACAGTGTGTGTGAGTTGCAGCAAAAGCAGAACCATTTATTTCCATATAAGGGCATCGTGCATCGGATGATAGCGCCTAGCAACAGCATCATCATCACCGCACCCCGCCACTCAACACCAATTAATAATCACGAGTGATCGAAAAAATGACTTACAGAATATAGGCGATGACTCCGATGGACCAGCAATCCACTGCCTTGCTGTACGGCTTCTGGGCGAGAACTTCTGGTGCTGCAACAGACAGATGGAATGAGTAAGCTTTTGGCGCTTCAAGCTTCTTAATTGCTGATAAGTCTCTTTTACGGGCACTTTGTGGTTGTTTATGTAGCATAAAAAAGCTTAAGGGTGATAAAGTTGTTGATTTTTTTTTTTTATGTGAAAAAGCAGCTGTTTTAAAAGGCCGCAGACTAATGGCGAGAAAGGAGGTGTGCGGATTTTTTTTTTTTGTGGAGTAACATGGTGGAACAGGAGGAAGACATTTTATCTACAAATGTGGGTCAAAAAACATTGTGTGCTGAAAGTATTTGTTTATAGTTCCACCATGAGTCATTGTGATGTTGTCTGCTGCTTTTGCTCAATTCCAACATGTGAGGTCATCATGTCTGGTTTCTCGATTTTAGTACGCAAGATTAGCACCAGGTTTATGTACTCGATACAAATTAGCTCCATTTAAATCCTCTAATGATACCAAACTATGTTAAACAAGGGGACTTAGTAGGGATCCTTGTGGTGTTCCAGTGGAGAACATTTAAAGCAGATTCTTCTCAACGCTTGAGGGCATTCTAAATTGAGCATTGAGGACTTCATTTGCACAGTAATGAGATGAGATTGTGTTACTGGAAGAAACGGGATCGTCAAAACATTAGCTTGGCAATGAGGCAAATATTTTGCACTTTGCTCTTTATCGTTAAGATCTGACTTGGTGGGTTTACGGTTTATTGACTGTTGCATTATAGTTACGAAGGAAACTTCTGCAAGGAGGCCAAAGAAGGCTTGATGGAAACAAGACAAGGAAAAAAAAAAAAAACTGAAGCATGTGTCTGACCATTTAAAGTCAAATGTATTTTTTTTTTGCTGACATGGGATGAAAGCCCAAATCATAAACGATTAAGTTAAAGTGAGGGTGAGTAGTATTTGTGTACGCAATATTAGTGAAATAAAATTTTGAAAAACGATGTCTGCTCAAGACAAGTTGAGCAATCACTTGTTTGTGCTGATGTGTGTTGAACATCTGTGTCTTCTCACAACAGATGCAAACACAAATAAAACATTATTCATGTCTGAGTTTTAGTCCCAAAACAAAAGTGCATCATAAATTTGGAAATCTGTGAATCCACGTGACCTACCGACATATCCCGGTGTGCCACAAGCAGTGGACATGACATTGCCGCTCCCCTCCATCTTGGAAAGCCCAAAGTCGCTGATCATGATTTTGGAACAATCGTGGGGATTAAAATACAACAAATTCTCCGGCTGTAGCAACAAAAAAAAAGACACAACAAAAAGGTATAGATGAAGCAAGTGTTTGTTTTCGTTTTTTACAAAGTAAAAATAAATTCACAGATGGATAAGGGTATTAGAGACGCATCTGGTGAGCTTAAGCTTTGTGCGACGACTAATCAGGCAGCACGCACCGCTCTGACCTCTGAGCACTGACATTATTCCAGCGCTGGGAGAAAAAAAAAAAAAAATTACTTTCAGGTCTCGATGCACGATGCCCATGTTGTGCAGGTAGTTGACGGCATCCAGGACTTGTCGGATGAGCGTGCTGGCATCTTTTTCTGTGTAGAAGCCTTTTTCGACGATTCTGTCAAAGAGCTCGCCGCCGGACACCCTGCACGAATCAAATGTGTATTAAAGTTTGCCCTTTAACTAAACAGGCCCGAATTTCACACTGAGTAGTGTGCAGGCACGTAGCTCCCCCTGCTGGACGAATCAATAAAAGTGAAAAATCAAATCAATTTGAGTCTTGATGGAAAAGTAGTTAGCATTGCTACGTTTACTTTAGCGTCAGCAACTTCCCCCAGCTAAAATTTGTCCATTTTTTTTCCACGAGAAAAATATCAGTAGTTTCTCCGCCCTCATCGATTTTCATAGCGGCATGGAGTGATTGCCTTCCCCGCGGCGGCGCTGCTTACATAAGGGGGAGCGGGGAACAAAGCAAACGTTGTCACGCCGCATTGATCTGCCGCGTTAGCTGCCGCTCGTCGTGAAGACATTATTCCCGAGTGAATTTCAAAACAAATTAGGCCGGCGTGGTGAAACAGTGCTTCGACTTCAGCCGGTGTTCAATTTACATTTTTACAAATGAACTGTAAAGTATTTCCATCAGCGTTTGAGGAAAACAGTTTTCTCTCCGTCTGACATAAATGCTTTATGCTTCCACGGTCGAGTGCAGCCTGCGGCGCGAAAAGCCAGAACAGATAAAATCGAGACTAACTCGATTTTATTTATTTATTATTTGCTGCTTGAGCAGAGACGTGGCGCTGAACGATATAAACATGTTTACGTTTTGGTCAGTTAGTCAAAAGCGGTTGTGATGTTACCTTTGACCTTCTGACACATTTCTCAAAAAGCGACTCACAGTTGCATAATGAGATAGAGGTGATCCGGACTCTCGTAGATGTCCTCCAGCGCCACGATATTTTCATGCTTGATCCTGTAAAGAACAAAGTTAAACGTGTTAGTCCACTGGGTCCTTAAACCGCTTCGGTAGAAATCATTTTGCCTCACTGACATCATCATTCCCCCCCCCCTCCCCCTCTCTATTTAAGCCTGTCACTTCTTTTTTTTTTTTTTTTTCCATGGTTACGACAAAGGGGAGAAGTCTCTGCACATGCATTATCCTAATACCTCACACACAAATGATTGAGTGTGGGCGTGTGGGTTAATCGTGGCTCGCTTTGGTGGCGGCGGTAAATCCCCAACGGCTCGAGCCCACTCAGGCATTCCCAGGTGAGTATCGAAGAGTCGCTATGAGTGCATAAGCGGCGATAAAGTAGAGTGCCGTGATGTGACTCATTCATTCACGTCGATAATATACGCGAGTGTATTTAAGGACGGGCCGGGATGATGAGAGCCAATTTCATTCATTCTCTTTTAGAGATGTCAATGAGGAACAGGATTGTTTGAGAAATGTGAATGAATAAGATTTGGAGTCGAACGATTTGAATCGCGTCTGATGGGAGGGGCTTGTCATGCATGGCAAAGAGATGCATAGTTGCCCCAGTAACCACCAATAAGATGGCTAACGCCGCCGTGTGTGTGTGTGGAGCTGCTCACTTTGTCAGCACGGCGATTTCGTTCTCGATGCTGCTCTCTTTCCCCTTGAGAGCTTTTTTTGGGATGCACTTCATCGCAAACATCCGACCCGTCAGCTTCTCCTGGGCCAGGACCACTTCGGAAAAGGCGCCTCTGCAAAAAGTGTCAATTCAGATTTTGTCATTGTAGCTCATGATAGTATATATATTATTAAATTAATAACAAAAAAATGATTTTTTATTTTTTTTTGTAGAGCACATGAATCTAATTTGGTCGCTGGTGTAATTCGAGCGGGTTTACTTCATTGCTACCGATAATGTCGCCGCGGTTAGCGCCGAGATCGAGAGCCAGCTCTCAAAACTTCGTCAACTAAGCCCGAGGAATAAAGTGAGTGGAACGGCTTCTAACGGAGGAAATTAGCATTTTAATTACTGATTGACTGGAGGCATTCTTCCACCGACTATCCATGACACAAACATTGAAGGCAAATGAAGTGAAATGCAAATTCGGCCATGTCTTCACGCGTGTTCTGGGAAGTGTGCGGCGTATCACAAAAACAAGCGGTGTCATGAATGAAGATGAGCCCATCGTCAGATCATTTGCCTTTAGCGTCACCAATTTGCCGCTGTGCTGAACATCTTCCCATCCTTCAATATTCAACGTCCTTTCACAATAAAAAAAGAAGATAGAGCGCCAAGGAGGATTAAAAGCGTCGCAACAGCGCTAACGCAAGCTAGCTAATTTAACAGTTTATCACCGCTAGTTAGAACGTAATTGTAGCACTCCCTCAAGTAATTAAAGGACACGCTTCCAAACGCTTTGATGGGCAAACATAATAAACCGATATATAAGGGAGTAGATCTATTGATCAGCTTGATTGTAACTAAAAAAGCTTCATTCATTGTCATTCGAGCGTGACGATACACAGAAGGTTTCCTGCTCGATTTGCCTTTCTGTGTTTTTCTCACCTTCACCTCCTCTTCTCACCTCCACCGTGACAAGTGATCATGCTACCGGTTGCCCCTGGTAATGGGGCCTAAGACCCCGGGAACGTCCGTCACGCACCTGCCCGCACCGATAATGGTTGTTGTGGTTGTCGGTGACGTCAAATACGGACAAAACAAGTGCGTGGGATGTAGCGTTGCGCACTTGAGGTCGCTCGTATGTTTCAGACATGAGCCCACGCGGAAACGAGCATCTATTATAAACCCACAAAGGGGACGTACACACAAAGATAATTGTGTATTTAAAACAAACCCATGAGAAACTTTTATTCCCCCAAAACCAATATTACTGCCGCACTGAGAAGACAGACGAGAGGCTGAGTCTCTAATACAGTAATGTAAATGTTGTATATTTGTCTGTAAAGGATAAGAGGGCGATGTCACCATCTGTAGAAATACTCATGAATATAATTTGCCCTGGAGTGATGCAAACGCTCATTGAATAAAATGTCAAGCTCAGTGAAATGAGGGAAAAAGGTCAGGAGAGAGATAGAGAGGGAGGAAGGACGCACTTAAAATGTAAATGCCGCACAGCTGTAAAGCATGAACTCGGATACGATACACACATCTATAAAATAAGCTATATTTGATGTAATAAAAGAAGGGGAGGGGGGGGGGGGGGTGATTGATTAGACTAGTCGAGCTGCTACAACATCTGGAAAGCCGGCTCGTGCACTTCACCACATTTCCTCCTCTACGAACCTGTGTAATTGTGTCGGGGGTGTGTGTGCTTCTCAAACGAGCTCGCTCACGAGGGAGGAAGGAAGGGACTCAAAAAGAAGGACAAGGTGACAGTGACACGTTTAACACGGAAACTGACAGCAGCCATCGGCGCTTGTCATTTTCAAAAGGATGAATTCCCCTGAAAAGGTGCGATCATCATACTCTTACGGAAATGGATGCTGGATCGTTTGTCCAAATAATTTAGAAAATATATATATATATATTATAAATATAAATTATTTACGATAATTAGATAGATATAATTATTATGATATAATAAATATAAATGAATTATTTTATGATGGTGGAGGTTTGACACGATTATCATTAAAAGGTATTACTTGAGAACACACAAATGCGCCATGCTAGGAGGAATAATGTTATCCCTGTAAATCTTCTCTTGCCGTATAAATAATTAACGGTGTAATCAAAGAGGTGGCATTTGTCTTTGAATGCAGACACGCCAAGGCCCGATAATGACAGGGCACTGGCGGAGATAACGCCCGACCGACGTCACTGGCGTGAGCGCACGTGTTCTTTTGATTTCATGCGAATACAATGCCGAGCGCAAATCGTTGCCCCCCCCCACGAGATTACGTTGGCGGAAAGGGCGCCGGTTTGGTCCTTTCATGTAAGTGATGCCATCAAAGGATGCAACAATTTCTCATCGGTTCTTATGACTCGACCACAATTTAGTAGATCCAGAACCCTTTCAAGGGTTTGTGTTCGGGGGTCTCACCCGATTGTCATAGAGGAAAAAAATCTGCTGAATCACTATGGCAACAAGAGGGATCGGCGTGATGGCTACAGATTCTAATCCAGCGGCGATAGAGGTTAAAAAGAAGACAGTATATAAATATGTCGAGGGAAAGAGAGTTAACAGCTCCATGTGTGCCTTTTCCGCCTTTTTGGTGCACTTAAATAGCACTGTTGCCACGGCAGCAATTAAGAGCCAATTATAGTCTGTATCCTCACTGTGGTTCCGATGAGTGGGGATGAAGATGGCAGAACGCGCCCGAAAGGAAATGCCTGCACAAAACAACAAATCTGCACAATTGGCAGAGAGTCGCTCTCGAAGTGCGTAATCGCTGCCATGGCCCATATGGGGCGGGCCAGAACGGGCTGGACTCTTAGCGGCAGATGGAAGGTGCATGCTGGGGGGACAAAATTAAACATTAACGGGAAAAACAAGAAGCGCGCACGCGTGCTGGCGAAATGACGTGGAGGAATCGATGGATTGGACGCAAACAAGAAAAAGCACAAGATATATCGAGAGCCAATTACCCCCCCCCCTCCCCTTAGAGAAAAGCAACCAATCGGATCATGGCGCAGCTCAGCGTTTCATTGATGAAAAAGGAAACCGACTGGATGAACGTATGACGCTGCTCAATGTCTTCCTTTTCACAAGTACCTAATGGATGAATTCGCCATGGCAACAAGCCGGACCGCCGCAGGATATGAGGAGGCTTCCCTTCGGTTTACATTTTTCATCATAAGGCCAATTTAAAATGGAGTACAATGAGGAAGCAGACGTCACGCTCGCCAATGACATTCAGAGAATAAACTGTCAAAAGATTGGTCAATGTTGGCACAGGGTTCCCCGGGAGTAATAACACACCGAGTCAATCTTTCCTGACCTTATAAATCTTCACGATTGACAGCCGGGAAATTGGCACGAGTCAAAACATGCGTTTCACAAGTGTGTCGCACTTCGGGGCTAAGCGTGTGTGTGTTTGTGTCTATTTACAATATGTGAGAGTGCTCGGAAACGTATATTAAAAAAAAAACAACTGATCATTCATAATTGACTGGGAAACACCAGATGAGGTGTTACCATAGCAACTGCCAATATTTGGACATATATTGCTATGAGTATTGTATTACAAGACTTTACTTTTTTTTTTTTTTAATCTAATTTTGCCACTTGTAATATGACTGCTCGGGGCTTCACGGGGAAATTCCGCGTTCATATCGGTAGTTGTTTTGTGTTTACGAGAGAGCGAAAGCAGGCATGTCGCAGCTTGTCGACTTACTGATAGCAACCGCACGATTACACTCCTTTGGAGCACGGAATTAACTTCCGTACAATAACGGAGAAGGAAAAGCAATCTAACTTCCTCCCCGCGAGCGACAAAATAGGTTGGATTGGCTCCTGCGTACAACAAGCGGTCCCGGGTTCTGATTTCCCTCAAGAACAATAGATAGCATCAAGACCCGGTGGGGTTGCGCAACATCACTGAAACCAAATCTTCCAGTCAAAGAGGGAAAAATAAAAAATAAAAAAAAGGGTCGCTCTAACATCTCGCTTGCCTCAGCTGCACACAGCACTTCAGTTGGAAATGAAATAGTGCCTGATGACTACATGGGTGAAAAATGAATTTATTCAAAAACTTCCTTCCCGGAGCTTTTTCCGCTCAGATGACAAACGCAAAGTGTTCTTAAATGACCTTTTCCGTGTGTCGCCTGGCGCACACATTTGTCAGCAAGCTTTTAGCTTGAAGGCCATTACGAGCTGGATGCGAGGCTTAAAATAGTGCGACGATCCGATAATGGACTATAGTTTATGCTCATTAATACGCACGTGTCAATCTGCGAAGCGAGAAATAGTAATCGTACCGTCGCATGGAGTGAGCTCGGAGCAACTGGTAAATTATGCAACTTGGAAAATGACAGAAAATACAGCTTGGTCGAATTTAGAGCAGTTAGGGAGGTGTTGCGCAATATATGAAGCGAGAACTATATTGTGGAATGGGGGGGGGGGGGGGGGGCTGCTCTGGAGTCCCAGAAAGTGAGGCAGCAGCAGGGAATTAGAGCAGCAATTAAGGGCAGGGTGCTCTGGGTGACACGGCAACATTCCCACAACGCATCAGCGCTAGCGCTAACCACACCAGTGCGTCGGCGTCACACATTTTGTCTTTCCGCGGGCCTCTTGGTTTCACTTTCTTTATCATGAGCTGACACTTGGCTCCGATTGTTACTTTTTATTATTATTTTTTTTTTTAGAACCGGTGTCCTCCTCTCACTGCTAAACGATGCGGGTGAGACACACACAAAAAAAACAACAAGAAGCTAAGTATTGAATTATTGAGGAGTGAACGACAGCGGCATGAGGGTAAGGTGACATATTACAAAGAAGACGAAGGTAATTTCGTCAAGGCAAGAGCTTCGTATGCTCGAGCTCTAAGTCGAAAAACAAAATGGCCGCTTACCACTCGGTACTCGGCCGCGTGAAAACACATGCAAAAAGCGATGCTAACACTCGGCCCATTTGAATTTCCTTCTTCCGTCTAGCTCTACCTTGACACGGAAATAAAAACATTGAAGCTGGACGACAAATAATTCCACGGCGGAATTCACGGGAGCTGCACATAAGCAGTGATTATGCCAAGGGCAGTGTGACCCAGAGAGGCGAGTCAAGCGTGATGGGCTAGCTGGACGACATCACATCCTGTCTGCTTTAATTTACAGGAAATGCCCATCGAAGAAAGCTCCCGCACGAGGTAGCGTTCCAAATGAATCGTCACACACATTTGTCACCCCGCCATATTTGGGACAACAACTCATTTCTGCCGCTCATCAAAAATCACTCCTCCGTGACTGCAGTTCTTGCCTTCAGCTTAGTTAATGTGTGGCTATTGCGAAACTGGGCTGGGTTCTACTCCGCATCAACAGCTGAGGTCAAACCTTACGACACAACCAGCCCAAATGTTTGTATTCAGGTTGAAGGCCCTCTAAATCCCGACCTGGTTAATCCCAATCTACATCCGTCCCATGTGTTCGTGACACCCCGCCTCACTGCTCCTCCAGGCTGCCGTCCAAACCAGTCGCAGGAGGAAAAAAAAAAAAGCAGACTGCGACTAGCTGTCAGGATTATGGGGAGCCTGGGGGCAGGAAAAAGAAGGCAGAGGAAGAAGAGGAGGCAAGAAACATCCCTCTCAAGACACGAGCGTGTCAATTCAAGCGGGAAAAAAAAAAAAAGTGCAAGTGCGACGACAAAACTGTCACTGGTGCTGAGAGAGCGCTTTTCTTCAATCTGTTAAAAGCTTGCTGTTGTCAACAAGAATCCCTCCCTCCCTCCCTCGGGGAAATAGTGAGGAGATCACTTTGGAACAGGAGGTCACGGCCGTATATGAAAAAAACAAAATGGCCCAATAAGAAGCTTCTGTTCCAGATATTGTGGTCCTGGAAAACTCCTTAACGCTAATGTTAGCTTTGCTTTATTAGCCTTGCTCACGGGAGGAGTCAATCGGACAGCGAGTTGCAAACTTTGTCGAGGAACGGAACAACCAATTACATCCTTTTACATGTTTTGGGTAATAATCCGGATATATATAATATTAAACTGAATCCTACTCGAACTGTCAAACCGCCTAAAATCATATCTGTTGCTCATCCTCCATTAATAATAATAATAATATAAAGTGGTTATAATCATAAGAACAATACAACAACATATTAAATCCTAGTCATGTAGTTCCATTCCTATGATTTGCATAATCTATACTGTAAATATGTATTATATTATTATAATGAGATCAACGGGGGAAAAAATAAACTGACTTCGAAAAGTGAGCGTAATTAATGAGCCCTGTTAAGCTTCCGGAACGGCAGCCCATTATCCCAAATGAGAATATTTGACGGTCCGGTGCTGATCAAGTCTAAAATGATGTCACCGCAAAGTCACTTTGTTTGCACCCTAGCACGGATGCTCAAGGAACGTCAAGGGCGGTGGAAGTTGTTTCTACTCACGTCCCGAGGACTTCCTTCAGATCAAACATCTTCTTGATGTCGTCGACCTGCTTCTTCCACGTCTCCCCCCCGCTGGTGTCTCCGTTCTCCCGAGCCATGGCGTTGCTCAAGGTGGGGTGGGGGGGAGGAGGGATGCAAGGGGGGAAAAAAAAGGAATTATTGTAAACGACAAAAAGGCGAGCCTTGTGAGTTTTGTGAGAGCTGAACCCGGTAGCGAGAGCTTAGCTGCGGCAGGACCATGTGAGTCCTCCAGCAGGTTGCCGTGTACCCTGCTCGTCTCGTCGCCCTCCCCCTTTCCATCGCTCTCTCACCTCCTCCTCTTCTTTCTCCCTCAGCTGTCAAGTTTCCTGATGTTTTTCTACTTCCTGTCACAGCCTTTAAAAATAAAAGCATAAGGAGGGTTTAGAATTTTCAGCCTGACTGGCACTACTTAATTTGGTTAACTAATGAAAACATTTTTTGGGGCTTTTTGCACTTTTTTACTGCCACATAAAAAAAACACATTTATGGCTTTTGTATTTGATGGAAAATTGGTGTCATTGACCTTATTCTGGCAATTTCCTGTATTTACCTCGGCTTCTCTGTCAAACTTGACACGAGAAATGCTGTCACCTGGAGATTAATTGAGAAGCTATCAGTGCCTTTCCAGTTTAAGCAATGCAGCATAATATTACAGCCAACAATACCCCCAACCCCCCAATTTGGGTCAGTATAGTCCCACCTACATTACTTCATTGCAGAGGGAGGGGGGGCATTTGATCCTCACATTCAGTCGGGACAGCTGTAGAGGTCATCTCAGGCTGCAGGACGACAACAACCCACACTGGCCTTAATACTTGCATGGACACAGGCAGTGAAGAACGGGAGGGGGGAGGGGGGGGGGGGGGGGTTGAGGAGGCGCAGTCCTGGCTGCTCATGAGTATTCTGACTGCAAAGCACTGCAGCCCTTTCTCAGCTGTAGCCAAGGAAAACACGGCTGGCTCCTCACCCCCTCCCCTCCCGCTCGCCCTTTGGACTGAGTCAGCAAATTGTGCCCTGCTGGCATTGTAAACCTTTATTAACTGTACGATGCTTTTGGAGTCCCATCTTGACTGTATACAAAGATGACCATCAAAATAAAATAGAGTAAAAGGACTCACCCTTGAAGACTACTGGAGGTGTTTCTTGGTGATACAGTTGATTTCAGCAGAATCTATCATATTGTATGAATGGGTCAAAGCAGGACGCTGCGGCCGTATGTCGGCCTGCATCCCATAATGATGATAAACCTGCAGTATTTTCCACACGCGGGGCCCTTTAACTAGAACTCCCAGCTCGCCAGCTTTTTCTACACTCCTGTAATTGCTATTTCAATCCAGCTGAGGGGGGGGAAGTGAGTTGGGGTGGGGTGCGCCGGTGGGGGAGTACACACTCCAGCACACACTACACGACAAAGTGAAGAGGGCTCGTTCGGCTCGTGGCGTAATTGGAAGCGTTATGTAAAAGCACAATCAATTTCGAATGTGGTCGTTTGGGGGCATCCACCAGACGTGACAGCTCAGTCGATATATGACAACAAGTTTAATGGGGGGGTCCGTAGGGCCGCGGTCTACAGAGATGCATGATGGGAAAACCGCAGACACGGAAGGGGGGGGGGGGGGGGGGGGGGCTGAAGGATGGAGGCAATGAGTTTGTCAGGAGTGCTCAGACTGAATTAGTTGAGACGAACGGGAGGGCGGCGGCGGCAAAGAAGCATTAAAGGTGACTGGGTGATCAAGAGCTTTAGTGTTAAATAAAGAAGTTTGCTCAGGGGTTGAGAAGGTACTGGCGTCCTCCTGCTGGGTTTGGGCGGTAGAAAGGCAGACGGGATTTACGATAAAAAGGAACCGAGGCTAAACATGACACGTGAGCTACAACCATAACAATTTTCTCTTATGTCCAGATTGGATTGCTTCAGGAGACCTAAGGGGTGGGGCGTCGAGTCACTTTGTGTAGGGAACTTGAAAGTCACTGCGGAGCCTCGTCGTCCTCTTCGTCTTCCTGTTGGCTTTTCTGCTGTTGGTTTCGAGAAAGTTGTTTATTCACGATGCCAGTGACACATTTTGAACCTTAATACTCTTCTTGTTGATTTATAAAAAGTGCCATGCAGCTTTCTTTGAATCCTCACCAGCTTGAGGAAGTCGATAAGTTTGTAAGCGTCCTCTCCAGATGACAGATCCACAAAGTCACGTGGGATTCGGTAGCTCAGGCAGGGGCTGGGCTGCACCGTCACCTCGCTAGCGGTGTAGCGGAAATCCGGCTCGTCCTGCAACACACGACGGCGCATTAGAACGCCGACTCGGGTCACGCTGCGAGTGCTCCTCGGCTAACCTGCTGCCGGGCCACTTCCCCGCCGGACGTCAGCTCCTCCCAGCTGAACAGAAGGGAGTCAGTGACCTCCCCGAATGGGTTCAGATCAATGACCCACACTCTCCCCTTGAAAACAATAAAAGAAAGGAAAAAAAATCAGCATGACTCTTCTGATGTCTTAGCTTGTCACAAATGTGCTCAGGCTTACCTGGCTATCTCTATAGACATCCAACACAACTGTACAAATAAAAAAAAAACAGAAATCAATCAATATGGTACTCGAATTCCCAATTCATGAAACAAAATATACTCACAGTCCTCATCCAAGAATTTGTACTGGATGTGCTGGCTAAAGAAGTGCTGGATAGCATGAACAATGGACTCCTCCTGCTTCAAGATGTGTGGATAATACTGAGTGTAGTCTCTTTGGCTGATTGCTGCATACAAATAAATATGTGCATATCCCTAAAATGAAAATATTGTCGACAAGGCCCCACATATTTTTTGAGCATATCCAAAATGAGTTTTTTGGCGCCACCTACTGGATGCGGTAGTAATTGATCATCCATGCCTTTTCTATCCCGTTTTATTTAGAATGTAGATGTTACGTATTTTGTTTGATATAAAAAAACACCTTACCTATCAGTTTATTTTCCTTAACAAAGCAGCGGAACTCTCCGCCAGGGATCAGCTCGCTCCACTTTCTCAGGACCAGCTGAAGAGAGGAGCACGGCACATTTATCAGAAAAGAAAAAAAAAAAGCACACTACTTCATTTCGAACTTTTTTTAATACCTCATAATTGATGATCGGATCAGGCGAATCCTGGTCGTTGCAGTGAAGAAATCTACACACAAATAGGAAGTATGCAGAGAAAAAAAAACAGATTATGCCACACATAAATCTGTTATAAAAAAGCTAATGCTTGTGAATACGCGGCTTACGGCTGCGTGAGGTCATGGGTGATGAAGTCGGAGCTTTTGAAGAGGAGAAATATTTCGCTTAGGCTCTGACACTGCAGAGAGCTGTTAAGTGCAATCCAGTTGGCGTCCTAAAATGAAAACACAATTTTACAAGTGGCAATAACTAAAATGCGCTTCAACACAATCCGGTTTACCCTTGGTGCACTCCAGTTGAGTTTGGGGAAAACACGACCACCCAGAGAATTTATCGCCTCCAGCACTTTGGCTGTGAATTCTGGGAACTCAGGAGCCTGATAGACATATGCACGGGGATCAAGCTGTGCAATTCTCCATCATTAGTGCATGCAAGTTATATTTTAGTTACTTACTGTGACTGTGGTGGTTGTTTCATCATCTGACCACTAGAAGAGGAATAGAAATGTGACAAGGCTGCTAAATCAAAACAAGACAAATGCACAGATGCTGGGCAATTTGGCCTTATAATAAACAAAGCAAAATTAGAGTGGTCAGAAAAGTTACTAAAATAGCAACCAAATGTCTAAATTAGCAACACAACACTTTCTTGAATTTAATCATTTCATTTTTCCCTCACCTGAATATCTTCCTCAGCATCGGAATCGTTGTTAATATGCGGCTGCTGTGCAATATGATCACTTGGGAAGGGAAATTGCAAAATGCAATCGACATTACAATAATAATAATAATAAATAAATATATGTAAATGTGGTGCTTCATACCTCCCAGAAACTACCAGCGTCCCATCGTCCAGTAAATAATCTGTTACATTTTGAGGCAGTGGAAGAATCAGACTGTAAAGAATAAAATAATTATTAGGAACATAATTGACAGCATTCTGAAAGATAGCACAGCACCACCAGTAAACGCGGTGATTTAGAAATGATGTCTCGAACTATGGTCAAGAAAAAATGACAAAAATAAAACTATCTGTACACAAATATTGAACTCCTTACCTTTTAATTGTATGTTGCTTAAATATCGGATACCAGACGGAAAATTGACAGTGAGCAACTTGCTCCTTCTTCATGCTGCAACTTCCTGTATCGGAACTGTGTCCGTCAATAAATATCTTCCGAACCCTTCTTGAGTAAATATACTAGTTATTTCCCATTGTAACAAACCTAAACCTACCACTTTTTTTAAATTTAATATTATATGTTCGATAATTTCTGTTACCATAAACTACTGATAGTTTGCAATAACATCAGTCGAATGTTTTGAACTGAACGAGGGAGGTATTTTAGTGGTACACTCAAAATCAGAGATGTTCCACGAGTAAGATGAGCCATAATAGTAGTTAAGTTCAGTTTAGGTTGCCGATGATCTGACACAGGTGAGAAGTGTGGGTGATAAACCAAAAACAACAATCAAACTAAAACGGATTGCGGAGCCTGTGATAGCAGAAATAATGCGAAAAAAATCCTACTTTTATAGCCACAATAATCCAAGAGTGATGGTGCCAAAGAAGGATGTTGCGCAGCATCAGGCAATAGAAAAAAAATGAAATGCTGAAATCTCTTCCTGCAATTCTAAAAACAGTTAAAGAAACCAAAAAGCATGATACGAATGAACGCTTGCATGGGGAGAAGATGATCAACCCCTCACTAGTAGAGTGGAAGGAAAAAAATAATTACTTCAATATTGAATCAATTTATTTGACCTGACTGGACAGAAGTTTAGAATTTGGGTGACGTTTACGGTACCCGGAAGTACAAACAGCGCTCAACTACGTCATTGTCTTCTTCGGCTGAGTTGGTGTGGTTTCACGTGAGTCAAGTTTAAACATTGACCAACTCACATGACTGATTAAAGTTCAAAATTGACGGGGCGTTAACTTATCTTGCAACGTAACGATTGGACACACCGGTTTTTGTCCACGCAACAAATTTTATTTTTAACCGATTGCTAATTCGCGCAGCTCCTGAACACAAACAGCATAATCGAAATGGTGCCTGGAATTATTCGTATTTCAGAAAATACAATGAACCACAGTGAAGATTCCAAGGAGACGACGGTGCCTCACGTCGTGAAAGAAGAGGTGTGTTTTAGTAACTTCTCAAATGTACCCAAAAAAATCGTAAATGAGTTGTCACGTCACGTGTGGGTCACAAACTGCAGATACGTGCATTGGGACGTAAACGCATCACTTGTTTTGGATAATTTAGGAAATATATAAGAGGGGGGAATGCTGTCATTTTATTGCAGATCTTGGCATCGGGTAAATGGGTGAAGCTGGAGAAGACCACTTATGTGGACCCGGCTGGAAACACCAGGTATGATTATCTTCTACCATGACATAAGAAATCAATCATGTTTTTGTAAGTTGTGTTCCTCCATCAGGATCTGGGAGACGGTGAGGAGGACAACGAGGCAAACCGACTCAGACGCAGATGGTAATTTTGGGAAGGGGGTCTCAAACCTTTTGAGGGAACTTATTGAGGGAGATCGGACTCTAGGTGTCGGCATCATCGCGCTGCTGAAGAGGACACTGCACAAGGACTGCGTGGTGATGGTGAAGCAGTTTCGTCCACCGATGGGATGCTTCACGTTGGAGCTTCCTGCGGGTGAGGACATTTGTCGTGCTGTTAAATTCAATGTTGACCCAAGTGGGGTGTATGAAGGTGTTAAAAAGTGTGATTACATCTCTGCTCAGGCTTGATCGACGAGGGTGAGAGCGCAGCGACGGCCGCGCTGAGGGAGCTGAAAGAAGAAACAGGCTACAAAGGGGAAGTCGTCGGAGTGACGCCAGGTAATCAAACGCTTTGGCGAACTTTGAAAACGACAAATTGTGCGATCTGGAAATACATTTTGTTGTCGCTTAATGCAGTGACTTGTCTGGATCCTGGCTTGTCCAACTGCACCACCCAGATCGTCATGGTCAACATCAACGGAGATGAAATGGAGAATATCAACCCGACACAGCAGCTGGGTGAGGGAGAGAGAAGTTTTGATTTCTTGTTTGGACCTGCGCTCGTGTGAAGGTTCTAAAATGTGTATCAAACAAATGTTCCCTCTTGTGCTTTTCTCTTCAGGTGATGGAGGTAAGTCTTATATTTACAAAAATAAATCTCAGAGTGAATAGTCAATAAACAAACTGAACTTTTTTTCCCCCTCAGAATTTGTGGAAGTCATCCTTGTACCCCTTGATGAATTCCAGATGAAGATAGATGGTAAGCGCTCGGTGTCTCGACTCGTGTTTACTAAGCCTCTGACTGAGTTTCATTCTGCAGAGCTCCTGAAGAAAGAAAAAATCGTGGTGGATGCCAAGGTTTATATTTTTGCCATGGGCATGGCGCAGGCATTTTTCACGCCGAAGGAGCTCCCTGTGCTCAAGCAGTGAATCAACATAGGACCAAACTCCGAAGACCATTTTAAATTGCCTGAATTGATGATGGTCAACTTTCCAAAGTGACATTCCAAGTCCCTCAAATGCTTCCAATTGTTTTTTGTTTTTTTTAATCACACATGCCATTCTTCAAAATGTTTACTCTGTTTTCAGCATAGGAATTATGGTCAACTTCATATTTCAGGTTTTAATGACATTCTCGTAGTTACATTTTGTGACTTTTATACATTTCTTAACACATTTTGTTTACTAATTTAGTATATTAAATACGTATTAATTGACGGAAGGGTTAGGTCGTGCGTGTCCTTTTTTCCAAATATTAATCACGGTTGCTCGGGTCCGTTCGTTTACTTAATTACAATGTTTTTAATCACGAATACTGTATGTTTCTGGTCTTACAATTGTCAGTTCATCTATTAACATTACAGTACATGTCACTGAGGTTTTATTCTCTCCTTCGAGTGTACAGTAAAATACAAAAAGTTACTGTTAAACAATCCATGCTGTGCCATCATCTCAACATTGAGACTACAATTTTGCTGATCAATTAATAAATGCGTTACTACCTTTGAGTTTATGTGAATCTTTATACTGAAGTGTATATCCCAGAGAATGCTCAACTATATTTATTTTTTTGCTTTTCTAGTAAGAACTAAACGTTACAAAAAAACGTCTAGTCTGTTCCCAGGGTGGTATAGTAACAAAATCTCTACAATAAAACTAATGAATGACGTAAATAAAAAAACAACGATCGATTTAAATTAAATCAACCCATCAATAGAATGCTGTTACAGCTTGCATCCACATGGTGGCAGTAGTGCCCAAAAGCAAAGGCTTCTGAATTCGTCACTTCCGCCGAAAACACGCTTTCAATTTTATTTTGGTATTTACTTGAACTTCATTCGCGACGACGTAACAATTCCAGCAATCATTTCTTTATAATCAAATACTTTCGTATGTGGGGCGACTCTGTTATAATTTATGTGTGCCCGCAGATGTTTAGTTCTCAGCTTTAAATGTTGAGGTTTATTAAATCTAGGTATTGTGCAAGCTGAACAAAAAAATAATATGGAATTTGCACTAAAAGGTCAGTCCTCTAACCCAAGTCGAATATCTATGGTTGTTATGGTTGTGTTTTAAATTTGTCGTTACTTGTTTTTTTCTAAGCGAGAGCCAAGAGGAGGCATTTAAATGCAGACGAGCTAGAAAAAAGTGAAGCGGGTATCCAAGCCCTCACCAACCCCCAAAGTTTAAGCAGAAGCCGGGGCAGCACTTCCAATCTGAACCCAAGACCTACCAAGAGACCAAAATGTGGTGACTACATTAAATTAGAATTTGGCTGTTGATGGCATATAGGGTTAAGAGGGGAAACATTACTAATGTGTCATCTTAACATTTCATGATAGCATCAATCACCTCTAGTACGGAGAACGGCTTCCCCCCATGCACAAATGGACTCCATGGCGAACCAGAAGATGAGGACGATGAGCGATCGTTGCCCTCAGACCTGGAGGAGGAGCCTGAAAACAACATTGACTACTTAGAAGGAATAACTTCTGACATGTTTGAAGATGAGTTTGACTCTTCTGACGAGTTGGTACACGAGGAGCTGGATGTGGAACCCCTGCCTGATGCCACCTACGGTCTCCTCGGGAGTAGCAAGGAGCTGCTGCAACCTCAGGGTTGTATTGATGACCTCCCGGAGGAGTTGCTCAGGCAGGTCCTCAGCCTCCTTCCTGCTCGAGACCTGTACAGGAGCGCCATACTCGTGTGCAATCGGTGGCGCGACATGATTGAGGATGACAAGGTGATGGGCACCACGAAGCCTCGGGGTACTTTTTTTTCCCTGAAAATAATTGTTCTTTTTTCCAGTTTATGCCCTTCAAGAAAGAATACTACCGCTTCATGATGAACGAAGAGGTTACAATGGCCGAGGTCACCTCCTCATTGATCAAGGCCCGCGTCATAAAGCCAGCAATGTCACAGCACGGCATCCGCAACCTCGTTATGTAAGTTCTTCAACGTTATCCGGGCCGCTTTACATTAATCGAGGCTCTTTGTCCGCAGTTTAATGTCGCACCATAAGTTTGGCACGGTGGTGAATCCGACGGACGTTTTGGAGCAAGTGAAGAAACATCGCTTTTTCCCCCATGCCGAGGCCGCCATGAGATTACGCATTCGGAATGTTCCCAAGTGCCCGAATCTGCATGTGGAGGTTCAACTGACACGCTCGCACAATTTATATTGTCTCCAAAAGTTACAATGACGCGTGCTCGATCCCCGCAGGGCCCCAACCCGTTTGCAGCCATGGCGGTGATCTTACTCCTCAGCGAGAGCGTGGAGGACGTGCAGGCGTTGGTGACCTTGCTGAACGACTGCATGTCGTACAGCGACGTCACCGAGTTCCTCAGTCACATGGCCGTGGTGCTGCTGGCTGCCGTGAGGAACAAGGTGAAGCTTAGCCAGAGGTGAGGCCGGCTAACTTTTAAATGGAAAATAAGGTATCTCCTTAATCCCTTTTTTGGTGGTTTCCAGGTTGCATTACAACATCTACTATGTTCTTCACCTGAGGGAGAATGGCCCCTTTTCAGTTAGCTGCTCGGAAGGCCGGTGAGACTTACTCTTGGATATCTTCTTATGTGGTTCGGATTGAGATCACCTTTTTGTGGTCCCGCCAGGAGCTCGCGCATGAAGTTGACCTCAGAACAGCTGAACATCCTCAGCCACGACATTCAGAAGGACCACTTGGTGAAGATTGTTGCCTTTGCAGGTACAACGAACCTCCACGCTCAACATTACGAGAATATAACTCGGCCTCCCGTCAGGGTCTTGCCGGCTAACGTACCGTTTTAACGTTGAAGGTACGGGGAAGACGACCACGCTGATCAAGTACGCCGAGCAGCGGCCGCACCTCCGCTTCCTGTATGTGGCCTTCAATAAATCGGTTGCTAGCGAAGCCTCGCAGCGGTTCCCGCCCAACGTGGACTGCAAGACTGTCCACTCGCTGGCCTATAAAGACATCGGGAAATTGTGAGAAGCTCGCGCAGCCAAGTGTCCAATTCAGATCTTGATCTCTTTTTTTTTATGACGCAGCTACCAAAAGAAGCTCACCTTCAATCTGAACGTCTTTTCCATCAACACAGTCCTGCCCAAAGGTCGAGGGGGTTACGCCAAGGCCAAAGTGGTAGCCCAGACTCTCAACAACTTCATGTCTTCCGTCAACGAGACCATCGAGCGGAGCCACGTGCCTTTCTCGCAAGTGAGTCTTCAAGGCAACAAGACGCTCATCACTGAAGAAGAAAAAGAGGTGAGGAGCGCTGTACAAAATGCCGTCTTAACCGTTCGTACGATTCAAACAGCTGTCATAAAAATGCCGAAATCATTTTTTTTGTCTCTAGTTGTATGTCCAAGATGCAAGAAACATTTGGATGAAAATGAAGGACCTCAGTGAGATTGAAGAAAAAGCCTACCACATCACTCACGACGGTAAGACGGCGACTCACGGAAGCCTCGTGCGAACAATTATAAACTTTCCTTTTCTCCGCCAGGTTACTTAAAGTTATGGCAGCTCCAAAAGCCAAAGGTCAGCCTCTCCGACCTATACGACGTTATTTTTATCGACGAAGCCCAGGACTGCACCCCCAGTAAGTTTCTGAGTCTTGAGTTTTGATTGTCGATGCTTCCATTCATTTTTTTTTTTTTTCTCCTTAGCCATCATGGACGTGCTGCTGATCCAGAAATGCGGCAAAATCCTGGTGGGCGATCCCCACCAGCAGATCTACACCTTCCGAGGTGCCATTAATGCTTTGCAGACTGTGGCTCACACGCACATCTACTACCTAACACAGGTTTGCACGCAACAACACGGAGAATAACGCTGGACGGATTCCAAACCCAAAATTATTTCATTGTCCAGAGTTTCCGCTTTGGCGCCGAGATCGCTTACGTGGGGGCCAGCATCCTCACGGTGTGCAAGGATGTCAGCAGAATTCTCGTCGGGGGAAGGCAGAAAGGTAGACGGCTTGAAAAAAAACGACCTCGCCGGACTCACTGATCCGTTTTCCTAGGGGGCGTGTTTGATGAAAAAGCTGCCCAGGCCCAACAGGACATAGCCAATGGGATAAGCCCCCGTCAGGGAAACACGGCCATTTTGTTCAGGTGCAATTTTGGCGTGTTCAGCGAAGCCGTGCGGCTAACCGAGGCCAATAACAAGTGCAACATCCACTTCATTGGCGTGAGTGTTTTATCTACAACCGTGAGCCATATGTTGCTCACCCTTGTTATGGACTCAGTTTCCCCAGAATACATAATTGTGGATGCTCTTTACCTGACAGGGTGTGGACAACATCGGGTTGAGTAAGATCAAGGACATTTGGTACCTAATGGAAGGCAAAGATAACCGCAAACGTGAGGATGGTTTTTGTTCCGGTTGCATTGGCAAAGGAAATGATTGTCGTTCTTTTTATCAGTGATCAAGGACCACCTGATTGGATCGTTTGCAAAAATCCAACCGAACCCCTTTGAGGCGTTGAAGCTGTACGTCAGCAAGACGGACGACCGTGACCTGGAGGCCAAGCTGACCATTGTGACCAAATACACAAATCGCATTCCTGATCTGGTGAAGTGCCTGAGGAGACACTCGCAGGATAAAGTTAAAGAAGCAGGTGTGCGCTTTGGAGAATTGGAACACATGACCGTTCCTCCCCGTTTTTCTGCTCCCTTCCAGACTTCATACTCGGCACAGTCCACAAAGCCAAAGGTTTGGAATTTGAAATCGTGATGGTCGGCTGCGACTTTATCAACGTTCCCAGCGCCAGACACAACAGCCACCACTTCAACGAATTTTCTTTTAGTGAGTGTTTGACTTTTTTTTTTCTAACCTGCGCTAAAATAAAATATAAATCACGCAACAAATTAAAACTTCAGGTAACGTTCCCAACGACGAATGGAACCTGCTCTACGTGGCGGTGACTCGTGCTCGAACGACGCTCATCATCACAAGGAGTATCCACTACATCATTACCCAGACCGGCGTAGGATATGATGACATGATCAAACATTCTTAACGCACTAAATGCAAAAAAAATTAATTTGTTTACCTTGTCATCAACAGGAGTACTTCTTAAAGTCGGTAATGCCCGCTACGCCGCTGAAAGCGGGCGAGACGCCGCCGTGCCTCATTTCCGCCTGTCCCAATTGCATCACGCCCGGCGCCGCTTTCATGATGTGCAAAAGACGGATGACATATGTGAGGATATTCAGCAACTGGAAAAAAAAAAACAAATACAAATGTAAATATGATTTTCATGAACATCTGTCCGCATCTAGACGAGTGGCCCGTCCGCCGAGGGCGCGCTGTGCGAGAGGTGCGTGTGGACACGCGTCGGCCCCATCGCTTACCTCATGACGGACGACGTGCTCTCCATGGCTGAAGTTCCAGAGCGCTTCAACCAGCATTTATTCCACATTATTTTCCACGCGCCGCTCTAGTTGGAACTGACTAGGAATATTTTGTTTTTTTTCTGTAACAGAAAACTTGGGTTGTTTTGCTTGACTGTTAAAAAATGGGACTGAACGGTCTGATTTGAAATGACTGAAAAGGTTAAAAAAATAAGTTTGTAAATATGAAAATATAAAACAGTATAGGCTTTTATACTGCAGTTGAGTTTGGTGTTTTGTGATCTGTTCAAATGCTTATAATAAAACATTGGTGCGATGGACATTAGCATTTTTTTCAGATCAACAATAACACCAAGATGCCACAAGATGGCGGCAACAAATTAGCAGTAAGCTCGACTATTAACATTACAGTACATGTCGCTGAGGTTTTATTCTCTCCTTCGAGTGTACTGTAAAATACAAAAAGTTACTGTTAAACAATCCATGCTGTGACATCATCTCAACATTGAGACTACAATTTTGCTGATCAATCAATAAATGCGTTACTACCTTTGCGTTTGTGTGAATCTTTATACTGAAGAGTATATCCCAGAGAATGCTCAACTATATTTATTTTTTTGCTTTTCCAGTAAGAACTAAATGTTACAAAAAACGTCTAGTCTGTTCCCACGGTGGTATAGTAACAAAATCTCTACAATAAAACTACTGAATGACGTAAATAAAAAAAAAAAACCCCGATTGATTTAAATTAAATCAACCCATCAATAGAATGCTGTTAGAGCTTGCATCCACATGGTGGCAGTAGTGTCCAAAAGCAAAGTCTTACATCCACCCGATGGAAGTATTGTCTATAAGCAAAAGCGAAAGCTTGTGAATTAGTCACTACGGCCGAAAACACTCTTTCAATTTCATTTTGGTATTTACTGGAACTTCATTCGCTCCGACGTAACAATTCCAGCAATCGTGCAAGCTGAACATAAAAATAATATGGAATTTGCACTAAAAGGTAAGTCCTCTAACCCAAGTCGAATATCTATGGTTGTTATGGTTGTGTTTTAAATTTGTCGTTACTTGTTTTTTCTAAGCGAGAGCCAAGAGGAGGCTTTTAAATGCAGACGAGCTAGAAAAAAGTGAAGCGGGTATCCAAGCCCTCACCAACCCCCAAAGTTTAAGCAGAAGCCGGGGCAGCACTTCCAATCTGAACCCAAGACCTACCAAGAGACCAAAATGTGGTGACTACATTAAATTAGAATTTGGCTGTTGATGGCATATAGGGTTAAGAGGGGAGACATTACTAATGTGTCATCTTAACATTTCATGATAGCATCAATCACCTCTAGTACGGAGAACGGCTTCCCCCCATGCACAAATGGACTCCGTGGCGAACCAGAAGATGAGGACGATGAGCGATCGTTGCCCTCAGACCTGGAGGAGGAGCCTGAAAACAACGTTGACTACTTAGAAGGAATAACTTCTGCCATGTTTGAAGATGAGTTTGACTCTTCTGACGAGTTGGTGCACGAGGAGCTGGATGTGGAACCCCTGCCTGATGCCACCTACGGTCTCCTCGGGAGTAGCAAGGAGCTGCTGCAACCTCAGGGTTGTATTGACGACCTCCCGGAGGAGTTGCTCAGGCAGGTCCTCAGCCTCCTTCCTGCTCGAGACCTGTACAGGAGCGCCATACTCGTGTGCAATCGGTGGCGCCACGTGATTGAGGATGACAAGGTGATGGGCACCACGAAGCCTCGGGGTACTTTTTTTTCCGTAAAAATAATTGTTCTTTTTTCCAGTTTATGCCCTTCAAGAAAGAATACTACCGCTTCATGATGAACGAAGAGGTTACAATGGCCGAGGTCACCTCCTCATTGATCAAGGCCCGCGTCATAGAGCCAGCAATGTCACAGCACGGCATCCGCAACCTCGTTATGTAAGTTCTTCAACGTTATCCGGGCCGCTTTACATTAATCGAGGCTCTTTGTCCGCAGTTTAATGTCGCATCATAAGTTTGGCACGGTGGTGAATCCGACGGACGTTTTGGAGCAAGTGAAGAAACATCGCTTTTTCCCCCATGCCGAGGCCTCCATCAGATTACGCATTCGGAATGTTCCCAAGTGCCCGAATCTGCACGCGGAGGTTCAACTGACACGCTCGCACAATTTATATTGTCTCCAAAAGTTCCAATGACGCGTGCTCGATCCCCGCAGGGCCCCAACCCGTTTGCAGCCATGGCGGTGATCTTACTCCTCAGCGAGAGCGTGGAGGACGTGCAGGCGTTGGTGACCTTGCTGAACGACTGCATGTCGTACAGCGACGTCACCGAGTTCTTCAGTCACATGGCCATGGTGCTGCTGGCTGCCGTGAGGAACAAGGTGAAGCTTAGCCAGAGGTGAGGCCGGCTAACTTTTAAATGGAAAATAAGGTATCTCCTTAATCCCTTCTTTGGTGGTTTCCAGGTTGCATTACAACATCTACTATGTTCTTCACCTGAGGGAGAATGGCCCCTTTTCGGTTAGCTGCTCGGAAGGCCGGTGAGACTTACTCTTGGATATCTTCTTATGTGGTTCGGATTGAGATCACCTTTTTGTGTCCCCGCCAGGAGCTCGCGCATGAAGTTGACCTCAGAACAGCTGAACATCCTCAGCCACGACATTCAGAAGGACCACTTGGTGAAGATTGTTGCCTTTGCAGGTACAACGAACCTCCACGCTCAACATTACGAGAATATAACTCGGCCTCCCGTCAGGGTCTTGCCGGCTGACGTACCGTTTTAACGTTGAAGGTACGGGGAAGACGACCACGCTGATCAAGTACGCCGAGCAGCGGCCGCACCTCCGCTTCCTGTATGTGGCCTTCAATAAATCGGTCACTAGCGAAGCCTCGCAGCGGTTCCCGCCCAACGTGGACTGCAAGACTGTCCACTCGCTGGCCTATAAAGACATCGGGAAATTGTGAGAAGCTCGCGCAGCCAAGTGTCCAATTCAGATCTTGATCTCTTTTTTTTTTTTTTTTATGACGCAGCTACCAAAAGAAGCTCACCTTCAATCTGAACGTCTTCTCCATCAACACGGTCCTGCCCAAAGGTCGAGGGGGTTACGCCAAGGCCAAAGTGGTAGCCCAGACTCTCAACAACTTCATGTCTTCCGTCAACGAGACCATCGAGCGGAGCCACGTGCCTTTCTCGCAAGTGAGTCTTCAAGGCAACAAGACGCTCATCACTGAAGAAGAAAAAGAGGTGAGGAGCGCTGTACAAAATGCCGTCTTAACCATTCGTACGATTCAAACAGCTGTCATAAAAATGCCGAAATCATTTTTTTTGTCTGTAGTTGTATGTCCAAGATGCAAGAAACATTTGGATGAAAATGAAGGACCTCAATGAGATTGAAGAAAAATCCTACCACATCACTCACGACGGTAAGACGGCGACTTACATAAGCCTCGTGCGAACAATTATAAACTTTCCTTTTCTCCGCCAGGTTACTTAAAGTTATGGCAGCTCCAAAAGCCAAAGGTCAGCCTCTCCGACCAATACGACGTTATTTTTATCGACGAAGCCCAGGACTGCACCCCCAGTAAGTTTCTCAGTCTTGATCGTCGATGCTTCCATTCATTTTCGCTTTTTTTTTTTTCCTCCTTAGCCATCATGGACGTGCTGCTGATCCAGAAATGCGGCAAAATCCTGGTGGGCGATCCCCACCAGCAGATCTACACCTTCAGAGGTGCCATTAATGCTTTGCAGACTGTGGCTCACACCCACATCTACTACCTAACACAGGTTTGCACGCAACAACACGGAGAATAACACTGGACGGATTCCAAACCCAAAATTATTTGTCCAGAGTTTCCGCTTTGGCGCCGAGATCGCTTACGTGGGGGCCAGCATCCTCACGGTGTGCAAGAATGTCAGCAAAATTCTCGTCGGGGGAAGGCAGAAAGGTAGACGGCTTGAAACAAACGACCTCGCCAGACTCACTGATCCCTTTTCCTAGGGGGCGTGTTTGATGAAAAAGCTGCCCAGGCCCAACAGGACATAGCCAATGGGATAAGCCCCCGTCAGGGAAACACGGCCATTTTGTTCAGGTGCAATTTTGGCGTGTTCAGTGAAGCCGTGCGGCTAACCGAGGCCAATAACAAGTGCAACATCCACTTCATTGGCGTGAGTGTTTTATCTACACACGGATTCCCCCCCCCCCCCTACTGACTAAAGGTGCGATGGATATAATACAAGGCCCTCAGTTGGCCCGTGAGCCATATGTTGCTCACCCTTGTTATGGACTCAGTTTCCCAGAATACATAATTGTGGATGCTCTTTACCTGACAGGGTGTGGACAACATCGGGTTGAGTCAGATCAAGGACATGTGGTACCTAATGGAAGGCAAAGATAACCGCAAACGTGAGGCTCGCGCATATCGTTTTTGTTCCGGTTGAACTGGCAAAAGAAATGATTGTCCTTTTTGTCAGTGATCAAGGACTACCTGATTGGATCGTTTGCAAAAATCCAACCGAACCCCTTTGAGGCGTTGAAGCTGTACGTCAACAAGACGGACGACCGTGACCTGGAGGCCAAGCTGACCATTGTGACCAAATACACAAATCGCATTCCTGATCTGGTGAAGTGCCTGAGGAGACACTCGGAGGACAACGTTAAAGAAGCAGGTGTGCGCTCTTGAGAATTGGAACACATGACCGTTCCTCCCCGTTTTTCTGCTTCCTTCCAGACTTCATCCTTGGCACAGTCCACAAAGCCAAAGGCCTGGAATTTGAAATCGTGAAGGTCGGCTTCGACTTTATCATTCCCTGCCCCAGAGTCAACAGCCACAACAGCCACGACAGCCACCACGTCAACGGATTTTCTTTTAGTGAGTGTTTGACTTTTTTTTTCTAACCTGCGCTAAAATAAAATATAAATCACGCAACAAATTCAAACTTTAATTCAGGTAACTTCCCCAACGACGAATGGAACCTGCTCTACGTGGCGGTGACTCGTGCTCGAACGACACTCATCATCACAAGTAGCATCCACTACATCATCATCCGGACTGGCGTAGGATATGATCAAACATTCTCAATGCACTAAATGCAAAAAAAATATAATCATTTGTTTACCTTGTCATCAACAGGAGCACTTCTTAAAGTCGGTAATGCCCGCTACGCCGCTGAAAGCGGGCGCGACGCCGCCGTGCCTCATTTCCGCCTGTCCCAATTGCATCACGCCCGGCGCCGCTTTCATGATGTGCAAAAGACGGATGACACATGTGAGGATATTCAGCAACTGGAAGAAAAAAAAAAAATACAAATGTAAATATGATTTTCATGAGCATCTGTCTGCATCTAGATGGGTGGCCGGTCCGCCGAGGGCGCGCTGTGCGAGAGGTGCGCGTGGACAAGCGTCGGCCCCATCGCTTACCTCATGACGGACGACGTGCTCTCCATGGCTGAAGTTCCAGAGCGCCTCAACCAGTGTCTCCACGTTAATTTCCACGCGCCGCTCTAGTTGGAACTGACTAGGAATATTTAGTTTTTCTTCTGTAACAGAAAACTTGGGTTGTTTTGATTCACCCTTGTCTGTTAAAAAATGGGACTGAACAATCTGATTTGAAATGACTAAAAAGGTTAAAAAAATAGGTTTGTAAATATGAAAATATAAAACAGTATAGGCTTTTATACTGCAGTTGAGTTTGATGTTTTGTGATCTGTTCAAATGCTTATAATAAAACATTGGTGCGATGGACATTAGCATTTTTTTCAGATCAACAATAACACCAAGATGCCACAAGATGGCGGCGACAAATTAGCAGTAAGCTCGACATGCAAACAGTCCAAGGCGTCTCCTTGTTGTGGTTGATAAACAATTACAGATAACGATGTAAACACTTACCGGTACGATCCGACGCATTGACAGAATACAGCTGCTCTCAAAGCACCACTTCATTTTCCTCTCAGGATTAATAAAGGATCTTTTCAAGAAAGAAAATCTGTCCAAACGTGTCGCAGCAATGGTGCTGGTTATAACACATTCCACAGAGACGTTATCATCCGTCATCAGATAACATCTGGACAGGAAAAACTTCTCATCAGAACTCATACCAAAACATAAACGCCAAAATTCCAGATGAATTTAATACATATTTATTATGGGTGTAATTTGCATGAGTGCAGAACACCAAGTTACAAAAAGTCCACTGAGACATGTGTCTGACAAAAAGTCCATTTGGAAAAATATATGTATATATATGTATATAAGAAATTGCTACATGGCTACTTATTCAATATTTGAGAAAAAAAAAGTATCTGATGAATGGGTTTTTTAAAAAACAATAGTGGGAATTAACCTTGACTTTTCTGAGATAGGACCTATTGTTTGGCTAATTTTTAATGAAGTCGTGAGACTTAAAAGCTTTTCATTTCATGCTTACATAAAATACAATATTAAAGTGAGCTGTTTGTCCTCATTACAATCCACATGATAAAAATATCGGTTGTTTTTATTGGGAAGGCCGGACTGGATTAATGGAGCTTCCGTTGATTTCAATGGTGACAAATGATTTGTCGTTGGAACGTTTGGAACATAATCAGAAACGAAGTAAACCTGTTTCTCACGGCACCGTTGTATGTAAATGCGTTATAAGTGCATGTGCACTGTGTTTCATCAACTTTGACAACTTCCAGTAAACGTTTAGATTGGCAACACTCCCACTTGCTCGGAACGTGACCCGGTTTGCTCACCACCGAGTCTTGATGGGCTGCAGGTGTTCAGCAGTGGAGAAGCACGAGGAAATAGTTCCCTTAAGGCAGCCGAGCCGTCTACACTTGGGGCCTGACTCGCCTCCATAGCACAATGAAACGAGACAGCTGCTATCTCCTTTTTTTTCTGTGCAAAAAGAGTTTGACACCTTTTACTACCTGCTTATCAAGGCTATGACGTAGCTTCATTCAAAGCAATGTCTTCTGGTGCCAGCTGCGGCGGATCGCTGGCTCGCGCTCGTCTCCTGATAAAGCGGAATAACATTAGTGAAGATTTCGTAGGACAAGATGACTCGGCAAGGCATTCAAAGTTGCTGAAAACGTTACTCCCTCGGCTTACATTTTACAAAGGAGGCCGATTCCAACGAGCGCCACGATGGCTGCCAAGACGCTAACGACGGCTGTGGTGATTTCAGGTCCTGCCGATGAGAAGGACTGATTAGAAATAGTTTACAACCAAATATTGATGCACTAAATAAGTCTGTAAAAAACAGAGTCCAAAAGACAAGTGTGTTCAGTTTTTCTTTAGCTTCCTCAAAAAGGCGTGAGAAGTCGCAAACCAGTTTTCGCAATCTTACATGAAAGAGCAGCTGACAGAGCGACGTTTCTGTAGCTAGCGATTGAATGCTAACTTGGGAACAATAACAATAGAGAGCAAACTCACCACTCAAGGAGGAGCTGGTTTGCCAAAGAGAAGCGTCGCTGTTGGTATCATTGATGAGCGAGTCGGCGGGCTCCGATGTATTTCGGTGTTTCTCCACGCTGGTCGTGGTGGCTTCTGTAGTAGGGACACGTGGTCAGGCACAGAGCCTTTTCGGAATACGACGCTACGAGCTCGGCGCGCCTCTCACCTGTCTCGCTGTCGTCGGATGCGCCTGCTCTGGGGTCCCCTGGAAACAGAATCAAGTCGTGCCTCCTGTAAGCTGCTCGTCGGCAAGGTGATTTCTTTCAACACTTACGTTTGCACTTGAGGGTGGGAGAGGACCAACGCGAGCTGCCGGGTTTGCATTTGATGAGGTTGGACGTGCCCGCCATTCTCAGGTAACCTTTGAGGCAGCTGTAGCGGAAGGTTCGGTTGAGCTGGTGGCAGTCTTGCGGTGGAGGCTGGGTCTGAGGCCAAGGAGGGATTCCCGAGCACGGGCATTCACTTTGGCCTGAAGGCACAGGGCTGACAGTCAATCGTTAAGCTCGGTTGTTATGCAATTAATAAACACTCAGAGTAATTATGAAGGAAACCGCAACTGAACCAGGAAGATACAAACAAATACAGAATGCGGGAAAATTGTTCATCAACGGGTTTAACTGGATTTTGGACAATGTCACTCACGCAAGATGATACAATTAAGAGTTATGAGTGTGTTACACAATATATAAGTGAAACAAAAAATGTAAAAAAATAATGGAAGCCTTATTCCATTGTAAGCAGGGACACCCTTTTGCAATTAAGCCGCAAACACTTCCCAAATAAACCAAATCACAATTCATCAAGGCGCAACAGTCAAACTAATTTCATAAAATGATTAACAAATTATTAACTGGCCACTCTTTAAGTTAGGGCTCAATACATTTTGGTAACAAAACAATTAGGCGCTAGTGAGGGTGCACATACTGTAGTTCTGTCCGGGATTATATTTGAAATAAATTTAACTACAATGATTATGGTCATTGAACTCAACACCGGTTATTTACAATTGCGTTACAACAGAAGATATATGACTTTTGACCCTTTTTTTTTTGTTATTGGGCATCGGTAATATCCGTATCATTTACATAGGAATAAGATTGAAGTTAAAAACAGCGATTAATAGCTATACAAATAATATTTGACATAGACGATATAGAGAGAGCGCTATAAATAAGTGTGAGCGTAGACGGTTTATAGTTCTTACCGCTGTCGGAGCAGCGCGCTTTGTCCAGGACGCACGCCACGACACAAACTACAAGCAAAAGTCCAGACCCCAAAGCCATAAGAAAGAATTCACGAGCAAGTTTGGCTGCGGAGTATCCATGCTCGTATTAACTTTCACTTTTAGTCGCCCACGACAGTGCGGAGCCGCCTATATTCTGACATCAGCTGATTGTGCGGTCCGCCATGTTTGTAGTCCCAAAAGATAATCTGCCGTAGTTTCCGGTTTCTACAAAAACACATGCAAACACGACAAGCCTTGTATAAAATAAATAAAAAGTGTTGTAAAATTTTCAAAACGACGATATAATCAAGCAACGTTGTGGCTCAACTGGGGTCATCCGGCCGCTAGATGGCGCGACAAGTAAAGGGGAAAAAAAAGACGTCACGGAGTATTGTTGACTGACGCGCTCGGTTTTTACTTCCGTCTTGCAAGAACATGCCTTTTTGTTCAATGTGCATCTAAAAGAAATCATTTCATTCAATTCATAGCAAATTAACTCCAAAACGGTAGGTTTAACATTCGTTACGAAACTGTATTTCGACAGAATTACTACGCGGTAGGGAAAGGCCACTGTAACGAACTGTATTCAGCTAACATTAGCTATTTTTCGTGGCCGCTCTGTTCTACAAACCTGACCTGTTCGTTCCTGGCGACCATCTCGCTCAGGTAACAGCAATGTCGCTGTATGATGACCTCGGCGTGGGTGCAAGTGACACCAAGACCGAAGGATGGTCCAAGAACTTCAAGCTGCTGCAGTCCCAGCTGAAGGTGAAGAAGGCAACTCTGACCCAAGCTAAGGTACGGACAAGCAATTGGTGTGGTTTAAACTAAAGCCCAGCTATCACTGGTATTTATTTATCAATGCGTTGGATATTTTTTTCCCCGTGTGTGTGCAGTCCCATCGGACGAAGCAAACTACTGTTATGGCTCCTGTCATCGATTTAAAGCGAGGCGGCCCCACCGTTGAAGACAGACAAATCCCAGACACTCCTCCGATTGTCGCTGCTGCAGTCAAGGTCCGATCACCTTTGACTTAAATGGTAAAGATCCCCATTGAAGCTACGGTAAACATTACAGGAGACCGCCCCCGCCGGCTTCTCCTCTGGAGATGTGCTGATCCCGCTTGCCGACGAGTACGACCCCATGTTTCCCAACGACTATGAGAAGGTGTTGAAGCGGCACAGGGAGGATAGGCAGCGGCAGAGGGAGCAGGAGCGCCAGAAGGAGATTGAGGACAGAGAAAAGTAGGCTAAAGATAGTACAAAATCTATTCGCAAGATTTTTTGGGGTGGTTTAGTCACACTGTTTCATTTTTCCCACTAGGAAAAGGAAAGACAGACATGAAGGAGGAGCCCCAAGCGGCTTCTCGAGATTCCCAGCAGCAGAGGAGGACTCTGACGAAGACGAAGATTATGAGAAGGAGCGGCGAAAACGAAGTGAGCGCGTGTTTTGCTTGCATACAACTGGACATTTAAAAAAATATATTTTTTGTTTAGGAATAAAGTAGACTTACTGTTTGTTTTTTTGTGTGTCTGCTTCCTCAGGTATGGGTGGTGCTGCCATTGCTCCTCCTTCATCACTTGTGGACAGAGATGGTGAGTGTGACATCCCCTGTGGCCTATCATTAAAAAAAAAAAAAAAAATCATAAAGACATCATTTAGTGGTCAGTTGCAACAGCTTGAACATTGACAAGGAAATCTGACCCTGTGTTGTAATAGCACTGTTTGTCCAGCAGAGGGAGGCATTGTCAGCATTAACGCACTATATCAGCTTCATCTAGCTCCTTAAATTTATTCAGGGATGGGTAACTGGTAGGACCACACTCTGAGTGGCTCCTTGATTCATTAAAAAAATGTTAGTAGCAGGGGTGAAAAATTGTGGCCCCCCTCCATCATTTAAGTTGCATTTCCCTTATTTAAATGAACAAGGTTCTTCGGCATACCCATACGAGGATGAAGGTCGTCCAAGCAGAGGCTCAAAAGCCGCCATCCCTCCGCCCATGTACGAGGACTCGGAGCGGCCGCGTTCCCCACCCGGACCAACCAGTTCCTTCCTGGCCAACATGGGGTGAGTCCGACAAATTCTTTTACTGCATTGGTACGCGACATACATGTCTCACTGAATGTACCTGTTCCTGCAGGGGCACCGTGGCTCACAAAATCATGCAGAAGTACGGCTTCAAGGAGGGCCAAGGCCTGGGCAAGCACGAGCAGGGGCTGAGCACGGCGCTGTCTGTGGAAAAGACGAGCAAAAGAGGTGGCAAGATTATCATCGGGGACTTGGCGGAAAAACGTAAGAAGGATTTTGATGCACTGATACTTTTGAGTTTGAACATCTTCTGAACGCTTCTACTTTGTGGTGTCGCCCGAGCAGCAGGGGCTCCAGCGCCAGTTGCTCCCGAGACTCCCGGAGGAGCAGGTGGGACCACCCAGTTGCCGTTCTGTTCTTCGTTTTGGGGCTCAGGTCACAGCTGCTTATTTCTTTTATTAATACGATATATTCAGGTGTAAGGTGATCCGCACATGCACTGTTGCTTTTGTGTAATGTTCTTGGAGAGGAGGAAAAAAAAAAAAAAAGTATTACAAAACACCACGGGAGAAAAAACTGATATCACACGAACTCCATAGAAAGTTCTCCAGATGAAATTACAGTTGTACCAAGTTACACGCCCACACTTGAACAATACAATTTGATACAATACAAAGTTTTTTTTGTTTTGTTATCAGGCTTTCTCTTGCTCCATGCAGGAGTTGATAAATGTTTTTTTTCCATTCTAGTGGATTCCAAGAAGGCTGATGCAAACCCGCTGACAGAGATTCTCAAAAATCCTACCAAGGTGGTCCTACTGAGGGTACGCCTGTCATATGAAACTGTTACGAAATGTCCCTGAAAATCGTGAAGGACTCGTTTGGTGAGCCGTTGGGTTTTGCTAAACCTTTGGGCCCCCTGTTTTTAGAACATGGTGGGCCGAGGAGAGGTGGACGAAGACTTGGAGGGCGAGACCAAAGAAGAGTGCGAGAAATACGGCAAAGTCATTAAATGCGTCATCTTCGAGGTGAGCGGCAAAAGGTTGAAGAGGGACCGTCGTTGGTTCAACTCAGCCTAAACATGCTCTTTTTTCCACAGATCGCCGAAGTGCCCGATGACGAAGCGGTCCGAATATTTCTGGAGTTTGAAAGAGTGGAGTCGGCCATTAAAGGTTTGTATCGCATTTCGTCATCTCTGCTACTACGATTGTATAACGTCTCAATTATAGTGGGGGTGAAAGTGTGTTGCTTTCTAATTGGGTTGGCCCAGATTGGAAACAAAGGTGTGATGGGGCTCCCTGTGGTGTTATATCAGATGTGGCCCAGCAACCTAGTCCGGTCTCCCAGCGGAATTGGGCTTACATCACAATACGGGCAAAGCAGGACATGCGGGGAATTTTTTTTTTTAAAAATGATGCGGTATAAGGATAATCTGAAACTTTTCTGTATCGAACCACTTTTTGTTGCCATTCTTGTATTTAGATTTATTTACCTTGACACGGTTTGACTGTTGCCTTCTGTCTTCCGCAGCTGTGGTGGATCTGAACGGACGTTATTTCGGCGGGCGGGTCGTCAAGGCCTGCTTCTACGATCAAGACAAATTTCGGGTTTTTAACCTGGGCGAGTAGTCACCAGGTTGTCGTCTTCTGTCATGTACATACACCTGTTTTCTATTTTCCTCATCTGTTGTATGATTCGTGTCAATTTTTTTTTTTTTGGTCGTAGTTCTGAGATGGAAAATACCTTTTGTCTCGAAATAATAAAGGACTAAAATTAGTTTCGTTCTTGAGAAGACATTTTTTAGGAGAACCTACTTTCCCTGCCGCAATTTTGTCTCACAGTGGTGTCTCCAGAGGGCAGAGAATTTTAACTTCGCCCCAAGTCCATTATGGGACAGAGCCTCAGCCTCATTCACAACTTATGTAAGCGCTCCTCTCGGGGGCTTTTGTCTGGCAAGACGTCAGTCAGGAGCAGATTTCATCATTCAGAAACAAACCTGAGTGAGAAGTTAACCAGCACTTCCTGTGCAGTACACATCGAAGCTCCTTTTCTGAAAACACAAACACATTTGCCAAATAAACTTAGCTCACGTTTTTTTGTGTAGCCACCAATGATGCAATCAACATTTCATTTGTTTTACCTCCAGAAAACAAAAACATTTAATCTGCCAGTGAACATCTCCTGAGTTCGTATGTCCGTAATTTATCATATAAAAACATGTTTACACCATGGGAGATTTTGTGTCCTAAGGGTTGTACAGAACTGGTATGTGCAATATGTGTAACTACATCCACGATGACTAAATGGTGCAAGCCCGAGAAGTAGACGAGTGACAATCTGCACGTTTCACTTGGGAAGTCCAAGGTGTGGGAAAACAACTATAAATAGAGCAGGACATAATTACATAATAAAATGTGCTAACATTTTTACTATAGTTTTGAAATGAGTAACTCGCTCAAGCTTTACAAGCTCACCAAACATTCCTCGACAGATAATTATAGCTAAAGCAACTTTACTCATTATTATTTACATTCCTACTGGTATACTATTAAATGACTCGTAAGAATTATCGTAAACTATCATTGTTGTGACTTTCAGCTTGTCCGATTATTTAAAATATTTTTGAGCCACTAGTGTTTTCGTCGTAATGACCATAATGACCGCAAGGCGGTGCTACTGCCCCCATCCCTCATGACGCCGACGTTTATGTCGTCATCCCAGTCACGTTGCCTCTCCACCAGGCAGGCTTAAATAGCGGATCTCCACCGCAGACCGGCAGATTAGCTCGACTCAACGCTCCAAGCGTCCTCGACCGTCACTAGCGGATCGTTTTTCTTGCTCAGGCAAAACTTACAACGCATAATTTTATTTTGTTTTATTTATTTTTTGGGGGTGTGTTAGAATCGCCGTGCTTCCCACTTATTGTGTGCAGCTTTTCCAAGTCTTCAAGGAATGCCCAGAGAGCTGACCCAGAACAGGAGCCAAAAGATCTGGGTTCCTACCAAGGATGATAAACCGGCACCCCGTAGAGGTAAAGTACATTATTGAGATTAAACATCTAATATAGAAGGAATAGGATTTGATATTACTATGACCTCTTTGATGTGCGACGCCGCCTCCCCAATTTTTATCTTTACGGTTATACATTTCTGTCTACTAATATGATTATTGAAGAAATACAAAATAAGAAACCTCTACAATTATGGGTTGCTGGTTATGAACGCACTTGCCCTCCAACGGCATGCACGGCACGCCTCGACTGGAGCGTGACGAGACACAAGTCGCCATGGTAACCGCATTGCGTCGCAACCCGGAGTGGGATGCTGCAAAAAAAAACCTCAGCCTTTCATTGGTCGGTGGGCATCACATGTACATGGCGCGATACAGATGATTTAAACCCACGTTTGCATTTTTTCAAACTGAGCAAGTGAAATATTGCATTTGTTAAGATCCTTTTTTTTCTCAAGCATATTCATATTTTTAGCAGCTTCCAAAACTCAAGCTAGTTTACAAAAGTCAAGTCAGTGTTACTTATATTTAACCAGTCTTCCAAAGCCACCAGTGGCTATTTTTGCAAAACAATGACTCAAGTCTAAATCAGATGATGGCATGATATTTTTTGCCCACAAGTATGTGCTTCCAACTGTTGAGTGTCAGAGCTGGGCCAGACCTGCTGGCAGAGTCTGAATGTCAATTACCGGCCTTAATCCCTTCTTCCCGTTCATGTGGTTCTTGTGTTATGGAAACAAGATTAGTAAATTGGCACTGCCTATGTTTATTGCGGTGCGGTAACAGAGGCACTTAAGAAATGCTTAGTAAGCTGCAGAACATGCTAACAGAGGTGACATAGTAGCTTGTTGGGAAAATTGGGTCATTCGTGTAACGTAAACTGTTGTCCCAAACAGCGGGCGGCGTCCCCCACATTGCCAACCCCCCGACCGTCATCGTGATGGTGGGCCTGCCGGCTCGGGGCAAGACGTACATGTCCAGGAAACTCACGCGCTACCTCAACTGGATCGGCATGCCCACCAAAGGTACGCACGCTGGGGCGCCCGCCGACAAAGCGTCTTCTCATCACGACGTTTACCGCCCGCAGTCTTCAACGTGGGGGAGTACCGCAGGGAAGCGGTCAAAAACTACAGCTCCTACGATTTCTTTAAGTCGGATAACGAGTGCGCTGTCAAGATCAGGGAGTAAGTGGATGCCCTTACGGGAAATACAACATCCAGTGTTTGCGATTAAAAAAAAAAACAACTAAAAACCATCTTGGCTTTTCAGACAATGTGCCTTAGCAGCCTTGAGGGACGTCAAGTCCTACTTGCAGGACGAGGGAGGCCAAGTCGCGGTAAGTTTCCCATGATGCATCAGCGGTCCCAGAGAACCAAGACACAAACTAAGACGGCACGTCTACGGCAGGTCTTTGACGCAACCAACACCACGAGGGATAGGCGGAAGCTCATCCTCCAGTTTGGCCTGGAGAATAGCTACAGGGTATGTGGTTACCATGGCGACCGGATAGATTGGGGGGGGGGTCTGGTGTCTCTTTATTTACCCCTTTTTCTGTCCAGATCTTTTTCATCGAGTCCGTCTGCGACGACCCGGGCGTCATTGCGTCGAATATCATGGTGAGTTCACGATAAACGTAACTGACCACAGCTGAAATTTGCATTTTGAGAGTGACAAATAAATCTGACCTTCTTCCAGGAAGTGAAGGTTTCCTGCCCAGATTACAAAGACTGCAACAAGACGGACGCCGTGTTGGATTTCCAAAGGAGGATTGAATGTTACAAAGCCAGCTACCAGCCTCTGGACCCTGATCAGCACGACAGGCAAGAAACTCATTTTCAAAAAGACGGGCTCTCGATTTACATACTTTGTTTTCGGTTCCGGTGTTAATCGGGTTCTCGACCTGCAGGGACCTTTCCTTCATCAAGGTGATAGACGTGGGCCGCCGCTTCCTGGTCAACCGCATCCAGGATCACACCCAGAGCAAGATCGTCTACTACCTGATGAACATCCACGTCCAGCCGCGCACCATCTACCTGTGTCGACACGGAGAGAGCACAGACAACCTGGAGGGGCGGCTCGGGGGCGACGCTGGCCTCTCGCCGAGGGGCAAGCAGGTAGGGGATATTCCGAAGCTCCAGTGCCACGTTTGGAGGAATCAGGTTGTAATTTTTTTTCTGTGCTCTCCTTTGTAGTTTTCCAGCGCCTTGGCTGGATTCTTAGAGGAGCAGCAGATGAAGGATCTGAAGGTCTGGACCAGCCAGTTGTGCAGCAGCATCCAGACAGCCGAGCACCTGGGGGTCCCGTACGAGCAGTGGAAGGCCCTCAATGAAATTGACGCAGTGGGTGTCACTCTGGGACGCAACTTTTTTTTTTTTCCTCCCTGTGTAAATATTCAACATTTACCGACTTTTTTTTTTCAGGGATTGTGTGAGGAGATGACGTACGATGAGATTAAGGAGAAGTTTCCTGAGGAGTTCGCCTTGAGGGATGAAGATAAATACTACTACCGCTACCCCGCTGGCGAGGTAGGCTTCTACAGAGTTCTATACAAACTAAATAGAGATGTAGTAATCCCGACTTTTTTTTAGCATCATCAAAACCCGCATTTGTCAAAATACTGGAAATATTACAACTGCAGTACAAATAAACGAGGTTCCGAAATTGACCCTTGTGGTACTCCTCGTGCTTAACTTGAGATGACATTCACTTACCATTTTGTTGACTCTAGTCCTACCAGGACCTGGTCCAGAGGGTGGAGCCGGTCATTATGGAGCTGGAGCGTCAGGAGAATGTGCTGGTCATCTGCCACCAGGCTGTCATGCGTTGCCTCCTGGCCTACTTCCTGGATAAAAGCGCAGGTGAAGACACTCATCAAAATGCTCATGTAACCACAAATCACCAATCTTTTTTTTTTTTAAATATTGCAGATGAGATGCCCTACCTGAAATGCCCCCTTCATACTGTGCTGAAGCTCACCCCTGTGGCCTACGGTTGTAAAATCGAGTCCATCTCTTTGAACGTGGAGGCGGTGAATACTCACAGAGACCGACCCGAGGTAAGACCTCCTCACATGGGTACTGTTTATCTGTACCGTTGGATATTAAGTCGAATTCTGCACAGGAGGTGAGGAGAGGTCCGGGCAGTTTGATCCGGAGGAACAGCGTGACTCCTTTGACCACCCCCGAGACCAACATCAAAAAACCTCGCATCGACAACCTGGATGAAGCTCCCATCCAGGAGCTCCCTCGTTCGGTGGCTTCGTTAGCACTCTGCAGCCCGTCGCACCTCCCGCTAACACTGGCCGGCCAGGTGAGTCCTAGCATAAACAAATCAGTCGTGGGTCACCCATCATTTTTTTTTTTTAACTTCAAATCTTCCTGTGCTGCCTTCTCCTGCTTCTCCAGCACTGGCTGGGCAAAGTTTGCCTGTAAGTATTCGTAGAGCAGCTAAGTGTGACTGAGGGGGAAAAAAAAAAAAAAAAATCAGTGTCACGTTGCTATATTTGCTATGCTATTACTTTCAATGGATGAAAATGAAAGCCGCTTTATAGAAGTGAAAGTTCTCATCTGAGTCAGACTGACTCATCCGTGTCTGGTTTATTTTTGTGTGTTTAAAAAAAACAAAACAAAAAAAAAAGACGAACCGTCCTCCATTACCTGGAAGTGGTCTCGCTCTTCGTCTTTCAACGGTAAACAAACCAGCGGTTAGCGTTGCTGTTTATTCCTAGCTGCTATGATGCTAGCTGTCATTCCCTCGTTTTATGACAAAGTGCTAAGGCACGTGAGGATTATCTAAAAATACCAGCAGGTGACACAACCGGTAGTTTGTAGGCAATAGGTTACGTTAGTAGACCGAAGCGCATACCAAACATTACAAAAACGGGTGGAGTTGGGTTTTAACTTTGGCTCGGCACATTTTGTGTTTGCAGAACCTGAGGAGACACTCCTGACGTCCTGCCCGGTCACAATGAAGCGTCGACGCGGCGACCTTTCACTCAATGTCTTGACACGATGAAAGTTATTCTACAAAAAGCCTTTTTACATGGAAAAGATGACATCATTTTTCTCCCCCCCTCTCTCACATTGGTATATTTTAAATCTTCCAAAACAAAAAAAAAAAGAGGGGAGTGATTTTTATTTAATTTTTTTTTCCTTATCCAAAGAAGCAAAACATTTTCATGCCTTCCTTCACGATTTTCCTACGGGTGGGGGGATTTAAAAGTCAGTCTTGCCGTAGTTCACTCTGGAGACATTCACTGAATTGTATTTATTTTACACTGAAATTTTTTCACTTTTTTTTTTTTATGTGGGTGTCAAGGCGGAGCCAAATCATTGAACGATTTTGCACATTTGGTACACATTTCGAGATTTTTTGTTTCTTCTTCAATGTGCTTCAACACAAGGCGCTTGATTTTTAACGGAGGTCGTTCTTGCCGTAGAGTGCCTGTTAGCGCTTGTTGCTTCGCCCGGTTCCGTTTTCCACATTTCATATCGTCGCACGTTGAATGATTTCGCGAACACGCCGACTCAAACAGGGTCTTGTCACTCTCGGGGCTAACGTTATTTTCGTTACGGTCTGCCGCACGAATAGAAGCACCTCTATTTTTCTGATAACAAAGCGTGCTGTTAATAATATCTTTGTAAATATGAGACGGATGTTGACTCTCTTGGGAGGTTTGAATGAAAATATGTTTTTTTTTGTTTTTTTTTGGTACTAATGTGGCGGAACTTAACGAGTAAGCGGGGTTTGTGTATAGGAAAAAAACTGCTTCTCACCGTTTGTTGGCATGTTAGTACAATCTACTTGAAGTGTTTCTTTTTTTTTTGTTACCATTTTATTATATTCTCTATTTATTTTCTATGTAGTTTTTGGCACACACAAAAAGGGAGGAGGGGCCTACTATGCAGGCAAGGACAGTAGGTTGTACTTGATTTTGCATCTGCTGGACCAATAAAATGAAAAAAAATATATTTTTGCGTATTTTCTTCTATTGTGAGTCACCCACCTTGTCTTCTGATCAATTCAAGACGATGTTGCAGGCAATGGAGAATAAAAACGACTAATTCAAGGTGATGTTTATTTATGTCCACTGTGCGGAACAATTTGGATTCCCCCCCCCCCTTACTGATATTGGTGTTAATGCCAGTCGGATATAAATATAACTTGGCTCTCCGATGAGTTGAGAATGTGGCTGGCTTCTATTTGGGTTTCCGTCTTACTCACTCAACACCTAAAGAGACACCATTTGTGGTGAGTTGTGGTCAGACTGAGCATTTCGGTGTCCATCAGGTTCCTCAAACGCACGCACTCGTACGCACGTACACTTTTGGTGACATCACTGCAGCGGCTCATTTCTCGCCAACATTTGGGTTGCCGCCAGTATTTCATAAGTACCGCAAATTAGCTAACGACAATTTCCCCCGAAATTTCTTTGAAAAGGGAGAGTACGTTTTCCATCGTGGGCAGTACAAATTTGTTGGGAAAATTAGGCAACGACAATTTCCCCCGGGAAATTTCTTTGGAAAGGGAGAGTACATTTCCGGCAGTACAAATTTGTTGGCATGCATTGCTGTGGTTGCGAGAGCTGCTGCGTCAGGCCTTTGAACGGTAAAACGCGGAGCCGCTAAGCCGCCCGCGCCGCAAATAGCAGCTTTAATGCCGCGTTAACGAAGGGGCCGGCGCTCTCAATCTCCCCGAGGGGTTCCAGTCATGAAGGTGCCTGCACCTCAAACGTCCTCTATTTGACAAATTCCAGCAGACTGTGACATTGGACACACTTTATCATGACTCAGCTGATTTGCTTCTGTTATCTCATTAGCGCTTCCTTATTAGCCGTGCATGTGACCCGGCGTCCCGTTCGTGGACGAGATTACTTCAGGCTTAAACGGACGAGCGCGAATCGACTCTTTTGACCTATTTCAAACGCACCGCGACGAGTTTCGCAATTTTACGACGTTATATGGACGAGGGCACGTGTGAAGGTTATTGGCTCAAGGCCACCGGGGAAAGCGCCGCTTGGCCTCCGAACAAGCGCAACTGGTTTGAGCGACTACGTGATTCATTCTTTTAATCAATGAAATTCAAGCGTAAAAAAATAATATGAATCAAAAGGCATCTTGCTTCCCAAAACAAAAAACAATTATGAATTTCAGCTTATTTTATTGACTATACCTGTTGTAGTTAAATAACTAAAACAACTAAATTTATGATAAAAAAAATAGATTGTTTCAAATTAGTACAAAACTAAAGAGTCTAAATTGTATTATGCTTATGAACGATACGTTGCCTGTTCGAATAGGTCCAGTTTAACCTCGCTTGGCTCTTCGTGCAAATTGCTCGTTCTTTGTGTGCACGGGGTATTGACAGCTAGATTTGCCTGTGAATGGAGAGGATAAGCCGAACATGAATGGAGAGGAGGGGATTAAATATCCCCGATTACACTGGCTTGGAAATAAAAGAGCCTTTTATGGCATTCCGCCGCGCAGTTATGCGTGCAACACAAAAGGCACAATACTCGTCTTGATGAGTCACCCTACGGTTTTTTGTTGTGTGTCATTTTGACATTCTCCTGACCTTGTGTGTTTCTACGCGGCTAATAGGGCTAATGGGATAGGTCGTTGTGGACACGCTAACATCAGGGATGGGGGGGGGGGGGGGGGGGGTGAAGCGGACAAGGAAGGTGAAGGAGGAGAGGGAAAAGTGGAATCCACTTTAACTTCGATCCTAACCTCACCTCGTTCCCAATTCCCGCACCAGGAATAACCGACCGGAGAGATGGACATGCAGAAGGTCACGTACGTTCCAAATGATGAACAAATGGGCCAATGTTTCGGAAGGTGTGTTGTTGTGGCACCATGATGACACTTCCTGCAACACAAGAGAGAAACTACTCAGTGTCGTCACACTCATCTCCTTCCTTCTGTGACCGTAACAGCCACTCATAAAGTGACGTGACATTTTTTTTGTGAGACTTTGGACTTTTATCCAAAGTCCCACAAAATAAAAATAAAATCTAGCATTGTCCAATCCATCCTAATGAGGTCACGGAATTATAAAAATATAATTATTTAATTTTTTTTTAAATGCAGTTAACATCATGAAACATTTTCCTTAACGGAAGAATACTCCTTAAACGTTACGACGTTGCTCGGTAGCCAACTTTAACAATGGTTAACAGGACTCGCCAGACAAATCGGAAGTGTCACAACAGAAAATTGGTTTAGGGGATATCGGGAGCAATAAAGCCATAAAAACAAATGACGGTTATAGTTAGGACGGGACAATCTGAGTGGGGGAAAAACACCGGAATGAATTTGGCTCCATTGTGGACGCAAAGGCACAAGGTTTCCTCAGAGTATCCAAAGTTCACTCATTGTGCTCCCTATTGTGCGTCAGTCGCAATTTTGTAAGTGTGTATACGCAAGCGCGGTTTGCACAAAATTTCCCTTCCACTGACCTCTGCAGAAGGGTCGAATATCGGTCGAGGAAAAAGGCCTTCGATGTACGAACATAACTTTTGCTCAAAGCGCCCGAGGTCCATGCATCTTTTTAATTACTTTGCTAACTTGCGCTAACTACCTGATGCTAATTCGGACGACGGGGTGAATCAGGTTGGCTTATGTCATAGGTCCGAATCTAGCGCCAGGCCAATTGTGTCACTTGGTTGCTGTGTGTACAAACAGTGGCTCGTTGTTGACTCTGCAGGTCGACGACTAATAAGCTTACGCAACTTCAAGAACACGCAGTCCCGCTTGCCAGCATCTTAATCGCAAGGCTCAATTCGGATATTCGGCTTGCCCGCTGAACTGGCTGGGTGAAATTTGGTCTCTTGGTGCTCAACTAGCCAGACAAGAGAGTCATTGTGATGAAAAATTTGACGCTACTATGAAGTTCCCAAAGTTTACAGTACACAGGAAACGACTGTCAGGATGACAATCCGAAACGACTTCCTGCCGTGGCGACTTGTTGACACCACTCGGTGATTTGTTGAAGCGGATCGCTCTCGTTTTGACACCACAATTTTTGAGTCTGCGTGCGACTCTCTCCGACACCATTTGCCGTTAGCAAGTCCATGCAAATGAGAGCAACAAAACTCTTTTCCTGTCTCTTTAACATGCCAAGTGTTGACTTTTTGTGGAAGTGTGACTAAGCAGAGGAGGCAAACATTGACTTTCAACATGTGATCATTCATTTGCTTTTAAGCATATGCTAACCGAGTTGACGCGAGGCCTACTGCCACCTCTATTTTTTTTAAAACTCATTCCCTATGCGACCACCCAATGATGAGCACCGCAGAGGTCAGGAAGTGCACGTCGGCCGTGACCCAGTGCTTGTCTGCGTGTGAACCTGCAGGAGCGTCCTGTTTAATCCCATAGTCTGAATGTCTCGTATGCAGATCATCGTGCCCCATAATCTGGACTAAAAGCCTCCTGTCATATGATCTCGTGAGTTTTCCATGGAAATAATCCACACATGTGGATAGTTTCAAGATGACTCACTTCTACTACAACCTCTTGCATGTGATTGAGTGAGACCGCCCACGATCGGAAGGAAACTGTTCCACTTTGTTGCCACTTGTTCATATGAAGGTAAATTGCGCCCTCTTCTGGACATACGATATAAAAAATAAAAAGCCAAGTAAATTTAAATGATTATTATTATGCACGTACTGACAAAGTAATTGAAAAGCAATGCTTTAGTCCATCCATCAGTAAAAAAAATATATATATATATTATTAAGTATATAATAATATATAATAATATATACTTAATTACAATGTATTAAGTGTACATTGTAATTACACTAAGCAAGTTGTTGGAAATCCATCAGTAATTCATAAATTACATTCCAAATATTTTATCTACCCCAAATTAAGCACTTTTTCATTTCAATATTTATATAACAATAATTAATACGACTTTGGAAGAATTTTTGCAATTGCAGTGGTGTATTAGTAGACACATGCAGTGCCGCGACGAGCCACAAGGTGGCAGAAGGCTTGCACAAAATGTCAGCTGATGATTGCCTTAACAATTTATTTTATTATTTATTAAGTTCCATGAATTGATACGTAAATATTACAAATAGTGCACTTAAAAAGTCTACACAACCCTGTTCACCGTCTCTCATTTGTTAATATTTGATCGGTTAATTAACAACAAAGCTACAAGAGTGTGCAGACTTTTGCAAACTTGATTTCAGTCTTACTTCCTATGTTGAAAAATATTTGAATAATCATTTCAGTAGTATAAAAGTCACATTAGGGCTGAAAATGTGTCATTTTTTTTACGTCACACCATCCCGGCATTCAAACTGGGGTGTGTAGACTTTTTATACCCGCTGTATTTATTTATTTTATATTAGTGCTTGTAAAATGAACGTAATTACAGTATATAATAACAATAGCCAACATTTAAAGGATATAAAGTCCTATAAAGTCCCCTTGACGCCAACAAGTTTTAACAGAACCCTAACAATCATTCGTCAAACATAAACACGTCAAATGTGAACGTCTGGAGTGGGTTTTATTTGAAAATGTAAACTTGACGTTTTCGAGATCATAAAGCTGTCATATGAACGGTAAATCGTTCGGATCTGTATGAAAATTTAGTGGACACCACCTTGGGAACTGTACGCCTTTCCCTTGGCGTAGTAAAAGTCACTATGCACTCCGGGGAATTTCGGCTCTTTTAAAAATTCCGGACGAAAATAGAGGCAGCAAAAATATATACGTCTGACCTTACGGAATCCTCGAAGAGAATGATTGCTTGATTTTCAATATCAAGAGTGAAGCTGATTTTCATTCATTCATTCGTGAGGAGGAACGCTGTCTCACGGGTTTCTTTTTAATCCACTTGGAAATACTTGAAAGTTTTCCAACAAGACAAAAAAAAAAAACTATCTTCCCTCCCATCACATTAGTTACAAGGGAAGGAAGCCATAGGTTATTTTCATGTTTCTCACAGCAGGCCGTTTTTCCATAATTGGGCCTATAAAATGATTACGCAGTAAACAGACAACATCAGGAATAGCAAGCTCACTGAGAAGTCCGATAAAACGCTTTTCCGACTATTCTTGGAAAACGCTTTCAGATTATTATTTTTTTCTGACTATTTACAGATGCAAAGGGAGTCCGTCTCGGAGAATGTTAATGCACGGTATGAACACTTGTGGCTCAGACACTAAACCACACAAGTAAACTAGCTAGCTCAAAAGTCAATTTTAAGAGACTCGAAAAGTCTTGCAATACCAACTACGTCCTCTAGGGGCAACAGTGAGCCACAATACAACACTATTAAAAGTTACGTGGGGTTTCTACGTTTATCACTGAACAACCGAGGCTAATGACAAAAAAAAAAAAGATGCCACCACACTGAAAAATTCAATTAATATGCAGTTTGACAAAAAATGTTTTGAGAGTTGGCTCAATAATAAATTTGTTTTGCTTCATTGTGCAAAGTCATTCTTTGCAGAGGATAAAGAATATATGCACGCAAGTGTTTCCAATAGCATCACTGTAGTTTTAGCTAGCAACCACTTTCATACTTGTATTCGGTCCTTCGCAGTAATGTACGGATAAATTAAGGATTGACGCAAAATATACTCACGCTATGTTTACCGAGAGTGTGTAATCTCTGCGTGCAGTCAGATGAGCAGTGATTAACACTCATCTCTACTTCCTGATGGATTTAATACTGAGCGTAGCGTGACGACAGCATGGAGAGGATGTGACCCAATGTGGGCATGGTGGATGACCCCCATCCCCACTTCTCCATCTACTCTACGCCCGACAGCCAGACAGACATTTCATCCAATAATCATCATGATGCGAAATAATCATGAGTCTGGCCAGCTTGGAGGTTTTGGATTTACGCTTGACACACATAGCGGATGTAACGTGAACAAGCCGGATGGGTTATTTATTTGATCGCTAAATCGCATTTTTTATTTGATTACAGCGTGTTATGGCATCTTTTCGATCGGATTATGCAATGCAACAAAACAGATGGCATGGGCGAGGGCACTTTTACTCGGGGGGTGTAAAATCAAGATGATCGAGAAGTGCTTCTTGGACAAAGCGTTTTTCGCTCATTCAAAAAAATCCTTTGCCACCATTGGCAGAGGAAAAGCCGGCGGGCAAGTGCGTAGCTTGCAAAATACTCATAAAAGCAGCTTCTTTTGTGTCACTTAGATTACGTAACACTTTTTTTTTTGGCGCAAAAATGCCGACTGAGCTCATCACCGGTATCAAAATGGCCTCTAATCAATCGACGATCTCGGCGCACTGTTTTAATTGATAGACGGGACAACTTACTCAAAAGCTTGACAGTGTTTGTTGTTCAGCTCAACTCCGATGATAAATCTTCTCGATAGCGTCCATTCATTCCTTTCCAATGAAGAATCCATTCATTACTAGGCATGATTAACGGCCCGACTCTGTTAGGATCATTTTGCGGGAAATAAGTGTCGCATTTATCGCAGCGGCTGAGAAGTCTTCAGAAGACAAAAATGTCCGACTTGTTCAGGATGAATAAAGACGTTACGTTTCCCGAGCCAAACACTGGATTTATTCAAACCAACATAAAAGCAACAGTGCTTAGCTTATGACGCTTAGTAACAGGACAATATGATGCTCTGATATCAGGCTTATACTTTTTACAGCCACTCGAGGCTTATTTATTTGGTGTTGGGAGCTCGCCAATATATCCCATGATGTTACGATAATGACACGGAAGATCTTGACTCGAGATGAAAGGAACAAAAATATTTAGTCTGCAACTATCCACGTTGACTTGCACACTTCAACGCACTAGGTAGGAGCACTGACGCGTCCCGAGCTAGCTTCTTTCAAGTCACATCACTTTTTAAAAAATAGAAACTTGTTATTCAAAACTGGATTACATAAAATGAGACTGGAGGCTTGGAAAACATGATCGAAACAGCTCCCGAATCCCGAGACCGAGAACAACGATGCATTTGGTATCAAGGAACGATCGTGAAACTTATTTTGACAAGACACAAAAGTAGCAGAGGATTTGTCCGAAAAAGGAACTCAATGGGTAAGTCTGTTTTTCCCGATGCATTTCGGTAGTGTGACATCACAATGCCAAAATCTTTTCACGCTGACTTGGTCGATGACTTAAGGGGGATTTTTCAAATGAATTGTTATGATTGTTTAAGATATATAAAAATATTTTCGCCTTTAGGTTTGTGAGGATTTTAAGAATATTACTGAACGAGTCATTGTTGAAAAGGTGAAAAGAATGTCCTGCTGGTGAAATTGAGCAAATTTGCTAGCTAAGCTAAACATTTGTCACGTTGGGCTTTCGGGCTAGCGAGTTTATATCGCATGACATTTAATATCGGATATTAGGTGCTTTTATTTTCCACGGGCATTTAAGTTGCAACCGGATGTAATGAAAGGGGCTTAAGGGGGGGGGGGGGGGGGGGGGGGGGTGAGGAAGAGCAGATGGTTGAGACAGATGATGGCATGCGTGAGGAAGCAATCAATAAATCCTTGCTGCAACGACGACAACTCATCGTGATGTTCACCAATTACGATAAATCTTGTGTTACGTCTCAATAAAGAAATTAAAATATGGACAATGTAGACTTTTGTCTCAATGTCAAACTTTGATTGCTACAAGTTGTTGCGGTTTGCGTTCGTACACGGCGTGGCTTAGCTGACCTGGTTGAACTTTGAACTCACTACGCGATGCAATCAGAACTCCCAGCATAGCAGTTATACATCTTTGTTTATCAAAGACGTCTTTGTTTTGCGAGTCCCTGAAACGAAGCCTTTTGTGTCGCGTAGAGCCTTTTGGAAATATTAATGTTGTGCTGTCTGCGAAACATTTTTCCAGAGGCGGGACGGGATGACAGCGGTGAAAGAGTGAGGCCGAGAGAGAGGAGCGTGTGAGAGAACTTGTCAAAACTTGGCCCGTCTGCTGCCTCACCAACTTTCTTTCAGCATACCACTCTTAGCTAGAACCCTGCGTGTGCTTGCGTGCTGGCTCTCCTTAGACTATCGTCAGTGCGGCGCTTTTAAATTCAGGACTTGCTCCCGAGCGGACTTGACAGCTTTGATTGACGCCCATTGATGGGAAGCATAGCGGAACGCATTACCACCTATTAAAGTGCTGAAAAACGATACGGCACTGAACACACATCGGCCTAAGAGGAAACAAAACAAAAACACGCTACAAGTGTAAAAACGCTAAATTAGCCGCACACACGCGCAGACACGTCGAAAATCAAGTTCGCGAGCGGCTTTCGAGAGCTCCTCGGGGACCCTTGAGAGTTCTCACACGTCACTTTGAAAACGATTACGCAGTTTTGTTGTTGCGCATAAATCAACTCCCATCACAACACAATCATTTTTTGTCTATTTATGGTGCGGTATTCATTGTGGCCTTAAAATAAGCTATTTAGCGGTTTTGCGCAATGCCGTCACGCGGCAAAATGATTTAGCACGACGAGGACGAGGGACGATTTGAAATAAATAAAGACGAAGTCCAACGACAAATAATGGAGATGAGGGGTAACTGGAAGAAAGATCAGGCGGTTTGAGATGCTAATTTGGTAATTGATCCTTGAAGGGTCTACTGCGCTCTCACTGAGTTTGTGTGTGAGACACACACACAACCTCAAGAGAGGTTGTTTATGGGTCCTACTTTACTGATCAAAATAAAAAAAACTTGAATTTTTTTTTTTTTATCTTTGAGTGACAACTGAACAAAATAGTTGGTGGGAAATGAAAGTGCGAGGTCACAAAAGGCTCACAGGCAGATTATTACAAAGCCGAAATATGAGCCCAGGGGGGGTCAATGAGTTGGTGTGGTCTGGCAGTCTTGGGTCAGTTAGCTTGTGATCGCCACCTGGGGAGATTTTGACACCTGAACTCTTCATTTAAGTCATCCGGCGTTTATTGCAATGACCTCAGTGGTACAGTAAATGTGACGTGACGTGTGGTAGTGTATTTTTCGGACGTAACTGATGTACAGAAGGTTGCTTGGGAAAAGTCTGACCTAATCCCATGGGGGAGGGGGGGGTTAGGGTCAGTGGTTCGGGTTAGTCGAGCGGTTACCGTCTGGTGGTCTCGTGTATGACGTGAAAGCGAGGCAAAGACAGAAATCTTAACTGACAGAACAAGCGGTCCCAAAGGTCAAAGGTGAAAAATATCATCTGCAATTACTGACACACATGCGCAGAAATAACAAACAGGATGATTTGATTGTTGCCGTTTTCTGGATTGATCCATTTAACGTGCATTTATTAGGAATTATTTTAGTGCGTTCCTCGGCTTTGGGGAATTCGGGTGCTGAAAAAATGTTCACTGTGCAAATAAGGTCAGTATTTCAATCTGGTCGTGTCTTTTCAGCAGCGAGGGGTAAAAAAAAAAAAAAACGGGGAAATTCCTCGCGCAAAGAAAATAAACTGGGTAAAGCTCATCTTAAAGCAAACAGTGCGGAGGGCACAACTTGACAGTTAATGAGGCGCAAAGAAAACACTAAAGTGCCTTAAAAGCATAAAAAAAAAATATTAGTCACCTGGTGTATTGTGCTCCTGACGAATTCCAGGTCTAAAAATACGCTTAAGCATTTTTTTTTTTTGGTGTTAACTTCTCCACTGCAAAACCAAATACGAGCAGATGCCAATTTCGGTGCTGGTACATCATGTCCGGAAATAATGAAAATCCCTTGTGGGAGCGTCTTGTGGAGATAAATAGCGCAGCTGGTTTGGCCTCCACAAGTAAAATCCACTTCAGGTCTGATCCGAGCGATACAAAGATGTCAATTATGGCTAATTTCAGCACGCCGCCTCGACTTGCCCGAAGTATACATGTCACGCACGCTATCGTTTCCTTCCTCTGGATCGGAGGGAATGTTGGCAGATGTTTGATCTGTTACCAAGGATGACACAATACCAAAAAAAAAAAAAGTAATCAACACGCCGTCTCAGCAACAACATAATCTGGGTGTTGCCTTAGACCCTTTAACCCCGCCCCCCCGTCCTCCTCGTCTTTGTCGAAGACCCTCCAGCGGATGAAACCTTGAACAAGAGATGGAAAGTTGAGTCAACAATAAAAGCCGTCGCATTCCTTTCTCCGCCGGGTTGAACTTTTGTGTGCGGATCAACTTACTCCAAACATGTCATCTTTAACAGATATAAAAAAAAAAATGTCCCCCGCCATTCTACCATGTTATTAAATTGGATATAAAAAAAAAAAAAAAGGTGCATATTAGCAAAAGGTTTAACGTCGTCCCCACCCTGCCGCAGATGGTTGCCATCGCTCACCCCGAGGTGACGTTCGTCTTCCTCTTCAAAGGGGGTCGACGTGACAGGCGCTTTTGTGCGGTGAAGGTGTCATGTGACCTATGCATGTTACAATTTTGAAAAAAAAAAAATTACAATTTCATTCCGCTACTGAATACGGGTCGGTATTGCTTCCTGCAAATCAGATTACGCAACATGCCGGCCCATCAAGTGAATGCATCTGTTGAGGATTACACGCTTCATTCATCCATCACGTACGAATCGCAATAATCGCCGTATCTTTTCGAAGACGGGATGCATTTTAGAAACTCCCCAATGAAATGTTTATGACTCGCTGTTGCTTCACACACTCCCCCCCCCCCCCCTTTCTTTACAGTTGCCTCTACCTTTTTTTTTTTGGTTGAAAGGCTTTTATTTATTAGAGCACTTACTCTTGTGTTACATTCCTTCGACAATCCGAGAGTTGTTCGTGGACTTATCTGACCGGGCAATCTAACCCAGAAACTCTCTTCCACACGCACCTTTCTCTCTCTCTCTCAAACAAACACAGAGAAAAAAAAAAAAAAAAAATCTCCTTTCTCTTGGATTTGCCAAGTAAACCGAACCTGCGACCTTGAGTTAACCTTCCTATTCTCTCCTCGTCCTACGCCATCCGCTAACTTCTTATCCTCTCTAGTTTCTCGCAGTCATGTTGGTGGTCACATCTTCTGAAATGATCTCCTCTTGTTTCAGTTTTAAAAAAAATCCCGACTTGTGTGTGATGCCGCCAAGCGATGATCCATGAAAGTGGGAATCCGACCCAGACACCAGTAAAAAAAAAACTCGGCCCCGATACGTGAAGCCAAAAGCAACCGGTCCAATAAAACAAATGGCACAGAAAAAATGGCAGCATGTCCGCTTACTTGTGAATTATCGTAGCGAAAACAAGGCTCTCACCACAGTAAATATTTTCCAGACTAAAACAGGAAGCAGTGTCATTATCAAGACAGAGTTATGACAACATCGCTCAACTACTATAAATTGACTTGTAGCTACTCGTTGATATTAACGTAGTAGGGAAAGCCCTTTTTCTATTTCTCTTCAACCCACCATTTTGTCCTTTTTTTTTTTTTAACACAACGTTAACCACTTTCTATGCGGGAATTTGTAACTAGTCAAAAGTAGGTCAAAGGCAAGGAAACACCTTTGGCTGCTTTCATGTATTTTTCACGGAGAAAAGCATCTATTTAATTTTGAGCAAATAATTGATGGGAAATATGCATAATGGATGTTGTGTGTAGAACAGTTGGATGTACGCGTCATCCAAACAGAGGCTTGGCTGAGCTTCGACTTTTTCCTTTTTCTTTTCATCCGACGCGAACTTTATTGACTCAGGGTAGGTTTGCCGAGCGCCGGTGTTCGCAGAGCAACGCCCTGTTTGGAAACGGTGTAAAGGTTAGTGGCGTCACGGAGGGATGCTGAGTCGTGAAAAAGTGACACGGCAAAGTCAATTGCTAAATCGGGGAAAGTTGCTATAAAAAAAACCCCGCCCCCAAAAATTGTTGTATCCATTTTTTTAATAAATAAAATATTAGGATAAAAATGCTCTGAAATTCACAAGGACACACCCCGCTGAGCAATAAAAAAAAAAAATGCTTGGATTTTTCATGACGTCAAAGCACTTTATTCCGACTTGAAAAATTCAAGAGGCTTTATTAACCGTGCTCATTTCCACCGTTACACCTTCCCTCCACCCTCCTAATGCTTCTCTCTCTCCCAGATAAGAGTGTGGGATAAATAATGCAGTCTTCTGCTCTGATTATCATCCACGCGTTTGCTCTGAAAAATGGAGCGGAGGAAATCACCTCGCCTTCCGTCAGCGCCGAAATTAAGTTGGCTAGCCTTTGCTGGCTCTCTTGTGTACACTGCAAACACGTTCCCTGTTAATTTGCCATTGTCCTCGTATTTGTTGGCTGATTAATTATCGGAGTCCGACAATGACTTCAATAGGAAGCGTGTTTGCTTTTTATTTGCTGCCATTGTTCTCGATGCCCGATGTAAACAAAGATGAATTTAATCTCCCGTTTCAAAATGTACTTTCTGGTGAGGCCCGGGCGATTTCAAAATCATAAACCGCAATCCAATTTGCTCTTTCATCCAACATCATAGTTCTCGTCATCTTTTCTGAGTCATAGTTTCATCTGTCAGCTGACTAGTCTTTTCTTGCCCCCCCCTTCACCTCCCCCCTTTGCCTTACTGCTTTCATATTTGATGATTTCACTTTTTGGGTCCAGGAAAATAATTACTCAGCTAGGCATCATGCGGCGAGCCTGAGGGGCTGCGTGAAGAAAAGCATTGGCGTTGCGGACATTAAAAATGCAACGAGGATGACGCTGGCAAAAGGGACGCCGAAAAAGGGAGCTCTCGTGATGTATGATGAATGCTTTGTCATGGAAGGAATTTTCCAACAATATATTTAGTCGCATTCGCACGCACTGGATGTTGACAAACGAGGATTGATTGAGCCCCAAAAAAAATTATGATATATATTATTATTATAATAAAATCTCGTCCGTCCGTCAGCAACTTAGCCGTCGCTACAAAACACGCGATGAGATATTTGTCATTTATTCTCGCCTGTCTGTCAAAATATGTCTTGACGTGAAAACCGGTTCGCCGGAATCGATTAATTCGACTCGACTGTCATCACACCGCGGAAAATATGTCAATAAAATATAAAAAAAATTTCTTCATGTTTACACAATGTGCACTTCCAAATTTGAAGCCGAACTTCAGGTACGCAGCCGAGAGCCATCTGTCCTGCATCGGAGAGTGTGTGTAGATTATGTTGGAAAGGGGTGAGAAAAGAGGGGGTGGGGGGGGGGGGGGGGGGGAGAAAGAGAGAGGAAGAGAGCGGGAGAGCGAGAATTACGCACACCCTGATCCTCTCCTTCCTTCCTTCCAGAAGCAGTGTGGCGGCGGTGGTGTAAAGGCGCTCGGCAAGCCCTCCTGAGTGAGAGAGAAGTTTTTCGCCAGAGGATTCTGTCCAAGAATTAAATCACCTTCATGTCGACTCTGTTGGATACTAACCGGCCGTTGCTATGGTTACCTTTATTACGGTAGGAGGACTAACTTTGGTTACTGATTCAAAAGAAATAAATCAAATGGAAAAAATTAGAACTCTGGTCGTCTTCAAGTGGCGGAACTGAACTTGGCACCGAAGGCGGCGTTCGAATCTTTGAAGGGCTGCAGAGTAAATATTGACCTTTTTTTTTTTTTTTTGGTACAACACACGTTATGTATTTAAAAAAGCTGCTCTGGGCCAATACAAAAAGCACAAATGAGAGGGAGGAGAGATTCCCCCCCCCCCCCCCCTGTGTCTTTTGTGCAGGTAAGAGGGGTTGGGTTTCGAGAAGTTGCGCATAAATATTGTGAGCGTCCCCTGGAGCCGTGAGGAAAGGCGTGCGGACGTGTTCGAGGGAGTGGAACGAGCTGATGTGGTCCAGCTTGTATTTTGGGAGGCGTGAAGCCTTGTCGACTTGCTCATATATTCACTTTATAATAATAAAATGGCTTCTTTTGGGAAAGTTTGTCAAAGTGTAAAGTTCGGAAACGTGGCGGCGCGACGGCTTGACGATGCAGGTGTGAGGGTTTGGCCGCATTTTTTTTTTTCCGCCGAGAGTCGACTCGAGCGCTTGTCCGCGTGCAAGGGGGCTGGAGAACAGCTGTTGCAGCGGCGGATTGGATGCCCTCCCGCCTGTGCCATGCAAGCGAGCAGCAGGGTGAGGGGAATTAGGAGACTTTATAGGCCCCGGCGAAAAAGATGCCAACTCGTTTTGGGCGACAGCTGCGTCGATTCAGGATGGTTTGTTGACAATTTTTTTGCCATGCTGCAGGATTTCCCCGGATAGTTAGCAAAGGACGGCCATGTTCAAAACCCCGGGTCTCGAGACCATCTCCGTGAAATGTTTACTTTGGAAGGAGTCGTCACTTCTTCCCAAGAGTCTTAATAGTTTGCTTTTGCTTCCAAGAGCAGACACTTAGCTGTGTAAACTAAAAAAAAAAAAAAGTGTGTGTCGATAGCGATCTGGACCCAAAATCATGTGGTTAGATGAGTCCAGATTTTACAGTAGCGATCAGGTTGCCACTGTACCGGTTCCGCAACAAAAGACGAGAAGGAGAAGAATTTTCCTTCAATGTCTGTTTTTTGTTTCTGTCTCTTCCGTGAGAGCGCTGCTCGGATTCACGAGGCTCTCCTGGGAAGACGTCGAGATACGGGAGTGCTGGAATTTGAGTTGTCAGACGAGAGAATACCTTGATGGGCTTTGACCTTTGAACCCTATCGTCTTCCAATAGTCTTCGCCGACTAAAGACATCGGCGGTACTTGGATCGAGTTGTGTCCTTTCATCTTATGCGGTTGTAATTTTCGGAGCCCCGCCGGCCCCCGTCATTGTTTATCCTTTTTCGCAGAGTGTTTATACGCGGCGCATTCTTACGGCTTGTACGAGCGAAGAATGCGTTTGATTAAACGCATGCCGCGCGGTTCGGGCGATCACGGGCGAAGAAACGTACGACGTGAGTTATTGCTCGCGTTTATCTTAATACGCGACTATGACGTTAAAAAATGAATAATGAGCAGCGTCTTTGCTCTATTGATCGTGACGGACGGGAAGCGCCGATAGCGATCAGACGGTTCCGAGGTGAGCTTACGCATTCCCGGCACTTCGTTCAGATGACCGCCGGTTCCGACCCGCTAATCTACGCCCTCTGTTTGGAATCATTGACTTTATCTCCCTCACTTTTGCTGCCCTGATATTTACGGACCTCATTTTTCTTTTAACCGGCCCCAGTTTTCAACATCCCCATTCATCTTTTGTCTTTCCACTTTCAAAACGCGCCCTCTGCGACCTGCTGATAAGAGCGGCGGAATAACGCTGATAAACGGACTCACTTTGAAGCGTCCGTTTTCTGTCTCGCCTAGCGACCGAATCCGAGTCGACTTTGGAACGATTGTTATCAAGTGTATACAAGCGCGAACTTGGTTAGCGAGTTGGCAGCACAGTGGCGGATCTGTCAAAGTGCCACGAGATGCCCGTCGGTGATCTGTGGCAACGTGTTAGTCTGGTTAGTGGCCGCTTTGATATTTGAACTGACAGACGCTCGAATGGCCGGCGGGTACAATTCGCTGCCCAGTGTGTCAACCGCACACAAGCGCACACACACAGGCGCACACACACACACCTAATCCTTGCTTGTCCTGCCATTTGGTTTTAACCCGAACCTTAAAATAAAACTAATCCTAACTTTAATCTCTGCAATGAAGCTAAATATTGAATCCTAAATGTGACTCTGATAAAACTCTGTCGAATATGTCGCAAATGCATTCGACAAGGAGATCCGCCCTAATGTGCATCTGCCCACGCATCTCCGTTTTATTAGTCAGTGGGAGAACAAAGTGAAAGTCCGACTCGTGCGGTCCCGCCGGAGAGTGGGATGAGAAGAATTGGACAGACATGTGCAACTCATCAGAATTATTTGGTCTTATTGTTTACATTCTGTCAGGGGCCCATTAAATCAAACGCACGACGGGCGTACAGTATACTGTACTAAAACACGGTTTAAATGTTGACGTTTTAGTCGGGCACTCCTAAGTAACACAGAGTTCGAAAATATTATTGCTGTACATGAGATTCTTTGATTAGCGGAATGGCAGCTGACTCCTAGCATGCTAATCGCTATCTATCGTATAATATCTCATCCGGGGATCATAAGAAGAACAACGGCACCGCGTCTTGTATCGAGGCGCTTTTCCGAGCGGAAACTTGGCTACCATCTATTGTTTTCCGTATTTTGAGGTGGATCATGTGGGCTCAGCTCGGCTTGCTCTGCTACCAACTTTTTTTGATAAGGATCTATGAACAATTACCGATTTTTTTCATTTTAATGCGATTGTTTGCTTGCACTTAGTAAAATTAATTTATTAAAGCTGTTCCAGGAGTTACTGGGCCTCAGGACGTTCTTCAGATGTGACTGCTAAATATACAGTACCATGAAAAAGAGATGGATCACTACAGATTTTTTTTTTCCACAGTCACCACACTCTTGTTTGATTTAAATATCACATAAAGACAGCCCAAGTAATTATGAAATGGAGTTCCTAAATGATTTCATTTATTATTGTAAAAAAATATCCCAGCCTATGTAAAAACAAAAATTTTGAATGACTCGTCACAGAATCGGTAATACAAAAAAATCTGAATTGGATTCAAGTCTGGACTTTGTCGAGGTCCTTAAGTAACAGAGCTGCCACAGACCAAAGTGTTTTTCAATTTGGAAATATTTACAAACTATTTGTGAAAATGTCTGGGCGATCACCCAGACGTTTATTGGTAAATGTGAGCCAAGCCTTTGTATTGTTTTTGTCAGTAGTGGTTTTTGCCTTGCTTATGAATTCGATTTTTGCCCGGTGTCCTTGTTACTGCTGAAAGGCCTGAAATTCTCAGGATTCCATCCGGGGTTCGTTTGTGAACTCCTGGATGAGTCGTCATAGCGCTCTGAGCATGATGCGTTGCTTTTTGACATCTTCTGGCTTACTTCACTTTGTCTGACTGACAGGACAGTATTTTTTCATTTAGAAACTGGATTCTATATTTACTTGGGTTGTCCAAAATCGGCTTGATTGAAAACGCTCAAGCGTGATATATCTGCGGGAGCAAAATGTGAAATCATTTTTTTCATGGCACTGGAATCAAAAAAGAATTAGTTTGAAAAAAGGCGCCCAGTTTCAATGTCAAGTCAAAGTAAACTTGGTCACCCAGCACAAAACATTCGGCAGTTAATCATCTACTCACTCCAGGTAGGACCCCCCCATAAAAAAAAAAAAAAAAAAAGATCTATAGAATTAAATTCCTGCATTTGAATTCATGTTCTTTGTCTCGACAGTGGCGAAGCAGTTGTGCTCCTCGAGTGTGTCCAGATGATTAACAAGTGCAGAGGCCGCAGACGATAAAATACTACCAACAAACACACACATACACACACACACACAACTGAGGAAGGTCAAAGCCACTGTAGAGCCTTACAAGTCTATTCTTGTGTAGGTGATTCCATTAGGCTTGACGCTGGATTAACTTGGCCTGATCTCTGAGGGCGATTCGGTTATAATACTGAATCAACTGTACTCTCTGTTTTATACACACGCGTGGCTCGTTTGGAGTCGAACGAACTCTTCCGGTGAACGCAAACAGGTCTACGAGCTTACCGACATCGGAGTAGCTGTCGTTGGGATTACGGGTGCCCACTATTTGTTTTTTAACCGTTGGACACCATGAGAAGGATCTTACAGGAGCATCCAAACATTTCACTGGCTCATAGAAGGAAAGATTTGTTGATCACGAACCACATTGACAACTGGTTTTTTTTTTGGTTTTTTTATGGTAAGGGGCTGGGAGGGGGGGGGGATACAAATCATGCCAGCTAATTGTGGCGTGATTATAAAATGACCAGTTGGAGGGCTAAATTTCCACGACAAGACTCCAACAGCGTGTCATTGGGGGGGGGGGAAAGTGGCAATAAATCAAATTTGGTATCATAAGATTCATCTCTAAACAGGATGTGCTCCATGGAACAAAGAACAAAGGATATGCATAATGACGTTTAAAAACAAGTGTTATAAACAAAGCTGTCACATCGTTTGATCGGAAATCAATCAAATCAGCTGTTGCTAGCATGACCGCTAACAACCTGCGACGCTTGCGCTCGCAAACTAGTTGTGTCACGGCGTAATAGCTCGATGACTCACCTGCCTGAAGGCTCCTGAAACGAAATTCCCTATTATCATTGGAATTCCGCCCTTCCCTCTTAACTGAGCTCGACAACCTCCTGTGCAGGTTGGAGGACGAAACGGAGATCTGTATCAAATTCTGCCTTCGTAACTTTTGCGTTGCTGTTCATCGTTCCTGGGCTGTTTATTATTAGGATCATTAGGAGGGTAAAAAAAAAAAACGAGCCGCAAACATGACCTTGAGCTTGACATTTTTCTCCATGCTTGACATTTTTCTCGCCGTACAAACATCTGGAGTCAGTATTAGCGCTCAGACGTCGCGGGGTGAAAATCCCCGGGGAGGATTTGCTGCTTTGGCACACTGTCCTGTAAAGCTTGGACACTAAGCGCCCGCCCGGTCTGTACTATCAACGGGAGTCGCCGTGTTCACACCGCCGTTGAAAGGTGATGCCGATTATTCCCCCAGTGTGTCGTTTATTTGGACTCTTAAGCTCGAGGTTTATTTCCACTGTGTCGTTACGCCACTTCAAGAAGCAGTTTATAATTCATAGCCGCGCCTAATGTAATATCAGTGATGGAAAGGCTCCAATAAACACGAGGCTGCCTCCGAGCGCACGCCGTTCCCGACCGTGAATGACAAATCTCTTTCACCCTTTATAGCCAATTACTTTGGTCTAAATTTCAATTTGGAAAAAAAAGTACATTTAAAATAATTCAAATTAAAATTGTATATTCATTTTATATATTTTTTATTTTATTTATTATATTTTATTTTATATATATTTTATTATATCTGCATTTATATATATTCATTAAAATGATCTTACCTTTGTGTCCCGGAGAGGTGCTGCAATGGTTGGACAATTCCATCAGAACCTGCAAAACCAAACAGTGTTGTTGAAATAAAAAAAATAAAAAAATTTTAATTTAATTTATAAAAACAGTATGAAATAGAATATAAAGAATCAAATGCTGTTTGCTACAATTTAATGGACACTTTTGATATTTACACCTTGGCCTCCTGGGGGCGATGTAATGAATACATGGAGATGTTGACTTGTTTTTTGCAGAGGATAAAGAATATATGCCCGTGAGTGTGGTTATATCTGTTCGAATATTTATAGCTCATCGCCACGAGACTGACAGCATGGGTTAGCTATGGCGGTTTGAATTATTCGTCAACATCAAGCCGAACAAGACTTTATTAAGTGAAAGCTACGCGGTTATTTTTGGATACCGAACATATATTTATCTCAGTTTGCCGCTTAATTTGACACAATCGTTGTTAAACACTGCTGCATCGTTGTGACGAACGTTTACATTCAGCGTCACGCTGCAACCATGTGACGAATGTATATTTACGGCCGCGTAAAGCCGACACTCGGAATATAAAGAAGTGAGTTGTTGTGCTGTTTGAATGAGCCGCTTTGTCATTAACAGCATGTGTGGGAATTGTCAGCATAAAATATTGCGGTTTTCATCAAGCGTCCGATCCATTAATCAGATTCTTACGGGTGCGAAATGCAACTGGGAAATGTATTCATAAAAGATTTACCGAAAAACAAAGCAGAGCTCCACATGAAACAAACTTATTTGGATGTGATTGGTTATTATCTTTTTCGCTTTGGTTTTAATATGAAGCAAAACATCCTTTTCTGCAGCTTGATGAGAAATCATGATAAGAAATTGACACTGGGATCAAAGTGTGGTTAACGCTGACACTTAAATAAAAAACAAAAACAAAATGTCATTAAGCCCCGGCCTGACATTTGCTTTTATTTTAGTGACAATGAGACAGCGGGAGGGAAGAAAAACAAACAAATACATGTTTCATCAGGATATTAAATGTGAAAATAAAAATGTGTTCCTTTCATATTCTCGAGATTTTCAAAAAGATAATTTCAGTTCATTACAGCGCTTGACAAAAAAAAAAAAAATCTTTTTAACGACTTCAACTGACTTGATCCATTTGACTTTTATTCGCTTGTCGAATCCGCCTCGTTTAAGCCTTTGAGGACATCTGCACAATTAAACTTTCAATTGTCACCATCGATGAAACGGCCCAGATCATTGGCAAGACACCAGAAGAAGACGGAGCCAGTACAAATTATGAGTATTATTCAAAAAAAAAAAAAAAAAAATCACATGAAGCACTGCGGCGGCGCTAGACAAAGCCCGCCGAAACTTAGCATTCCAGATTTGCCCGGTTTTATATCGACCGCAAAACCATCTGAATGTCACATGAAAAAAAAAATTGTCCTTGAGCAAGTCTCACAGGCGCTTGATGACCTTCTTGTAAACATATTTCATGCTGTTTATATTTCAAGACACTTTGAGGCGAAGCATTTTTCCGACGCTGCCGATGACATGTCACGATTTGACCTTAAAATGACCAGCGGGCGCTTCACGATCCTTCTAATAAATAGCGATAAATTGTCGCCATAGTAACCCCAGCTCACCTACTTTCAAGGGCTAGGCAGAAAAAAACAACTAGTAACCAAATAAAGACATTTAAAAGGCCGAGCGTAACGTAAACGCAACTTTGCAAAACTTTTGTGAATGCGAGGAATTCTCTTTGGGCTCCCCGAGGCGTCAAATGTTTCTTCCTGCCCGAACCTGCCACGGGAGTAATTTACAGGATGTACAGAATGCATTTAGTCTTCGCAGAAAAGCAAGGTTTAAGATAATCCTGCTCGTTATCGGCGGTTCAGTGAGTACTCTTGTCATTTCTTGAACAATGAAATCAGATTAGATCCCATCGCTGCTTTTGGCAAGTCATCATTATACTAGAGGAAATTAAGATGGATATTAAATGTGATATGCGCATGGAAATATAGAAGAACTTGAGGGTGTGTGTAATTGTGAAAGGAAGAGAGTGTCCACGTGACGTCAAGAGAATTCCGGGGTTTGGAACAAAACAGCTGTATAGCCTTGAGTGAAGCACTTATCAATGAGGCCAATAGGGGAGGATAAAATAAGACTGCGGGGCAAGAGCCATGGAAAGGGTCGTCGGGGAGGCGGAATGCCGCCTGATCGGCATGTGTGTTGGGGGGGGTAGAAAACAGTTAAGTCAATTTGTGGCTCTGAAATTATTTTATATTATTTTTACATGTGTGTGTGTTTTTTTTTTTTACTTTTACTATCAATGCTATTTTAGTTTAGAATGTCATGCAATATTTTCAAAGTCATTTTGGACGATGTTTCTTTCAAGAGGAAGTGGAGGAGGATTGTACCCTGTTTTTTTTTTGTTTTTTTTTCCGGGGCTTAATTTGCAACGGAAACAAGCACGTGCTGTCGAAATCGTCTCTGACATGGTGTGAGTTTGTCAGCTGACGTGAAGTTTCATCTTGGGAAGAAATCGTCACCATCGAAAATAAAAAGGGGCCAACAAGTTCTCAAACTTGCTTCCTGTCTGTCTTTGCAGATCTTACAGGTGAATCTAGTGATGTCCATCCTGCTCTACATGATGGTCCTCGTGTACCTCTATGGTATCCAGGCAACCAACATGGACAACAGTCGCCAGGGGCAACAACAACAGCAGCAGCAGCAGCAGCAGCAGCAGCTCCCGCCGACAAGTCCGGATCCTTTAAACTCCCTCATCATACAGCTTCTCCAGGCTGACCTGACCAGGGGGAAGAACCGGGGGAACCAAAGCCAGCAGGGGAAAAGCAGGGACGCGGAGCACCGGGACGCACTGCCGCCTCTCCTCAGTGCCGACGGCGACGCGGAGCACTGGAGGGAGGAGGCGGGCCGGGGCGGCGAGGACCAGGTGATGATGTTGAACTCGGAGCTACTGAGGCAGCACAAGCGTTTTAATTCGCCCCGGGTGCTGCTGAGCGACCGGGCGCCGCTGCAACCGCCGCCGTTGTACATGGCGGACGACTTTGTGAGCGGCGGACTGATGGGCGAGAGGTCCGTAAACAAGACCCGGAAGAAGCGCTACACGGAGCACAAGAGTTACCGCGGGGAATATTCGGTGTGCGACAGCGAGAGCCAGTGGGTGACTGATAAAACTCAAGCGGTGGACACCAGGGGGACCCCGGTCACCGTTTTGGACAAAATTAAAACCAGCGCGGCGCAGGATATCAAACAATACTTTTACGAGACGCGCTGTCGGACCCCTCGACCTTTTAAGGGAGGCTGTCGGGGCATCGACGACAAGAACTGGAACTCCCAGTGTAAGACCACGCAGACTTACGTGCGGGCGCTGACGCAGGTTCGCAATTCGGTCGGCTGGAGGTGGATACGCATCGACACCTCCTGCGTTTGCGCACTGTCCAGAAAACGTCACAGGACGTAAACCTCCCGGCCGACGTTCCGTTTCCAGCTCTCCGCCACGGGGTCGTGCACTTTGGTGGCCATCGAAAACGACTGAAGAAAGACGTGGGTCCGCTTTCATGCTGCAAATCCGCGAGCTGGTTGCAGCCTTGCTGTTTTGGAGGAACTCATCCGAGTCAGGGTGTGAAGGGGAACTGTATATATAAGTTATTTAAATTATATGAAATGCATGTAGTTTATACATGTTTATCTAAATCTATACGTATGGATATATTTGTGTTATTTATTGAAAGAAGTCTGCTTCCAAAGGAACCAAAAAATCTCTATGACCAGGAATGAACGATAATGGACTACAAAACCGAGCCGGGCTGCAAAGGTGCTTCCCATGAGACTTATTACGTGCCTTGACCAGTGTGGCTGCATAGCAAACGTTGGACACACACACACACAGCAATTTCCACGAAAAAAAAAAGATTGCTGCAAACTATCAGCGACAATTTTCAGATTTGGGCACACACACAAAACATTCGAAAATTTGGCCAAACCATATCTTCAAACCAAATCCACAATTTGCTGTCAGTGAATGAAGTGATGCTAAAAAAAATATATTTAAAAAAAAAAGTTGTATTGTCTACACGGATGCCTCTCGTCACCAAACTGATATCACGGGCGATATGTTATTTCCTTTTAATAAAACCTAAAAAAATAACTTCATGTTTTGAAATATTCCATGAACAAAGTAAAATAGCGTGTATTGGTTTACCGCATTATTTTTATTCACCGCCAGGTTCCTCTTATTTGGTTTGCAAAATAATTTATATAAAAAAAAAAAAAAGAATAAAAACTTCACACCAAAAATTTATTGCTTGTGAAAATACACGTCTGGAATCAATTTGGGCTTCGGCGTTGTTTTTCCAGCGGGATGCTGTCACTTTTTATTCTGTTCATAATATGATAATCTCCAAATTGGCAAGCGTGGGATCGGAGACGCTGGCGCGGAACGGGAAACTGGCCGCCACGGCCCGACTGAACAAAGTCGAACACAACGGCCAATTTACATCAGCTGTATATGCTTTGATACGGCGCACAGTCAAAAAAGTGGGCGTGGTCAAACTGAAAAATAAATTCCCACAAAAGCTGCTTCGGAAGTCATACGAGGCCACGTCAAATGTCCGCGTAGATGTTCCTGAAATTAGCGCTTAGCAATTAGCATCCGGACCAAATAAAAGTGTCTTTCGTGAATCGAATTTCACAATGCTAAAAGAATAAATCTGCGACTCATCGCAGAAGCCATTGTTTTGGCCCCTTGGCCCGTGATTCAAACATGTGTTATTATTGTGGTTTTAAAATCTGCCTTGCCGAAATGATGAATGACTGTTCTTATTTTGATTTTGTACAACTTTAGGGGGGGATTTGTGGTTGTACTTTGTCAGAAGCCACCGAGCATCCTTTCCTTAAACCACGTGCAGATGAATTACACGCTACGCTAATGTTGCGCTAATTTTCATCTTGGGCTGAGGTGCGACCCCAACGAGCTTTTGCAAAGACATTCTCGATGTTCTCCTAACCTGTTAAAACAAACCCGCGGGTAGCCAAATAAGCCTTTTCGTGAAGCGGACCTCGGTGCGAGAGTATTAACTTACATCCTTGCTTGCTCGACAAGCGAGAAGAGATTACTAAAGTCTCTCGGCATCGGGTGGCTGCGCTCTGACAGACGTGAGTGCGAGAAATGTCTCGCTGAGGTTTTTAAAGTGTTGAGGCGAGAAGAGGTTTGTGTTTCTTGGACCTTGGCCACGTGTTAAAAGACGGAAGACTAACAGTAATATTATAATCGGAGGTGTTAAATCAAATCTAATCAGAGCCAACGGTTACGCTTGTCGACGTTACGTTTCGGTGCCAAGAACGTTTCAACGGCTTTCAGGTCATTTGGTGTCGCTGAATCTGAACACGTCAGTTACTTTCCAAACAGCGATTTGGGAGATATTCCATTGTTTGCTGAAAAAAAAAAAAGATAAAAATAGATCAATCTTGACTTCAGTATTGCCATTTAGCAGTTGAACTGCGGCGCGACTGTTATCCGTTAGCCGCTAACAAGGCAGTTTTACTACGCAAAATATATAAGCCATCAAATTCTTGAACGAAGGGACGATTTATATTGTTTATGAATTGCCATTTTCTGCTTCTAATCATCGCAGAGAGTTTCCATGTGCGCGAGAACACGATCATCTGCTCCATCTCGCATACTTGAGACTTTGTGGATTACGGAGCGCTTTAGAAGGCCCGGGAGCCGATGCCTCCCTCGGCATCAGACATTCCGCATATCGGCTTTGAAAGGAGCCCCTTAAATACCATCTTTTTTAAACTGCTCGGAATAAAAGTCCTAATATGGTCCTCGGGGAGGCCAACCATCAGTGTCTTGCCAAAAATAGGCCGTTTCACATAGTTGTCTGGATGTATGCCGGCCCTACGGGTCAAATGGAGATCTCGGGCCGAGGATACGACCGTAAAAGTAGCATATGCAGATTTCGACGTTTTTAAAAGTAGCTATCAAAGAAGAAAGAGAGCATCCGAGCAAAATGTGACCCTATCCGACGGCGAAGTGCGCGTGTCACGGGATTTGCATCTCGTGGGTCTTCCACATCGCAAAAGTTTGATAGGGTGGGGAAAGGGTTGTCGTTATGCGGGCCCACGTCTAATTAGGTGACAATGGAAGGCCTGTGCAGGCGGCGGAGGGCGAGACCGTCCCGGTGCGAGCGCAAACACATCGGGGGATAGCGGGAAAGAGAGGGGGGGACGGAAACGAGAAGGTGCTTTGCGCACCAGATGACTTGCAGATGTGAGGGCGGCGTGAACATCTGGAGCTCGACGCGCCGTCGACCACCCAGTAGGATGGATGCGTGGACATAGAACGCGCATGGTTTGAAAAATAAAAATAGGGACTGACAAATTTATTCATTTATTGATTTTCCTCAAAAAAACATTTGTTTTGGTAATGTCTACAAGCGGTGACCTTTGGAATCCAATAAAATTCAGTTTGTTTTTACAAGGATCTTCACTACGTGTTTTAAGTTTAAGAGATTTTTCATCCTCTGGTGACATTTCATTTGTCTGAGTCAAACTTTTTTTTTTTTTTTAATGCGGCACAGGGGTGTACGATGGTCTCGTAATCACAGCACAACCGTTCCCACAACTGTGACATAATATTATTTTAGCCCTTTGCCGAAGTGGTGTCATAACCCACTGATTCAAAATAATACCTCATCTTAAGTTTTCTCACAAGTCAGGCAACGCAGTTTGTCATATTTAGACCTTTCGAACAATATATTCGTATTTTAAGGATTTTTAAGTCGGTTAATCGAGCTAAACTTCATTTCGATTGGACGGATATTTGACCGAATTTTGTTAGTAACCGTAAAATCATTTCCATGTTATGTTATGCAGCGAAAGCGCTTGGAGGTCACTTGTTCCCTGCACCAAAACAGAAATGATGAACGATGCCATCATTTGGGGGCTTTGGGACCCCCAAGGTCATCCCAGTGGTGTTGGTTTTTCGATGCGGTTGTGCTCGCACGCACATGTTTGTACTTTTTGCTTACAATGTGTGCTCCGTCTGGTTTCATAGAAATTCCAATTTTTATTAAACATAGATGAGCCGAGGCGAGAAATGATCAAGAGGCTTTGTAAACATTTTCGGGGGCTACTTAAAAACACCTCGGAGACATTTTTATAAAGAGACACATTTTAGACAATCAAAAGAAAAGTAAGAGGAAGTTAGCACATACCTTCGCAGCTATCGATGTCGGCGTGTCTCGTCAAAATCTTTTTGTAACATCCTGTATGGAAGAAGAAAGATATTAGGAAAAAATATAACAAAACACAAACATTGTGACAAGGAAGCGTGGACAAAAAAGGGTGGCAATCTCGTAAATTTTTGACTGACTTTAGTTAATCCCATTCTCGTGGCAAGACGGTCAGATGGAGCCGATTAGCTGACTTAGTTTAAACGCTGTGTAACTAATTTCGGCGATGAACTTTCGTGTGATTAGGCTGTTGAATAATCAACTTAATGGAAACAATGGGAGGACAAATCCAGTTAAAGCAGGAATTAATGAGGTTTCCTTGAGTGCTCCGATCCACGAATGAGCATTCGTGACGTCAGCGTAAATCACGACCACTTAGCAGTTTGCCATTCAGGAAATCGTGTTGCGTTCCGAGCAATGATGCGACAGATGGACATCCTCATGCGCATGGAATGCACACACGCACTCACCAAACAGCTGTGGGTGCCTTGGGTAGGAGCCACATTCTCCTTAAGAGTGTGTGAGGTCAACAAGAGTCGTCGGTTGTTGTTGTCGGTGCGCGCACCATTCACAATCGCGCCTCGCACGCCTTCCTTACGCTTGTGTGTAAAAGTGACAGAAACAGACACAAACAGTAGCAAAGATCTGACGAAGTAATGGGTCCAATTTGAGGTCAGGGTTACACCGTAGCAATTTTTGAAAAATGGAGCCAGGAACTCGACAGTTGCTTCACTATTCACGGCTTATTTACTGCCTGATTCAGACTTTCTCATAAATTACTCTTAAAATGGCTTCTGACACAAAGACAATACAAAATCAGGATGCTGCCAAGAGGGAAGCTAGTTAAAGCACGCAAATAATATTTAATAATATCCCTCACAAGAAAGAATCATGTGGACTGTCCTAGCCAATCAGCAAAGAAGAATGGAAATTGTGTAAATCTATTTTTGTTACCACTTTATTATCGGTTTTCCGTTTAAATAGCGGCCCTAGTCTTCAGATTTAGCACATAAGTGAAATGCTACTGTTTACTATAATTTGTGACAAGACTACTTGATCTGAAAAGTCATATTAGTATTAGCGTAGATAATTGGAACAAGAAATAATCAGTTTCGGTAGCATCAGCCAAAAAAAACAAAAATTCAAACTTACGCAAGACTGCGATATTTAAGGCAAGCATCCGCATGTAAATAACCTCAAAGGTCTTTTTTTCTGTCACATCAGTCAACTCTTGCCAAGCTCTTGGCTTCAACATCACTCAAAGGAGTTCTTTTGCTTACATTAAGAGGCACTTCTTGTTATTCTCCTTTTTTCCTGCCAATTCCATCCCATTTAGAGTGGGTAATTGTAACATTACCTTCTACAAATGGATTGACACAGTCATCTTTTGTCTAATCTTGACCAAGCTTGTTGCTGTTGTAACTTTTAAACAAGGTATTGTGTTCTCTCGAGTTCTTTCAAAGCATCACGCACGCAATCACTGATTAATGTTCCGGTGGTTTTGAAAAAACGGTATGGTATATTATTTTTCCCTTTTAGTGAGAAATAAAACAGATCTGGAACGGCGCTTACCTGACTGATCTGTTTCCAGTTGGTTGAGCTTGAAATTTTCCAGGTTGCCTTCATTCTGTCCTTGAAAAGTCTCAAAAAAAAGAAGAAAAAAACTTTAAGTATATCACATCTCATACTGTCTATTTAGTTTACTCTATTGCTGATAATAAATATACAAATATAATCAAAATATCTCGGGTTTCGCCTTACTGTTATACTAAAAGGGAGCTGAAACGAATGATAGTAAAAGTATAAGCAATGGGGCAAAAATATGAATAGTAATTATTCAACTACAAATGCAGCAACATACTTATAGATAAATAATTATTAGTATTCGTGTTAATTACATGGTCGTATTTTCCTTACTTGTGTTAATAATACGTTCGGGGTTTACAAAATGGCGACCGTTCACCCGAACAGGATTTCTTACACAATACAAACACAAGCGGTGGAATTTCTCTCAAAAAACTGTTTTGTTCACTTGTCCAAAATGTCATTTTACAAATAATAAAAGTAATAATCAGTTTTTTTTATATACCTGCTGATAAATGTAAGGGAATCAACGTTGACAGCATCACATGAAGACGTTTCCGCACGCAGGTGTAACTAATCAGACCTGTCAATCAATAAAACAGGAAATGATGTCATTGGTGCGTTCAGGACAATTAGGAGATCTTGTAACTCAGTATGACAGCCAGAACTTGGTAGCTTATTCATAGAAATTTCAAAACACACGATATGCCAGATTTTATTCGATATTTACAAACTCTTAATGCATTATTAAGTGGATGATCCGAGATGTAAAAACTTTTCTGTCAAGTTTACACAGGTAAAAGGCTACCTGCACGTATAAACAGGCAAACGTGGAATGGAAAAAAATGGTAAAAGTATGTTAAATAGAATAAAAAAGCAAATCACAATCATCTTAATGCTTGTGACTCATTGTAACCTCGTGAGGATCACAAAGGTATTACATGAGTCGTCATTGTGCCTTTAAAAATATGACAAATAAAATACAATCAATAAAAGAACAAAAAAAGGGAAAAACAATTCATTACCTTTTTTTTTAGGAACTTTTTTTAGCCCCTATATAAAATTTACCAACAAACAAAAACAAAACGTACTTAAAAAATGTATGAAAACGGTTGCCACGGGTACATATGTTTACATCCTTTCATTTTTATTCTCTCCATTTTAACCGTCCTCCATTTAATACTTTTTTTCTGGACTTCACATTACAGAAAGGCAGAAGAGATATAGAAAAAAAGAACATAATAAGACAGTGTTGAAATTATTTTTGTAAGACATCCAACAATTATGTATTTCATGTATGTAGTCTTAAGAATGTACCACGGTCACAATTTTCTTGTTTTAAGTCAATCTAAAATACATAAATAATTTAACAGTCTGCTGCTGGATAGTAAGTGAGCACACAGATGTTGTCATGGCAAAAACAAAGAGCATGTACAAGGCCTCTGAAAACACAAATGACATTTTGCAGCATGTTATGACAGCAGCTATGACTTAACACTGTAATCAGCAAAAGTAAATGCTTTGTTACTTCAAAATCGGAAAACAGTAAGTTTCTCTGTGCGTGGATTCAAATGAGTCTGACTGTGCTCAGTTTCAGTGCTGCAACAAATAAGATTTTCTAAAACAGGAAGTACATTACATCATATATCACTTTGAGCAAATTGGCATGTGTCAAAACATGGAGGGCTGCGAATGTACCCGAGGAATAATTACTGGCAATGGAAAAACAAGAATCGAGAAAAAACGTTCAATGTAAACAGAGAATGGAAACGATTTGCATTTTCAGGAAAACGAGGTTTCGCTAACAATACATACAGTAAGTCTATCGAATCTGATGTTCTGTCTGCTACGAGTTGAAAATAAATATCTACAAAGAGCATCATTAAGCACGTGAAGCAGAAATATTCCAAAACGATTTCCATCCATTCATTTATCGAGGGAAAAAAAAAAAAAAACAGGACTACATTCCAGTAGGAGTCCGTTTGCTGTCCCTGAAGGTACAATCGACACTTTGGGGCTATTTGAAGCATTTGAGCTTCCCAACCCTGGAGCCTGAAAAGTACAATTATATTTTAATTTATATAACCACTGTTCAATTCGGAATCAATCTATTTGTGTAATCTACAATCTCTTTTAGAATGCTATTCAGCCAATAACGATATTATTGCTTGTCTACGCAATGAAGCGGGAAGCTCCATTTTGAAGTAAAAAAAAAAAAAAATGATCAGGTGAAAGGTCAGCAGGAAGGACAAAACCACATTTGAAGTGATTTTTCACACCAGGACATCAAAATGGCATTTACAGGAAGGCATCACCCAAACATGATGTCACACAGCTGTGTGTCTGGAATTTTCGTTTCTGGGTGACGGGGGGACCTTCCTGGTGTATAAGCCGAAACTGGCCGCCCTGCACCTCGCCCTGGGCCCTCCCTCGTCGTCATCTGGGGCCTGAGTCGGACACTGGGGCAGCGTGTTGTAGCGCCCCGGGAGGGGGAGGACATGGCCGGCCGGAGGGACGGGAGCGTCCTTGGCGAAGAGGCTCTGGATGAGCTGAAATTTGTCCTTCTCCTCTCGTAGGAAGAGGTCCACCAGCAGCTTCTTCTCCCGCTTCAGCTGCTCCACGATGGTTTTGGGAATGTCCGGGATCACCCAGGCTACCACCAGGCTGAGGAACATCACCAGGTTCTACAGGAGGCCACCAAAAAAATAATCTATGCAGCAGACTTGGAAACAAAGTTAAATAAAACTGAACAAATATACTGTTTTAAAAATAACATTTCAAGCGCTGGAAAATGAGTTTGAAGATTTAATTCGGTAATTCTTTTACAGACCACTAGGGGGAGCCCTCACATTACATTTGATATTTCCTCCGCATGAGTTATGCACAAATAGGGAAGGTTCTCATTATCAAATCAACTTAACTCACTAAGACATCTTGAATGTTTCCCATCACGGGTATTTTGTGCTCAAAATAAATTGCGAGTGACTCACACGCATGTGCTGGACTTAATTAAGTACACCTTAACACTGTAATGAGATCCAGCTTAAGAAAAATTTTCCATTGACGGTGTGAACTTGAAAATATCTTATTTATATCGTCTCAGGCAGTATTGACAATTTTCTTGAGTGATCACTCCCAATGAGAAGTTATTAGTCCAGCATAGCAGCTTGATTTCATTTTCGCGTCGGCATTTTTTCCCCCTTTGTTTGTTTTCCCCCAAAACAATCCAGACATTTCCATGCGTGGGCTCCTACCTGAAAAAGTATGACGAAGGCTAACCTCGCCGCCAGGACGCACCAGTACTGTTTGGAGAAGTGATACGCATCTGGAGACCAAGGGGGTTCCCTGTAGTCTTTATACCTGAGGGGAGAGGGAGGGGGAGGGGGGGGCAATTTAAAAATATGCATTTCTGTTTCTTCCTAACTTCCAAGGACAACTGAGTTGAATTATCTCATCTACAAAATGACCGATTTCCTTTCAGCTATCCGGACAAAGAAACAAAGTGTCTAAGGCGTGGAGCCTTGAGGCGTCACTGGCAACACTCGGACCCTTATCGGGGGTCTTAATGGGCAATTTCACGGCGCCGTGCATCATGCTTGAGACATGCCCTGGCACAAAGACCGGCATTCTTTCCCCGTCATGATTTGTTATGTAATAAGGGTCAACTGTCAGAATCCGTGTGGCCTTTGGCTCTGGAGCGATTATGAGATAGTGGCATCGTTTGTGGGCGCCATCTTGTCATCAGTTCACAGGAGTCTTTGTTTTTACCTGCAGACGGAGACATCGGCGTGGTCGGAATTGTGCGGCGCCGTGCCGGGTTTGAAGTTGGACACGTTGAAGTAGGAGAGCGTGTGGTCGATGAAGCCGTGCATGGTCCCCGATTGACTGTACATGTATTGGTAGACGAGGCGAGGGATGAAGTCCGACGTGAAGGATATCACAAAGGCCTCCAGAGAGTGAAAAGATCACAAAATTATGGACAATTGGTTCCAGAATGATTTTTTTTTTCCAGAATTTTAGAGAAACATTATTCTAAATGTGGGACAAAGAAACAATTGTTTTTCCGCTTTCACTTATTAACGACCGGTCCGATGGGATTTTCTTCTGGTTGGAAGATATTTAAAAAGAAGATAATCGATTTCACTGAGGCCATTTCCCCCTCGTCACTCGTGACAGGGGAATTCATATCTCGATCGATCAGGTGGCAGCTCGCTCGCTCAAGGCTTGAGTGGGATTATGAGTTCTAAATGCAAGTCACTTCCAGGCATGACCAGAACCCGCCGGTTGTTTGCATTGACACTCCAGAAATCTCCTTTTACAATCATAAAGAGCTTGTCTAATGTCAGCTGACATATTAAAGAAGAAATAAGGGAAATGATGTTGCCACGGTAACAAGAGGGAAGCGAACCAGCAAATTTAAGAAAATGCATTGTTAAATAAGTTACCTTTACTTACATTTATTATGACTGAGAATTTTCCCATGCCACTTAGTATGTTGTACCAAATACCTAAAAAAAAGAAAATAAAATCAGTTAAAGGAAAAAAAAATCAATGGAGGTTGCTTTAATTAAAGTGAACTGTAGATTTCATTTAATGTAGCGCAGATATTCTTAATGCGATACCACAAGTGGTATGTGGGCTCCCTCTAGTGGTAGATGAAGAAAATACCTGGCTAAGACTAAATCATTTCAACATTTTGGAGTGTCACGTGAGATTATTTGAATAAATATTAATTTGTGAGGATTTGTAAAGTTGCAAGATCACTGGTCATTTAAAACAAATCGATTTTACCGATGTCTTTGGCGCGGGCAGCGACCGGCCGGCGGAGCTCAGTCACAAACTTCTTGGCGTCCAGTCGGATCTCGATGACGTTGTTCAGCAGGGCGAAAAGGGGAGCAAGAGGGAAGGAGGCCACGAACAGCGAGACAAAGCCAAACTGGATAACTGTGGGAGAAGATTGAAATAAAGTTTTTGGTTAGCTTGACTTACCAAACACAGCTCGTGGTGTGCCTTCAAAATTTGACTCACTCATTTCCATGTATTCAGGTGTGAGGCCCTCAAAGGGAGCGAGGGCGTAGTCCAGGTTCCACTGCTGAGGAGGTTTCTCATCTTCTTCCTTCTTCTCGACTCCTTTATCCTTCAGCGTACGTACTAGCTTCTTCAACTTCCTGCCGGGATGGAAAGTAGAAAATGTACATGACCTGTAACCGATTCAAAGTAAGCGTTTCGATGTACGTACGGGATGCCGATCTCAAAGATGTTATTTTGGATGAGCTGCTTCCCGAGCATGATGATGCTGAGCTGAATGCACAACTCGATCAGGCAACCCCCTGGTGCACACTGAAGGAAACACACTTTTAGGTGTGAGCTCTCCATCGGATTGATTGACGTCAAAGATCCACGCTCACCTCTTCCATTCGATAATCATTAAAGACATACACGTAACTTCCCGGTCGACCGGCAAACCGTCCCTTGAAGAACGCCACGTAAAAAATGGGCGCGTAAGCGTTCATGAACTTCAGCAAAAAGGCTTTAAGGATGAGACGCTCCTCAAAGTTGGTTTCCGTTTTGGGGATTTCTGCAAAACAGTAAATTAGAGTTCAGGATATCTCCAGCTTCATTTTCACCAGGAGCCTTACCAAGCTCTGTCAACCACACCGCCACAGCACCATAGATCTCATCCAGGATGAGAATAACCACCAAGTTGATGATGACCGCCGTGGCCGTCACCGTCACGCGTACATTGGACTTTGTCTCCGGGTCGGGGCTCATGGCCATCAGCGCCGACACTGTGATGCGGTAGATGATGACCCCGAAAACGGCCGAAAAGGTCAAACCGAACTAAGGGCAGGGATAGAAAGGTCATCAGGTATGCATGAAGTTCACACATGGACAAAAGAATCGGACTCACCATGAAAAGAATGGAGGAAACATTGATGCAATATCCAGGAAGGCGATCTTTCCAGGTTAACTTCTCGATAGCAACCTAACGGGAATGATAAAGGGGTCACATTTACTACTTTGGGAGCGTTTGAAGACATTCTCTGGCTCCCTCTAGCGGACATATTGAATTAATGCATTTTTTTGCATAAATCGGGTAATAAAAAGGCCAATTGACACGACTCATCATTAATTTTAAAGCTGTAATTTTTGGATCCATTTTAAAAAATCATCTGACTGCACATTTCATTCGTCCCGTGGAATGAAAGTGTGAGGAGAGAGATGCGTGTCACCATAGTGACGGTCACTAATCTTACCTCTGGCTTCCTGCCCAGCATGCATCACTCCCACTTATCCACCCTCCCGCTGTTTCTCACCATCCCTCGATTTTTTATTTATTTTTTAAATCTGTCTTTTGTCCTTTCCTGTTTTTTTTAACCATTCAATCAGACCCTCCACTGAGAAGCCAGATGGTGATCAATGTATAGAATTTATTTGATGTTAGTGATAATGCACCAAATTTGTGTTGGATCAAATTAAACATAATTAGATTTAATTAGATTCTCACTCCTGCTTCCTTATAATAGTCGATTTACGTCATCCTGATGTGTAAAAACGTGTAAATTGAGCGGAACGCTGATGAAGGAAACGACAGAAACTTTTGGCACGGTGTCTGAATGTTGACAAACGGAACATAAAGGGCAAAAATAATTTCCCCGGGTAGTACCGGCCAGTTGGAACGACATCCGAAAGATCTCGGATGAATACTGACACAACTGGGTCATGTTATATAAAGCGGCCGCTCTATTTGCTTTTATTAGTGCACAGACCTTGAAGACACTGTCGGGTTCGGCATTGAGCCAGTCAGGCGAGTCAACAGGAGGGACAGCTGTTCACGCTCATATGCAAAATTAGCTTATAAAGCTCTAAACTAGAGAAAAAAAGTGCTAAATCAATCAAATAAAATGACTTCAATTAATATCAAATTAAGAAAATCGCGTATTGAAAAAATAAACTTCAATCGTGGAACACGGGTAGTAAAAATGTGCATAAATCAAAATAAACTACCATTAATCTAAATATTTAATTTGTCAATCTGTTCCTCCCCAATGATAGTCCAAAAAAATCAAAAATGACTCCAGGCTGTGTTGCCACAAGTGGGATTCTGGCTCCCTCTTGTGGTGCAGGAAAGAATAACTGCCTAAGCGCAGTTCAGTTGTATTTAATTTATTTATACTAGGGTAAAATTTTGTATTATTTTCACATTTTGATAATATAATTACTATTATTATTATGACAGAAAATGGATGGATGTATTATTATTATTATTATTATATGATTATTAATATTATCCAATACCTGCGAGCGCAGTAGCCAGAAGATGGAACAGGAAGAGAAGAACAGATAGGCCACCGTGTGCAGGAAAGGAAATGAAAGGAAGTGGGAGGAGGGGCAGGGAGGTGTGGGGGGGTCTTTTTTGGGGGGGGGGGGGGGGGTTACCGGTGGTCCTGCAGATAGGGCAGACAGCAGTTTTCTCCTCCATCTGTCCTTCCCTGTCACTGTCCCATCTTCCTGCTTCACAGGCTGCAGGACAGAGGGCTACGTCTCACACAAACACACACACACACACACACACACACACAAACGCACACACACAAAGACAGACTCACTGATGGCGGGAACACATGGGACATTTTTGGCTCGGGTCGTTTCAGTTTCCAGGACAAGGTGTTGAGCGGCGCATTACCATAGAAATGTATTCACGTGGATGTGACAGAAGGACGTAACCCGTATGTGGGCCAACGGGGAAATGGAGTGACCCAATTCCGAAACAATCTAGATCATTCTCTGATATTATTAAGATAAGCGCAAAGCAGTTAAAAGAATTTGCTTGTGGTGTACCTAATGAACTGTCCCGGTTGAATTCATCCCACTACCTGATTCTTTTTCTTCTTCTTCTTCTTCTTGTTTTTCTGCTTGCGTTGCCTCTTCTGGAGGAGGATGGTTTCGTATTTTGGTCTCGGGTGTTCCTGGAGGGGAAGGAAGATTTAGCAGGTCATCTGGACGGCGCGTTTGTTGCGTCGCTACCTCGTCATCCTCGATGCCGGTCAGATCCCAACTGAAGCTTAAACTGATCTGGCGACGCTTCCAGTGTTCCAGGAACAACACGGCTATGTCGGGGGAATTATGCAAATTAATTTGTATATTTTTTGGGGGGGTGGTGTAATTTGATGAGATGCTCACCCCACAGAGACATGAAGATGGCGAAGAAGACGGTGGCAGGGTTGTCGAACAGGTGCGAGGCTCTGGCCGTGCCGCAGGCCGTGCTCAGCTGCCAGAAATCGCAGGCTCCGTCGCACAGGGGACACATGGTGAAATTGAAACGCTCGTCACACATCTCCAAGCTGGGGGGGAGAAACCAGAAGAGTAAGCAAATACGTAAATGACCGATTCGCGGCGATGTACTCACCTGGGTATGTTTGTGTCCACCGTCGCTACCCCGTAGCCAAAAACGATAATTCCCACGATGGAGGCTGGCACGAGGAGCTGAGTGTAGACGCCGAGCCAGGCGAAATAGAGGCCGATCTTCTCTCCAAAGTACTTCCTGTAAATATTAAAAAACAGATTGGTGATGTAAATCCTCGAAGAAAAAAAAATGATGTCATCTGCTTACCTGACCAAATCAATTGGCTGGTATTTGTAGAAAGCCGAATATCGGGCCCACTCTTCGTGGAGAATCTGCCGGTCGTTCCTCTCCTCGGGATGTCCCGTGGCGTTGTAATCTCCCTGAGAAATGAAACGAAAATCAGCACACGGGTCGGGTCGGGTGGTGAAGTAGAGCCAAAACTTACATCGTGAAGAGGGAAGGCAGAGTCGTAGACGCCCTTCGCTATCAATGTCGTGATACCTGTGGGAGAGTAATGTCCATCCAGGTCAAAGGTGAAAAAGGTAAGCAGAGCTGCCGTGTGTTTTGTCGTATACACAACCGGGGTTATTTAGTGTCAGGCCTATTTAGTCCATCCCAGGGGGGGTAAGAAATGACCTGACCTGCGGACAGCGGCACACAGGGGGACAAACCGACAGGTCCTCTTTCATCAAAGTGACAAGTCAACGATAAAGTGGCTCGGGGAGGACTGCGCCGTGATGAGCTGGGCTATTAATGAACCTAAGACGCACTCTTGAGGCTTTGCGTGACCCACTTGTCGGGGTGGACGGGAAGCAACAAGTGGGGAAGGGGGGGCGGGTGATTTCTGTGTGTTTAGGCGGCAAAATGTATCAAGCAAGATCTGAGGGCAAAGAGGAAATTAGGTTAAGGCGATGCAATTTTTTTGGGGGGTCTCCAATTTGCGCAATATCCTCCGGCGACACCTTCTGCTACGATGGGAAAGCCAAAGCACACAACTGCTACTTGAGTACCGTATTTCCCGGACTAAAATTTTCTCAAAGGCCAACAGTGCGCCTTATAGTCCGGTGCGCCTTATACAAGGACAACATTTTAAAATGGGCCATTCATTGAAGGTGCGCCTTATAGTCCGGTGCGCCTGATAGTCCGGAAAATATTTGGCATTATTGCCATAGAAAAACAAAATATGGTTCCTTACCAATGGTTTGACAGCTTCGTACGCAAACAGTCCTCCTCAAGATTTCGTATACCTAAACACAACACGCACTGGATTAACATTGAATCCTCACTAGGAACTTGATGCGGGGTAACACTTACGATGCGCCCCCTGGTGGCGTTGTCAAAGAAGGAGTCTTTCGATGTGATGTTGTACCTGACAACCACCACGCATGAATCGTTTCTATCTATGCCAACGACATATACTGCAGGACAATTCGATATGCTTCCACTAGATGGCAGCAATTAAAATTATCCAATCATATAAGACTATAGTAAAAGTGTGTGTGTGGTTTTGGTCTCACAGGTGGAGCTTATCCCGGGAGAAGCAGTGGGTGAGGAACTTGGTGGGTCCGCGGTCCTGAGGGGGCACTTTGGGCTGGAAAAGCTGTTTCAGCTTCCTCCACGCGCTACTGCTTAACGCACTTTCCTCATTAATGTCGTAACGCTGATGGACACATTGGACCATGTGTTACAGAACCACCAAGTCGAGAATTGAATGTATGTATGGAAGTCAACATACCGTCTTGGTTGGGACTTTAATTTTGAGAAACTCCGCCTCCCTGCACAGCACCGGCCAGGGTGCGTGGAGGCGGGTGAAGCTCAGACCATGAGCCTTCACCTAAAAACAAATCATAGTCAAGTAGTATTAAATAGTGACATGCATCGGTTAAATTCATTCTCTCAAATCATCAGTTCCCATTGAAATGAATGAGAAGGTTATTAATCCGTTCCCGGCTACTTTGTCTGATATGCATCTTGGCCACCAGATGGCAGAATAATACACAGATGCAGACTTAAATAAAGAGGACTTTCACAAATAAGTGTCTCAATGAGCTGCAGTTAAAAAAAAAAAATCATAACATAGATGCTATTTGTTAGCTTATCTATGTTATTGTGCTTTAGCATTTTATGTTGGGTTAAGAATCAACTTTAATTGGGCAGGCGACAACAATTGCTCATTAAATCTTCCAAATGGCCGCTTGTGGACACTCAAGATGCTGTTCCGTTTTAAATTTTGACATAACAGTCCATTATCCGACCTATTTTAAATGTCATCCCGGCCGAGAATTAGCATTTTCAACACTCCTTGCACGGTGCAGCCTGTTCCTGGCACATAATTTGGCCCTTTTGTCCAACATCATCACGTCCTGAAAAACACTGCATGCTAAATAACGTCCCGCTCTGCCGATGATGACTCACCCGTCCCTCGGCGGAATAATGGAGCATTTGCAAGCTCGCAAATAAGTAATGCGTTCGGGATGGAGTACGTGACTGATTTGTGAATATCAAAGTGAGCCACATTGTTTGCCGCTCCGATGCAGGTAACGTTACACTTCTCGGCCCTTGATAGAAACGATAGAAACCCGATTCCCTTTCTCGACTTGGACGCCCCCGAGATCTTTCAGCCCACCCTCGTCTTTATGACTGTACCTGGCGGGGCGACGCTTTCAGCGGCTTGATTGACAGGCCGCCTCATTCAACTGCCACTCTCGTTGCTCTTGTGTTTCATTATCTCCTCTCTTATCAACGACTTCCTCCCCGCTACCACGCTCATTACACCCGTCACACCAAAAAAAAAGCGATGAACCCAAAATGGCCAACTTAATTTCATCATCAAAGTATCTAATTTAATACGAAAAGATCATCACCTTCTCCTGCCCTCTTTCTCTCCTCCCTCGCTTTGTGTCAAAAAGCAGCAGATATAAATACTTTTGAGTCTGGAGAAGGTTAATTAGTAGAGGGATTTCCAATTAGCTCTTTATCTCAGTAGGGGGTGGGGGAACTAGGACGAGGGGGGGGGGGCAATATAGGAGAGGGTGATCATTTGGGCGCCAGCATGTCGCTGAGAGCGAGGCGGGAGTCAAGGAAACGTCGACTGTGAAAATGACTGAGGCGCAGTAGGTGTGAGGAGCTCAAGAAAATAAAAAAAGCGAGATGTTGAATATTTGCGAAAAGAATGCCACTTCAGGAAAATCGACCTGTTTGTTAGCCTTTAGCCTCCATGCTAATACCTTGATATAACAGCTATTTGTGAAACATTGGCAACAAAAGTGAGCACCAAAAATTGGATCCAGGCTTATCGTGACTGGCGCCCTACTTTCGTGGGCCTACACTGCGGGGGTGTTTCCCGATGCAGGCTCCTCCCACCATCTGGAATGTTTGGATTCTCTCGCTGATAGTAGCTGCAGTCATCATTTACAGCGCTTCGCCTTGCACGTCATACTACTACTCTACTATTACTATGCACATTGTTCTCTCATGCCTCCCCCTCATCCCTCCGCGCTCTCTTTGGCAATCGGACCAGTTGAGGCAGATGGTTTTCCCGGCTCGATTTTTTTTTTCACCATTTTTTGGGGGCTTTCATCACTGTTAGCAAACCGCTACAATTCTTATAATAATAATAATGACATTAGGATTATTCACAAGCCTCTAAATGTCGAATGATTCATGTTTGTGAGCACCGGTGTTGCCATGGTTACCAAGAAAATTGTTACAAGTTATTTTAATAGTTACTTTCAGCTGTTAAAGTGAATGAGTTAGCATAAATGTTTCATTGGAAGCCCATTTTTTTATTATTATTAATAAAACACTTTTATTTCTATTTATTACTTTGATCAGACTCACCTCTTTGTCTCTTTCGATCTCCAAGCCGGCCTCCAGCAGGTTGGCCTCGAACTCTTGTCTGATCAGATGGATCTCGTGGTCGGCGGGCTCGGCCGCTTCGTTAGCTTCTCCGCTGTCCAGCTCCATGAACACCTCGCCGATGCTCACGGCCTCCCCACCCACCACGCCGCCCCCGCCTTTGCCGTCCGAGCCCTGTGGGAAGTTGCCGTTGGAGACGATGGAGAGTCGGTCGTGGGAAACCGAGGTGCTGGCGGGGGAGCGGACGGAGGCGTGTCTTCGCTGGTGGAACACCAGGACGTAGTCGACTTTCCGTCGGCCGTCCGAGAAGCGGAGGCCCTCGCCGTTGTCTTGGGGGCTTGACGAAGAACTGACAACCTGCAGAAGACAAACCAAAAGACAACATGTCAAACTTCTACAAAAAAAAACCAAAATATTCCAATCATTAGTTTGCAAGAATTAACTTAGACAATAAATAGACGGGACGAAATCGTGTTACTTGAAACAAATTCCGAGCGTGGTTGTTTTGTATCAATTACAGCAGCCGATTTTGCCCCCCCCCCCAATGAAAAGCAAAGCTTACGTAACCCTTTTGAATGAACTTGAGCACGGACGGCTACGTCGGCACACACGAGCGCACAAAGTGGCTATTGGCAGGTTCTCAAAAACATTGAAGTGAGAATTTTTTTTCGCGGCAGAGTGGGCAGTCGCGTGGCCTTTGCCACTTGGATTCTTTATTTAGACGGATTGTTTGGAAGGAGACGGAACATCGAGGACACAAGAGGGAAGGCTCGATAGGCCGCCGAGCATGCTGGGAGATTTTAGTGCTGATTTCAGTTTAGCTTCAAAAATGGATATTTTGCATTTCGGTTGTGAAAATTTAGCCATTGAATAGCTTTGTGAGAAATAAAGGAAAGCACATATTTGCTGGATTTTGTCGGCAGGTGGTCAGAAGAGTAAAACAAACAACTGTGGCCAACGGGGACACATTGACAGGCGGAGTGAGGACCAGAAAGACAATAAAAAGAGAGCAACACCACAGCACAAAGACTCCCCTGCACAATACAGCCGCTCTAAAGTATGAGTGAGGTATGCACATTCTCTTTTTTTTCCCCAAACGTCAGTTAGGTGTCCAAAAGAATGGGGGGGGAGCCTTTTTTTTTTTTTTGTTTAGTACACAGACCCGCGGTGTTTCCCTTGGATACCATCCAAACGGGGTCACGTGCCGTGTTGGGTCCCCTGGTGGATTAGCGGCAACGTTTGGAAAAGCGTTACAAATATTTTCTGCCTACGTGGGTGGAAGGAACGCCTCCACATATTATGCGAGGTGTATTCGAAAGCACAAAAGGAAGAAAACAAGAAGAAAAGAAGATTAGCATAAAAAAATACTCATTGTGGGGGTGGAGGAATGACTTCCCTGACTCAGTGAATTGTCACTCTTCGCAGAGGATAAAGAATATAAACCTGCGAGTGTTATATTGTCTATCTATATTGAGGTTTGTGTTCAAATTTCCATTCTATACCACCCCAGAGATGCTATGTGTTAGCATTTCTAAGGAGTTTCCCATTATGTGTTAGCGTCAAGCTAGCAGCATTTAGGAAAAAGTGCTTTGGTTGTTTAAATTTAATTGGAGATTAAATTAAAGCCCGATCAATATTGAGGTTAAAGCCGATATTTGAACGAATAAAATGATGATTGATGAATTGGCTAATTTATTAATAAATTAATAAGTTAACGTCTGGGAGAATGTTTTGCTTTAGCTTTCCTTCATATCCTAATAATAGATTACCAATAATTGATCGTAAAAAGCAGGTTACTAGCACACACATAACACGAGCTCATCACTAAAAGCGTAGGAGCAGATCTAAAACTAAAACTGTACTCACTGGGATCTTGTCATCAGTCTGCATGCTGTGACGCTTCAAACACAATCAGACAAGTTGAGGGAGACGATGAGTAAAAGTTGGCAAAAAGGCAGCCGAATTCATCCCCGCCGCCTCCTCCTCCATCCCTCCAAAAACGAAACTACAGGTCACGCCGCGTAGTCCGCCGTGCCGATGCAACAGGTTTCATGGTGCCAAATCCTACAGGAGCTTCGGCTCAGATCTAAAGGGAAGCGCGTAGCGGGAGCATGATCCACACACGAGAGCAGGCATCCATCTAGCGAGTGTGTGATGAGTGTCTGAGTGTGTGTGTGTGTGAGCGGGCTGCGTGCGCAGCGCCGGCGCGTTTGGCACTGTGTGCTTTGTTTAAAAAAAACGGGAGGGGGGGGGGGGGGAGAAAAAGGCAATCTGTAAAGTGAGTGCACTTAGCAGCCACTTCATTAGGAACACCTGCCCAAAAGCCAACTCAAGAGCTGCGGTAACTATAAATGATGTGCTTTGGCGCTAGTGCATTGCAGCATACTGAGTTCCGATTTTCGGGATCGAATCGGGACACACGCAGAGACGAACAACCATCTGCACTCACACCTACGGGTAATTTGGAGTGCTCAATGTTTTTGGGATGTGGGAGGGAATCGGAGAAAACCCACACAGGCGGGGAGAACGTGCAAACTCGACACAGGGAAGGCCGGAATCGAACGTGCAGCTCTTGTATTGATTAAAAAAAAAAAAAAAATCTGGAATGTAACTATGTTGAGATTAGAGGAGGAGTTTCGCTTATTTAAAAAGTGCTTTGACGCCCTCCAGTCATCATAGTCACCTTAAGTAGGCTTTGAGCTTCTTCATTCTCAGGTTCTGCTTCCAGGATGCTGTAGGGTTCCTGGCCCGCATCCCTGGTCAGGTGGTACAAGGTGTCGCTATGGATGGACGAGGATTCGCTGAGAGCCGTGGCCACCGAGGTGAAGCCTCGTCCGTTCCCTCGTGACTCTGCAACGAAAAAAAAAAATGAAGTTATTGTATTTTAAGCACTGATGTGCACAATGTACAGTTTACTCTGAAAATAATTCCCACTAGGGACAAAAGTGAAAGTGGAGCATCTTGGATGATTCAGCTGTATCGATTCAAATGTACATTATCATCTCACGAATTGTCCTGGCCAACATTCTTCTCATCCTGGAAAAAGCAAATAAGCGTATTTATGGGCTACAAAATAAATTCATCATTCAGCTCACGTTAGCATCTTGTTCCAAAAGCTTGAATGAGATTCCGAGTCTAGTCATGAAAGCTCTTTTGGTAGATATAAAAAGTCTACACACCCCTCTTCAAATACCAGGTTTTAGTGAAATAATGAGCCAAAGATAACAAGAGGGGAAGTAAACAACTTGGATGACAGGGTTGCGATAGTGTGCACACCCTGCTGTATAAATGTATTTGTAGGCTCTCGAGTATTTCTATTTATGATACGACTCTGTGGCTCAGCCAAAAGCGCTTCTAGAAAAGAGTTGCTCTCTTTTAAGTCCATCTAATAGCCTTTCTTTTAATAATAAGGTTACGTACGACGAGTGGTTATTTAGGGAGACAGCCATCTGTAGCCATAGTAACAAACCCGGGCATCTTACTGTGCTCTCATTTCAGTACCTTGGACAGCTCACTCTTTAGCATCGCTTGAGTCGTCTATTCTGCACTTCAATGTACGGGAAATGCGAATTAGAAGGTCAAGATGACTTTTTTACAGTCTTGTACGGCTCATTTGGCATGTGGTAGTCAGCCTGGGGGTTATGCTGGAGAAGGAGGTCTCGCAACTGGAGGGTCGCCAGTTTGAAATACCCGAGGACGGGTTTAGAGAATATCCCTCGTGCATTTGTTTATGACACGAGATATGTGTCAAGAGGGATATTTAGCATCACATGATCTAACGCTTATGCTTTTACGCAATCAGATTTGACGATTACATAGTTGGAGATGCATTAATCTTCCCCCCCCCCTATCTGCATATAGCGGTAGCATGGTGGTTGCTAATGTGACACTCACCTGTCCAGGTAGAGGAGGGCGATCGGCGGGAAGTCATCTTCCATCCACTCGGTAAATCAGTCGGGCATGTTGTGGTCAGCAGGTGAGAGGAAACCCAGCAAACTCAGCAGTGCAATCCTTAGATCAGTAGAAGATTAGCTCGGCCGGGATTAGACTCCAACTGGCCTAGTGGGACGGACGGGGGCGTGGGACAACCACCAGGCTGATTGGGTATTTGGAATTACAACCATGCAGAGACAAGATTATTGGGACCTCTCGTGAGCATTAATTACTTGGCCTTCTGTTGATGTGCAAAAACACAGAGGGATTAGTCCAAAGGTGCAAATTAAACATGATGCATGAAATAAATCAAAACATACTGTCAATCACAAAAGATGTTGCAAATTCATCCATAGAAAAAAATAAGGGGATCCAACATTGAACCTTGAGGGACTCCAATTCCAGAATATTCATTGATTTACTTGTGAGTGAAGGCACATTGTTACTATATTGATTATATATTTATTTCCCCATTTTATCTCAGCCTAGTTATTTGAGCATCCAATCGCATGCTCCGAAACATTCTGTCAGTAAGGGTATCTGATGTGGTACCATAACACACCTCCATGTTCAATATCCAGTTACAACTGGTTCCGATGTGTTCAGGGCATTACATTTTAATTATTAACAGCTATAAGTAGTAATTGACACCTGTGAAAAGGTCAAGCTTGGACATCTCCAAGGATTCCCGAAGACAATATTGTTCATTAATACAAATAAATGGAATGTATTGCCTAAGATGTGTTTTATTTATAGTGCGATCAAATCATAGTTGCAAATTAAAAAAAAAAGTATTTTGGCAAACTCTGATGAGAAGCGAGTGGGTGTGTTTTAATTAGATTTGACTGACAGTTCCCACGGCAACGTACAGCAGGAAAGCACCCCCTGCTTGTCTAAAAATATTCCACAAAAACAATGCGTACGCCAGAAGCTGATTGAGAAAATAGAATTCTGAGGCCTGTCAAAAAAGGCGACCGACTAAAAAATATAAAAAATAATTCAGCCTTTCTTTCATATGGTAAATTATAGTTGCAGTTCATAACGACAACGCTAGATGGCAGTAAATCGTAGCTCCAGAGACACGCTTGAATTTCGCGCTGCAATAATCCGTCAAAAATACTACGTTACGACAATTATATACATCCGCCATGTAAATTTCATGCACGCAATCCGCAAATTCAAAGAAACGTACATCTCATTGAACATAAATAGAAGTGCATCACACCCACGGGTCATCACCATAAGCATTGAAGTCAACAATATCATATGTTCATCCATCCATGCTCTGAACCGCTTAGTCCCCACGGGGGTCGCGGGCGTGCTGGAGCCTATCCCAGCCGTCATCGGGCAGTAGGCGGGGGACACCCTGAACCGGTTGCCAGCCAACCGCAGGGCACACAGAGACAAACAACCATTCGCACTCGCACTCACACCTAGGGACAATTTGGAGTGATCAATCGGCCTACCAAGCATGTTTTTGGGATGTGGGAGGAAACCGGAGTGCCCGGAGAAAACCCACGCGGGCTCGGGGAGAACATGCAAACTCCGCACAGGGAGGGCCGGAGGTGGAATCGAACCCGCACCCTCCTAACTGTGTGGCGGAAGTGCTACCCAGTGCGCCACCGAGCCGCCTATCATATGTTCATTTACATGCTAATTTACATGTATTTGTTTAACAAACCACAAGTAGGAATATGCACGATAGTTTGAAATTAATTTGTGGTGCAAAGTCATTCGAAACTGACATTGTCGCATTGGCGCGTACGCTCACACAAATTCCCTTGCTGTGTGATCTGGTTCACGATTTCCTGGAAAGGAACCAGATAGATTAGAAGACATCACACTACTTTGCTCCCTGAAACACATTCAGACCATTTCAGAAGATACACTATACACAGATGTGCTGTTCCTAATATTATGACCATGATATTTGATTTGTGCCATTACCATGAGGCTTGAAATCACAAATGAAGAACAAAATGTTTTTTTTTTTTTGCATTTCCATTCACAGTTGTCTGCGTTCAGCGAATCGCTTCAGCCTCCACACAAGTCACGAAGGCGTGCTAAAAAGCTTTAAGGAGCCATAAAGAGCTGAGGGGCGAGAAGGTTTTTTTTTTTTCCTGTACTGACAAATCCATTTGCAGTTCAAAGCCAGAGTGAGAAGAAAACAAGAAGAAAGGGCGTCAGGCTTGTCCACCTGCACCCACTCATCGCCTGAAACAATAATGTCAATGATTAAGATGGAAAGAGATGGGTGAAATGATGACGGGGAGGAAGAGGAGATGAGAGGGATGCAAGTAGGATGCTTGACAGGCCAGTCTTATGTCACAGTGCGCCCTCTTGTGGTCAGATTCCATACCAATAAAGCAATATGAAAACACAGACATGAAAAGATCAAAACAAAGGAGAAATAAGTAAAATTGAAAAGGGTTTTAATTAACAATTTATTTTACTATTTTGATGCAGGTGAGGCTCTGCCTCCCCGACTGCATTTCCCTGAGAGAGCCCATGTAAGTAAATATATTTTTCAAACATATTTCAAAGCATTTTTGAACCAAACAAACAATCTAATACTGTACTAGAACAAGTGCTGTGTTGTAAACACCACTAGAGGGCAGTAACGCCTAAGAATGGAGTTCAATAGGTAGTTGTTGAATGAAAAAGGCTTCATGTAAAAAGCTGAAAAACCCAATAAAATTTAAATCACAAAAAACAATGTCAATGTGTTTTTTAGAATCATCTTGCCTAATTTTTCCTCCTCATGTGGAGCGTTTCTCCACCCCCTGCTTGATCCCCAGCACCAGGTGAACAAACCAGTTTATCTGCACCATCCAGCCTTTCTCCCGGCAAATCTCAATCTGGTCCAGAAGGTGGCGCTGCGCCTCGTCCTCGCTCCGGCCGACTGTGAGTGCTTCGCGGATGTACTCGATGTCCTCCTTGCTGGTCAGCTGGGGCATGCCTATTAGGAAATTACATTTCAACTCATTTTAGCATACTATACTGCCCTCTAGTGGCCAACACAGCACAATGAAGCTTATTGAATTATGCACCTGTCATCAGCATCATGGAGAAGAGGATGATGAGCAGGTTGGTGTGGTGGCGAAGAGCCAGGTAAGCTTTCACGCATACATCCTGATCCCCAAATGAAAGGAGCATGAAATAAGTGCACAAATGTGAGAACTTGAGGCTGAAGCACCTGGAATTTCTGGAAGTGGGGGCTGCTTTTCTTTCCCGACGTTCCCATGACATACAGGAAGTCCGGCGTGAGGACAAAGGGAACCCACTCCTTACTGATTCCCATGAAGCTCTTGTAGTTCCCCAAGATGTGACCAAAGTCGATATGGAAGAGATTCCCTGCCCCAAAAAAATGATTCTCATGGATATGTTTGGTTTGAAAGCCAACGTTGAACGTGGTTACCAGATTCAGTGATCATGATGTTGTCATTGTGGCGGTCGCCTATGCCCAGGACGTAGGTGGCCACACAGTAACCGCCACAGGAATACAAAAACCTCTCCACGGCCTGTTGAAACTAGAAAAAAAGAACTTTGCGTAAGATTGTAATTCATAAAACACGGCGAAGTCTAAAAGTAGCTTGTGTGACAGGAAACCACCGAAGCTCACGGCCGCTTCCTGTCTGTCGTTTTTGCGACTTCCTTTTAACAGTGAGAGGCAAACATGAACCAAATTTGGCCTTATAAAAAAAAAATAAAAAAATCATACTTTGTCTTCGCCCACACATTTATCCCGCAGCCACTGATTCAGGATTTCATCTTTGAAAGCTCCGGTGCTTCCGACGACGCTCTGCTGGATGTTAGCGATGGTGGTGGCGTCCTTCACGATTTCGATCATACCTGAGAGACGATTTGGGGGATGAAACATGGAATGAAATCAATCATGGAATTATGACGGACCTATCCTGTTCCCGGTAGAGATACAGCCGTAAGGCAGCAGGCACAGGTCCAGAGACTCGGTCTCCCAGATGGACTGCATGATCAGCAGAATCTGGCGGGGAACAAAAAACTTAGCACACACAAAAAATTGACAAAAAAAAAAAGGGGGGGGGGGGAGGACTGTCCGCCACCTGCAGGATGAGCATATCCTGCCTGAGGTCATCCCCGTGCTTGAAGATGATACCAATGGGGTCCTTGGACAAGGTCGTGGGGTCAGCCCTTTCAAACTGTAGCCACAACGGCTTCTTCTTGGACGCCATCACTTTGCACTGCTCGATCTGAACCCAAAAAAAAACGAGTCAGGAATCCCATGTGGGTTTCGACAGCGCGCGTCTCCGTTACCAGCAGGCGTCCGGCTCTGAGTCCGGGATCATAAGGGACCCTGAAACCTTGCGGAAGACCGGATGACTGCAGTGTCCCCAGCTTCTGACGCATCTGACCCACCACTGCAAAAACACACTCTTGCTAACTTTCCAACACTCTCAGCATCATTTTGAAAACCAACCTTGTGTGGTGACGTCATATTTGTCCGGGGACATGGTCTTGATCTCTCGGGTGACTTTCTGCAAAGCCTCGGTCACCTCCACCTAGAATAAAGATGCGATTAATTAATCAGTGGTGTGTTTGTGAAGAATATTTGCGTACTTGTTTGCCGAAATCCTGCAGCATGGCCTCGCCGCATCCTCGCAAGTAGGCCTCCAGGAGGACCGCAAACCTCTGCTGGTAATGTTTGGATTGGGCAATTTCGCTGCGGAGGAACCAGAAGAGGAAATGGCCGATACGCTTGCTCTGAAAGGCAAAAATAGACACGGTGCCATTGTTTTTTTTTTTTACCTGTAGATGATATATGATGTATTTTTCATCCTGCTTACCCGAAGAGCTCTTTTGAGTAGAAATCTGACAAGGGCGCTGTCATGATATGGCTCAAACTTGACCGCCTGGACACAAACACACTGCTTATGGAAGACCACAACTGCCAAAATCCCCAAAATAAATAAAAGTGAAAATAAAAATGAATAGAAAAAAATATTTGAAAAATTTAATTAAAAGAAATATATGAAGATTTGAAATAAATAAATTATAATGCAAAATAAAAGTAAAAATAAAAAAACTTTAAATATTAAGATTAACAAATGGCAAAAGACATTTGGAAATAAAAAAAATATATAATCGAATAACAATTTATACATATTTTATTTTTTAAATCATATTTTTCAGTCTTATTTTCATTTATTATCTCTAAAAGAAAATTAAGGAAGCACTTGGCAGTAAACAAACCTGAACAAGCTGCAGAAGGTATCGCAGCACGTCATCATCCTCCAGCGTCTCCAACTTCCTCACGGCCATGGAGCGAACTTGAGCGTCAGAGTAATGGCAGTCCAGCAGCTGCATGGCCAAGCCGACGTCCAAAACGCTGACGTGGATCAAAAGTGATCGTGAGAAACAAAGTGAGAAACATTAACGGCGCTTCTTACCTGCTGTCCCATGCGGTGCAGCGCTCCAACAGGCGGTGCATCGCCAGGACGTCTTCTTGTTTCCCCCACCTGACTGACGACAGCAGCTTTGGATAGGCCCTACAGGGTTGAAAGAGGGGTGTGAAGACTTTTGCAATCCACTACTGTTTGCTATCCAAGTACCTGGGGTCACGTATACAATCGTGTCGGAAATGCCAGAGCAGCTCTTTGTCTTCAGGACTCAACGGATGCAGGGGGTCGGTCGCCACGATGGCGGCAAACTGTTTCTTCAGGTGGTTGGGCATCTCCCTTTGACCTCGCTCGTGTCCGTCGGCGCCGTCCCGACTGGGCTCGCGGCTTTTGGGAAGCACCACGGGGTAGCAGTACGTATCCAGTAAGATGGCGACGGCCATGGAGGAAACCTTATCCGGGTTGGTGGCTGACGTCAGCTTGTCGGCGTTGATGCTGCTGCTGCTGCTCTCCTCGCTCTTCTCGGGCATTTTCCACATGTGCAGGACGAACTCGCCCTGGCGTAGCAGCGAGCGGTGGTCGATCAGCAGGAGGTTGACGTAGTACAAGAGCCGGCTCTTGGTCTTGCCTTGATGGACGGCAGCGGGTGAGGATCGCTTCGGGAGGGTTCGGCGGCGGGATTTCACACGGGCTTACCGTCGTGACTTCCGGATGTGTTCTCCTGGTAGGAAGAACTTTTGGAGGATGGAGGCTGGGGTTGTTTACTGCACACCACCTGGGATGACAATATGATGGAAGTGAAAATATGGAATACAGGCGGACCATATTAAAATGATTAAAATAGATTACCTGGAGGTTGAGACGAGAACCTTTGGGCAGGTCCTTGATTTTAATGTTAAACTCTAACCAGCAGTTCCATAACACTTCTTCATTGAAGGCTTTGGGAGTCGTCCGCTCCTTAAGTACAAAAACGAGGCTTAAAATTCGTCATGTTTATAAATTGAATAAAAAAAAAATGTTTTTCCACCTGGGCAAGAAGTTGCTGACTGTGAAAGATACTGGCTTCAATGTAGACCACAAAGTCGGGAATTTTGGGAAGAGTCGGAATGTCGATTCCCAGAATCTTCACCCGGAATTTCCTGTTACAATCCCACATGGAGACGGTGAACACTCGCTCGTGGTCCTTCTCGTCGATGGTCAGCTGCTCGTGCGTGCCTGAGGAAAACACCCAAAATGACAAAAATTGACCCTCACTAAAAAAAATAAAAAAATAATTTAAAAAAATCGAGGACTGTGAAGACCTGCGACACCAGTGCAATCGTCCACTTGGGCCCAGTCCTCTTCACGAACCAGATCCTGTTCAGGGTCTGGCAGGGTCTCCAAAGCCAAGTGGATCTCCTCAGCATTCTTCAGACACTGACGGATCCAGTTGAAGTTGAGCAGCGGGTTCTCGCCATACAAATACTCCTCCCTGCTCAAAAGCAAACCGGACTAACTCATCCGATCCAAAGTCGATTGGCGACTCGATTTTTTAACAAACCTGCCGCACACCCGTAGCACAAAATCCGTCTCGCAGGAGCTGTCGGGGATGCCCAGCAAGCCTCTTTTATTTGCCATTTTGGAGAAGAAGCTGGACAAAACCTAAACGGGACCGACAAGGATGTGAGTCATGGAAAAGCAAATCGAGACGATGAAGCGGAACGCTTTGCGACACCTGCGCTGGGGTGTCCTCGATGGACACCTTGATGGTGTGACTGGCTGAGTGGATGTGGATCACCACCAGGATGTGGCCGTTGGTGACCTGAGAGGATGAAAAGAGCCGCCCAAGAACAGAAATAAATTTTTTGTGGCTCTCAGAGTCCAAAAATTCAACAGACCTTTCCCAAAAGGTGCTCCGGCAAGACCTTGTGTGTCACCCACGGGTCCATGGAGTAAAGCTTAGCGTCGCGTCCAGACAACTCGATGCGTCTCGGCGTCAGCAACTTCCTGCGGGTAAACTCCAGCTCGTCATCGTGTACGTTGCTGACGTCGGTGACGTCGTAGCCGATCAGGTAGTTGAGGAAGCGCTGGTACTGGAGGTTCTCGTCCGAGGGCTGCGGACGAGGGACCATCTTGATCCGGCCGACGTCTTTCTTCAAAGCTTTGGAGAAAAAAAAATAAAACCTATGTGGTTTCATCATTAGGAATGAAACAAACCTCTCCAGTAGCGAACGCAGTCCAGCGTCTGGAAAACTTGATGTTTGTCGTAGATCTCGCACGTGTTGCCTTTCTTCTGGTAGAGCAGTATGCAGCGGTCTGGAGAAAACCTTTGGTAGAATTCCGGACACAGGTTGGAGGTCACTGCATTGAGCCAAACCTGAGCCTTCACCTGGGAGGAGAGAATTTTAAAATCACCTTAAGTTGAGTGGATGATTAAATAACAATGAGCAACCTGTTCCACTGTCCAGTTTCCAGCAACTTCTAGTTGCAGCGAGTCAGGGGCGTCGCCACCCTGTGTGGGTGTCGGGAGGATGAACTCCACGGCGACGTGATCCATGGAGGCGCAGGAGGACGACGTGATGGCTTTCCTTCGTCTCCGCCGACTGCTGTCCTCTCGTAACACTACTCGCTCTTCCTGACTCGACTGAATGGGCTGCTCCTCCATCGCCTAGCTTGAGGAGCGATAAAATGGGACAAATTCATTTTTAGTGGAATCATTTTTCACATTTTCTACAACCCAGACTTAAATCCATTTGGAAAAGCTGGTGGACAAAAGATCTGCAAAGGAAGTGCATTGCTCTAACAATTTGAAACTTTTGGAGCATTTATGCAATGAAGCAAAATATAAATAAGCACCAAAGTGTCTTAAAGCAACAGGAAACAAAAATTTAAAAGCTTCTATAGCCATTTTATATTATTTAAATAAACAGGATGTAATGACTGGGAGGTTGTTTTTTCTCCAAAAACAGGAAGCTTGTGTGAATGCAATACTACACAAAATGACACGTTTGTTTTACCTTACACATAGTTTTGACAAATTTGTCAAACTAATATATCACGAAATAACTCATTGACAAAATATTGAGAGAAGACGGCACGATTTAAGGGGAAGCGGCAAGCAAGAAAGCTATAACGGTACAAGTGGCAGAAAGTTTCGAAGGAAAACTCACCAAGAAATGCAAAGGGAGCAAATAACCCAAGATTCGGCATTAAAATGAGGCGAATAGTGAACATTACTGAACAAAAAAAAAAAAAAAAAAATGTAAAAGTAAAAGATTCAACAACGTTGCCTCGCTGCCGGTGTAAAGTGGTGATTTGCTAAATTTGCCTGACAAGTTAGCAACATCCTGTGACTCCTTCAAAATAAAAGGCGAGTCGGAAACACAATAATTCTGCTGATTAGTGTTTATCTTTGCTGCCATCCCGCGGTTAAATTAAGTAGCTTCAGTGTTTTTTTTCTTTTCAAGTTTATATATCAAACTAAATTTAACAAATACAGGCTAGACCTTCTTGTATAATTAGATTGGTTTATTAAAACTCAACCCTATTTATTAATTTCCTACCTAACAATTTTATTGATTGGTTCCAATAACAAAAATGAAAGTTAGAATTACTGCAATCAAATCGATAAATACTTGGATACCGATTAATAAACAGTTTTGCTCTGTTAAATGACAATGAAGGCGTTCTATCATCATTTTTAATCTTTCATTTTTTATCTTTTATCTTGATTTTAAAACGCAGGGCCGTCTGCAAATAAACAGACCAATGATGCTGCTGCTAGCTTTTGATTGACAACAAGTTGGACCAATAGGATCGACGAGGATGATATGTTTATACCAACCTACTTTTCCGCACAAGGCCACTGTTTAGGTGAGTAAAGAAAAAAGTTTAATAAAACTTTTCCGCGTTTTAATTCGTCGAGTTCGACAAGCGACCACACCAATGTACTGAGTATGCTTTAAACTTTAAAAATACGAGACAAGATCGAGATGACGAGGCCTGTCCTTTTCATAAATACGAGCTCCGTAGCTCGGTCGCTCTTAAAGCTTCATTGTTGACGTTAGTTGTTTTTGTTGAAACGGCCCTTTTCCCTAAACTCACTCGACGTATTTATTATATTTAATCACTTTTTCTCAACACAGACATCGTTTTTCATACGAATATATATAATTCATAGACATTTTTCTCGCGTTCGTCGACGGAAATCCCAATTTTTAATCGCACTTTCATGTCATGACCAATCAAACTCCTTCTTGTGCTTATGTCTCGTAAATATGACTTTTCATAACACATCGTCTGAATAAATAGTTATAACAACATTATTACAACTACTCCTTTCGTTATTTGTTGCCGTCATTCACAGCGTTGAATGAATGGGTCGTTACGCGCATGCGCGGACGCTCTGAAACTTTATAAACAAGAGCCTGTCACATGATAACCATATTGTGCAACAGTTTTGGAGGCAGGTTAAAAAAAATAAAGATTAAAAACTAGAACTAGTGTGTTTTTGTCTGTGTGATATTTGCATTTCTAATCACATACTATTTCAGTTGACATGATGATGTGGGAGGTGGTGATCCCCAAAGGCCTGTCAAGTGGTAACCTCAAACAATTCAAGGAAACCGAGCCCCACTGCGAATGCACAGGTATTCGCCATCTCCATGGCAACGGTCAGACATCTATTAATCAGCACTCGATTTTTTTCCACTCACAGAAGAGATTGTAGAAGTGGATCAGGACCAATCACATGACTCCTCACCTACCCCAAAGAGTGCTATGGAATTAACAGAATATGGTAAATAACATTAATAATGACTTTAAAAGACATAAAGACACAAAGATCCTTCTGCTTTTTCTTCAGCTGATCTTCCAAGCCTGGAGGAGGCTCCAGAGGAGAAAGAGATGACAGCGATTTATCAAATAGAGGCGGGCACGGGGTGTCGTGGGAGGTCTGGTGACACCCGCTGGTTGACCCAGCTGGCTCACATCGCCACCGGGCCTCAGAGCCCTCTGCTACAGGATTCTCCCCACGGCAGGTAGAATCACACATCTACATTTAAGATCAAGCAAAAGTACTTCACTAATACATCTGGGTTTGGTATTTTCAGTTCCTCTACTGCCCGAAGTGATTTACATTCGTACGCCCGGCCCCCCCTTACGAGCTCCAGCAGAGGCAGGGTACAGCAAAGCCACCATGGATGAAGCGAGGGAGCCACTTCAGAGTCGCTTTGTTGCATGATGTTTTTTTTTTTATGTTTTCACAGACGAGCAGCGAATGCAGCTCGGCCGTGTCCACCAGATCTTCGCTGTCTGATGACGAAGACACAGCCTGGAGCGTCTCCTGGCCTGCCACTGCCTGGCATTGCTTTCTTAAAGGTACACGCGCAAATATTTAAATGCATTTAATTTGAAAAAAATTCAAATGATGTGGTACTTTTATTTGTATTTTCTCTGAAGCTGTTTTGTGTGTGCAGGTACTCACCTGCGTTTCCACAGTGGCGCCAATGTCGAGTGGCGCAAAGTCGAGGACCTTCAGTCTGACCTTGAGGAACAGTCCACCTTGGCGGTATTATATTAAAAAAAATAATAATAATAAACATCCAAGTATGAGCAATTTGCATAGCGGACTAAAAAGAAAAACTTTTTGCAGAGTTACGGCTGTGAGGGTTTGCAGCTTGTGGCACACTCCGAAAACGTCTTGTCTGGTCAGGCCATCTTACAGCTGACCTTTGACCCCGGCGCTTTTGGACACAGCTTGTTAACTGCCCGCTGTGAACTTGACCATCCGTTCTACGTTAAAAACAAAGGTAAGACGTACGAGAGAGGATTCGCCCATAACAACCTGCATTTTTTAAAAACATTTTTTTAATCAGGTTGGTCGTCATTCTACCCGAGCTTGACCGTGGTACGCTACGGGATAGCCGGCTACGAAATGGAGCTAGGCGACGTTTGCCTTCCTCCGGGTCACAGAGATGCCGAACATACAGATGACTCGCTTGTCTTTGACACATTTAAAAGGTATTTCAAAGTTCAACATACACGTATGATCGAGACGATCATTTTTTTCTGCGTTTTTCCGCAGTTACGATTTCACGCCACTGGACTCTTCCGCCGTTTACCTGCTGAGCAGCATGGCTCGACGGCGTTATGCCTCCCAGTCCAGCGGGGGCGCCATTTCCCCACACCGAGACACATTACAAGGTTTGGCATTTTTTCATTGACACTATAAAAAAAGAATAGTGAAGAAAAAGCTTGTTCAAACCCAACAGACGCCGACACACCCAGCCGCTCCCGCTGTCCTCACCGCAAGCCAATCAAAAGCCAAAATGTCCGCCAACCAGGAAGTAGCCAAGTCACACCCAAGTGTAAGCGGCCAATGAATGCATTCATGCTGTTCGCCAAGAAATTCCGAGTGCAGTACACGCAGATGCACCCGGGCAAGGATAACAGGTTGGTGTGCGCCGCCGCCGCGGTATTGCGCAATAGTTTTAAACACGTGGGTGCGTTTCAGAGCCATCAGCGTGCTTCTCGGCGAGCGCTGGAAGAAAATGCGGACCGAAGAACGTCGGGTGTTTACCTTACAGGCCAAAGCTCTCGCCGATGAGCAGAAGAGGCTCGACCCGGATTGTTGGAAACGCAAACGCACCGATTATGTGAGGACACGCATAAATCTCCGAAATTATTTCTTCATGATTTTAATAAATGCTTTTTTTTGTCAACAGGTTATTTCCGGCGACAAGTAAAAAAAAAAAAAAAGCTACAGGACGACATGTTTTATTTTTTATTTTTTGGGGACTCATCCACATTTTAAAAATCTAATCAGAGACGACATTTTGTAAATTTTTCTGGTTTCTAATTGGTGCTTTCGTGCTGAGGATTAAAATTAAAATAAATCGGGATGGCTACATTATTATTTCGCAATAATCTTGAAGCAGGTCCCCCCCAATTATAAATGCATATTGTAATGTTTATGTGAATTTATTCTAACTGCAACATAAATTGTAAATTTACACTTAGCTTGCTTATTAATGTACTTTATGTAAATATTGTATACACTCGTTTTTAAGATGTGCATGCCAACTTAATTTAGATTTCACCAATAATCAGGTCAACATTCATAAAAATGTCACCGATATAATGTACTGTATGTGCCATAATTGAATAATACAAATATATTTTTATCAAATATTTTAAGATCATCACACATAAATGTGTTGAGGCATCATAATTAGATTTTTTTTTATTTCGGTGCATTTTAATCGATTAAGTTTGAAATGTAAGAACGGAGAAGGTGCAGCGTTAAAGAAATATCGCTCTGTATTATTTACGACATTTATTTATGATGCACTGTATACACTTTATCATGTGTGACTGCGACATTATAATGACAAATATTTTTCATAACTTTTACTTTTGTGGATTATTTACTGCTCTTTTCTGCCATTTGTTGACAATGCAATATAAAGTTTGAAAAATAATAAAACACTTTAAAGCTTTATTTGTCTTTAATCGCAATGAGCAGACTTGGATCATTTGTATAAAATAAGAGACTTGGATTTTTCCCAAAAGTCATATTCAAGTCTTTTATTCAATCTTTTGCTATTTACAATACCGCACACATTTGTGGTTGCAGATAAATGTGTTAACTTGCTAGAATTACCGCAACGATAAAAAAGCGTTAACAATGAGTTAAATCTATGATCTGTACGTGGAATTATCAAATCCACGTAGTAATACAATATGTGTAAATGACTAGAAAAATGTCATAGAAAATATACATAAAAACATACAGTAATTTGGCCTTTTGGTATTTAAGGGATATTTACACAACAAAAGGTTTTCACTGTTATAGATTGATGGTGTCTGATCGGGGACAAAATACTGACAAAAATTGACGACGGAATTTGGACGGAATGTCTAACTTTTTGATTTTAGACTTAACAAGTGCAAACGAGACAGTAGCCACCTTTAGTAAAAAGACGTCGATCACAAAGCCATCGTTTTGGTTTAGTCAAACAGTCGCGTTAGCAAAAAAAAAAAAAAGTAAGTGAATTTTGGCTTCACAGAATGAAGACTTTTAAGCGTGTAAAAAATACTCAGCTTTTGGACACTTGGACGCTTTAACACTGATTTGTAATGATAGGCAAGTGAAGCTTCAAGATGATTCATGAATCGGTTGTTGTGTTTACTTCGACCTCTAGATGGCAACGAAGAGCAGAAAGCCCACCGACTTGCCATTTCTTAAAACCGTCAAGCCAACATTGCCATCTAGAGGAGCCAATACAACAACTGGTTCATGAAGCTTCATTTTCCCACCACGACTGATTTGTTCTGTTATCGCATGTGTGTGTGAGTGTGTGTGTGTCATCTACATGAGTGACTCAAGGCTTTCGGCAATGTTGTTATTCCCCAGCAGTACTGATCCGTTGGTTTCTGAACTCTGGAGGGCTCGTTGGTCCTCCTGGCTGCTCACCAGACTCAGCACGGCCCGGTACAAATACTGATACTGCTCCTGTTGGGTGTGGGGGGGTGTCCTCATTATTGTGGATTATTACATGTGTGTCGGAGCACTTACTATATCATTAAACACTCCCGGCCTCATGAGGTTGGTCATCCTCGCCACCTGGTAGACGTCGACTTGCCCTTCGTCCTGAAGCTGGTTGGACAATGTGGTGAGGGCACAAAAAAGACCAGAGGTAACACCTCCCAGTCTACAAAAAAAAAAAAAAATCAAAGCAGGAAATTAAAATCAGGAAATAAAATTAGAGCAATGTGGTACTCACGGGTCGTGTACAACTGTCGGCCCTGGTGCACGTCTGCTGTGCTCGTTCACTATGTTGATGAATTCAAAGCAATTTCGAATGGGGCTGTCAGGGTTGGGCCAGCAGGGGGCGATGTAGAGACGCACATCTAGAGTGTAATCGTTCTGGAAAAGAAAAGTGTCCTATAAATTTAGGTCCAATTAGTGCGAATAAATGTGTCCTTCAAACCTGCGTGGATTCTAACGTGACATCTTGCACAAGCACTTTGTCGTCATTGGACAGACACGCTTGGCTCTCCATTGATTGCGTCACAGTGAATCCCTCAAAGTTCATTATTTGCTCTTCACCAGGCCGATACACACACAGGTCCCGGTCCCCACTCTGTACATAAACATGCGTGTGTGTATCAATATAAATTTGAAGATCTAAATCTTTTAGATTTTGCCCTAACCTGACAATGTGGGTCAGACAGCTGGACCACCACGCGCGTGTTGTGCTCCCAGATCATTCTCCAGAAATCCTCCACAGTGCTGCTGAGCGGCGTCTGACTCACAATGAATTCTTTATTGTGGCGGTGGCCCTGCGATTCAAAGCACAGCAGCTTCAGAAAAAAATTCCAAACCGTGACCGTTGTCTTAACTCGAAAGCGTTTGAAGTTGTTTTACCAGAACGTAGGAGGCGTTGATGTAGCCTGAGGAGTTTCCTTCTGTGGCGGTGAGACAAACTCTTGATCGCTCCACTGGAAACACAAGACCTTTCATCGTGATTTCAGAGTATTTCGGGGTGGTTGATATGAGGACAAGACTAACCGGGCATCAGCGCTCTGGCTCGGTTCCTCATAGCGTTGCCGTCTCGCAGAGCCGTGCTGTAGTCGGCGTGTTTGGCTTGCCGCTGACTGATCAACTGAAACAATGGTCGTCATGATCCGATCAAACCCAAATTAAATTTATACGATATCTACCTTGAATTGCTTGTCCATGCGTGTCCGGCCGGACGCTCCAGGTGTGAGCAGGCCGGAAACATAGGAATGGAGATGGTCGCAGGCGACGGAGGTGTGGCGGCTCAATATGGCCTCTACTAAAACGTCGTGGATGAACACGTACTGCTCCTGGAGACAAGAAATAATTTCAGTTTCAATCTCATTAGATCAATTTAAGAGATGTTGCTCAGTTACAAGATGTCTCCCTCCCACTAGGTGGCAGTCAGTAAATTACAGCAGCACATTTAAACTGAAGAAGCAAAAAACAAAACTCCAATCCTATTTGCTTCGGTAATATGTAATTATTAGTTTTTTTTAAAATGGATTTTAGGTCAATAAGGTTAAATAATTGGAACAGCATCACAAAGCTGCTAATCGTTAGCTTGTCTATGGCGTTTTGCATTCTTTGTTAGCATTAAGCTAGCAAAGTCGTGCAGTTGTTTTAAATCCACTTCCTTCGGTTTTAGGCTTAGGTGGCGAGTATCTCTGTGTTTGTTTACCTCTGTTTGAACCAGGAAGTTCCTCTGAGTCCGCACATGTTTCAAGAACCCGAGAACATTCACCGTCCCTTGATCCTCGATCTGCTGCAGCATGCTATCTATGACAATATAAGTCCCCGTTCTCCCTACGCCAGCACTGTGACACACACACAAAAAATACTCACCAGTTCAACGATGTAAACACACACGTAAATACAAACAGGATACCTGCAGTGGACCAAAACGGGTCCCATATCCTGAGTTCTGGCCTGAGAGGAAGTTCTGATGAAGGACAGGACTGGTAGAGTGTATTCTGGTACTCCCATGTCTGGCCACTGGGTGTAGTGGTAATGTTGGACTGTGTGTTCGACTTTCCTCTGGGACGCCTGGAGGATCAGAGATGTTGGTGGACTGAGGTTGAGAAGGATCAGGAGAACGTTACCTTATTTGCCGTTTCTCTGATGATCAATGTCCGAAGTGTGTAGTAAGCGAGGGTCTTGCTGCTCTTCAAAGTCACCTGGTATGAACCGTATTCTTCCTGACCATCTTCTGGCCAGTATTGATCGCACTTGGTCTATAAGGATGGATATGAGTGAGCAGGTGACCTAATGAGAAACGCCGATGACGCTCTCACCCGTCCTTTCTCCTTCAGATTGGTAATCATGACGATGATCCCGATGTTCTGCTGCCAGATCATCCTCCAGAAGTCTTCCCTGCCTGCTCGGAGAGGACCCTGGGCTGCGATGTAGGCCCGGGTACGTTCGTAACCCTACGGAGGAAAGCGTTAACTGAATGTTTTAAATATGTGCGAAATATATTTTGAAATACAGAAACCTCACGTCAACAAAGTTTGCGTTGATGTAGTCCTCGCATTTCCCGTCTTTGTCCAAACTGTTAGTTAGCTTCACTCTGCTATGGTCATCTGTGATGGAGGAATATTTTGAGATGTTACGTCATATTTTGGTGAATTAAAGTACAGTAATCCCTCGTTTATCGCGGATAATTGGTTCCAAGAAACACCCGCGATAAGTGAAATCACCAACGAGAAGCACTGAGCAGGCTAACGAGTTAGCGGAAATATGCTAATTCGCGATCATGCTAACACGCGAAAAGGAACTTCTAAAGGAATTTAAACAAACATTTGGAGCAATACTAGATTGTCCTAAAGGTTAGACACATGTTTCCTCAATTTAGAAGTTTTATTTTGACTTTTAAATTGTTTTTTAATTTGAAAAAATGTAGTGAAGCCGCGATAAACGAAACGCGAAGGATCACTGTAATGCTGTATGGAGACGTACAGGCCAAAATGTTGATGTATCTGTTTTTGGATTTATTCTCAGGTTGACTGGAGCTATCGGCGGTGATGCCCATGTCCACTGTGCACGCTTGCACCTCCTAGAGGACAACACAAAAAAAAACAATGTGTGTCATCTTCATTTTATTTTCATTGTATCGTTTCCCAAAAACGGAGCATCTTACCTCGTAGGATTCTTTCACAATCTAATGCAGGGTGGAAGTGAGGATGCGGAAAGCACAACGATGGCGGTGATGAGAGGAGAGTCGGGGGTAGGGGGGGGGTAGGGGGTGACACACAGGCAGACAGGGAGTCAGTGCAGGTCCAGGTACAAAGGGGCTCATATGCACACAGAGAGGTTGAGCGCAAGCCGTTATATAATCCCGATTTTCCGTGACTAAAGGGCCCAAAATCGAAATTTCGCCAATGTCCATTCTGTGTGGAAGTTCATGCTCGGAAACAGAGGGGGACTGATGCCATGCAGATGCACCCCCGTTTTGACCCCAATCCAAGACAATATTTGTTTTTTTTTTATTTAAACTGTTATGTAACTATGCTAATAGCTAGCTAAAAGCTTTTTTCGTAACAGCATGATGTTAGCGGATATGGAAGTGTGTTATTAAAAAGCTATGACGGATGATTCTAATTGCCCCCCCCCCACCACACACACATATTAGAACACACACCTCAAACTCCTTGGAGAAGGTGTTGGTGTTGTGGAGCTCCATGACGTTCTTCACAAATTGCTTCACCGTCAACGGCTCGTGACCGTCTGGCACGGAAAATTTTCGGTTTAAATCAGAACGGTGATTTTAGGAGGGGGTGATGGTTACCCGTGGCGAGGAGTAGAGGGGTGGACGGGGCCGAGATGACTTTGGGTGACGTGCTGTCGTCGGGGTAGAAGTTAGCCGACTGGAAACAGTTTCTGTCATGTGACCAAATAAAAAAAAAATGTGATGCCGGTTTGTGTGATGTCAACTTTGTGTTTTTTTTTTTTTACCTCCAATAGACCAGAATGCCCACCAGAAGCAGCAAACACAAAATGGTGAGAGTGGAGACAACAGCCAAAGGAATGATGGTCCTCTTTTCCCGCTCGACACTCCCGACCAACCCCACGTGAGATTCGTGACTGCTGTTGCTTCCCTCTGACGTAAAAAAAAACAAATGTTTGGAACGTGAAGTTCAGGAAGGTGGTCTTGAGGTCTTACCATTAAACATAGGCTGGGTGGTATGCATGAGAACCCTGAGGAGAGAAGAAGAAGTGAAGGATTTGTAGACGGTATCGGCGAGGGTGTTGCTTCCAGTCGCCGTCTTCTCGGAGATCCAAAAAGAGGTGCTTGCTTCTGGAGGTTTGTTTACGGGTGAATCGGATTCGGTGGTTCCTTGAGGCATAAAATGTCAATTAGGAGGTCGTATTAAAGCCGTTTTTTTTTTTTTTAGCTAACCTTGTGATGTAAAAGTAGATCCTTGAGAAGAGGCGGCCATTTTGGATGTGCTGTTGATTGGGTCTTCGTAGAAAACGTCGGTGGTTTGAATGTTCTTCACAGAGGAGTTTGACTTATTTGGATCCGTTGGGCTGAGATCTTGAGTCTGGAACAGAAAGAGATTTTGAGTTTTTGAGGAGTTTGCTGTGTACTTTGGATATTACCTGAAGTGGCAAGGAGGTGTCTTGGGTGATTTGTTGGCGGACGCTAGGTAGCGTGCTAGGCGCCGAAACGGGAAAGAGGAAGCCCGGTTGCTGGGTTATACTAGTTACCCAGATTGCGCCGTTGCCGTCCAAGCCGCCGTGGGTAAATATCCGTTGCGTTCGAGTTCTTCGCCCATCTTCAATGTGGTTTTTGCTCACGTCGTCACTTTTAGATTTTTTCTTTTTGACATCGGGGTTGAGTCGTGTTTTCTGTACGGGCGACTCGGGAAGAGGAAATTCTGGGGTGGATTGAACGGCGACCTGGTCCGGCGGGTTCTGGGTTGTTTGGGGGTGATGTGTGGGTTGGTTTTGGTAAACTCTAGTCTGCTCTGCCGGGATTTCCTCCACTGGACTGTGATCGACTGGAGTCAAATCCAGAGGATCGGGATTCTCCGGCTTCTGCCATTTTACGTTCGGTGACATCTAAGAATGAAAATTGTATTTTAACAAATAATCATTTTGCGTTAAAGACGATTTCTTACCTCTTTGGTGTTTTTCGGGTCATCGGGAAATGCTTCATTCTCTAGAAAGGGATTATTTCAAGATATAAATATGTTGTTGGAAATTGAAAGATGTGATCCTGTTCGTACCGGGATCTTCTAACGGCATGTCAACGATAATTTGGTCGCTCCATCTTCCTCGGAGGCCGTTGGTGCAAACGGCCACCACTTGAACAACGTAGCTGCTGTTGCTTAGCAGGCTGGAGATAATGGCTCCCTGTAAAAATCCGAAATTAAAAATCCAATCGTCGATATTTGTGACACACGTGAGACGTACCACGTCCTGATCCCCGTCAGTTCTGTACTCCTGCTTTCTTTGGTTCGGTCCTTGCAGTCTCTCATAGGTGACGGTGTACCAGTCGATAGTTGTGTCATAAACGAAACGCGGACGCTCCCACGTCACCACGATGGTCGTTTCGTTCTGAGCGTCAGCTTGGACGTTTTCTGGCGCCGAACTGCAAGCTAGAGTTGAAGTGGAATAAATTGTGAGGAGGAGCTACTTCATATTTCAGAAATTTATGCAGATGGAGAGGATAGCGAATTGCCGACCTTGGAGGTCGGTCAGCACTTTGCCTTTAAACCCCCACCTCCATATTTTTCAAAGCCTTAAAAATGGCATCCATCGTGACTTACTAGGGGTGGGCACGTCCTCAACTCCCGTGTACGAGGCAAACACCTGTCCCATGAACTGCTGTTGTTCTCTGAAGTTATTTTGCAGGTAATCGGTTAGCATCACGTAGCCTGCCTGCTCCACCGTCATCACCTCGCAGAACGCCTCCAACTACATGGGGGGGGGCACAAAAACAAATACCGTATTTTCCGCACTATAAGGCGCACCGGATTATAAGGCGCACCTCCAATGAATGGCCCATTTTAAATTTTGTCCATATATAAGGCGCACTGGATTATAAGGCGCACCTCCAATGAATGGCCCATTTTAAAATTTTGTCCATATATAAGGCGCACTGGATTATAAGGCGCACCTTCAATGAATGGCCCATTTTAAAACTTTGTCCATATATACATTTGGCCCGCGGGCCGGACTTTGGACACGCATGCTGTAGTGGCTCAATATTGGTCCATATATAAGGCGCGCCTGATTATAAGGCGCACTGTCGGTTTTTGAGAAAATTGGAGGTTTTTAAGTGCGCCTTATAGTGCGGAAAATACGGTATGTGTCTTGTTTTGATGCCAAAGTAAACACCACGTGTAAGAGGATTGCGTTAGTGCCAGCCGGATGGGCGAGCGCTGTTCTATTTTTAGTTTGCGTCTATCTGCCCGTGTCACGCCTTGTCACTCTCATTTCCATCATGCAAATGCACACTAACACATGGCCGGAAACCAACGACCGGCGCGGCGACTCACCTGCGTTTCCGATATTTCCGCCGGGTGTTTGAAGACGACCCACTCGACCGTTTCCGAGCATGGAGGGGAAGTCAGCGAGCCGTTGTAGATGTAATATTTGGCGGTGTTGTTTGGAAGCAAGGATTGAAGGGTCAAGGCTTCCATTGAGCCGCTCTTACCTGTACACAAAAACAGTTAGAATAGGAAGCACGCAAAATATTTTTTGAAGGTGACTCACCAAATCGACTAACAGTGTTGACAGCGTCGATGACGGGATTGAGGTTTACGTTGTCGTCCAAGCTGATCTGCAGAGAAGCACTTCTTCAATAAATATTACTTTAGAACTGATATGTTGACTTACCTCAAAGAGCACAGCTAATGCCGCAATCCTTCCACCCTCCCCAATGGCCTCTTCCAAACTTCGGAAAGCGTTCGGATCGTAAGCGTAGATTTGCATCTGGGAAAAAAAAAAAATCGGTTAGCCCGAAGCTAGCACAAGTGTAAATATTTTAGTTTGTTTTGAAATACCTCAAGAGGGTATTTCATCCCATTGAGGCTGTGCTCGGATCCATCGGAAGTCGCATTGCAGCGCCCCCAGTGGAAGGTGACGGTACTCACGCGGAACCTAGAGCTCAACCCGCCTCCGCTTACATAAAAATCGCCATCCACATTGATAGCCACTAAAAAAAAACACATTTGCAACAAAGACTAATAAATTCCAAGTAGCTCTTCAAGGACATAACAGGATATGAAATGGAGTTAACAGTAGAGCTCATCCATTATTCCTCATCACCTCTTAGCTCTGCATCGCTACCTGCCCTGATATCTAATTTCCTCCTTGGCCTTTAAGAGATGGAGAGATTCATTTGAATGTATAGATAAGCGACTAATGAGATCGCTCCGACGGGATTGGTGTGTTTATTAGGCGAGACATCGGTCGTTGTACTCCATTTTGCTATTTCTCGTCTATACATTCTCCCCTCCGGCTCCTTATTGACTTTTTTCGTATGCTCGGCTTCATCTCTGCCTCTTGACATTGATCTGGCTGTGGAGTGTTGTGCCTCGAGCTGCCTCCCCATCAATGACTTCCTTTATTTATTTTTTAAATCAGCACCTGAAGAAGATCATCAAACCTGTTTTGCCGTTGTTGTGGATGGTGGTGGATTCTGCCATGAGTCGGTCCCAACCCTCTAGTCGAAGGTTCTGGTATTGAAGTCGGACTTGGGTGAAGGTCTCGTCGATGTCCACGGGTGATTGTCTGGCGCTGTTACATGTCGGGTACTTCTTACCCCAGTTGCGCTGGTTCAGGGTACCTGTTTAGCATGTGATGAAAATCCGAGCAAGCTGAGCAACACATTTCATATTTCACCCAGAAAAACAAAAATCACACCAGATTTGAAATCTAAAGAACTGCTGTCAGACTAATAGAAGTGTGGGAGGTAAAGTAACATCTCGAGAAGCTTGCATCAGAACCCCGACGGGGAATATGGAGCTAAAGTTAGCATAAATCCAGTTAGCAACGATAACTTTTGGTGAGACCAATCCCATCCATGCATTTCAAGTGGACCTTCTGGTGCTCCTCCTCATCTTTTCTGCTCACTCTGCCGTATTAAGCGAAGAAATAAAGAGGATGAGGCTCCGCGAAGCATAAAAGAAAGCAATGAGCGGGAAAAACTGTGGCGGAGGACGGCGCGGAGTGCAATCCCTGTGAAATTGAAGTCTGACGAAAACACACGCAAACCGAAATGACCTTTGAGACACAAGCTATAATTCAGAATTGCTTTCACGGAAATAATTACAATTTTGATGAACCACCAATGCTATTCATGAGCATGTCTATGGAGTTTTGCATTGTTATTAGCGTGAAGCTAAGTGGACATTCTTAACGCAAATCTAAAGAAAACTACAGTAATCCCTCGTTTATCGCGGATAATTGGTTCCAAAAACCACCCGCGATAAGTGAAATCAGCGAAGTACGATCACCAACAAGAAGTCGTGGGCAGGCTAACAAGTTAGCGGAAAGATGCTAATTCGCGATCGTGCTAACACGCAAAAACGGACTTCTAAAGGAATGTAAACAAATAATACTACATTGTGCTAAAGTTTAGACACGTTTCCTCAATTTAGAAGTTTTATTTTGACTTTTGAATGTTTTTTTAATTTGAAAAAAAATCCACGATGTAGTGAAGCGGCGATAAGCGAAACGCGAAGTAGCGAGGGATCGCTGTAATATGTTATTCTCTTTGAATTATATTTAGCTTAACTAGGAGTGATACTAGTGGTACTTTTATGTTGTTTATTTGGTTTTCTGAATGCCCAAAGAAGTATTTTCATGCTTAATGATAGACAATGACATATTGAAATGCAGTTTCTCGCCTTCTGCTTTTGCTTTAAGCAATTAAGCTCTCTTAAAAGGTAGACAAGCACGGTAAAAAAAAAAAAAATGCTAATTTCATCCTCTGTGAATAGGTTCTGCCCTGCTGAGCCAGAGAGCCATTCAAAAATACATGTAAGATTATGAAGTTGAATAATGTAAGGCTTAAGTTTTTCAGAGGGGGGGAGACTGTCTGCTTCTGTTTGCCTCAGCAGTAGCAAAAAATAGCCGAAAAGATATCAAATATTAAAAGCCGGATCGTCGCTGTTGAAGCTGGTTAACCCGCCGCTAAAATGGTTTGAATATGAATTATCGAATCACAGGGAAAAAAAGATCACAGGGAGTTAGCCTCGTTTCACGTTTGCGGGTTTCCTGTTTTGAATCGCCTTTCATTTAAATGATTTGACATCTGGCTTCAGTTCTGATTCAACTAAAGTTTTATTATGATTATTAGACAGAATTGTATTCTGGAAATTAGCACGGAACATTTTTCTTTCTCTATTCAAATGAATAATACATTCATGAGAGACGTTTGGGAGCAGAAAAAACTAAGTTGGATTTTTAGCTTGCTTGCAAGCTTGCTAGCAAAAGAGCTTCGTTAGCTCTTTTGCTAGCAAGCTAAACATTTCCAACTTCCCATCAGGCACATCTTCACCTCGCCTATCGTAGTATTTCTTTGTCTGCTTACAATTATTTTTCCTCATGTAGATAAATTCAAGTGCCTCTTCACGCGCGAGACATTCACATTGTTTGACATAAAAGATTGAGCCTAAAGCTGACAAGATGAAAGCGGCACACCCACGCAGACGGCAAGCTATAGCAAGTGTTTCTTCTCCGCTTCGTCTAGACATAAAAACATGTCAAACTCCCAAGATGGCAAAAAAAAAAAGAATAACAATACACAATCAAGCAGTGAATTGCCTGTGTGTATTTTAGATTAACAAAATGGTTCATTAAGCTAACACTATTAGCTACTAGCTAAACCGCTAGTACCGCTTTGGGTACATGAGTTGTTTCATCTTTAATTTACAGTCTGATTCAAATCAGTTTTTTTTCTGTTACTTAATTACTAATTCAGTTTCCTTAATTTTCTGGGTGACTAATATTAAACCGAAGTGAAGCCGCGGTCATTCCATTTCATTTTGTATAAATGAAAGCTGCATGAGGAGACAAGGAAGTGGCACGTGTACGTGCACACCTCCTCATCATTAACCCATGTCTGAAACAAAAGCTCTAGGAGCAGCCTCACCAGAATATTTAACAACTGGAGCAGAAGAAAGGCCAGCCTTAAGAATTCGCCGAGTGGGCGAGCGGTCGGGAGCTGCGAACATGTGCGTGCAGGAAAACACGGAGCGAGCCGCCAAAACAGCTCGCGGGCTTTTTTCCGGTTCAAATATTCAAGGTGGGATCTCCTATGACCAAAACAGGAAAGCCCTTAAAAATTATGACAGAAGGAAACAACATTGACCTTTGACTTTGAGTGTGTGTGGCTTTACAGAAGAAGGCCAAGCAGATGGATTTACGCTGGCACGATAAAAGAGCATCATGGCCGAAGCCGGAGCAGCTTTCAAACAGTTTTGGCAGCTTGTATTTAGACAGAAATTAACAGAGCAAAGTGGAACGCTGCGAGCTCCAGCTGCGAACGCTGGTCTGAGGTCAGTCCATCACATCGCATCAATAGTCATACCAGGGAAAAACTGTTTTCACTACGTTAAACAGATCTGACCCAAATTGGCTTGCAAATAGTTTGTGGGGGCAACGCGTAGAGGCGGAATCAATACAAAATTATTTTGGGAGGATTTTAGAACTGAGAACCTATAATCAGTGCAAACTTGCATGCAAACAGAACAGATGGGACCCCCGTGGGTCCTCCAGGCAGAAGGATCCCAGGGCCACCAGGGACCATCATGATGTTCAAAAACTCATGTCTTCCCGAAAATTCCAATTAACTTGAATCTAAGGAATGATAATATATTATTGCAGCTAAGAATCTCAATAACGACCCAGACTAAACGATTGTATGACTTTCCAAAAAAGCTCCAAGCAATAAACTCATCCTTTAAGGTTCTCACATTTACTCTCCTACGTCCTTTTCCACATATTTCCTTTCATTTATTCGTGAAGCTCTCTCCCAACCATTCCAAAAAAAAAAAAAGAAGCTGCCTCACAATGAAGTGCGCTTCTTTCACATGTTAATGTTTTTACTCACGGCTCAGTGAACAGAACAGGGCGAGGGAACGGAGCTGCTCAGAAAGACCCGATTGTGACCAGAACACACACACACACACACACACACACACACTCTCATGCATATGGCAAGAGTGTCTCCGGTTACAGTGAAGCAACACCAATTGGCACCAGCTCGCCTTTCCTGTGTGATGATGAGCATCGGAGACGAGGGTAGCGTGATAAACAATCAAGAAAAGCAAAATAAGAAACTAAGTAAAGAAGAGGAGGCACTCTGACAAACGTGTGCTCGAGAACTAATAGAAAAGATTTGAGAGAGGGAAGAAAACAAATCAGTAAAATGCGGGAAAACAAGTGATTGCCAACAAGAATTTTCCGCACTGGTTTGTCCTTGTAGTTATTTCCAATGATGAATTTTAAATTATAAATATGGAAGTGGATGATTAAAAAAAAATATATATATATATATATATATATATATCGGGAGGTTTCAAATCGCTGGAAATCCACGAGAGGTTAATATGATTAATAGTCCTCCATTAGCCCAGTGATGACCCCTTCGGACCCGGTTGGCCTTTCCCAGTAAGAGGCCATAATCTCCTCTCCGACTATTATTCGTCTGCTTCTGACCACTCTTGTTTCTGGCTAGCTTAAGCGCAGCAGGGGTTCCATGCTGAGTTAGTCATGTGAGCATATGGCCCGAGGCAGATCAAGGCTCTCTTATGGGAGATGTCGACTGATACGGTAATTCCTGCAGATCAACTGATCTGAGACTGACATACGCTGGGCTTGTCGGTGTCTTTTTTTTTTTTTTTTCCGCAATGTTGGCACGGATCATCCTTAAGTTTCAGTGTTCATTTGTCAGGAACAGGGCAAGCTATTTCTGGCGGCACGTTTCCAATGTTACAATATCATTACGGTTTATTTTAACATTCGTATTTATATGTTAGCATTTAGCATTAGCCAAAGTCATAACGCAAATGCTTGGCTAGCAAGGTTACATTTTTCCGTTTCTATTTTACGCTTCAAGCAACTCTTGCGGAGCTAGCTGAAGCTAGCATAATAGTGCTAAATTGATCAAATAAAAGGGATACTCTATATATACTATATAAATATAATAATTTATCATTTTTAAATCATATTTTTTTATATTATAATTTTTAAAATAGATTATATTGTGCCTAATAATCCGTAAAATATTGCAAATGGTACATACCTGTGTACGACCAGTCGATATCTTCTTGGAATTTCTTCAAGTTGCGGACCAACGGTTCCACCATGGCGACTGCGGAGGAAACAAATACGACAATTGGTTTCCAAATACATATTGTGGAAAAGTACGCTCGAGCTACATTTTAAATTCAGTTGTCACACACCGTGATGCATCCGCGAAAATACTCGGGGCCATTTAATTATGTCATCGAAGGGAAGAGCGTGAGGAAGTAAGCAAATTAGATGAGTCATGGCATGAAAACAACTGAAGGGGAAAGGGAAAAGTCACCATGATGAGAATAGCAAAATAAGATTACAGATTATGCAGAACATGAATAAATCAAAAACAAGGTGAATAAAACAACATTGTTGTTTTCTTCCTTTTCCAACCTCCAAACACTCAGCAGAGTCAAATTTAGGTCAGAGGAAACGACTGTCATATCCACAACATGAATTCAGCATAATCCTGTTGTTTACCACAACAGACTGAAAAAAGATAAACATTGTGTAACAAAATCCGGCAAAAAAAAAAAAAAATCATTTCAACCCTTCACTTTGTAGCTTGTTTTAATATCTAACAATATATGCGCATTGCATATAAAGGCATTACATATTACGGCTTAAAATTACAACTCCATTAGAGGTTAAAATAAAACAACAGGTAATAATTGGCCTCGATAGTGTGTGTGTGTGTGTGTGCAGCAAAGAATACATTACATGAAACGCGGCTGTGGGATGTTAATGAGGCAATTAGCGATGCTACAGGCCTGCGGCGGCGACTTCTTTTCTTCTCCCTTTTATTGTGCCCTCATTCACTTGTCTCGCAGTCATTCCTCCTCGACAAAGTCTGAATTTTATAGTTTCGAATTTGGAAAGGCATCAGTCCAGTTTTTTCTTTTTGTTAAATACTAAAACACTAAAGGTCCTAGTATTGATCCCTGCGGGACACCACAGTTAACAATACAGCTTAGAACGGGTGAGATCATTTTTTAAAAATTGTCGGAAAGTCTGAAATGGACTGAAGCTGAAGACTAATTCGTATAAAAGCACAAATGAGCCAAAACACTCCGCTTTCCTCTAATTACAACGTAGTCGAAAATCCGTCTGGATTCCCATGAGCTCAAGCTGAGCGAAGATGCCGCAAGCAGGATTGTTGATCATTTCGGGATCACAGAGCCTGTCTCAGCAGAAATGGAACGAGCAGAAGAGCGCTGGATTAGCCGACTCCCGCGAGCTGATTTAGACCAAAATCCTTCCAATGAAGGGAATTGTCCGTGGGCCTTCTCTATAACTGATCTAGACTTGTCCCATTAAAGAAAACCCCAAAATACCAAGTCATCCAATCTAGCTTTATTTAAACATCGCTGTCATTGACAAAAATAAAATACGGAAATGGAAAACAGATAATTATACCTTAGTGTGGCAGAAATTTAATTAAATGTTTGATGAGTAGCGACAATTCTTATCTCTTGAGACTTGTCGCAGGTTTCGACCAAGTTTGAACAGCCACGAAAGTTACTGATGTGACTTTTTAATTAAATTCTACAGATCGGTAACAAAGCACCCGAACAATTTTTTCCGATTCATTTGCCGATAGACATTTTACTCGTTCTCACACTCAAGTCCAGCAACAGAAGGAAGCAGTTAATAGGATCAGACTTTATGTTAAATGGAGGACAGTGGAGCTTTAAACAAACCGTACATTGTTCCGCCAGGACTGGGCGGTATTAAAAGCTGCAATTTAAAACCCAAGAAGACAAGCTTATCACTGGGATCTGTGTGTGAGGGTGTGTTTGGTGACCGTGAGAGTTTGGGGGGCCCCCGTTGGACAGCTGTAGATGTCCAAAAAGGGAGTGAAATGTAACACCCTGTTATGAACGGACATATGGGGTACAACATGTTTTTTTTTTAACGTTTTAAATATTCATATATGATTTTTTTGTGTAATTGCTGGTGTAAACACAGAATCATGTGTTTGTTGCTTTCTAAAGATGAAGGAAAATCAATGTTGCACTCTCTTGGTGCATTGTGAACGACAGCGAGATTAATAAAAGGCAGTGGGGGGGTTTAAACATGAATAAATACTCGGAAAGCCTGACACCACGCATGATGAAAGCTTAGCTTTTTTTTCCCTATAATTATGTCGAGTTGAAGCGCCTTGAGGGTTGCTTTTAAAGTTCAGCCTTTTCTTCGTGCTGAGGATATAAAAAAAAAAAAAAAAAGCTGCTCTTGACAAAGACAAACATTGGCGGTGCATAGAAATGTTTAATAAATCCACAGGTGTATGTTGATAGCGTTTTGGGTTTTAATTCTTTAGATTTGTGCCCAAATAGGACAACGACTAGACTGGATTTCTCGCAAGACAATCCACCACAAAAAAAATTCAGCAGAAAACCCTAAAATAATAATATTTCCAAGTATATTTCAAGGGGAGGCCAGTGCCCCCGGCTGCCCCCCCCTAGCTCCGCCAGTGTATTGAGATATAGCCCCATTGTAATTAATCTGCGGGTGTGCACAATTATGCAACCATAGCATTTAAGTTAACTTTTAAAAATTCTTTGTGCAGGTTACATTAAAGTTGGAAAAAATTACATTATTACATTCAAACAGGGGTGTGTAGACTTTTTTTTTTTCCTCTTCCACTTTGCTATTTCCCACTGATTATGTTTATGCATAACATCTACAAATCTTTGGGCTGATGACATTTGCATAAAAAAAAAAAAACAATCAAAACTTCAGTTAGTTGAATATCATTATTATGATGAGACTCGGGCACAGTAGGATAATAAAAAGCCGAGTAAAATTTCTGTCAGTAGCCTCAAAAGCAAAAATGCAATTACAAGCTTTCACCTCCGGCTGGTGTTGAGTTCAGGTGTAAAAGGATGAATAAGCTTTCCTTCTTGCATTCTACCCTGCAACTAAGACATTTTTTTTTTTATCGCTTGTGAGTGCGAGAGGTGAAATTGCGGCGAAGAATCAAACGAGCGAAACGAGTAATATCTGAAAAAGAATTGTAAATGACCTCTGCAAATATGTTCGGATGTTGGGAAACATATATGTGCATGCGGGCGGCGTGTTCTAATTCACCTCACTAATCTGCCTGCCTCGTCTGAGCAGTGAGATGCACCAATCCCATCTGCTTGGCACAAAGTGGGGAAAATACAGCGAGCGCGTGCGTGATTAGTAATCCCGCATCCGTCCTTGCATTCTAATACCACCATAAAAAAAAAAAAATGATCAGGAAGCAACTTGTTACAAACATTGAAAGCATTTTCCAGTGGAAAATATTCATTGAGGAATCATGTTGTCCATCAAGTCTGAATGAATGGCGTTTCCATGACAACCAAAAAGGCCTCCATGGCGCGTGGAACACCCTGACTTCCTGTCAGCTTCCTGATCCGACTCTCGCCATCGCCATGGAGACGTAACAATCTCCCCTCCTCGCTGTCTTTCAGCCTCGGGTCATCTAAGCCCCCCCTTCCTCCTCCCCTCTCGTTCCTCATTTGTTGCTAGCCCCAAAAAACCAAAATAGAGCACAGCTTCCAGAAGCTTAGCCTCGATTTAAAAAAAAAAACTGGATTGCGACGCTCTATTTCGTTCATTTCTGGGATGGTGGAATGCTTTTTAAAAGTAGATGTTTACCCCTTGCTGTTCACTTGTGAAGGGCCACCACCCGGTTGAGGGCACTTGAGAACTCGGAGCAAGGCCAAAGGGGGAGGGAACTGGAAGAAGGCCAGACTGTCATTCTCTGAGCTTCTACTCATGGATTACTATCGGAATGTGAGTATGTTTTAAGAGCGGGGAGGGGCGTTCATCAACTCACATTTGGTCACAGTTGCCAAATGAGTCTCGCTACAAAACATCACATTTCATTCAATTGATTGGCTTTGGGTTGGACTTCACTTTTGACAACATTAACAAAGACGCTGTCTGGTTCCCACCGAACTTGGAAGAAGGAAGTCAAAATGTAACACAAGCTCGCCAAATGAGTCGTTTGAATCCAATTTGAGTGAACAAATTACAAAATACTGCGATAGCCCAATGTTGCGCAATCAACTTTCTCGCTGGCTGTTAGCGAAGCATCAATAAAAAAGTAGAGAAATATACTTTAAATGAGGAAAATTCGTAAAGACATTTAGAAATAAAATACTGGGGATGTACAAAAGGAGGGAAGGGCGAAATATCCCAGCAGTACCTAAATGAATTATTTACTGGAACATCTGTGGTTTGTTTCGGTGTAAAAAAAAAAAAATCTGAAGCAACTCATGACATCATCTGAAAGCAACACCCTATCTACTAGTTAATCAATACTTGAATCAATAATCTGCGAGTTAACTGACACAATCCGATGTCATGTAAATAAATGACACACATTTCATCCATTCATGTCATCGGCACGCTCTATATATTATTCATGCTTACGCTTAGTGAGTGCGCCAGGTTTTTTTTTTTTTAAGGCAATTACGATTAGGCATCCCATAATGCTGCCGGATGCCTCGCACAGTCCGAGGGAAGCGGGCCAGATGGTATCTCCCAAGGACAACATATGATCAGATTAGCATGCGGTGCACAATACGGTGGTATGTTGTAGACTTGATTAGATATTTGTTTTGATCTCATTTGGATAATCGGGAGGTACACACACACAGTGGTTGCGAAATGATCGATTGCACGCTGGCTGTTTTCGAGAGAGTCCCTCACACCAATTGTCACGCACTGGCGAGCCGTCAATAGCCCGATGAGATAATTCAGTGAGGGTGAGACGCCAAATTCCAAAAACTGGTTTGGAATCAAAAAATCCGGAAAAATATTTTCACTTTACCAGGACTTTCAAAGTTAAATACAACTGAACTGCTGTGATTCTTTAGCGTGCCACTAGAGGGAGTCTGCACCGACTTTTTCTTCATTCACAATAAAAATGCCAGATTAATTTGTCAGGCGACAACACAAGTGATGAAAAGTTGATTTAGCAACACACTCCACTGAACAAGACTTTGTCATCCAACATCAGTGACCTCCGACTCCTAACAAATGCCGGACAACAACAAAAGTCCCCGAAGGCGAGACAGACTGTGTTTGGAGCTCATGGGACAAATAAGGTCACAACATTTGAACATGTGCGTGCTTGCGGTATGTGTAATACAAGAAACTGTTTTAGAGCGCTGACTTGGCAGACTATGAGACAGATGGTTGGACAACACTGTGGTCATGTCGCTGCAGGGAACAGTCACTACAACCCCAACAAGAAAACTAGTATATTAATAAACAATATATATTATTAATGTTGAGTTTTTACTGCTTTTACATTGGTGTAGCTAGAGAGGGGGGTTGTGAGGGCACTGCCTCCCCGAAATATGCCAAATAATTGGCTATATAATTTCAGATTATTTTTTTTTAGATTTTTCCACATCCCCCAAAGGGAACATATAATAAAGCAACATTTTTGGAAGAATTTGGGGAATTTGTAAAAACGGAGAGAATTACAGGTAAATCAAAGTAACCCCAGATAATAATAATAATAATTTTTATTTATGCCTTCTAAGGTTTGGAACAATAGCAACAATAATGAAATGAGAGCAACCTAATTAGACACAAATTTCAGTACATGTATGTTAAGTGAATGCTTCCATTTCCAGACGAGTAGCAAATTAAGAAAAAATAATGCTGTGAATCAGTTCCACGCTTTGCACGCTAAACACGCTCGTGAAAAATAGTTGGTGGTGCTCGAAGCGCACGAATGGAGCACACATATGCATCGCAGCATCTTCAACATGTGTCTGCAGCAAATTACAAAACACAAAATGCTTTGCCATTAAAATAAATAAAAAAGTTTCATCCATTTCTACACAAATGCGCATTATTATCATCGTAATTATTGACAGGAGTGTCCGTGAGAAATATCGGATTTTCTTACCCACGAGGCTGAGGAGCAAAAGCCGGGAGAGGACTTGGTGGACCCATATTGTCTCCATGGTCCCCCCCGCGAGAAAAATGACACGCGAATTGGGAAAAACGTGCGTAAAAGATGCGCTAGTAGGTCATCGCGCCGGTGTGCGTTGACGCCGCTTATCGACGCTCGGGTTCGGCGCGGTTCGTTTCGGGTCTGCGCTGTCTGGCTCGCTCGGCTGGCCGACTGAATGTGGACGCAAACGGGGGATGAAGTGAGCGCCACCCACCCGCCTTAATGAAAATGAATGAGGGGCGTCTTGGTGATCTGACTCCAGGGATTTGGATGTGTGTGTGCGTGCACTTGACATCCAATCAGTGGCTTTCATCTCTGAAAGCACGCGGAGCTCCTGTTGCATAAACTGCACGTCTATCATGAAATTAATTGCGGGACATTAAATTAGATAAAGCTTCCGATTTTTTTCTATTTTTTTTATCACGGTGTTAATTATTGTGGTTGCAGAATTGCCTCCAGGGGCGCTCCTAGTCAGAAAGGCACTTTGTGCAAAGCCCCCCCTAACACCCCACCTAACATCATTTTTAGCATTTTGCCTCCACAAGGGGGCGCAAACTTCCCATACAAACGCAGTTACATGTTATGAAGATAGGAACCGACAAATACTGTATTCAATTAAATTCCTATACTCAAACATTAAATTCATAATAGATGATTTTTTTTTTTTTTTTGCAGGATCTAATGTTGTCATGGTTGCCATATCTACAGATGACTGAATTTCCCGCTAAGCGCTAAAAAAAGAAGTCTCTTTGGAGGACTTTTCATAAAAGGATGCGTTCAAGGAACTCGGGATTCAACGGAATCATGGAGACCCCGCTGATCACAGTATGCCTTGATGAATAATTTGCCAAAAAAGAAAGGCTGGGGTCCATCGAACTGGAGCAGCGGAACACAACAAAACTCTCCCACAGCGGAAATAAAGTGTGTGTTGATGTAAAAGGATTAGGCAAAGGTTGGACAACAACATTGGCCTGAAGGACCCGAGTGAACAGCACCGAGGGTGTGCGCTGGGAAAAAGAACGAGCCGGGAACCGGGTTCACATGCAACAGGCAGCTTTTAAGCGATTGTGTGCGAGAATGCGAGAGACGGCCTTGAGCCTTGCTAGAACAAGCTGCTCTGGTTATTCCGTGTGCATTCATTAGCATAAATTAAGAGAGATAATCCTCCTTCAATTCCGCCAGGAGAGCCTTTGTGTCCCACTTGTAGGTCCAACATTTAGGGTCTAGTGTTTGGAATAACATCCTCTCAAATGCCCGCGCTTCCGGAATACATTCTGTAGGTCTTGGGAATGAGACACTTGAGCTAGCTTATTAGCGACATGGCTACATTTCAATACAAACGTACGGAGATAAACATGAGGAGCTTTGAGATGTTCTTGACAATTTTTTGTTGATAATACATTTTTGCAGGAAACGTGAAGACACACACCTGCCGGTCCTCATGTTATGGTATTGCCGTGTACGCGTGTGTGTGGTTGCCATGGCATTTAGTCTCGAGTCGGAGTTGACAGTAATATTGACTTCCTGCGGTGGCAACTGGAGGTCACCGTGGTGGCCGCGGCATGCCTGACAGTTAACTGGTCGATGTTTAGCCTTTGCCATGTGTGTGTTCATGTGTGTGTGTTGATGGCAAATGTGAGGCCCTGTGCTTATACGATGAGTGAGCAGACTGTCTGGTATGTGCAAATGACTAAAATAATGTCGAGCCGGATGTAATTTGCCAGATGCCTATTTTGTCATTTATCAACGCCTGCGAGATTAGAGGAAATTTATCTGTAAGCACTTTATTGATAGTCTCTCTGCTCGTATTAATTAAAAGGGAACAAATGTTCCTTCAGGGACACTCCGGCTCCATTTAAGAATCAATTTGTTCCTTATCTTTTGAAATGTAGGATCTTTTCTATTTTTTTTTCAAAGGGAAGAAAAAAAAGCTGGCGGGGGTCGTTGTCATTTAACATTTACGTCAAGCGACTTCAAAAAGTGCCGAAGATGTCCACCTACATCTGTGTGTGTGTGCGCCAGCGTTTCACGTGTGTGTCAGTCTGTGATTTGACATTTACCTTCCTGGATCGTTAAAGGTTTGGCTGTAGATCTCAAAAACACATGACTCATCTCGTACTTTTATTTCATTTCCCCAGCGAGGTTTATGTTGTGATTATCTTGACGTCATAAAGTACATAAATCCATATTCTGGTCATGTGATAGACAGAATACGTCATATATATATATATACACACATATATATATATATATATATATATATATACACATATATATATATATATAAAATAAATAATATATATAATTATATAAATAAATAAATAATAAATAATATGTATAATAATATATATATATATATTAAAAAAACATATATATATATAGATATATACACATATATATCTTTTTTTTTTTAACAGCACCAAAGTGAGGCAACGCGGCGTAAATGCATAATTTACGATAAGTGCCACACAAACAACGAGATGAAATGAAAGAAATGAACCAATTCGAAGGTGAATCAATTGGCCCGAGAGAGAATCTTCCCAAACGAGCACTTTGTGAAGCTAAGCTGGCATTGGGTCAATAAACCTTGCTGAGGATTTAACTTTCCTCTTCAATAAGCTGCTTTTAAAAAAAAAGGTAACATGGCGAGTGTGAATTGGTGTTGAACTAACTGAACCAGCGCCGAGCGAGAAAAATTCCTTTTCAAAATATTCTTCATTGATTTGGTTAGGTCAGTAAACATATCCGTAGTTGCAAAAGTGGGTTGTTATTCTCCATTTAGGAAAAACTTGAATGCCGTCACCTCAATCAAACATGTCACCTTGAGCTCCAGCCAGATTCTAAGCATCGTGGAAAGGTGTACCTCAGCTGGAGAATGGAGGCGGCCATTTTCCATGGTCAGGGGTCGGTGCGAATGAGTTGCATTTATACATGAAAGCCCGGCCAGACGTGCACAATTACTCAGTTCATCGGCGGCGGAGCTCATCCTAGAATAAATCGAGCGTTCATGGACGCTGGAGCGACTCCATGAGATATTTACCAATCACAATAACCCTCCTGAATGAGCACAATCTGCAAATTTCCAAAATAATTTCTCCCAGACTATGATTCTGTCCATTATGTAACAGCAGGATGGAGGCGGGCTGTAGCTTGCTGTATTAAGTAGGTCATGAGATTAAAGGGAATCAAATCGGTCTCGTCGCCTCTTCTTTTTGCCTCCATTTACCCCAGTGAAGATAATCATCGATAATCGGTGCGTTAAATTGTTACCCTTAATTTCACGATTTATTAGGAAATTAGTTTTTTCTTGCTTTCTTCTCGTGTATTTTTAAAAGACACAACATCTGGATTACTATAAATCATACGTGAGGTTAGCTAACGCTCAAATCAACTTAGATTTGTGACCTTAAGACCTAAAAAAAAATAGTGAAATGAGATCACGAGATAAGTGTAAATTATATGTGGAACGTGCCAAACACTTACTTTTCTAAAAGCACTGCATCCTCTGCAGAGGTTTGCATTTTTTTCATCCCCCCTTTGGTCCGAATGAGCACACAAACGGAGATGGATTGCTGCTGGGCGCCATGGCAACCTCTGGGGCTTTTCTTCATCGGCTGAGAGGAAAAGCAAGGAAGGACAGAGGAGGGGGGGAAGAAGGAGTTAATCAACACGGTGCATTAATTTGGCCTTTACTTTCTGCAAAGCTCTCACACTCGCTATTGTGCATCCAAATAACCTGGGTGACAAAAAAAGCTTGCATGGGAAAATACTTTCATTTGAATGGGAGCAAACTCAAAACATTTTGGAGAGAATGACCTACATTTGGATCCAGAGTGTGATAAAAAGTCTAGTGGTCTACACAAAGTTGTATATTCATTTTAATCACTTTAGAATTTATTTATGTTGTAAATATACGGAAAATTAATCATTTAAAATAAGATTTTGCTGCATTATAGTTTGAATGTTGCCACTGGATTTTTTCAGGGGCAATATAGGGCTCTCAATAGGGTTCAATGTAATGTGCTGCCATCTTGCGGAAATAATGGAGCACTGCAAGAGAATTAATTTAATATTACGGAAAAATTCTGGTCCCTTTTTACACCCTCTCAATAGGGTTCAATGTAACGTGCTGCCATCTTGCGGAAATAATGGAGCACTGCAAGAGAATTAATTTAATTTGAAGTCTTACTATGCAAATTCTAACGGAAAAATTCTGGTGCCTTTAAACACCCTCTCAATAGGGTTCAATGTAATGTGCTGCCATCTTGCGGAAATAATGGAACACTGCAAGAGAATGAGTTTAATTTGAAGTCAGCGCCTCAGAAGCGGCAGCGATTCGTTGACGAGTTTGAAAAAAAGTGAATAATAAATGTAAAAACGTCTAAAATTGTTTAGGGAAATAAAAACTTCTTAATCGCTCAATGTTATAATTTTAACGGCCAAAGCTTAAGCCTACCATAACAATGAAGCTCTGATGACGTCATCGATGCGCGACGGAGACGCGCTGTCCTTCACAATGCCCATGCTCCGTAACTACTTCCGCGTTAAATGTACATAGTTAAATATAAACAGTAGGTTTAGGTTGGACTATATCCACGAAATTTGATCGAGTGAGTATTCAGTAGCGAACAAAATACCAAACGTCCTGTTTTTTGCTCATTAAAGTTGCATGATGTACAGTAATGCTTCGAAAGTGCTGCAACTAGCAATACAAATAACATGTTTACCTTTTTCCAATTCCTTCAAATGCAGTCATGGCAGCTCCAAACGCAGAGGAACGAAAGGTCTGCTGGGATGCCAGGGACTTATTATGGAAATGTCTGGATGACAACAATGACAAGGCTGCAGCTTGTCAGAAATTCCAAAGCGAATTTGAATCCAAGTGTCCTGCTCAGTGGGTAAATGATCATGCATATCCAATTTTTTCTCATCATCATATTTAAGGTGTTCTTACCTACGATTTTTGCTTGCAGGTGAAGTATTTCAGTAAAAGAAGAGACTTCTTGAAATATAAAGAGAAGATGAATACGGAGGGGTTCACACCTTCAGATGGCCCCCGGCAGCCTTCGTAACCTTAAAATTTGCTAATTAGTGACTTTTTGCCACAATCAAGCCTTGAGGACATTTATGCTGATTGATTTATTTTTAAATATATTTATGTGAACAAATCAAAATTGCATTGGGTGTTCCTTTGACTGTTTGTGATCATGCACACTTTATACAAAACTACATGTTTGTTTAATGTATTTTATTCATGTACACATATTTGGTCTTCCTAACATCTGTAAATACATGGAACCGGCTCTTTGTTGTATTTACAAAAATAATCTGGAAGGCCTCGACAGCGACTCCGCTGAGTTGCGCTCAGCGTGACAACGTGAATAAATTACAAATAAAAGAATAAATGCATACTAGCTAGTGATTCTTCCTGTCATTGTTAGAACTCATAAAAGCCATTGCGTAAAGATAAAAAAAAACATATTTTTTGTAGAGCACAAACATGTTAATCATATTTGCATCTACCACCAGAACATTGATTATCATAAAATACAAGTTTGTGCGCTCACCCTTTGTACCTTAATGTTGCATTCATAAAAATGACTCCTTCACATCTCCAAGGCAACATTCATCCTTTAGCAGCTTAGCATTCAACTGTAAAGCATTTCTTGTTTTATTTTCTTCTCCTAAAATTGTATTTCATCTGTCACCATGGCGACTCCAAAAAGCCTTGTTTCCATGGAGCGAATGAGAATTTTCTGTGCCTTCTCAAGATTGCATTTACTAAAAATGTTTTCCCCAAATACTGTACAGGAGAAGAAAATTAAAATATCACACAGCATTGAAGGATATAAAATATTTTTTTCAGCTTTCATTGTGAATTGCCCCCATAAGCAGCATGCCCTTCCCTCTATTTACCTTCTTCCCATAAGTTCATTCAAACAAGGGGGGGGGGGGGGGGGGGGGGACTATAAACTAGAAGTGACGTTTGCGGCCACCGCCCAGTCCGGGAACTCCGTCAAATTAAAAAGGGGAACCCCCCACGTAGTGATAGCCAACATCACCACGGCAACGCCGATCAGGTTCACCCCGAAACCTGCTTTCACCTAGTGGATGAAAAAAAAAATTATGCATCTTCTGCCCTCTAGTGGAGAAATATTTTTCATTCCTTTGGTTACATAAAACAAGCTTTTTGATGCTGCAGGTGCGAGCCAGCGTGTGATTTTGGGGAATGTGTGTGTGTTTCATACCATGTCGCTGATCTGCAGGTGTCCGTAGCTGAAGACGATGGCGTTGGGAGGATTCCCCACAGGAAGCATGACCCCGAATGACACGCACATAGTGGAGGGGATTAAAGTGTGCAGGGGGTTGATGCGCAAGGTCTCGGACTGCGAAATAAAAAAAATATTCATAAAAAAAAAATTAACGGCCTGTATGTTGAAAGTGACCCACCAGTGCGGAGAGGATAGGCAGGAAGACGGTGAGCGTCGCCGGGTTGGAGGCGAACTCGGTGACCGCCGACACCAGCAGGCAAGCGAGAAGGGTGACGGCCCAAGGCGGGAGTCCGCTCATGGGCTCCAGCTGGCGACCGATCCACACCGACAAGCCTGACACCTGCACGCCGCAAAACCGGTCGCTAGGATGCAGTTCGAATTAATGTGTTGATCTGGATTGTACCTTGCAGCCGGCGGCTAGCGCGTAGCCTCCGCCCACCAGGATGACGATCTCCCACGGCATGAGCCTCTGGAAGTCCTTCCATGTGATCATGGGAGCCAGTGGGTCCGATGCTGCCAAATGGAATCAAAGTTTAGCGCCAAAGAACTTCATGAGGAGCTTCATTTGGACAAAAGTAGTGCTGTGCCGACATTTGTCACCATCTTAGTGTCAAGGAAATGAGCAGAGGGCTTCATTTAGACAAAAGTAGTGCTTTGGTGCTATATTGATTTGAGGAGCTTTGTTTAGACAAAAGCAGTGCTTTGCTAGAGCTTGGTTATTTAGATAAAAGATGTGCTTTGCTGCCATCATAGTGGCAAGAGATTAAAAAAAAAGCTAATGCTAGCGTTACCCGAATTTCTGTAGCTCGAAGAAGGTGAGGAGAAAGGTCGCTTTGCCGGAATGAGGAAGAGCAAGAAGCCCAAGAGGACGGACACTGTGGCATCGGTGCGATAGCCTTTCCTAAAAGAGAAAAAGCGGATGTTAGCATTTTAATCGTACGAATAAATCACGACTCTTGGGAGGACTTGCTTCTCAAATAGCGATGTCCATCCTGGTACAAAACCAGGTTCTCGCGTGAACCACAGCAGAGTCATCAGGATGAAGAATACACCAGTGACCACTTCTGGATAGCTACAAAAAAAAAATCGTTAATAGGGAATTACGATGCGTGCTTTCCCGACGGAATCGAAATCCACCTGATCGGTCCCAGTTTTTCATACTCCTCATGGATTCTCTTCTCTGACATCATCTCCCGTTTGGATTTGCGTTTGTTACTCAGCGAGCACGTTTCCCGGAAGCTGGATGATGACATCATCAATCAGACATATCGGTTATGCGTGACGCTTTCCCGGGACTTACTTGCAACCCAGAAAGAGGAAGTGAAGCCACAGCCAGGTGAGGACCAGCATGATGATCGCGATGGGGAAACTGAAGATGAACCAGGTGCCGAAGTTGATCACCTTAGCATCCGGGTAGCGCCTGTCGACCAGAGTGAGATTTTTTGCAACGTTGAGTAAATCAAGTACGGCGCCAAAACACATACGTGTTGAACTGCTCGGCGAAGATGAGGTTGGTGGAGGTGCCGGTGATGGTGATGAGTCCGCCGATGGTGGCGGCGTAGGTGATGCTGAGTGTCAGACATTTACAGATCATGTGATCCCGCTTAGTGGGATACTGAGAGTCTCGCCGGGCCTTGACGCGTTTCACGTTTGGGATTTCCACGGCCACCTGCGACGAAAAAAAATAAGAATCCGTGACTTCTAGAGTCTAATTTTTACGTTAGCGGCTACTTGCTAACCTGCGGCAAGTGTCCGTTTGGATGTGTGATGCGGTCTTGGTTGGTGTTTGGATTCATGCCATTGGGTTCTCCGGTCTGGACCTGAAGAGTCCCGAATAGAGGCAGTTTTTGGATTAAAACAAAAACTACCGTATTTTCTGCACTATAAGGCGCACCGGATTATAAGGCGCACCTTCAATGAATGGCCCATTTTAAATCTTTGTCCATATATAAGATATATACATTTGGCTCAATATTGGTCCATATATAAGGCGCACCTGATTATAAGGCGCACTGTCAGATTTTGAGAAAATTGGAGGTTTTTAGGTGCGCCTTATAGTGCGGAAAATACGGTAATTGAATCTTACCTCACTGAGCGTCGACACTTCTTGTTTATTGCAATTGTTGCTACTGGACAAGAAAAGAAAAATTAGACAAATAAAAATAACTTCAAATCAAGATAATATGGAGGAAAAAAAAAAAAAAATACCCGTCATTACGGTAAAGCAGCGCCAGTTGGTTCTTATCCGGGTTTTCCTCTTTGTCTGAAATGAAATTCAAAATCATAATCCGATAAAAGATAGAAAAGAAAAGTCATGAGTCGTACCGCTTTCGTCTTCGGCGGCGTCGGGTTCGAGGTTGTCGGCCATGCCGGTACAAATGAGTTGCTGCAGGACGGCCTCGGCGATGGGCATCACCATGGCCGTGGTGGACGTGTTGCTGAGCCACATGGACAGGAAGACTGTGCAGCACATGAAGCCTAGCACTAACCTGCACGGACAAGATTTTAGAGCGCCTCGTTGTCTTCTTATTCATTTTCCGTTTTTTTTACGGTGCTCACATGCCAGGCTTTGCCCCCGCGACCATCACCATGCGTAAGGCGATGCGTTTATGGAGATTCCACTTTTCTATAGACGCCGCCAGACAGATGACTCCCATCAAGAGCAACGTTGTATCTTTTGAGTACTCGGCCGCCACCTGCAAAAACCGCCGGAAAAACTCACAGCAGGAAATTGATACTTGTTTGTTCTTTTTAATCTCGCCATTGTGTAAGCCCATGTCTCGTGACCTTTCACCTAATGCTGGCTGGACTTTGTTCTGCTGCCATATTTCATACAAGACCAGAATCAATTTGGACCTTCAGTAGGAAAAGTTTCAAATGAATTGTCAGCTTTTTTTTTGGGGCTATCTAAATCTTATTTACTCTCTAAACGGGCTCAGGTGCTACAACTTTCCCAGCTCTCTATCGGGTTAAATAAGAAACCCGAAAGCGTACCGACAGACACCAAACGTTGCATAAAAGCTCTCCGCTTGCATATTTACCGACTTACAAGAGGCTTACAGTGCGGTTAAGAGGCGGCTTTGGTCACATGGTCCAATTTTTATGTAACGCTGTGATCGGAAAGGTAAAGATCTGGATTTAGTGAAAATTCAATGACTCTATGCATTGCTAGGAAGATTTAGCGCTGAGCTTTGAATGTTGAAATATGAAAAAACATACCTCGCTTGACTTGAGTACCCCAAAGAGTGGGTAGAGGAAGGCCGGGACGAGAGCGGCGGCGCCCAAGGGAACAGCTTCGGAGACCCAGTAGACTGCCGTCACTATTAGCACATATGCGCAACTTGCCTCCTGTAAAATAATTAATAATAAATCAAATAAATAAATAATAATTAGGCATATTATTCAAGAAATTTTGAAAGGTAAGGGGCCCTAACATTGATCCCTGGGGTACTCCAACATGAATTAATTTGAACTGTTTAAAATGACTACATCCAAATATAAAGATAAAAAATGTCAATTTGGGGATTTTTTTAAATAAAAAACATTATTAGGATTGGGATTGTTTTATAGAGGTTTACATTTTAGTCTATTTACTTATGAACGTTTGCTACTGTGCTAAAACAGCATGACTGATAGATGCACTGATTCAGCACTCGCTGATTATTGATTATCGGTTCGTGTTTATCAGACGACACCGGGAGACCTTCAAACACACGTCGCTGATTTCTTTGTTGCGACTGATTAGCGAGTTAAAGCTAAAGTGCAAAGTTTTCTTAACTTCTTCAACTGAGACAATTGATTGGATCATCAACTCCTTCTTATCAGATGGCTCACGAGTGTCATTTACACAAAGAACACCAAAGATAAATTGCTCCACACCAAAAATACCGCAAATTAGTTTCGGGTGTCATTTTACTCAAACAAATTCGGTAATTAACGAGCAAGTTTGACTGAACTGCATGTTTTGTTCCTGAAACAGCCGGTGTCGTAAGAAACCAACGGGACGCCGACCCAGCGTGTTGTCGGTGGCGGAACATGGATTATATAACTTCATTACTGAGATTATTTTTTTCTTTGTGTTGATGTTCTGGCACTCTGGCTCGGCCTCATCCGCTGCCAAACATGCGCTGATATAATAGCAAGGAAAGCAGTGATTGGCCGGCGGGCTGTGAAGAAGCACGAACAATATTTTGCTCTTGATTAGAATAAAACATTTGTAAAAACCAACAAAGCAGACGACCCGGGTACTTTTAATAATTAACTATGTGAACAATCAATGCTGCCATCTTGTGGCAGAGTGATCACTCGTAGATAAAGTAAAAAAAAAATACAAAGCCTGAATTTTGTTAGCTTGCTAGCATAATTGCGGAATTGTCATTTTTGATTTATAGTCAAAACAAAAAAAAAAAAGATAATTCGACTACTGTATTGGTTATGATTTAGCCTTTCGTCTGATTTTCCAAACAAACACCTCGGCACACAATGGATTAGATCTTGCGATAATCCGATTGTTCTTGCAGAAATTTTTACATCTCTGAGATTTGCTTTTCAAGCCCTTTTATTTTTTCAAGCAAGAACGAGACATGAATTTTTTTTAGCTTTTTCAGGCCTGATCTTCCGCTGATGTCAATGTCATCAACATAACGTGACATCCCCGCATAGATGAGCATTCATCACAACAAAAGGGTCTTTTGATTGCTTCGCACACAACAAAATCCCATCAGTAGACTGCAGCTATCAAAAAAGGAGCTTCAACAACACTAACCGGATTTGATCTTGTACGTATTTTTGCATTATTTGTGTCTTTTCGCGTCTACTTATGTTTTAGTAAAGCTGTTGTGCAAGCGCTATATAAAAAAAGTCTATTGTATTTTACTTTTTTTTTTCAAAATACATTAAAGATTTTCATTTTTTTTTTAAACAGGTTTCTTTTTAGTTTAATGTAAAAAGTATTCTTAACGGCAACAGAACTTCTGTTACTTTTTTTTTTTTTTTTCACGTCTCCAGTTTGTTTTGACTCACGCTGGTGGGGTGGATGAGTGGAAGCGGCAAGAGGGAGAGCGGGATGAAAACCACCACGATCAAATTCCTCGCCCTCCACAGCTTCCTGAGCAGATCCATTCTGGCTGCGGCCTCCAGCCTCATGGGTGAGGTTCTCGACTCAACAGAACTGGCCGTGAACGTCACCAAGCAGCCGAGCTGAGGGGTTGGAAGGCTCCGCTCAGCGCACAACTTGGGAGGGCTTCCAAACGTTGTGCGCTTTTACGCATGAGTGGACTTGTCCGGTGTTGGACGACCGGTCTCCTCCCGTTCTGGTTCGGCTCTGCAGTGTCAGGTGAGGAGGCCCCAGGATTTCATTTATTGGGCTGCTTAGGTATGCTAATCAAGTACCCACCTCTCGGCCAATCACATTGGAGGTGTTTGCATAAGGGCACGTGTTCAAGGGGTCTTAAAAAAATCGGAGCTACAACTAATCAAATCTGGGTGGGGAAATATTAAAGTAGGGAAAATATTTATATAATAAATATAGTGCACAAAACTAAACAAAAGTTTCTCTGTAGTAAATGCAACAATCCGACATTGCCCTCTAGCGGGGGATTTATTGTGTATGCAATATCTGACTGAACCGTGAGAGGGCGAAATTTATTTAGTGAGGATTAACTATGATTTCCACATACAAACACTTGACTGATTGGAAATAAGGACTCGGTAAAAAGGATTATCCTCTCAGTTTATTATGATGTGGTCAGAATTTTCAGCCTGTGAATAAGTTCAGTATTAATTGTAAGCTCAGAGGATAGAAGTTTCCGAGTCCACGTGAAGTTCAACGACAATGTGAAATAAATAGCCGTAACTGCAATTGAAATCCACAAGAGGGCGCTATGCACATGTCCCTGTCATTCCAGTGAGTGAGTCACTAACAAACCAGTCAGATATTAAATTCTAATTTTATATGATGATTTATGAGATATCAACATTTATTTTAGGTTATTTTATTTGATCTGTTTTCCTTCACTTTTGATTTAATGCGGGATTAAATCAAAGCGATCTCACATTGGAATTAGAATTAGAATTAAACACTGGCCCCACATTAGAGGTCATATCCGCTTTATTATTATTATGATTTTTTTTTTTACACGTTTCTGGGTGTTCCAATGTGTGTGAGCCAAGAGAAGATGAGAGAGACTCAGACGGATTATGAACACACACGAAAAAGAATTGAGTCGGAATGCAAGTGTGAGTGTGTGTGAGTGTGTGTGTGTGTGTTATGTTTTGTATTACATAACATTGTTTGATGTGCTTCAAGAAGGCTGCGTAAGGGATTAGGGTCATAATAATGATTTGCTCAGTTTATGGACGTCTGGAAACATTTTTAACACTCTTCAACTCACAGAGTACCCTTTAATGCAGGACTATCATTTAGAAAAAGTCTACACACCCCCTGTTCAACTCAGATATTGCTGTGGTTGTTTCAAATCATGTCAAAACATTTCCCACTATAAAAATGATCTACAATTTGTACTACACAACTGTTGTTTTCTGAGTTGCATAAGTGCGCACACCCTCATATAACTATGACCACTTTCAAATTTAAGTGTGAGTCAGGACACAGTGCTTTTGATTAACCCCGAATGAAGCTCAATTCTTCTAGTAGGCCTTTCCTGACATTTTGAGCCCTACTGAGAAGCATCTCAATTTCTTTTCATCCTTCCTCTGTGTATGATTGTTTTGCCGCTCATGTCATCACTCACCGCCCACCCCCCTCTTTAGCCTCTTCCTATTTCTGGTCCCACGTGCATCAAAGATTCATGGTGGACGTTCTATCTGGAGAGACATCAACAAGAGTGATCACGTTTATGGTACACCTGAGCATCTATACCTGGAATCATAATAACCCAAACAGTGAGGACAGTAAAAAGGGAATGTAAGAACAATGCCTAATTTGAACCTCAAAACCAAATCTAAGCCAATTTAGTTCATTTCAATTTAAAAATGCCTCGATAGCATCATCACCAGCAGGGGTGCACGTGAACGGGTCAGAGCGGTGGACGCATGCAGCCACTGCATGAGCGAGAGCTCAGCCGGCGAGTGGTTGTTACGTAAGAGCTCAGTCGGCCCAGCTGGAGATCAGAGAACAAGTCGGTGAGCGAGAAAGCTCAGCACGAGACAGGGAGGGAGGGAGGGAGGGAGGGAGAGTGAAGCAAAGAGAAATAAAGCGCAGGAGAAACAACACTGGTTCTTTCTCTGTTTTGCAGCCAGCATCATGAAGGAGATTTTTTCAAAGAGGACTTGAAGCCAAAAAGGATCCTAGATGGGGTCAACACAAGTGACCCTGTGAACTTTTCCACCGGTCCGCTCACATCACTTGTCTCCATGGTTCCCAACGTTGGACGCCGCCGCGTCTGCTTGCTGCTGAGCGCTTTGCTATGCTCGCTGGCGCCGAGCCGAGGCTCGGGACTAAGTTCGGAGGACTTGCGGAACGCCACCGCCGATGTGACTTCGTCGCCGGAGGAGTGGACCGGCACCACGGTCCAGATGCAGCCGGACCTGCAGACGGATGGACGGGCGACGGAGGTGCAGACCGAGTTGGGGACGCAAACTCCAACTCGCAACTACTCAGGTGGGTCAGTCGCCGTGTAAACTTTTTTTTTTTTTTTTTACCTGAACTATTTCAAATTTAAATCCAACTATTTTAAAAACTTCCTTTAAACCTAATCATAGCTGCAAATTGAATTTGTCAATTTTACTTCAATTTAATTCAGTGATTCTTCCTCATACCACTAGAGGGAGCCAATGTACTCGTATCACCCCAGACAAAATGTTATTTCTTGTAAAAATTGCAACTTCATACCTGGTGACTACTTGCGTCCAAATACTTGTCAGTGATTAGGAGAAGCTCCGTGGCCTGCAGGGGGTCTCAGATTAAGTGTTTGAATTACTGGCTGGGCTTTTGGATCAAGAGTTGAAATAGAGGTGAGGCATTTATCTTTCATGCTCGCTGGACAGCGACACAGCCGTAAATGCAGTTCTGTCTGGTGTGTGTGTGTGCATGTGTGTGTGTGAGCATCAGCCGAGGCGTTTAAAGACAGTTGTCCGAAGTGGAGCATGACTTCACCTCCACTAGAGCATGAGCTGCTTTTCTCCTCTCCTCCTCATCCCTCCATCCATTCCCACATCTGTCTCTTCTGCCTATCAGCTCCAATGCAACCTCTTTTTTTTTCCCCCACTTCTCTTCCCGCTTTATTCCCCTGTATTCTTTTTTTTTTTTTTACCCCCCCTGCCCACCCGGCTGGCTCACGTGGAAGCAAAATAGCCGTCAGCAGGAGACAAAATGCAAAACTCACGTGCCTCACACACACACACACACACACACATTACAAATGGACACGGTGAAACAACACCAATCTTCTTAAAGGTTTAGAGAATAAACACAGTTGCTTGTTTCATAACGGCGACTCTGTTTCTCACAGAGGAGTAGTAAGTAAGCTTTAATAACACACACACACACACACACACACACACACACACACATACACACACAGATGTGATCAGCCGGGCTTGCCACATGCGTGAATTACCACAGCAAAGCCCCGTTGAGTGTCCAAAATGTCCTAAATCCTGAAAGTGTGATAAACACTGCCGTGTGTGTGTGTGTTTCAGCATAAGTGTGTTATTTGTGCATATTTTGTTGACTTTTTCTCTCCCTCCATTTTATTTTAAGCCCATTCGACTCCTCAGGTTGAGCTCACAGCAGCGAAACGGTTTCACTTTTTTTTATTCAGACTAATTGGTTGCAAGGAAAATTTTTTTGGGTAAACTGTCGTGTGCAAAAAGCGGCGGCTGAGCCAGGCTTACTTCGGCGAATCTTTGCGTTAACACGGTAACACCTTCGATTAACCTCGGCAGGCAGAGTGGGTGCGTGACATTTAGCGTTAGCGTAAATCTCTCTGTCAGGCCTCGGGCGCTTGCTTAGCAGGTGGTCGGGGTCCTGATCGGGTCAAACTTTAGCGTGATTTTTTTTTTTTTTATCTGTACTGTTGAAAAACGTTAAAAAAAAAAGATCTTGCCATCATAAATCAATAAAACTCAAAAGTTGTGACTTCAAAATTAGTTTTCATTGTCAATTCAATGTCTGTTTTGATGAAAGCGAAGTGTGGGGAGTCTCTGTCCGTTCTCAATCATTGCCAACAGCCGCTCAAAAAGTCCAAATATTTTTATGGTTTGCCGATTTTTTTTTTTTCACCGTCTATTTTAGTCAGGCAAGGTATCCCCCTTACGATAACGCTAAGCTACTTATCCTCCGCTAATAAAGTCATCAGGTAGCCAAACGTCCATGTCAAATGTTTCAATGGCTCCCTTGCGATTATCCCCAAGCCAATTACCTTTGTCTATCCCAGGCTATTTCCAGCGTCGGCAATCCTCTTAATGGCACGACAACAACGGGAATACCGAGCGAACGGACACGCCCTCAATTAGTGGGTTGTAGCGTTGAAGCCAATTACTTCTGTCCATCTGAGTTCAGAGGACACCCTCGGTGTAATCTGCCACCATGTGTCTTTGCCAAAAATCCTGAAAACTTTTTTTTTGTCGACTTTTTCCCGTTGGCGACACGAACAAGCTCCTGAAGAAAGTGCAATTTATGATCTCTTGTCTCTTTGTCATGTAACTTTAATGAGTGCTTTATCTGCTGAGATGTTTTTTTTTTTCTCATGTGTCAGTAATTATATTTTCTGTCTGAATGGCGTCAGAATGAATCTGAGAGCAGTGGTTTTAAATTATTATTAAATTATGTGGAATAAAAAAAGAGGATAGTACGTTTAGATTTGCAGTAAAAGTTAAACACAACTGAATTGTACTTTTAAAAACGTGTACATTTTAATTGAATTTAATTAAGTGATACTTCCGCCAACCACTAGAGGGAGCCCTGTACATATGACACTGAGAATAACTATTTCTTCGCTTAGATTTCAACTCCTATGTGTACTTGGTGGCAGAAATATGGACCCAAAAAGTTTGAGAAATTCTCTTAAGCTAACATAGCAAAATTTAAATTAAGCTAACACCAGTTTCTGCGTTTCAAGTACTACTTTCCCCCAGCTGTAACTGAAAATACAGGCATCTTTTTTTTGCAGACACAGTTGCGTGTTAAACCTTTTCCCTCTTTTTCACGCTCTGTTTCCTATCAAACACCTGACACCCACAGGACGAGCTAGAACCGGCAACTAACTAAAAAAATTATTTGACCCAAAAAGCAGCTAAGTCGGATGTGTATTTCCAAAGAATTAAACACACAGGCGATTCGGTAATCAGTAGCGAGATCAGAAATAGATACGCCAGTGATGGCGAGAAGTTGGTTTGAGGTCATATCAAGAGAAAAACTAAAAAGACTACTTAGGAAGAAGCGGGTAACACAAAAGTGATGTGAAGCTAGTCTCCTGTTAGGGAAGAATGTCACCTCGTATTTGCGTCAACTTTGACTCTCGGCAGAAAAGCCCGAGCGTTTATTTTTAACTATAAACAAGGGAAAAGTGATCTGGCATATCATTTGGCTCAGCTAAAAAAAAAAAAAAATTCCGTCTTGAAATATATGAAATTATATAATCTGTTGTTGTAACAGCGATGCTATCTGTTAGCTAGTTTGTGTCTGTTAGCATTGAGCTAGCTGACTTTAAGGGCAAAGCCACATTTAAATACAAAAGGCATAATTATTTTTATTAAATGTTTAATTTGATGGTAAACTTCAAGTGGGAGGAGCTAGAATTCTCTCTTTTAAACAAAATATTTTCAAAATCTGCCAACAAAGCTAGTGCCAAACAACTCGTATGTCATTTTAGATTAGTAATGCGCCGTGAGATTTTTTGGGTTCACTAAAGATTTTAAACAAGACAGACATTGGGGGTCCGTAAAGCTAATCAAGCGAATTTTTGCTTGTTTGCGAGGGGTTGCCAGGATTTATGTTGAATAGAATACCGGCGCAAAACACAAACATCCCCACACAAAGGTTTCCCGGCGAGAAGACATTCTCAATCTTTTTGGCATTACATTCTTCCTGGCGGGATAGTAAATGAGTTAGTTTACCCGCAACGGCGTAGCAACAGAGTCTTAAAACACACAGTCACGGAAGACACTTAATAATGGATGCGGCTTTACAGCAGTGACGGCAAGTGTGTGTGAGAAAAAGCTCAAGGAGGCACACACACTAGAAGTATCGGTACTCGGTATCGGTGTCAATATTTGTACTGGTCTGCAAACATGTGTTGTGTTTATTTAAAAAAAAATAATTGCATATTAAATCGCAATTTACGGGGAATAATTATGATATTTTTTTGTTTACAAACAGAGTCTGACATGTTGTTTTGTCCTCTAAACAGTGAGTCAGCTCGTCCTTGTTGCACGTGTGCCTTCATCTGTGTTTATGCGAGCGGGAGAAAAAAACTGGATGTGCCGTCATCCTCACACAGGATGACGGGATCCTCTCTCAGCATTTCTCCTGCTGCAGAAATCCTCCCATCTGTCGTTGTTAATCATCGGAAAGCAGCTCACATGTCTTAGCTCACACATATCCAGAATTAGTGAAGCCGACGTCGTTTGTGAGATGACGCTAATTAGCGTTGGTTCGTGAGGCGAAAAGTTGCACGCAAAGCGGAGCCACTCCAGGGGTAAACATTTCCATCGGGAAAATGAGTCACATGATCTGAATAAAAGGCTGCAGAGATAAATACGATTATATATTCTTTCACGGCTGCAACTCCACATGAATCAATAACATATCGAATGACACCATTTTGGCTATGCATGCAAGGTCCTGGGAGATTCTAACAATAGCGAGACCTCGGAGCATAAGGACGATAAAAATAGCGCTTTCCCTCCCTCTGTTGAAAAGTATCGCCATGAGTGGAAAACAGACTTCTAGTTGCAAAAAAAAAAACATGGAGGAGATCAAAACAGATTATAAATGGATGAGGCCATTTTGTTTTGTCTGTCCAGGCCTGTCATGTATCCCCGTCCTGCCTCCACGTCGGGGATCTTTCTACGTGGAAAGCGGCACCGGAGTGTCGGTAGGGAGCGCGTTGGCTTTCTGGTGCCGCGGCGGCTACCAGCTAGTGGGTAGCGAAAAAATCTACTGCAACGCCCGCAACGGGAAAGCGCAGTGGAGCAACTACTTGCCAGTGTGTGAGGGTAAGCTACTCAAAGGCGCTAATCTATCAAAGAGCATTTTTGGATTCGGATTTCGTCTGTCCTAGCTATCCCCAGACCAGAGGACCGAGGGTTGAGAGTGGCGGTGTTAGCGTCGGTAGTGAGCGGCGTTGTCATCTTCGCGATGTCGCTGTCTTTTCTTGTCTGCTGTCTACAAGAACGATCCAGTAAGAAGAAAGCCAAAAAAGAAGTTCGGGCCAGGTGAGTGAAAGCTAAAAATTTTGGAGTCCCGCTGATAGTGAGAAGGTATTAAACTCAGGACGAGGATTAGCTAGCATGCTAGCATAAACCGATTGTTTCTACAAAATGGCGGCAGACTTTCCTTGTTCATAGACGCAGGGGGAAGCGTTCAACTCGCCGCAACGAGCGATGGCTGGAGAGAGAAGAAGGCGAATGGGAAGCCTTCCCTCCTCCAAAGATCTTCCATCTTTCGCAAAGGATGAACCCTCGCCTGGCACCGGACAGCCCACTCTACCTGACCGGAGGTCTCGGCGGATACGAGAACAGAGGATATCAAAGGTAGTCGAGGATTTGATCCGATTGAGTCAAAAATGTCTTTCGGATAACATATTTTTGAACGCCTCCATATAGGAGTCAGGAGAGTCTGCTGAAAGCCGCCCCGCCTGGAGTCTACCGCTCCGACTCCCAGCTCTACCCCCACGTGGTCCTCCAGAGGGTCCTGCCACCAACCGCCCCTTCGGCACCGTCCGCCCCGTCCGCCCCGCTCTACCTCCACCTCCCCACCACCACCTCCACGCCGGCCCAAACGACCTCTCAAGGTCACCTCATGGGCCAGTACCCCACCTCGACATACCCGCCCAACTCGTCGGCGCCGCCGTTCCACCAGCCCGTCCCGGCGCCCATCTATCCCAATCCCAACCCGAGGCCGCAGCAGCCGTGGCAATGAGGTCATTCCGCCCCGAACCATATCAAGGGAGGATAGCGCTACACAGCTAACGGCTAACGGCTAATACGAACTTTCCCTTTTAGTGCATGTAAGCGGGACTTCTCCTCCACTTGGTGTCCAACAGGAAGTCAAGCAGGGTTGTTTGCCAAGCTCTGCCGGTTGGGGCGGAACAAGGGGTGTCGAACTTTGCCATCTATATTTTAGTTAATGAAGAATCCCATAAATACCGTAATACCATGAAAAACATGACATGCTAAAATATTTCTGGCAAATATTTCTGTTTGGATTGTTAAGGTCTCTTATCTAATACGTGTGGGAACCCTAATAATCGTATTAATCGTACATATTTGTTCCTCCATTTTGTTATTAACTCTCAATTTATCATCAAAACAACAGACAACAAATTATGTGAATATGTACACAGTGTAAAAAATGCACGAATTTGCTTTGAGAGACTGTAAAGGTGCTGTACTGGAAAAATGCACTGAATCAAGAGCAAGACAGGAAATTTCTTATTACTACTTTCCTTTTGTTTACATTATGATTTCCTTGTATTATAAACTATGGAAAAAAAAATACTGTAGTCACTTTAACTGTGGGGCTTTTTATTTTTTTAATATTAGCACTAAAGTAGCCAAACTATTAAATTTGCACTTTTTTGAGAGTGTCTGTTTTCAACTACTCATTTTAACATTTATGTGAGTGTGCAATAAAAGCAGATGTTTCTTGAGTGGAACGGAATTGGTACTCAATTTTTTTTAGGCTATGCTAACGTTGGACAAAACACGCCGTCGACGTAATGGAAAGACGTTATAATAACAATATTACGCTTTGCATCTGAGGCAAAAAAAACAACACCTGCTCATTTGGTTTCTGTATCTGGTGGACATCGAATCTAAACAGGAGCACTTTGAAGAGAACAGATAAAGCTAGACGCTAACATTTTGGTGATTTAACGAGCGTGATGAACCCAAAAAGTAATCTTGATGAAATTGACGCGTACTGTCAAAGTAAAGGCTGGAACCAACTTAGGCAGTTCACTTATATTTACCTGATGGTCGTAGGTGTAACGGGCAACGGTGCCACGCTTTGGATACTTCTCCGCAAGATGAAGTCCAACTCTGCCTCAAAGGTCAGTTAACTGCTTTTTGGTTTGTTTTGATTCTAATTTTACACTAAATCTTTGGTTCCTAGGTCCTTGGTATGAACCTTGTTCTGATGGATTTCATGTACATCCTTTATGTTCCATTCGCCTGTGCTTATGATCCCTATTCATTTAGGACAAATACGACAGGTGAGCTCCATTGAACATTTTTGAAAGGCATTAATTGAAGATACCCGATATTCATTAACCCGCCAACTTGGATTGGTGCTAACTGCGCTAACTCTACTAATTGCTTCCAGAACTGGAGTTTACCTACAACAATTCCATCAACGTGACAGGAAACATATTAGAGATGTTCGTTTTGATCGGTTGCCCCTTGCTGTTGACCTGCATGTGTATCGAGCGCTACCTGGCTGTGGTCCAACCTGTGCTGTACCTAAAAATGCGAAAGAGGGAGTACTACATGGGGGTCTCCAGTGTGGTGTGGATTATCACATGGTTGTTCTGCCTGGCTTCGGGTAAGTATCTAAGTAAAATAATTGTAATTAATCCTGGTCATTGCCAAACACCTTTAGCTCCATCAGTAATGGTGGGAAACAGCACCCCCTTCTGGTGTGGAGTATTTACTAGCAGAATTGTTATTCCGCACCATCTCACATTTCTCCAAATATTTACAAAATTGAGGACGTTCAGATTTTGATTTTTTAGTTTCGATACACTCATTAATTTTTTCGCAGGTATTATCAACGACTTGTCCGTCATGCTACCGCCGGTGTGCATTGTCGTTTGCTGCCTGTTCTTCATCATGTTTGCCAGCCTCATGGGTGTGGTCCTGTCACTTCGTCAACAAAGCCCGGCATGCACAAGTGGCAACAAAACCATCTCACCCCTCAAGAGACAAGCGGTGGGGAACGTGCTACATGTGGTGATCCCCGCGGTGATTACCTACACGCCCGTTTGCGTCATGATCCCGTGTCTTTTTTTGACCACCTACGGTCCCCTGGAATTGAACCAAATGCTGTGCTACACTTTTCAGTTGTGTCAGTTGTTTCCGAAGTACGGCGTGCTCATTGGGCCTTTGTTTTACCTCGCCAAGTACAAACAAATCTTTTGTGGGATGGCGAAAACTAGCAGTGCACAGAGAATTCTATCATGAGCAGCTTTTGGGTTTACATTCCGGGAATACCGTATGTTCCGCACTATAAGGCGCACCTAAAAACCTCCAATTTTCTCAAAAGCCGACAGTGCGCCTTATAATCCGGTGCGCCTTATATATATGGACAAAATTTTAAACTGGGCCATTCATTGAAGGTGCGCCTTATAATCCGGTGCGCCTTATAGTGTGGAAAATACGGTAGTTGAATATGTGGCAGAGATTCAAGAAGAAAAAAAATACACATTTTACATGGGATCCAGTTTTGATGACTTAGAAAGTTCCATGAAATCAATAAAGTTTTCCTCATTTAAAAAAAAAAATGTCTGGTTTGTTAGCTTTGCTAGCTTAAGTGCAGAACATCTGTCTTACTATGTCAACTGATTTTTTTTTTTTTTTTTAATTTTACTCAGAACAAAATGGAACTCAATTCCTACAAAAAAAGTACTTTACTTCCAAATTGAACTTTTAACTCCTTACAGCAGAAACATCAACAACGATTCGCACGTACAAACAGACAAGACACGCTTTCTTCTGATAACGGGTTCGAAACCGACATTTTTTTTTTCTTCAAAGCGGTTTCCCAAAGCCACATCGCATTGTTGATTCTACACATTCAAAAAACACAAGGCAACACAATCACATTGTTTTTTTTCAAGATTCAAGGAGCCAGTGATAACCCGTGAAGTTTGCAAGAGCTGGATGGAGGAAGAAAGAAGATTTTACAAAAAAAATAAAAAAAATCTCCCTGCTGTTTTTTTTTTTAATCCTCTAAAATTATTTTTAGTCTAGCAAAGGAGTTCTGGTAGAATCGAATGGACTTTTCAACGCAGTGGTTTTATGTGACCTCAAAAATACTTAATGTTGCATATTCTCAGTAGCAAATTTGTTTTCGTTCACAAAAGGCTTTTTGTGGTATCGGGACATTCAGCAACATGCAAACAAAGCGACGCTATTAAATAAATTGAAAGTAGCATCCAGACAACAGCGAAGTTGCTAACGTGCCTTTCAAAAATCTCAGTAAACATCGGCATACTAAATACTTTCAAGTCTTTTCCCGTCCGTACGTTAAGATATTTTTTTTAAAGTTATGGCCCCATTTGAGGTGGAAATATTCTTCCAACATTCTATACATTAAACAGAACAGTTGATTTTTAAAATTAAATTGCTGCTGCTGCAACCCGACATTTGTTTTGCGGGAATTGTTTTAATGTCTTGACAGTTTGAAATTTGCTTGAACGTGTGGAAAGCAGTAGTAATGTTATGTGGGCTGTAAATTAAGGCCTGAGGTATCATGTCCATTTTTGCATACTGCAAAGAGTCTTGGATGACTCCAATGTAAAAAAAAAAAATACATTTGGTGATGGGCTATTAAAAAAAAAAAGTTTAGCAGCACTGCAGGTCTGTCGGATTTTTTTTTCCCATAGTCAAGCCAGGGCGGGAAAAAAAAAAGTCTTTCGATCCCACCGGAAGACCCGACCACTTCAAGTGCTGTTTCACGAGAATACGTGTCTTTTTTTTTGTTTTTGTTTTTTGCGGCGTGTGTCTCAGAAGGGCCAGTGTAAGTCATCAAAGTCCCCCGACTGCCCCATGTTTACGTCCGTCTCCAGTAAGCTCATGATGACCGCCATGGCCGCTTCGTCGTTGCTAAAGCTGCTCAGGCCCGGCACCAGCATGCTGTCCAAGTCCTGCTGGGACGGCTCGCCTGGGACACGTAAAAATACACAGCTACAAGTCGGGCTTAATGTTCCCTGTCTGGACACTAAGGACAACCGTTGGATGATCTTTTCAAGATGATCATAAAAGGTGTTTTATTTCTTAAGCATTTTTCACAGTATTTAATTTATATTTGCAGTTAATATATATATTTAAAATATTTAAATCCATTTAATTTTTTCTATATTTCTTAAAAATATTCTGAGAAATATTGTCTATTTTTTATACTTTTGACATTTCTATATATTTTTTAAATTTGTACATGTTTTATAAAATTAATTAGTGATGTTTGCAGTTAATATATATATTTAAAATATTTAAATCAATTTAATTTTTTTATATTTCTTAAAAATATTGTCTATTTTCATTACTTTTGACATTTCTATATATTTTTTTAAATTTTACACGTTTTATAAAATTAATTTAAAAATATTTTCCATTTTTATTTAATGTTTTTATATATTTAGATTTTTTTTTCATGATAGGGAGGTAAGCATTTTGTCCAATTGGTTTCATCTGTACAGATAGCATCTACGAATGATCATTATATTAATAATTCTATTTTTTTATCGTATTTATTCTGATTGCTCTTGTCCTAGATTCCTCATCACTTTTTCCAGTAGCGAATTTCTTCCTCTTCTAATAGGATGACAGTACCTGCACTTCCCGAAACACTGGGGACCGCCTCAATCTTCAACTCGGAAGAACTTCCTGCATCCTCCTCTCGGCTTGACAGCTGCAAAATAATATTTAAACCGAATATTAGGAATAAGTATGAATATCTGGCCGGCATGTTTAGAGTAAATCACTCACACTTCCGCTGGCTTGAGGGGATTCTGATACACTCTGGGCTGCACCAAATGGGCTGGACACTCCACTTGATGGGGATGAGTTGGCCCTGAAACTAAATAAACATTCTGCACATGCTCACAGATTTACCGGAAAATTTAATAAATCTAATTTGAGCGGGAATTACCTGTAGGAATCGATGAGTTCATTGGCAATTTGTGTACCGATACTGCCCGCGTAGATCATTTTGCCCACACCACTTGTGAGGCCTGGAATAATGTGTAACTGTTTTGATTCTTCTGCTGGAATAAAAAAAATATTTAAAAATAAATAAATAAGAAAGAAAACATATAGTGTCGAGAACGAGATGATTTTGGTACCGTGAGGAGCTTTGGAGCTGCCTTCTGCCTCGTCATCTTTTGCGTGACTGGGCCCTCTGCTGGTGAAAAGAAGTAATACAAGCAGTGTAATATGAAGGCAATAAAAGTGTGGCAATAAAAATGAGACGTGGATACTTACGGGACAACGCGGTTTAACGACACGACGAACTCGACCTCTTTGGTCCATGGGTTTGTAAAACTGAACCACTGACTTTGGAGTGAAATGTAGTGACCATATTTTGTTTTGAACTTGTAGCACATTGTCTCCAGCTTCTCTTTGCTGCGGAGAACTGTAATGACAAAGGAGAGTGTCAAGGAATGTGCAAAAAAAATTATAAGTACGAAGCAATGACCGCTGAGCGTAAAATAATTTTATATGGGGTGTGGCCTAGTAAGCGTGTGAGTATCTGGGTGTGAGCTGTGGTCGATAGCAGCTCCTTGTAAGTGTTCTAATGTTGTATTTGGGCTTGACTGTTTATCCTGAGCAATTAACGGCCAAAAGTCAATTTTGGAATTTAAAAAAAAGAAAAAGGGTGTGAAACACGCGGGAGGCAAACTCAAGCTAGCAATTGTAATGCACATGCTAGAGTGGGCTAACTCAATTTCTGGCATTTTGCTTAGTTGAGGATTTATTTTTTGGTGAGATATATGACAATTTTTTTTATTTTGGACAAAAAAATGTGGGCTCAGTATTTAATAATACAAAACATTAATAGTCTAAAATCCTATCAATAATTAATGGAAGACTATCAATAACATTCACTTGTACTACTTACTTTCTGGGTCTTCTAGTATCAATCTCTGAGTCTGGTTTCATGGGCACGGCCATCTTGGAAATGGAAGCTGGCCCAGTGTTGGAACTGATGAATCAGGAAAAGTGTAAAAAAAAAATAGACTGCCTCCTATATGTCCAAACTGGAACTTCAACTAGCATTTAACTTAAAACTGGATGAAATTTGAATTAGCCCACTCAGTGGTTGGAAAATTTTGGGTTAATTTGATCAAATAGTTTATTAGAAACCTTTTGCCTGATGCTTTTGAATGCCCAGAATTCAAATGCAAGACACCTTTGCTCCATCACCTTGCCTGTGTTTTTCTGCCAGGTGCTGCAGGTCATCCTGGTGGAAGTACTCGTAACAAGACGTGCCCAAAATTTCTTGCGGGAGGTAACCAATGACAGTTGTCGCTCTATGTGTGTATATATAAAAAAATAAATAAAAAAAGGAGGCTTTAAATAACTGAGCCATCAAGTCGGGGGGATTTTGAGAATAGAGGCGGGACTCACTGTTGCTCTACAAAAGTGAACTTCCCGTCGATGGCACAGCGAGTGACGAACTCGGTGGGCTTGACTTTGACGTCTTTGTGGGGTTGGCGGGACACGTGGGCCTGCACGCGGCACATGGTCACCAGGCAGCTGAGGCCCGAGGCGTCCTTCTCGGTGTCGCCTTCCGAGTCCTGGTCGCTTCTGGGCCAGCTGCGCATGTATCCCGTGCAGTGGAGGGTACAGTATCGGCTCGAGTCTAGAGACGCACAAGTTTGTCCATTTTGACTACATACTAAATGGTCTTCTGAATACTTTGTATTATTATTATTATTATTAATTTATTTTTAATTGTTATTATTATTATGAAAATAATTATATTATATATAAATATAATAAATATTATATATATATAAATAAATATAAATATATTATATAATTATATTATTTATTTTATTTATTTTTAATTATTATTATGAATATGAAAATAATTATAATTGATTGTATGTATGTATTTAAGTGTTCAAAATAAAAATAAAAATTCCATTTAATTTAGGTCGTTTCAAATAGATGGCGCATAACTTTAGTAGCTGCAGTTCCAATATTCTCCCGCAGAGGACGCTGCTTCCTGTTCTCTGTGCACAATTAACTATAAGACAGTACTTTGTCCGAACCGCCTTCTGCTTTATTTACTTTGTGGATATACAATGCTATAACATTGACCTACTTCAATGTTCCTTCCTCTTTGTTTAATCAACATTGTTAGGAAAAGGGAAACATCATTCATGGTGAGCCTCCATTCATATGTCCTTGCCTGCTTTCTTTCCATTAATCACTCGTGTGGGCTAATATTTTGTTTGGGAACTTTACCTTGACTTGGCATAGCAAACAAGTGTGATTCATTCAGAGAAAGGTCTTTCTAATCAAAAAAAAGTTCCGACACTATCGTTTATATTCATCAGAATTATATTTCCTAGCGACTATATATGAGCTCATTTGCGGTATCCATCTGGCCGATTATGATCTTTATACAATCATTTTATAAATGGTGATTACGTATGCTGTGCAGAAATCCAGGGCATGGATAATTGACATGTCAGAATACATTATTGAGAAGAAAATCTATGCCGAGAGAGACTATTATCGTGACAAACCTTTCTTAATGGAAGCAGTGGGCAGTATGCGCTTGTCCTTGTGCTTTGCCTCCACCCGATTGTGCTTCATACGGCAGAAGAAAGAACGCCTGGCTCCGGTGGACAAGTGAGACGCCGGGACGGGCGCGTCCGCATGGACTGGGACTCCGGCTGCACCGGAAAAATTTTTTCCATACAGCTGCTGACAGAGGGGAGTCGGCTGGTCGTCATGACGACAAACTCACTGGCAGCGTCGATGAGGCGTTGGTGAGGGTTCAAGTCGGACGAAGACAGCTGCTCCTTCACCTTGCTGATGTCTTTGGGGTGGATGAGGTCGAAAAGACTTTGGCCTGTCAGCTCAACCTGCAAATATATTCAATATTGCTGTTTTGATTGAAAAAAAATTAAGGATGTGATGGAGAGAGGAGACATTTATATTCATGCACACACACCCTGCTGAAGCTGAGGATCTTGGAGACGGATTCGGAAATAAACAAAATTTTCCCTCGGTCGCAACTCACAACTAACAGGAAACCGTCTGCAACCTGTAACGGGTGTATAAAGCAGCATTGAGATTTTTTTTTTTTTTATAGTTGAAAAATCACTGAATTGAGGCACGCACCCAAAGTAAAAGGTGTCTGAGGTCGTCATGAGGGATGATGGAAGGCTTGCGGGCGGCAGCGGCGAAGGCGCTGCTCGACCCAGCTGGAACGAAATGAGAGTCAATTTAAATTCCCAGAATAGCTTTGTGGCGTGCCGTACCTTTAAGGGCTTTTAAGTGCTGCACGGCCTTGCGCAACACGGTCAGCTTGTCGAGTTTCCTTGGCATGGGCTGACAGGCGGGGATCATGGCGGCTAACTCGTCGATGAGGTTGTTCATTTTGTCTCGCCGCCGCTTCTCAATTTGACGGTGAGGTTGCCTAGAATGACTACACAATAAATATTGTTCGCCCTCTGGTGGCAACTCTGTGCCAAGAAATTGTTGAAGTGAGTTAAGGAGATTCATTGAGACTAGCAGTACTTTGTCGCCGTCTGGTGGTAGCGAAAGGGAATTACAGTATTAAAAGTTTAGGGGGGGGCATTATTTTAATATAAAATATAATATGAGCCTGTGGTTAAAAAATACCTGAAGCATTTCATTTTGGCTTGCTGATCATCTTCTGATCTATAAAAGAGAACACAAAACAATATATTTATAATATTTATAAAAGAGAACACAAAATAATATTTATATTTATTTTATAATAATTTATAATATAATACAATATATATTATATATAATATAATATTTATTTTATAATATTTATTTATAATATCACAATAAGTGTGTACATGAGTCACTCCAGAATTAAATTATAAAATAAATGCCAAATTGTAAATAAATGTGTGTACCTGTCAGGGTCTTCATCCATTTGGAAGTCAAGACTCTGGCTGTTAGATCACACGACATTTTAGGATATTGACCCGTTTTAGGAATCATTTACAGTTTTTGTGTGCTCGTCTTACTGGACAAGGGCGTCCAATGTGTCCTCCACATCACCCTTGCGCTTCCTTGGCAACTCGCCGGCAGGCGGCAAAGTGTTGGCTTGGCTCGGCCCTTCCTCCTCCGCGTTGCGACCTAGCAAACACACACATACGCACAAACCTTGAGTCAGCCTCCCGCTTCTATTATTAGCGAATGGAAGCGACAAAAATAAAAATGAAGTGGCAAAGAAGCCCAAATGAATTTGGACACATAATTGAAGGACCATGAGCAGGATTACATTTATGTTTTTTAAGTTTAAATGTAAATGTAGTGAACCTAAGTACAGTTCAGTTAAATACAACTGAACTATACTTGGGCAGTGATTCATTTGTCTGCCACTAGAGGGAGCCCATGTACAACACTGAGAATCACTGCATTGCTGGTAAAATAGTAATTACTATAAAAATCTTGCTAGTCTCAACTATGTGTCAATCTTAAAGGCACGTGAAGGTAAATTGGATTTGGGGCTATCATTTTTCCTAAATCTTATATAAGGTTGTAATACTGACCTACTTTGCTCGGCCCGACTCATTTTTTTTAGAAAAGTCTTGATAAGTGACGGAAACGTCGACCTTCACTGACCCACATTTAGTTTTTTTTCCACTTCATTTTGCACCAACCCTTCAACCAATATAGCACCGATTATTTTCATTTTCACTATAACTATTGACATAATTTTCATTAATCCCTTCTGGGGATTTTTTTGGGTCATCAGTGACGCAAAACGGGGAACGTGGGAGCTGGCTGGCTCACTCTCTTCCGCCCACGACACTCGCTCACATCGTTTTCTCGGGCCCTGCTCTGCGTCATCGTTTGGCTCGAACGCGGGCCAGGTGCAAACGTGCCATCGGGACGAGCTGCCATGTTGTGAGTCATGCAGCGAATGCGACACGAGAGAGGGGACCCGAATAAACAAAGCAAAACACAAAGGAGCATGCATGATATGAGCTTTATCTTGTGGATTAGTGCATCTCACATGAATAACTATGAGGTATTTGGGACTGGGAATCAAATGAAACGCTGTCGCAGAACTTTTTTTCGTCCAGATAAAATGCACCTATTTTTGGCAACATAAATATTTTGCTTCCTGGTATCATTAAAAGGGCATTATAAAATAATTTCAACATGTTTTTACTGCCCTCCCAGCTGTTATTAACTAAGAGACCCACTGGTGTGTGCGTGTCCTTTTACTAAATGCAGCTTTAAGCCTCGACACAAAGTACAGTATGTTCTAGGTTATTTCTAGATAACACAACGACTCTCCAAAGCCCTCCTACGTGTCAAAAAGTCATGCAAAAACTTTTATTTTTAAATCACTTGTGCTCAGAGGTCACAAAAGTGACTAAGAGTACACTTAAGCCTTTTGAACACAGGAAAAATAAGGCCCAAAAACCTCAGCAAAATATTTAAAAAGTAATTCTCTTTTGTTTCACATATTTTAACATTTAACAACGTAGAGATAATAAAATATATTCTCAAAATAGGAGTATTTATTGAGTTAGACAAGAAAATAATGACACATTTAATATCGTTTCTCAATTCTGTCGACCTCTGTTGGTGAAAACGAGGAAGTGCCGCTCCACTGATCTACTGACCCACTTTTTCTCGTGCCCGCACGTGAAATGTTTAAGCTCCTCGCGGACAGTTAAATCAAAGTAAAAACAAATAGATTCGACAGATAAGCACGATAGACATTAAAAGATTCCCAAAGGCAGATATATCATATGTAGACATCTATTAAGGACGTTATGTCGTCATGGTTACAATCACGTGCCGACGTGAGGTATGTCGGACAAGCAAGGCCATCCTCCCTCCCGCCCAACTGTATGATGCGTTCCAGGACTGCTAGGAAGTCGGAAAATTCCGTTTTAGAACTTTCAAAGAATGCATTGTTGTCGTTTAAAATTAAGGAAAGCAGATAAATAATTTAACTCTTTACATTTTTTCTCTTTATGACGCTGGGGGAAACGAGTGATGCAGTTTACTAAAGTTAATTTCAGACGTCCGAGTGCTCTGGAACGCAGCACAAAGACAAGCTTGTAGTACGAAATACTGAATGGGAAATCTTACCGGTGTTTTTGTTCTCGTTTTATTTTTATTTGACGCAGACGGAGTCCAACTAAAATTAACATATTAATTTAAAAAAAAAGTAGGCTATGGCGTTACTAAAGTTCCCTGCTGCCCAAAATAATTAAATTTATTTACATGAACGTCTTAAATCTTGACACTTTGTCAATTAAAACTATGCCAAAGTGTTTAAAAACTATATCATGAGTCATAAATCACGCCAAGCTAATGTATTTGTAAATTCATAGGTGCTCCTTACCTGCCAAGCGGTCCGCGGTCCCCCCGGAGCCTCCGTCCGACATGGCCGAGCAATAGGAGCCGATGTCCGGGTGAAGGCTTTACGGTGCACCGCGGCGCATGTGGAGGAGCCGAGCGAGAGAGGAGGGAGCCGCGAAAAGCCGGCGACTTGTATAATTGACTTCATTTTTGTCTTCCCCTCCCACTCTTTCTTGCGTGTGTGCGTGTGGATTTTTTTTTCTGACAAAGGAGGCGGAGTGGGTGTGGGGTGAGGTCGAGAAGGACAGAAACGTGAGGGACAGGACAGCCGCGTAAACGAAGCGTGCGACAATTTTCACCCGTTTTTTTCCGCTTTCATTCATCCCCATTGTGATGACGTCACCGCCGTGCCATTGATTCCATACTCTAGCATCATTTTAATACCAATCGTTTTGTTCCACAAGTGAACATTCTCTTACTTTTTTAGGAGTTCCATAAATGCAATTTTTAAAAGCCTACGTACTGATTTATTACTGATAATCATTTAAGTGTATTTAAAGTTGATTTAGTTCTCCAAATTATTTGGCGTGACCTGATATGCCACGGCTGTGTTTACGTGCCTGCAGATCTTCGTCGAAAGCAGCCTCGCGGAAGTAAGAGGTCTCACTCTGCCCTTTCTCCAGTCAAAAAAATCGTGCCATGATTCATAAGCATTTTTTATTTCCTTGATTCTTTTTCTATCTTATATCAAACCAACGTTGTTCTCTAAGTCCTTCCCGTCCTTTAATAAGTTAATTGAAAAAATGTTTAAACCTATTTTTAGGCCTACACTGTAAGATATTCATAGAGGATTACGCATTCTCCAGTATGATCATCACATACCTATCTTTGATTTAAGATAAACTACATTCATTATTAGCACACTGGGACAAAAAAAAAAAATCAGCTTTTAATTGTATTTGAAAAAAAGTCAAAGCGATTAGTTATCTTTTCATTAGAGGATCTTGGTGGCTCACCTACATCGCGTAATTTGAGACCTTTGTACGAGACTTTACATAAGAGCATCGGCTGCACGTGCCGGTCGGGCACGTGTTGACCTATATATGATATAACTTGTATAACTTTGACTCGTTAACCCATTTAAAGGGAAGGGGGTCTGGAGAAAGTACTACGGCGTCACGTTCGCCAGTGGAAAAGACATCATCATCACCATTTTCGTGCAATGTAGATGATTAGAATCCATGTTGAGCTATTTGGACTGCGCGACGTCATTTTATGAACAGCAAAAGAAAAATGGAAACATGCAATGAAACAATGATTTGCTATTACTCACCGTGGAAGAATGTCAGATTTGAAATTCAGTTCAAGGCTATGACGAACTTGATATTCAATTAACAATGTCCTCTAATTATGCGTCTAATAATTAGTTTACTTTATTAGTGCAAAGTGAAAATTATTTTTGTATTAATTAAATTATTTTGTCCTGTGTGTGTGATTCTACTACAATACATGAAACATAACATTACCACCAAAATGTTTTGCATAAAAAAAATTATTGATAGTTTATTCAAGCACTTATTTATCCTGAGTTCAACGTTTTTTGTGAAACAAAACAAAAATCCCTTTAAATTGAATAGTTACACTAACACCTGTTAGTATATTTGTAGTCAAAATATACTTGTTAGCATGTAATAGCGTATTTATACTAAAAAAGAAACTCAATGCATTCATTGTTTTTTTTTATTATTTTGCCATGTTGTCGACATAAAAAGTTACCATGTGAATATATGACTAGCATTTCCCCTGTGACCTTTTTCACCGAGCTACAAGAGATAGAATACAAACACGTCATCACATAACCCAACAAAACTGTCCTGACTTTTCATGGTTACTTTTTTTTCTTTTTATAAGCACCTAACACAAAATGAGACTAGTTTGGTCCCACTACAGTAACAAGGTTTTATTAACATTTGTACTCCTCTAGGTCCTTTTTTTTTTACTCATCACAATAATTCATACTGTCCTGTATATCCCATATAATTTTTTTATCGTATGCGTTCAAGGAACAACACTGAACAAATGACAAAAAAAATTAACACACTAGCTTTTCAATCACAAATGACACTTTGGGGCCATTTTTTTTTCTGTGTACTCATTTTTGTTGCCAGTGTTTCGATAGTAATGGCTGTGTAATGAGTTAATTTACACAAGTGTCATTTTTCCAGTGTTACTCCATTAAAATAGTCTTTAAGAATCAACTTTGTGTTTATAAGTGACCTAAAAAATATGTAACTTAGTATTCTAATTATATTCAAAGGGAGTAAAATACAAGGATTAAGATTTGATCCAGACACATACAAATAATAAATAACGCTAAAATATACAAATTGTAATTTATACATAAACTACACTAACATTTCAACAGAATGACGAAGTCCTCCATTTTTTCTGCAGCAGTAGCACCACCGTGTGGTGTAAATGGGAACAACTTTTTTTTTTTCCCCAAGACAGTGATTTTTAACACTCTGGAGGTGTGTGGGATTGTTGATGTGATTTATGTTAAGGTAGTTTGAGGTTAAGTGCATCAAGCATGAGCTACATCTGGATTCACGGTCATGTGATGATCTTTGGTAGCTTTTTTTTTTCTTCTTGTACGAGCTGTGCAACTTGAAGCAGAAGTCAAAGGTTAATATAAAAAAAAAGGATGCATATGGAGTGTCAAAAATGAAGATATTTCCACTGTGTTCTAATTGAACGCAACATACACAAGGCATCTTTGTCATCTACTGTTTGCTTTGACACACATTTTTTTATGAGGATGATTTCTTATCAATGCCATAAAAATACCGTCATTTCCCTCAAGCAACAGCTGCATCAACTTTATTGCTTCGTTTTGCCTGACCTAAAATCTATATTCCCTCATACTTTTGACTTATTTTACTTTCCAGACAGTTTCATCGACTTTTCCGCCCCCACAAGATTAATAACATTGATACAATATTATTGACCAGTTATATGCAAAGGCACTTCGAAGAAGGAAGTGAATTGATTGGACCTCGTCTGATTCGAATTCAAAGTCAAAGTGGGCGGCCATATTGTGGAGATAGATAAAGCCTGTAAAAGGGAAGTGACACATTACACACTTTATATTGGGGGGGTGTCATCGAAATCAGCACGAGGAAGATCCCAGCATGAGTTGTTCCGCTTTTTGGGTGATAATAAAATATGAAATAATGGAATTACACCCCGGGTTCCTTAAAGCTACTGCTGTTTCTTCAAGCTTTTTTTTATTTACCCTGTAACACCTAAAGACTTACCCTTACACATTCGGAGGCAACTAACTACACAACTAACATATATCAAATGGATTAGTAGTGTTTTTTTGTTTTTTTTTTAAACACGTTTCCTGAGATACATTTAACACAAATGAGAAATACCCTATTTCCTCAAATTGTGGGCTTGAAAAGAGAAATTATCCGGGTTAACTACTGTAATCTATGGATAATGAAAATTAAAGACTGCCACAAGGTGGCGACAAAGCACCACTTTTGTATTGCACAGTGCTTTGCCTGGTCAAATAGAAGGTTCGTCATTTCAGTGCAGTCAGTTTGCATAAAAATGCCACAAGATTGCGTCAAAGTACTACTTTTATATTAGATCACGCTTTGAAAAAGTCATTTTTGTAAACAATGAATTTTACATTTGCATTTTTGTGAGTCAATTGAACCAAGCTCATCATTAGTGATGATTTATTTAGTTATTTTTTAAATGTCCTTTGGGTGCATACCTGTACATTACTAGTTATTTTAACCAATCCTAAATATAGTTGAGTCTACTGAAGCGAAGTCCACAACTTGAGGAAATGCACTATCGTGGATGGACGAGCATAAAACTCATGCTGAAACCTTCCGTAGTGCGACGGCAGCTTACGTTCAGTAGCGAGTACTTAGTTTTGAATACGACCTTGTTCCTAGCGACCAGTGTTCAAACTATTAAGCAGTAATTGGCACGCCGGTTCGCGCGTAGCATACAATGCAAACCCACCAGAGGTAACGTGGTAACTTAATTGTTGGCGGCAGAGCAGAGCTTAAGAACTTGGTGGGAGGGGCAAGGGCGGTTACACTGAGGGGCGGTTCGGCCTTCAGCACCAGCGGGGGCGTCCGAGAGCCCGACCCTGTTACATCCGTGAATGTCTTTTTTTTTTTATACTCCCTGTTAGAGGCTGTCAAGCCTTCCCTGGCTTTATATATGTAGGGATGGTCCCTCGTTGAGTCAGGCCCTCGAAGCGTTTGTAAGTATAGTTGAGGAACACCCAATCCTTGGACTTGAAGTCTGGTTCTGTGGTGTTGGCTGGGGGGGAGAAATGGAAGCATTGAAGCAGCGGCAGAGTTATTCGAAAAATAATATGGGGAAATGTTTCAGACCTGGCTGGAGGATATCCGATTCCGGGAACTCGTCAAAATTGGACGTGTCGTCGATGCTTTTTATTTCGATGGAAATGGCTGCGGGACGCTCTCTGTTGGGAATTGTATTCATATTTAGAAAAAAAAAAAAAGGGGGGGGGTGTATTAATGAAATCAAAACATACCTGATGTGCTCCCAGTCCACAGGCTCAAAGAACTGATGGCTTTTGATCTCCTCCACGCTGCCTGCCCCAACTCTGTTTTCAGCATCGGTGCAATACCTGAAGCCCAAAAAAACCCATCACATTGCATTTCCTGATTATAAAATAAATTTTAAAGACGTCACATACCTCAGTATCATGTCCTTAGCTCTTTCCGAAATGGGGACTTCAGGTGGAAACACAAGAGTCTCCTTCCAGTTCATCACTTTCCTGTAGGTCTCCTGCGGCGTCTCCGAGCAAAATGGCGGATAGCCTGAAGAGAACCTTTTTTTAAACACGTCTTTGCCCGTGGATGCAAAATATACACGCTTTACCTATTAGCATCTCATACATGATGACCCCCAGGGACCACCAGTCACACAGCTTGTTATAGCCCGTCTGCATGAAGACTTCGGGGGCGATGTAGTCCGGCGTGCCCACTGTGGAATAAGCCTGAAAATTACAAGCCACGTTAGCATTTAGCATTTTTTTCCTCTGGCTATATTAAATGACCAACAGGGGGCACTACAGCATCAGAAAACATTTACCAGCTGTCTCCGGTTCTTCTTCCAGGTTTCTGCTTTCCGCTTGGAGTTCATGTTTTGGAAGGCTGCAGAAACATAAAAAATACATCAATTACAAAACCTTCCACTTCAATCAAAATATCAAAATGAGAAGTGTGATACTGACAAAAGTCACTGGGTGGGTTGTGTGTGAGGTTTCTGTAAAATTCTGTCCGGTGGGCTTTCTTCAGTCCGGTACACAAGCCAAAATCAGATAACTTCACATGTCCCTGTTAGGGAAAAAAAAAAAAAAAAAGATGAGCGCAAACTTGTTGAACGACATGCCGTCAGATCTCAGATATGAGCAGAAACTCACCCGTGAGTCGAGCAGCAGATTGTCCGGTTTGATATCTCGGTGGATGAAGCCCAGTTGGTGGATGGAGTCGATGGCCAGGACCGTCTCGGCGATGTAGAATTGGGTGGCCTCTTCAGACAGGGTGTCCTTCTTCATCAGTAGTGTCATCATGTCGCCTAGCAACCAGTAGGTAATGTTTTATTTCCCGTGCATTGAAGGTGTGAGCGTAAGACGCACCTCCGGGAAGAAATTCCATGATGAGGTAGAGGTTCCTCTTGTCTTGGAAGCTGTAGAACATCTTCACCACCCATGCACCATCTGCCTCCACGAGAATGTCCCTCTCGGCCCGGATGTGAGCCACCTGCTCTTTCTCCAGCATGTCTGCTTTTCGTAAAATCTTCATGGCGTAAATGTGCCCGGTGTCCTTTTTCTGCACCAAACGTACCTGGACAGAAAAGCACGATCAACAAACTAAACAAAAAAAAAAAATGTTTTCCATCATACCTCTCCAAAAGCACCACGCCCGATGACCTTAAGCGACTCAAAGTCATCCAAACCCAGCCGCGTCCTCTTCAGCCTCAGAAATTCCGTCTCCTTGCGAGCATGCTGCGAACGCCGCATCACTTTCTGCCAACACAGAAAATATCGATGGCAAATATTATTTTTCATCTAAAATATCTAAAGCATCTTTTCACAGCTGTACCTCCTCATCTGGCAAGCCCTCGTCATCCATGGCCTTCTCCAGCTTCTTCTGCCTAGCAACAGAAATTAAATAGTGAGACTTGGGCCTGGAAATTGTTTTTAATTTAAAGCAGAAAAAAAATTATCTCGCCTCGTCTCACGCTCCTCGTGCTGGGTGAGCAGCGTGCTGTAGAAGTTCTCCAACGTCAGTTTGGCAACAGTCACCCGCTCACGGGTGTGGTTGCTCATGGAGAGGGCGGCTGCCGTCCCTCCAGTCATGGCCATGCTATCCTGTGGCAAAAACACAGAAAGAAAAGATGTCAGTCTTTACAAGAATGTGGTAAAGAAGGAAGCGGGGCGAGGGCATACATCATCAAAACTTTTTTGCCAGGATGCCAGTAGAAAAGTATATCTTGATTAGATCATAGAGATTAAAAAAAAAAAAACCTCTGTGGGGCTGAGATAAGAGGCAGTATTTGGTCTAGACGGGGCCACAACAATCGGCCAAAAACAAGACACTTCCTGATTTGCTTGGAAGGAAAAAAAAATAAATCAGTGACGCTTGAATGGGGAAGTTTGTGTTGAGGGGTTAATGGGACGCAGTTGTGCTGCTTTACCTGCCCAAAAGAAAATATTTAAAACATTTGGTGTGACGTATCCATGCCATACATAGTGCAGACAAGAGGCCGACTCATGCACACACTCCACCCTTAAAAGGACTTTAAAGAGACCTGCCAGGAAACTTTCCATCCCTGAATGAAAGAGTCCAGTCATGACACTAAGGAGAGGAATGGGCTGCACTCACACGAGTTAAAAAAAAAAAAAAACACGAGTTGGAGGAAAAAAAAAAAAAGCAGGATAGAGCAGAAATCCTCATTATTGCATTTATTTGCAAATACATAAAATCATCAACTGTAATCTTTTTTTTAATTACAAGGCTGTATACAGTATTATATTTGTTTAATTGTATTATTATAGTAATATATTACATTGGTAGAATTTCTGAAGGAAGCAAGGAAGGAAAACACGTCAAGGGATTGAAAAAAAAATGCCTATGTAAAATAATAAAAACATTTTAATCCACCACGCACGTACAGAGATATAATATAGTTCGCTACTGGTATTGATGACTTTTTTATTTTCAAAGATAAATAAATATTTAAAGGGTTATCTCATGCCTGTTATATTCCGTTTGCGCCAGACTAACAGGTTCCATTAGCAAACAGAGTAAAAATAGCCAGTGCTTTTTAAAATAACATGGGCTCAACCTACCTCCGTGTCCTGCTCCAGAGTCGATTATTGTCTGGGCACCAGCCCCACGAACCAGGAGAAAATAAAATAAATGGAGTTAAAGCGTCTTTTCTGCCTAAAATGTAGGCAGAAAAGGCTGGAGGCTCCAATTATTAAGCTAACTGTCACCCTTAACGGGAACGCCACTATACACAGTAAACACAGCTGATATCAAAAACAAAACATGGCTCATTTCCTCAGCCGAAGAAAGAAGGAAAACATCCAATTATATTTTAAAAAATAAAATATCTTCATTTGTCACCCTCTGGTTTCTGAATATGGCGGCTGATCTGTCTTTAAGGTGCAAAATTGGGAAAAGGTAGCTTAGGTTTCCTCGGACCGTCGGACTCATCGGTCGCTGCAGTTACGCAATGGCGTAGCTTTGGAGTGACGTCAAGTCACGCCAATCAGCGGCAGAGAAAATGTAAACGGCCAATCACGCGGGGAGGATTTTGGAGGATGAAATGCGCTCCAGCCAATAGGAAGCTGGGATCCGCCCCTTCGTTTGGACGCAGATTCATCAGACTCTTTTGCGCGAATGAAAGAAGTCACTGTTTCCAATGATTTTATTCTTGTTTAACTATTATTATTATTTTTACATAAAACAATGAATTAAATTAGACATTTTTATTGAAAATATAGTTCCATCCTTCTACTTACAAAGCAATTGAGGACAATAAAAGGTCATTTTAGAGTTTTACGTTCTTGACTTTAAAATGGAAAACGTGAAAATGACGTAACGAGCCATAAATGGCTTAGGAAAAGTCTATATTTGGGCAACTTCTTTTTTTTTAATGAAAGAGCAATGATGTCAGTATGCATGGATGAGGGGGATGTGGGCGTGACTTGCTGACACTTTATTTTGGGTGTGGTGCTAAGCACAGAAGGCTTTTTTAAAAGTCGAACGTCAACATTGGCCACCGAGCTGTGACGTGCCTTCTATTTTTAGTTTTTTGGGCCAATAAACTCTGTCGCCTCTTAATGTGTTGTTATTGAAGGTGCCCCAAACATGATCCACATCACTCTTCTCCTTTTCCAGCTTGACATTTTCCCAAAGCTATTTAAGTACTGCAAATAAAATCTAAAGAAAATGCCAATTCCTATTTTAAACGTTTTAAACGTAAACATTTGCTTGCATGCTACAAACTACAGGAACACATTTGTATAAACAACTGTTTAGTCAAACTTTATTGACCAAAAATGGCCATTAGAGCATAGCATCAGTTCGTGGTCATAAATATTTACAAAATCAATATAGAAAACATACAAAAAATGAACTGCAGCCAGACTATTTTTTTTCAAACCCAAGTAAACAAGTCTACCAGTGTGAAGTGATCAAATATGGCTTTTTTTTTTTTTTTTTCACCCGACAGACAGATCCAGCATGGGTTTTGAGGCTCGTGGCTGAGTGTTATAAATAATACGGTAAGTAAGATGTGAAAAAAGATGGCAGGTCAGGATTCAGCAGGCGAAGTCTGGCTGGGGGCGCCATTGCGGGTGCGCAGCTGAGATTGTGCAATGTCCGCCAGGGCACTCTGAATCTTCTCCAGCAGCATGTCACCCCGGGTGACCACCTCTTTCAGACGGGCCGCCGCCTCGTGGTTCTCCTCCTCCAGTTGCCGCAGACTGGCCGCCTGGTGAATAGAAGCACAATCGTGTCACAATCTCGATTTGTATTATTGTATGTGTTAACCACTAACCTGCAGAGCTGCCGTGGACTCCTCGCTCGGCAAAGAATCAATTAGCACGTCCACATCTTTAGCTGTCCTGGCAATGAGGGCTGCAAACAGCTGAGCGTATTCTAAATGTAGAATGACATTTGTTCATTGTTTGAGTAAAGCGAAACTTATTTAGTAAGCATTTAACTATGCAAGGTTATTTATAACTGAGAAGTGATGAAGGGCAATACACTATAATTACTTTATTTTTTGAGTGTTTAAATATTTTATTAACTATGTTTCACTTTTGCTTAGTCTGTTATCCGATTGCATAGAAATGCAGAAGTTAATAAAGGTAATGGAGAACTTTTAGAAATAAAGCACCTTCAGTTTGGTTTGCAGGCTGATCGTTGTTTATCGACGTCTGAATGTTACTGAACGAGGCAGGCGGAGCACACTGTTGCAGGACACCGATGGCGTTACAAAACTGATCTGCAAGCTTCAAACACAACCGCATGGGTTATTAAAACACCTTTCCGAATCGGGTATGGATCAGAAATATGCATAAAAGTTTAGGAATAGCATACCGAATTGACAGCATCTTGTAGCTGCGTTAGCCTATCCGCCATTTTTATTATCTTCTTCGTTTATTAGTGAGCGAAATTCAACTCGATAGTGCCATCGTGTGCTTCATCGTTTGTATTAAAAAATATATTTATTTATAGTAAATTATATCTGCAGTACTGTAGCAAAATACAGAACAATGCTTTATCATTATTTTCCATAATTTGACGATTTTTGTTAAGATTTTATGATTTGTATTTGTAATCACGCGAGATTCTACGAGACGTGCGTGCTGCCATTAAATTCCGAAGAGTTGACGATACTTGATAACATTTAGTTGGTTATAATCCCAGTTAATCATTTTAAGACTGTTTTTCAACAACGAACCAACTCTGTAAACCGTGCCACCGCGACGCGACTTTATTTTTAACGTGATAACTTGGAATAAAACGAGGAGGCACCATTTTTGACCTATTTATGTGGACGAGGTTGTGGCTGTAGCTAATGCTAGCTACCAAATATCAACAGGAAGTAGCAACCGAGCTAAAAGCTAATGTCTTGCACTTTGAGCTCTCCAGGTAATATCGATGTTGTTGATTCCACCGAGTTAGAAACTGTAGTGTTGTATTCTTCTCGGTCTAGTAATAGATCGCCTCGTTTATATATCAGATTTCTTCAATTTGCGCCACTCTTGGTTCCTAATAGTGTGTTTGTATCTTTTCAGACATGAATTGTACTTTGGAAAAAGTCCTGGCCGATGCCAAATCGTTGGTCGAACGGCTCCGTAACCATGACAACGCTGCAGAGCTGTTAATTGAACAGACAACATTTTTAAATAAGCGTGTGGATGCCATGCAGCAGGTAGGGTGTTTTGTTGAAGGAATTTTGAGTGATTAATCATTTTTAATTTGTTTTTATTTACCAGTATCAAGTAGAGATCGACACACTCAACCAGGTTGCACGTCATCGGCCTCGATCCAGTCTGATCCTGGGCATCCAACAGGAAAATCGTCAAATTAGAGCTCTCCAGATGGAAAACAAAGGTTTACATGGAAAAGAGTAAGCCATTTTATAACTTTTGTTTTAACTAATCCTGCTCTTACTATCTGTGCAGAGCTACGGACATCATTGGAGGAACATCAGTCGGCGCTGGGGCTCATCATGAACAAATACAAAGAGCAGAGGTCCAGGCTGCTCATGGCCAGGAACCGAGATGACCCCACCATTGTGACACAACTGAAGGAACAGCACACAACAGTCAGTTCAAACTGAATTAACCTCGCACTAGCCAGACGACTCATAATTTGATTTCCCTTCACAGGAGCTGCAAGCGCACGCTGACAAAATCAACGAGATGGCCTCTGTGATGAGGAAAGCCATCGAGGTGGATGAGGGGCTGCTATGTCAAGATGAAGAAAGGATTAAACGGCTCGAGGTAAAAGCGAAGGACCGTTTCTCTCTTTAAAAGCTAATTAATAGCATCATCATCATGTTTCTGTGCCGTAGCTGGAGAACAAAGGACTGAGAGAACTGCTCGGAATCAGTCGCGAAGCCTTCCTGATCCTGAAGAGAGAAGACCCATCAGAAGCCATGTCACTCTCACCGCCGCCACTGACCAACACTGAAGCCACCTTACAAAAAAGCTAACTGGACTTCCTATCCACGCTTCCACGTCTTTGGGATGCACCAATTTTCCTCCATGGTTCCACCATCAATCACCCTGTGCATGCCTACTGTATCACCCTCCTCCAGAGCTGCAATTGAACAATCACTTGTCATTTCTTTTCTTTTTTTTTTAGCTTGGCCAGTGTGGCAAGTGAAGTCTGTGGCACTTGCAATAACTTGAAAGTGTGCGTGAGATTTGAAAAAAATTGTGTGAGCTAAAATAAATATGATTATCAAACACAGTATTTATTTTATTTTATCCACTGCTTTGGTTGACAGACAATAACACAAGCAAATTGAAGTGATAATCTGCCTTAATAAATCTGAATAGTGAAATAAATAAACGTTCTACATTAAAACCACAGTAATAAATATTTTTAACTATTTAAATCAAAATAAAATTTAAATGCAAAATTTCGATGTAGATATGTGACTTCACGATGCATACGTTTTTAATGTCATTGAATAGGCTGATATGTGGACAATAAAAATAAATTATGTTTTTAAAATATTCAGTTGCATTTATTTAGCTGTCGCGTATTATTCATTAAATGTGTCCATTTTGATCATTTACTTATTAAACAAAAATAGTGGGCGTTTTGAAGCAAAGTATCGCGCGACTTCACAAATCTCGCACAGGGCGCCTTCACAGACCTCCGCGAGAGTCGAAGACGGGGCGAGCGAGCAGAACACTGAAGTTGTGTCACTCAGAAAAGCATGTCGCCTTTTCGCCCGCGGGGACTTTCATTAGAAAAACATAGACGAGTTCGAGGTTACAAATGACTGACGGGAGCTTTTGTGAAACTTATCGGAGTCGATAAAGGAGATAAACAATGTCTCGGTGGATCTTCTGGCTGTTGTGTTTAATATGTGAAGTTCAAGCTCAGGAAGAAAGTAAGTACAGTATAATAACGCTTTTACTTATTTACAAGAAATATAATCTATAAATAAATGGAGAAAGTGATTTGTTGTAAAGAGTCCTATTGTGTTGTTTTCTTAAGATTTAAAATGATTTTTTAAATTAAATGTGCTGGTTTTTAACATATTAACAATATCTATCGTGATTGATTATTAACGTTATGTGACCCCGTACTTTATAACAACAGTGTATAAATACTTTTTTTTCCCCACAGCAGTATAAACAGGTGTTTATAAAGGTTAAAGTCTCCCCTCACACGACTCACGTGCTTCCACTTAAATCAGAAGTAAAAATATAAAGCTGCCATATATTAGATACAAAGTCACTTGTCTAAGTGTGTATATTAAAAAAAAAAAAAAGTCAAATGTTTTGATTTCAGATATGCTAGCTCAGTCTCCTTAGGAGAAATGAAAAATCAATGAGCTATGATTACAAGGAATTAACACAAACTCAACCTCATTCAACCCCAAAGGAACTTAATGTAATATAAGATGTGGACTCAGTCCAATAGAGGTTTGCCGCAGATGAAATTAACAGTCTCATTTTTTTCCACAGTTAATCTGAATAAAGTTTGAGTCGGATACGGACAATGTGATTGTCACGACTTCTCTCTTGTGACAGACCGGGTGGTTTTCCAGCCGGGAGCTTTTCAGAATGTCAGCGTGTCGGGGAACGAGACGCTGCAGGCCGTCGCCACCAGGATCCCCGCCGAGGTCGCCTATGTCACCGTGCAGTTCCACACGCAACGTCACAACGTTACGCTCTCCTATAGCACCGTAAGACTCCCCCCCCAATAGAATCCCAACGAACAAAGTACGCCTTTTCACAAACAAAGCTCGTCTTCTTCTGGTAACAAACGGTCACATGCCGAGAAGGAAGAAAGAACAGCGCTGGCTGTCTTCCAGTGTTGTCCTTTCTTTGCAAGGTCACGTTTCTATTTTTCGGGTTAGGATATTTGTCATAACAACACCCGTCAGATAAAATCACATCAGAAAATGATCAGGCATGACTCTTGCGTCATCTCCCAGATGATTAAGAGCGCAACGGTCACAACAGGGCGAGACCCAGAAACCTTCCCAAGACTGGTATATTTATTTTTTTGGGGGTCAAAGGAAAACAAGTTTAGAAACGTATGCAGATGCAAATGAAGAGTGGATTTTAAAAGTAGCAGTTAAGCTCATTTGTAAGAGTTGTCATTATTTCATAATCATTTGAAATTGAGCCGTGGTAAATGCGTTAATCCATCTTTAATTTGAAAAATAATCCATTTTTCTGTTATGGGTCATACCAAACCATTTGAGGGTTATTTTTTAGTCCAAAGCGAATGAGAAAAGAATTTCTTGTGACTTGTAACCGCTTAGTACCGCTGTGTCGCATTGGATAAATTCAGCGTAGACCAGATCAAATGGGAATTTTCCGTCTGTTGTTGTGTTGCCAAAACAAGGCAAGCTCTGTACAAAGGCGGGATTGTGATAATCGCCGCTGCGGATTTATCGCTAAAATATGCAAATTTGATTTGAACTCGAGACTTAAAGGATCGATAGACCTTAATTTGTGTATTTTTACTATTATTTGGGTTCTTTTTTGTCTTGGATTTTAAATGTGAACAAAGACGTCTGCCATCTAGTGGCGGATGGTGATATTACAACTTTTTGAGTTTCTGTTTAGACCCCAGTGCTTGGTTTGTCATCAACGGCAGCGGACACAGGCATCCTGTTACCTCTCCTGCCGGGACAAACGTCCTTCATTTTGTTCCTCTTCTCTGCCGACGGAAGCGCAGTCACAGGCACGGGCGTTATTCTGCCATTCTCCAGCACAGGTACGCTATCAATGATGACGCTCTTAAAAAAAAAAAGACAAAATAGTGTTGCATAAGATGTGAGGAAGTTGCATTTGCGCTTCTGCAAAAATCAAGGCTGAAGTTCTTTCATCATAAGATGAGGGGAGTCAGTTCATTTTGATTTTAGTTAGGGATTTTATTTTTATTTGGGGATTTTATTTTTATTTTGGATTTAATTTAAATTGTTTTTATTTATTTATTGATTTTAATAATTTATTTATTTTAATTTCTTTTTATATATTAGTTTGAATGTTTGCAGCTTCCTGCACAAGTCATCCTGACGTGTCACAACACCCCCCCCCCCCCTCCCTGTTTTAGACCCCATACCCGGAGGCTGTAACTTGGAGTTCAACCTGAACGTGGACCCCAACATCTACCTGCGCTACAACCTCTTTGAGACCACCATCCAATTCGCGCCAGCTAACCTGGGATACGCGAGGTAAGCTAGCAGCTGAGAGCTCACATGTGCGTCATGTTCTGCGGTGGTCTCGTGCTCAGCCGCCTCCTCTTCCGTTGTTAACGCCTTAAGTGATTTTGCGGTATTCGCTGCGGTTTCTCAAGAATGTCACAATTTTATTTGTCCACCAGGGGGGGCACTCCTCCATCCTGCGACACATCCACGGGGACAGAAACACGCTGGCGGCTGCAGTACGACGTTTATCAGTACTTCCTGCCTGAGAACGACTTTTCGGAGCCCAGCCTCTTCCGCGCCGTCCAGGCCGTGGCGGACGTGGACGGCATGACGGAGAGCGGGAAACTTGTACGGAAACCAGATTAATCACAAGAATTCCCCAACCACGGATTAAAGTCGTCTTCCCGTTACTTGCAGATTGTGACGCTGTCCTCGACAGAAATGACTACGGCTATTTTTAGCTCCATCCCCGGCCAGGGCGTTATTTACTCAGTCATCGTTCGAGACCCCGTCCTCAATACGTCGGCTTCCTACGTCCCGGTCCACACGTACGCTTGCAGCTTCAACTCCAAGTTGGACAGCTGTCAAACGCTGGGTATGACACAAAACTTTTTTTTGTTGGAATTCCTGAGGTTGTGTATTTACAATTTTTGGTCTTTTCAGGAAAGATAACCACAAAAGTTTTCTTTACCATCATCGGCTTAGCCGGGCTGTTCGTCTGCTTTTTTGGGCATCGATTCTTCAAATCTGGTGAGCGCTTTAACTTCACTTTATATTTAATTTGCCATTGACAAATGAGTTTGTTTTCCATATAGTAAGACGCCACTAGAGGGCGCCAAAGCTACAAATACTTGAACAATACTGTATTGGCAATATTGTCATGTGGTCTCCTGCATGTGATGTTGTATTATGTCCAAAATGAACCCATGATTAGCCATCCACTTGTCTCCAATGTGACATTTTTTTTTGTCTCGTCTGGAATATTGTGGATTTCTTAACAGCTCTTCCTCTCATACAGAGTTGTTTTGTATGGGCTTCAGCTTTTCCGCCTTCTTCTTCTTCGTCCTCATCACCAGGACCACCGGACTGGATTACGACAGTGAGTTGTTTCCGTCCATTCACGTCGTCGCCACGTTCTAAGCGTCTCGCTTTTCGCAGTCCGGCTGGCCGTGTCGACGGTGATCGGCGTGGTGGGCGGCGTCCTCCTGGTGATGAGCTGGTGGCGCTTCGGTTCTGTCTTCGCCTGCGTGGTGGTGGTGGGCCTGATGCTCGGATTCTTGCTCGCCGCCACCGTCCTCTTCACTCCCCTCGGTAGGAACTCATACTCAATTCCTCACAAGAGTTCAAACTCATGTTTGTATAATATCCAAACAATAGAGGACCAAGTACTGATCCGTGCGGAACTCCACTCAGGATTATATTTCATCTTCTTTCAGGTGACCTTGATGTGTTCAGGCGCTCCGACGCCGTTTTCTGGGTGACCTTCTGCAGCATCATGATCATGGTCCCGCTCTTCTTCATGCGTTGGCCCCGAGAGGTAACTGTGATGTCATGGCTGTGGGATTGGAGCGTTTCCATTGGCTCCTTCTCTCATCAGGGGAACATCACGACCTGCGGCGTCATCGGCGCCTACGCCGTCATCCTGGCGGTGAACGCTTACATCTACACCAGCCTCTCTTACATCACACTCAACATCCTCAAGCGCTTGCTCAACAACAACTTCAGCGCCGCGTTCACCGACGTGCCGTTCCAAACCATCGGTGAGTTCGTAAATGTCAACCGTTCTCTCGACAAATATTAAATTGGGTTTTCTTTTGTCTAGACTACATCATGATCACCGTCTGGGTGGTGCTGGGCTTCACCGGCATCGTCCTGCAGCTGTACCGGGAACGCACACGTCCTTTCTTCCCGCCCAGCCCGTACCTCATGTGGCTGCAGGAGCGCGAACGGCGCAAGACTAACGTGCTGGACCCGAGCCATCACTTCCCGCCGCTACCCAACCGCCTCCTGGCCAGAGCGCGGCAGCTCACCAGGCGGATGGAGCCGGCCGGAGAGCACACGCCGCTTTTGCTTTAGAGACCAGCCAACCACAGCTGGGTTGCGTTGGAGCGCCACGTCGTGTTGGACGTTCAAGTAGCGAGGAAGGTCATTCCGTGTCAAATCAATCAAGAACTTCAAACGGTGGAAGCTTTCGCATTCCGTCTTTTTCTTCCACTACACCTCAAATTTGGAAGGAAATCTGAGGGGTGAAGGTGTTTTACAAAGAATGACCCTCGTTGTTTTGTTGACTATGTACGAATCAAGAACAGCATTACTGAAAATGAACTGAAGGAAACCGAACGACAGAATAATAATAATAATGACATTGTAGGTTTTCATGCTTTGGTCACTGCACTCGTCTATTTGCACTATAACACAAAATAGCACATTTTGTATCAGCAGTCGCGGATGGTTTTAAAACTCTGGCTTAACCTTTCATTTAAATAAATACTTTAAAATGCACCAGTAAAAAAAAAAAGGTGAGTGAGTAAGAAAAACGGGCTAGTTGGGAACCGATGGGTGGGTGGGTGGTTAGGTAGGTAGGTAGGTAGGTAGGTAGGTAGGTAGGTAGGTAGGTAGGTAGGTAGGTAGGTAGATAGGTAGATAGATAGATAGATAGATAGATAGATAGATAGATAGATAGATAGATAGATAGATAGATAGATAGATAGATAGATAGATAGATAGATATGTTTCCTTTTTGAAGAGCCTTCGATTTATAAAAACACAAATTGTAGTCATCTTGTCGTGGTAACTGGCGCTTGCATGTGACGTGAAAAGCTCGACCTAATTTGATTGGAATTCTATTTGGATTGTATTTTGATGATCTTTTCTTTCATTGCTTTTTATTTGCTCTTGCATCATGGTTACTGTTTGTATTTCATTATGCTCAAAGCCATTCTTGTCACGTGCTGTATTTTTGAATTAAAAAAAAAAGATAAAACCCAAACACACATTCATTTGTAGAATGACTTGAAGGTCAACAAAGCATGCAGGGGAAACCTCTTGCCTTGTGACGACGGACAAGGGAGCGTCGTAATGAATCCCCTCTCCAATATTGTTACAAAAAAATCGTTTCGTTTCGAATTGTTTCCGAATGATGGCCTGTGCATTGCTTCCACAATCGTGTCCAAACGATTTCGGGCTTACGATGTGCACATCTCACGAAAGTAAAACAAGCCGCGCCACCATCGAGTGAAACCATCGAGGCTATTTCAGTGACGTTCCATTCCTTTATGGTCTTTGCGTGTGTCCACGATCGTCTCGTCATTGTGATTTTTTTTTTCCTCCCCCCCCCCTTAAAAAATGTCTGTCTCGGCTGTCTTTTTGGTAGCGACGATTTCTACGACTGCCACTACGACCGGCATATGGGCCACTTGAATGTCGAGGAGACGGCTCTGTATCTGCTCAGTGGAGTCGGAAAAGAATAAAAAGGATTCTGAATTCGGATTCGTCGTGACTCGAAACCGCAACAGCAGTTATGACAGACATTCCGTAAAGACTTCAAGGAGACGAGCAAGCAGCTGTATGGCGTAAGACAAAGGGGCTTCTAGACAAAGGGGCTTCTAGACGGTTCCGCGGCCGCTTTTGCTTTTGCGTACGACGTGTATCACGCACGCACGCACGCACTCATCATAAAGTTCCCAAATGCAGCCAATGAACGAGCAACAAATGTGCAAACTTTAAAGGCGCCTCTGAAGATGACGGCGATCGGGAGAGAGCGTTGTAGGAGTTCTTTCGGCTCGTTTGGTTCAGTGGATTCGCCTGCTCGCAGCGCTCCACGCAGCTCCAGCTCCAGCAGGTCCGAACGCTCCCTCCCTTCCTAGTCATCCTCGAAAGAAGATGAACTTCTCCAAGCTGCTGTGCTTGGTGCTCGTGTACAGCGAGCAATTTGGGCAAGGTAAGGCCGTTGAATTCAATGACGACGTTGCTGACCATTTTGCGCAAGCTTTTAGGCGCACGAATAAAAGTGGGCGCTCATGTTGGCGCAAGCCTTACTTGCTTTTTTCCCCTCTGCCACATCACTTTACTTAAACACTCACTCGAAAGAAGAAATTCGGATTGTTGTGAACAAATCGAAATGCAGTTTTCATTTTCAAACAGAACACGGCGTTGTTTTGAATCGAGATAGCGTGTTCCCTTGATTTCAAGGAAAGCCTATGTTTAAAAAAAAATAATAAATCCAAATCACTCATGCAAACTATTGGGAATGAATTCCGATGCTTGTTTGTCGAAACAACTACAGGGAGTCAGTCACAGGATACATTTTCCAACCCAACATGGCGTTTTTGGACCATTCCAATGCGTTACCTTGATTTCAAAGAAAACCTCTTGAAAACAAAACATTGCTAGCCACTTTCATTGCAATCGGTATATTTAGGATAGGCTAATAATCATCACATTTTGCATTTTCAAACCAAACGTCGTCGGAATATCTTCCCTTCCTTGGTTTTTGTTTGACGCAGCATTTCAAAGCGCCCATAGAAAACATTCAATTTGGTCGAACAAAGACAACAATTTACAATGGCAGCAAAGTTCATATTCAGAAGTGAAAATAGCGTCAAACTTTCTTTCCTCAAATGTGTACTTTGCACACAGACCAGACCAGAGTGGGTGATACTTTGCCCTCTTCTGCTTTTGTAGTGCTGGCGGACACGACACCAGAATGCACGGGCAACGCTGCTGGCACAGAAGTGCCGTGCAACGGCAAGAAGGGCGGATCGGTCAAATTGATAGTCAATTCACAAACCGCAGTCACCGAGTGGAAGAAGGGAAATGACGACGTCGACGCTACGAAGACTGCCAAATACACAGTGGGAAGTACACCACTACCAAGTTCTCTGACGATCCTGAACCTGGAAACACCTGACGACGGGGAGTACAAAACCAAAGGCCTACCAAACACACAGCAAAGCTTCAATGTCAAAGGTTAGATGTTGCAGGACAGCCGCTGGCCGCACGAAAGCTTCTTGCGCACCGTTTCCTTTGCATGTTTTAGGAATGTGGTGGGGGGCGGCGGGGGGGGGGGGGGGGGGAGGCACGCCCACAGGGACAACACGCACACACTCCACACAGGGAAAGTCTCTTATGCTCAGGAGTTGAAAAGTTGGAGAAAAATGTCCAAAATGTGACCAAAAACATCTCGGCCTCCTTTTCAAAGGGTCCACTTAGCGCCACAGTCTTTGCTCCGTGCGCACAGGCCAGAGTGAGTGATTCTGCTTTTCTTGTGCTGGCAGTGGTGGACTGCATCGGTGACACCATCACACCTGCGATATGCAAGGGCAAGAAGGGTGGCAGCATCAAGTTGGGGCTCAAAGACGGAACTGCCAACTCAATCACCTGGAAGAAGGGGAACGACCCCGTTGTGCCCGGTCCGAAGTACGAAGATCCAGTCAACGAGGCTACCCTGACGATCAAGAACCTGGACGACGTCGACGACGATGCAGAGTACACGGGCGGCTCAGATGAAAAGTTTTCCATCCAAGGTTTGATGTTGCAGGAAAGCCGCTCGCCCCGCGAAAGCTTCTTCTTGCGCACCATTTCTTTCCCATTTGATCACTTGTGCTTTTCTTGTGCTGGCAGTGGCGCCAGTCTGCAAGAGCAGCACTACCAGTTGCGTGGGCAAGCTGAGCAGAGACCTCGTATTGGAAGTCGAAGGCTCAGTTACATCGAAGGTCACCTGGACGAAGGACAACCAGCCTCTAACCGGTGGAAGATACGTCAAAAGCGGAGCAAACGACATTGAGCTGATGATCCTGAAGCTGGTAGCAACCGACAAGGGATCCTACACGGCGACCTACGGTACTGAGCCTAACAAAGAAACAAAGTCCTTCACTGTCAGCATTCCGGGTGAGTTTGATGTTGCAGGACAATCCACTCACTGGTAAGAGAGCCGAAAAGCTTTGATTTTGCATTTCATTGGCAGTGGAAACCCACCAATAAGCTAGCCCGTTCAGCAGCACTTTTTGTTTTACAAACTGCCCGCCCTCGCAGTACCGCGCGGCGAGTTCAAACGTTGCCAGCTGACCTTTTCCAATTGCCATTCTCTCATTCAGAAAACGACCCTGACCCTAACCCTAACCCAGCCGAGACCGTCAACAACGGGAAGAAAAACAATGACGGCAACAAGGGCAGCAGCAAGACAAACAGCACCATCACCGAAAAGCCGGCAACTAAGGACAAGGGAAGCGGCGGCGGCGGCGGCGGCGGCGGCGGCGTCCTGTCCTACTCACCTGCTCTGCTGGTGACAGTCACCCTGGTGCATCTGCTGCTTCAGCTGGCCGCCTAGAAGACAGCAAGCTGAAGGTGGAGGCAGAAAAAGCCAGCGCCAGCCAGCCAGCCATTGATTGGTCTCTCTGCATGCATTCTATCTACTACCATTGATTTGCCACCATAGGCGCATTTAGTCGTCGATTAAGCAAGCTTACATTTGCCACTGTAGGCGCATTTAGTTAGTAAGTTTTGGCGCAATTGATTAAGTTCATGGAGTTCGATTTGCTTTTCCTTTGATTGGTTGAACTCAATGCTGCTTTTTGCTGCTCGATTGTCTTTTTTCCATTCAATAAAGTGGTCAATCTTTGTTTTGAATGTCATTTTTTCCCTGCATTCAATAAAGTCGTCAAAAGAAGAGGAAAAAGGCTGAAGGAAATTGGGAGATGGAAATGTCTTTGCTTTCATGAAGAAAGCCTTACTAAGAATGATTGCAGCTCCCTCTCGCTAATATGACAGACCAAATAGCACGTTGGAAGAATTAAAGCATTGACAAGAATAATCAACGTACACGGAAACAAAAATTTGTATGAAATGATCCATCATGTATTTGGGAGGAGAAATCGATGCTAACAAAAAGACATCCAACCCAACTCATTACGAAACGACTCAAAAAAGCACAATGGCCGCGATTGTGGGCACGCACGCAAGCACATATATAGATTTTTGGAGTATTATTGGAGGAATCAAGTGTCTTGGTTTTTAATAAACACGTAGGCCTAGTACGCTACTGTCTATTGAGATTGTCTTCGATCAACATCCCAGCCTCATGGTGTTTAGGTGTCATTTAAGACTGCGATAAGAAGACATTGTCAAAATGTGTCTCTTCTTTCTTTCTTTTTTTAAAACAGACTATATCGGGTACATGCGCTCGCCTTTATAATTCCATCCGCAGTGTCAGTCATGCGACACAAACAAGTGTTTTTCTAGAAAAGAATCCACAGATATTTGCAACGTCAAAAAAGAGATCGAACAATAGATCGATTGATATGTATAAACCTGCGTGCCTTTTGACATTTGTAATCATCTTTAGCACAAAACAAAAACATCGCACAACGTCATTCACGTTTCTACTGGCGGCATTTGGGATACCCTGCAATGTTCCACAATTTCCGCAAGATGGCAGCACGTTACATTGAACCCTGCTGAGAGGGTGTAAAAAGGGAGCAGAATGTTGCAGTGACAGTTTGCGTCGCCCGACTTGGAAGTCAATTCATTCGCTTGCAGTGTTGCACAGTTTCCGCAAGATGGCAGCACGTTACATTGAACCCTATTGAGAACGTGTCAAAAGGGGCCAGACTTCGAATTGCATTCATTCCGGGAGTCGCTGATGTTTTCATTCAGCAGAATTGTTTCGATGAATAACCACTTGAATTGGAAATCAAACAAATCGACGTCGTATTTCGGACAAGGAGGAAATGTGTTCAAATGCACACACTTGAATTGATCCACCGCAAGAATTGAAAATGCAGTCGAGATGGATTTCCACCCGTTTATTAGAAAACAACCACGTCAAACAAACAGCTTCTGGGACAAGAGACAAGGTCAAAGTTCAGTGTGACAAACAGAGGTTTCTGTAAAGTGCCAAACACAAAGGGGGGGGGGGGGGGGAAGCATTGGAATCCTCTCTACTTAGGAATACAGACAAACATCACATGGAAAAGTAGAATTTCAACACACCAACATAAAAACGACAAAAAAAAAACCGTTTACGCACTCAAAGCGATGGCATGGCCTGACGAGAGGAAAAAAAAAAGTTTGATCAGTAGTTTATCCGTAACCTTTGCCTCCTTATAAAGTGTTTGTACACACTGTGCAAGTGTTTGTACACACTGTGCAAATTTCATTTGACAAAAAAAAAAAAAATAAAAATCATCCCCTTCACCCATCTCATACATTCGAATGCCAATCACCGGTTTGTGACGATGACAGAGGACTTGATCTCGATGTCGCTCTCCGTCACTCCCTGGAGAAATAAAATGGTTCCAGTTCCGGTTGCGTCGTTTAGAAACGACACGTATGACTTTGGTCGCCTTGTCTGCTTTCGAAGCTCACTTTGGACAAAGTCTCTCAGACCGTCGCGACTGCCGCGTGTGTAAAAATGTAAAGAGTCAAAGTAAGTGTTAAAGAGGAACCGTCGATTATTCCACCGCAAAGACGAGACCTAAAAACTGTCGCTCACTTTTGGATGAAAAATGTGGAATAGGCTCCAAACAAAAAAAAAAAAGGGCTGTCCAAACTACAGTCCGAGGGCCGCGTAATAAAACTTTTGGACACCCCTGCTACGGAGAATAAAATGGCAGTAGACTTGACTCAATAAGGGTTAGTTTGAAAGGAGCAGAAACAAGTGCAGATTTTTTTTTTTTCCCCCGAATTCACCAGCCTGCTGGTAAAGGCCCTTCCCATCAGGTCTTCGGCCTTCTTCGACAGTTCATTTCGAAATAAGGGTCTTCGCGCTTGCCTCTGTACTGAGGGATCTTCCTGCTGGTGCCGTGCTCCGGTTTCGCTATGACATCCGGGGTGGTCTTCGGTGGGGCCGAGACGAGAGTGGACTCGGCTTTGATGGTGTTCGTCAAAGCGGACGTTTTTTGTCCTGCCTTCTGGGTTGTGGTGGTGGTTTCTTTCTGGTTGGCTTTGGTGCTGGTGGTGAGGGCACCGTTGCCCCCAGGGTGTCGCCAAGGGGCAGCGGGACCTCGTTGGAAGGGGCTGGAATCCTTGGTCGGGGCCGGCACCTTGGTTTTGGCTGCGGTGTCTTTAACGGTTAGAGGTGAGGTGGATTCTGGCCTAGTTGGGGAGGCTTGCAGAACGGGCGTGGCCGCATTACGCGCTGCCGCCCGGACCCTCCTTGCTGTCTCGAGACGGAGGCGTGAGGCGGGGGAGCCGGGGCGGCGCTGCGCGAGGCGGGTGCGCTGGCCGGTGCCCGTCGGGGGTCGGGCATCTTTCGGGGCGGTGGCAGGGCGTGGCATGGCGATGGGACTGGATGGTTTGGGGCATTTGGAAGAAGGCTCGGGGCAGACAGGACTCCTCGGCTGAGAAGCGGGGATTCGAGTGGGCGGTCGAAGCCTCGCTCTGGATGCAGCGTATGGTTCTGCTTGGGGCGTCAAAGCTCTACGCTGGACCTGCACTGGACTGGGGGACTGCTTGGAGCTGCCCACAGGTGTGCTGGGCAAAGAAGAAGAGGAGGAGGAGGAGGAAGAGGAGACTTTGGTAGAGACTGGCAAAGGCAGCTGGGTGGGCTTCCTCGGGGCGGGCGACGTTAACTGGAGGTTCTTCTTTGGCACCGCGCCAGCCCCTTTCCTAGCCAGCGTGGGCGTGCAGGCAGGCGAAGCGGCGTAGGAGCGACACGTCTGACCCGTGGCTGGCGGCGAGGTCTTGCAGACCGAGCCTGAGGAGGAGGACGACGAGGAAGAGGACGACGAAGACGAGGAGATAAGGTCGTCGACAGCCGCCAAGGGGTCCATCTCAGGAGGTGGCGCCGTACTGCCGTGGTGACCTCCCAAGCCTGGCGGGCCCTTCTGAAAGGCCAGGATCTTCTGCTCCAAGGTGGTGAACTGCAGCACGCGCAGCGGGTCGTACTTGCTGAGGAAGCCATGTAGCGTGTCCCAGCCGCCCCCGACGCGCACCATCACGTGTTTGCCGTGAAGCATCTGAGGACAACGACAAGTTTCGGCTTCAATGTCAACCAATCGTGAAGAAGCACTTCGGCTCATGATGTAATGGGACTAACGCCGCGGGTCATAACGAGCTTACCTGCAGCGCTTTAAAGTGGTGCTAACATATAAACAGCACTTTGGGACATAGAATTAAAATATTTATTTAAGCTATATATATATTTTTTTAATGTGCAATTAATACATTTTGATTGACTCACCTCTGCCTCGTTCTTTTAAAAATGTGTCTTTACGCTAATCGCATGGCTAAAACGTAAAGCTAACATAAACAGCAAATGAAATTATTTCGGCATTACTTATGGTCGCCTGCTTTGCAACATTATTATTTTACAAAGCCGAAACACCGACAATAGAGAAAGCAATGCAGAAAAAAAAGCCTTACGGGTTTCGGGTAGTAATTCACTCAGGGAGTATCGAATTTCTGATGGAACAACGAGATCCTTCTCAATACACACTGTGTCCCTTTGAGAGTTTGGATTACCGATGTGGAGTAGCCGGGAACTCTCACCCGAATAAAGATGGTCTTGTCCCCGAGTCGGTAGCGACCTTCTGACAGGTACTCAATGGACACCCTGTTGGAGCAGTTGCAGCAAGGCGGGTCGTCGGCGCCGTGTTCCTGAAAAAGGGAAAAGTGAGGAGGGTTGATTTTTTGGAATTCACCACAATTATAATCACGGTTAAAAAAAAAAATAAACGGCAGATGGCTTGAAGGCAACATGATAATATGTCGATTATTGTCTCCAAGCTGCACATTTGGAGCTATTTATGTTTTGGATTCCACTTCACATATTCTTAGAGTCAGAAAACCCACCCAGATGGGAGAAAAAAAATAAAAAAAATCTGTGCATTTATTTAATGCCACGTGCAGTAGCGAGTCACAGAGTGCCTGCGGACGTGGTCACATGGTCAGCTTCGGTGCGTCATGCCCAGACCAGTCAAGCGGCAGGGCCGGCCGGACACCATCTTGGACGCGGGGGCACGTGGACGTTACGGATGAATTTAGAGCTCACGTGTGACCAAAAATATAGATTTTGGAATATATTTAAGACTCACCCCTGACTGGTAAAGGCCGCCATGTTGGCAGCATACGCTGAAGGTCTGGACGGCCGGCGGCGGCTCCTCGGTCAGGAGCAGGGTCTCCTCCAGCTCGATCTCCTTCTCCAGTTTGACCAGCACAGGAGGTTCCACGCCGTACCTGCCGAGTTTTTGCGTTAGCATGGATTCTTTCTCGTAATCTGTTATGAAAACACAAAATTGACCTACTTGGAGACGATGCGTCCAATTTGCAGGAGGCAGAGGCAGACCTGCCTGGGCTCCTTGTGCAGCACTGAAAAGAAATAAAAATAATATTGTGACTTTATGAGTAAATAACACGAGGCAGCAGCTGTCCTCTCGGCTCGTTTCGACAACATCCGGGACGACAGAGGTGCAACGCTTGAAAACGTGACATGGAAGTTAATGATTCCCCGAAGGGAGGATGCTTGGGTGAATCATGCAGAAGGGAACAGAAATTTAGAGCAGAGAGCCGAAATGTACGGATATTAATAAAACCGCTCGCAGCCTGGCTTGCTTTTGCTTGTGTGATTCGATTTGGGAGACTTTATCACGACGAATGAAGTCATCGGCAATTTAAAATAAAAAAAAAAGTACTTGCAGGCTAAGAAAAACAGGCCGTAATGGGATTTGGGGAATAAAATAAGCCTTTTGTTCGAATTTAGTTCCATAACAGAAGAAAATCCCTTTGACGATTATGCAAAGCGTTTTGCGGGATTAGAAAAATTCGGCGGCGTCAACCCACCGAGCCCCTCGGACTCAAAGAGGTACGTCTCGTCCACGCCGATTCGCCGACACCAGGACAGGAAGTTGGCAGTGTTGTCACGAGCGAAAAAGGAACCTGGAGAGGCGTCGAGCTTACAGGCAACCTTCTGCGTTGGAAAAAGCTATTGGAATAAAAAAAAAAAAAAAATCAGATCATAAAGCTCAAATGAAATAATTTGATTGCTCACCTTGCCGAGTGCAGACGGGCAACTCTGGGCGATTTTATTCTGCAGGGCGCCGATAAGTTTGCAGAGCTTGACGCCGTTGTTGAGTTCCTCCATGAAGAACTCGGCCCTCACCTCCTCTTCTGGAAAAGTCAATCGATTGTCTGCACTTAAAAAAAATATGGGACCTGCCGCTGAATTCTTAAGTGGGACAAAATCCACAATAGGCACAAAGTGACAAAGATTGACCCAGTTTTTTTTTTTTTTTTTTAAAACCAACAACAAAAGTAACTTAACCCGGCTGCACCTGACTTCCAGAGCTTCTAGTCAAGTTTGAAAAGAAACAATAGTTGGGTCATTCCAGTCACGTTTCCGAGCGATACCGAAAAAAACAACACCAGTTTCGATTTCCTCCCTGCGAAATTATAAACGATTAGGCTCTAAAACGTACCCAGCATGCCCGTGAGCCAGATGGCGAGATCCTCCTGCATGGGTACCAGGGTGGCTTCGTGCCGAACGGCCAGCCACTGGTCGTACTGGAAGACGTCGGTGAGGCCGGGCCCGCGGCCGTGCCGCTGCGCCAACGGGCTGCGGGGACTCCGCGGGCTCAGGATGGGGGCGTCGAACTTCTCGCCAAACCATACCTAGAAGCAGAGGAACATAAAAAAATGGGTTTTAGTCACGCCCAAATTATTAGGGAATTATCAAAACCCATTCTTTCATTGTTTACAAGCTCGGGAAATCGCTAGCAGATGTCCATGGAGATGACTCATTCGGACAGATGTTACGCAATTTATTACGAGGCGGCCACGCCCCCCCCCACACACACACCCCACAGCGATAATCTCGATGTCCATTACATGCCGATATTACATTCCTTCCATTGTTATTGTGTTGAGAACAAGGCAGGGTCTTGAAACATTCTCGTCGATTCCGCCGACAAACAGGAAGGCGAACAGAGACGGAATTATTTAACAATATTTTCTACGATATTACTAAAATAAATGTTGAAAGTTTTCCCACGGCTTTCACGACAAACTAAATTCAAATTTATTTATACAATTAGCAGTCCACTGCGGGGAACGGACTAATTTCCTCGAATAAATTTGTCAGATTTTATTAGTTTAAAAAAAAAAAAAAGAAAAATAGTCCCTGCAGGCAACACGTGAGGTGAACAGCTGGAGCAAACGCCTCGGGAATGACCTTTCCACCCGAGCGCAGCACACGCAGAGAAAGAGTCACAAACTCGTGCACACCTGATGTTCTGAACGTGAACATATGACCTTGTATCAAAAGAGTCGAATCGACCCAGCTGGACAAACGCGAGTTATGTAACAAAACTCAGCTGGGAGCACTTGCATGTGTTTTTGTTTTTTTTCACACGACTAATTATGTAAAAAAAAAAGTACAGGTACTTAATTCAAATTTACATTGCGAGCAGATTAGCGTACCCCGATTAGCCAGTTCGCCATTTCCTTAAATCGCCTTTTTTTTCCCCAATGGAGGAATGTCTGCTGATAATCCGCCGACTAAATGCAACCTTACAGCGGAGAATTAAATCAGTACATTAAATTCCCCCCCCTCATGGAGTTGAGCTGATGCTCTTAACTTGATCCACTTATACCCGCAAGCCTCCTGCGATTGTAATAGGGTCAAAGGTAAAGGCGAGCCAAAACAATTCGATATTTAATGACAGCAGAAAGACCGATCGATGTCTTGATCCGTGTTGTCTATTACATAACTTGCACGTGAGACTTCAACTGGCAGATGCTCGCTTTTAATGATGCGTTCAGGGACTTGGTCCTTTTTTTGCAGCCCGCTGCATGACGCAACCGGAAACTCGATTGCAGAGTCATTGCAGTCGATTATGGATCAATATCAGCCCTCGGGGGTCTCTTGGATAATCAATACATCTGATTTAGGGCTCCTTTATTTTTGGTTGATGCTGTGATTGATGAAAAGACAATGGAGGATTGCCTGCCACCAAAAAAAAAAAAAATTGGTTGCAAAATACGTCGCGATGCAAAAAAACGTAACTTGACACTTTTGTTGTTTCGGATCTTCACGTGGTTGACGTTGCTTACTGGGAGGGGAAGGAGGAAAAAGTTTGGATTGCATTCCAGCCGCCCCTCCCGAAAATGCGCTAAAGACACTCCTCGGGGTCCCGAGAGCGGAACGCCAGACACGCGTGACGAGAATGAAACGGCGTGCCGTGACAGAGGTGGGCTTGCGTCAGTTGCTGGGTGAGAGACAGATGTCGACATTTTTTGGAATGTTATCAAAATAACGAGGGAGCTGCTGCTAACGTCATGAAAACAAAGCCTGGCTGAAGCTGGGCGGTGCTCAAAAAGGAGCAGCGATGCTTTTTTTTTTTGTGGTGTTGTCCATCTAACATGAATGAATTCATGAACTTACCTGGATGCCAGTCTGGACAGCCATGACTGCAATCACAGATGATTCACTTCTTCATTCTGTGGAAATATGAGCAAAAAAAAAAAAAAATAACAATAAGCATTCTTTCTGATGCAGTTGTTGAGTCACTGGTTGTTGGTATCGGCAGCCTCCGCGAGTATCCGATACCTTAAATTTGTATCGGCTTGATATCAACTTCAAAGTGCGACTAGAAAAACATGAGTTATTAGTTAATGTACCATCAAAGTTCTTCAGTAGCCAAATCAAACTCTATTAACAAATTTCCTTCTTTCTGATTGGCAAAATTAATTCAAAATCAAAACAGCCTAAGGTGAAACGTCTTCCCGGATTTGCTTTTGTGAACGTAACAAAGGTCCCACTGTAGTTTGGCCATCACGGCTTCCTGGCCTCAAATTTCTTCTTCAAACAATTCTCTTTTTGTTATCTTCTAAGACTCCAAATTAGGGCAACGAGAAATTCCGTTCATTTTGATACCTGGTAAGTCAAACTGAGCGCTCGTTAGTGATTGATAACGAGCGGAAATGCTTGTTTTCATTTTTCCGGAATAAAAAGTGACTCTCACGAGGAAATGACGTGGTTAGCGAGTGCTCCTCTCTTGCCCTTTCCCACACAGGATGTGAAGGATTACCCTCGACTCAACTGTCCCTTCGGGTATGTGTGAGAGCGTGTTTGTCAAAAGGGGGGGGGAAGCAATCACAGCATGGAGATCCTAATAACATTGATAATTTGGTCAACACAGCTGAGGCAATAGTGCAACCCCCCCCCCCCCCCCCAATCCCCCCCCCCCCCCCCTCCACCACACACAGCATCATCCCTCTCCAAATATGACCTCATATAACCGTCGCTATGGCACATTACTGACGTTGTCATGCAGAAAGATTTCCAAAAGAGTGCATTCCAAGAAAAGATGAGCTCACGTACCTTAATGGAATAAAAAAAAAAAAAAAAAATGACCGGAGAGTCTTCTCAATGCAAAAAGCACATTTCCCTCTCAGCTAGGATGCGTTAGCAAGCCGGTTAGAGTGGAGGCACACGAGTGAGTGGCGACGGAGAGCGAAGGGATGACAAGAAGAGAGGGAGGGGGGGAGTTAGGGATGGATGGGAGCAGGAGGAGGTGCTCTCTCTGACTGATGAAGTGCCGACGCTTGGTGAAACCAGGACTACCCCTTCAACCCCCCGAAAAAAAAAAAAAAATCCTGTCACAGCGGGACACTCACAAAGCTTCCATTGTTTCCTTTGCACCCCCTCGACGACTCCCCCCCTCCCCCCTGCACCAACTACTTCCACCAACCCAGGAACTCCCCAAACAGGCTGAAATGAAATATTTGTATATAGTTCATTGAGAATTTCAACACTATTCAAGCATTGTGTTGAAATGTCACCGTTGTGCTAAAGAGCTGGAGAACGTTGACATTTGGAATTTCAGAAGGAAAGGAACAATCCGGGCCTTCAAAACAACACGGCAAATGTTCGTCACTGTGCAAATGGACTGGCGCGACTTCCCACAGATGTCAACAAAAGGGCGAGATGGACGGAGGAGGCGACAAACAAAACTTGTGTTGTGGTAGCGATGAACTTGGGAGTGGCCCTCAACTCTTTCCACGCAAATTCCAAAATGGTTACCAGGAAAGGAAAAAAATAGCCATCTTCATTTTTTTCTCCCCTTTCTCAATTCTACTCACGGACAACAAACTAGTTCTTCACTCCTCGCTTCATTTTTATGTGTGTGGATTGAGCTGTTCCGAATCCAGGGATTAACGGAGTAAATGACGCACAGAAACCTCGGGATACAAAGATCGGATTTCGGTCGAGCAACCTGCACTTCTTGTTACGATGGAAATGACGGCTTTGTTTCGAGAACCGACGACTGATATTCGAGTCCAAAGAACTCAGATGTGATTTCCAGATGTTTGTTTCATTTCTGGCTCATTTTGAGAGTTCCAGAAGTCGATTAAAAAGGAAAGGAGCTCATTAGAGAGTCCTCGGGGTCTGAAATAAACAAGGATGATGGCGTGTGGAGGTGGGGGGGGGAGTAGACATCTGTCCGTCCACCTCCCACGCAGGTTCCTCTTCTCTAGTCACGGGCACTAATCAGTTAAGAGGATCAACGCTATTCCAGACAGCATCCACCTCCACGACGCGGCGTCATCACAACACAAACTCAGCACGTGGCGCGCACACACACACACACACGCAGCCCGTGCCATTAAACGAAGGGCGCATTATGTAAGGAGTTAAAAGTAGAACGTTCCAGACGAGTGTCCTTTTTGATTTTACACCGCGCTGCCCTGGGAATGCCCGGGAGGGATTCCAAAGATGAGTAAGAAATAAATCAAGAGTTGGCTCATGTGTAGTTTGAAATTTTTGAACACTCCCAGGAAATGTCATGTCTTTGGAAGTTCAACAAAAAAAAAAAAAAAGATGGCAAATGTTTTGAACATGAACAGCCTTATATAATTATGAGTCACTTTGAAACGAATTATAAAAAAAAAGGCAATGACCCGTTCAGTTCAGAGCACGCTACGACCTTCCTGCTGCGTGCGTTTGGACCTCAATTAAGTTTGTGGAGTTGAAAAAAATAAAAAAATAACCAAACGATGGGCGGCCAGAACCACCTCGAAATGAATCTCCTGCAACCTTCCCCTGGGTTCTGCCGGGCCCGAGAGAATACCAACTCCCCACTCGATCCAAGTCCTTCCTGCTGAGCCCTTTGTGTCTGGACTTAATTATCCTGTCACAGGAGTGTTTCATTTACAAGCCAGCTTCAATACAGAAGGGGCCCGGTTGATTTGAAAGGATGGGGGGGGAAGGGGGGAGTAAATATGTACAAGCGCTACCAAGTCCAGTGGAACCTCGGAGGTCAAACAATTCGATGAGGTCATTCCGTTGATAAGGCGGGCATTCTTTAAATTATAAACGGGTTTGTCTGGCAAGGCGCCCGGTCTGAGCCGTTACTGATGACCTTCTTCCCAAATATGCAAAACGAACGGCCATGACATCATCACGTCCCTTGCAGACTTCCCAGCAAATCAATTCCAACTAGCCGACCTCACAAGGCAATCTGAAGAGGCCTCGATGGGTTGTTACGACGATAGAAATACGAGTACAGCGGGAGTCGTTTGTGTCGCCAAGGCAAAAACTTACAGCAATGTAGGGCTCATTGTTAAGACTCCAAGGTAACCAAACGTAGCCTCCAAAAATACACAGAAGTATCCAAGACACGCCAAAGTAGGTCTACGTATTCTAGGAATTGCAAAATCCCCTCTTTCAGTGAAGGTCGGGCAAAACAGGAATGGAAATCAACCCCCCCCCCAACATGTGTAATATAAATAAAGGGTAATCTGCAATTTCATTATCATCTCCATTGTGTCGGCCCATATGCGCCTGGTGTAGTTGAACTCATTAAGCTTTTGTCTCATCTGGGCCGGTCTTATGTGGGTCTCCCAAGAATTTAACTGGCCCAAAATCCAAAGCCTGGTGCCAAAGATCAAGCAGATGGTGCCAATAGATAGATGAAGGCTGCCTTAGTATTATGTATTATTATTTAATTTATGATGCATTGGCTCACATAAAAAAAGAAATACATAATTTTAAATCATTCGTGAAACAATCCTTAATAATGACATTTGTAGCAAGATTTCAAATATACAGATTCAGTCACGTGACCGAGTGTGCACACTGCAAAGGGCGTATGCTGCACATCGAAATGACAAGTTCTTAAATCTAAATTCAGCAGTATCAGTTACTAATACTTTTTTTAGTCTCCCTCATCCCAAACATTCACGATCTTATCAGCAAGTGCAGCCCTCCCACGTTAGATGGACTAGCAGTGATCCTCTTAACTATTTATTCCCATCTGCCAATCAAGGATAAAAACGTGTGTCTAAACTTCAGGTTGTAGTTTTAACACGAGTACTCTAAAAGTACATTAAAAGCAGGAATGGGACTTGTAATTTGGTTTCTAGACTAAAGTAGGAGATGTAAGTTTTAATACAATGCACCACGAGGGATTTTCAAACTCTCTGATTAGTCTTTTCTCAAACTTTCATCACGTTTTTGCAAACAAAAACAACATTCTGGACTTACCAGCAGCACTGCGGTGATGAGAGTCTTTCAGTTTGCATCAAATCGGCTTTTCCTTGTGGGAAACGTGGACGTCGGCAAGGGAGTCATTTTTGTACGTCAACTTACCCTGTTGCGCTGCTGCTGTTCGAACCAGCCAATCAGAGCGCGCCTGCCTCTGGAGGGGGCGGGGTCTGGTTCACCTGCCATTAAAACCATCCATAGAGCGTTTTAATATGACAATTTGATTATTAGAAATCACAAAAAGGAATTACCATAAGAGACATTTCAGTTATGCTTATTATGGGATGATCAAAAGTAGTTGAATGCTTAATTGTAGTGAATAAGTTTAGTAAAAAGGCTTCCCTGCTGTATTGTCCTAAATGATGGCCCACTTTATAATAAACAATAAGGAAAGTGAATACTCTGTTTAGTCTCGTGAGAAAGCTGGAGGAGTATTGAGTGGGCCGCACCCTTCCCATACAGGATAATAAATACTTTGTGAAAGAGTCCAGTCTCACAGAAGCCCCTTTGAAGCTCCAAGTAACTAGATATTTCTTTGTTTGTTGTAAAGCATGTAAATTTAGAGCAGTTTCTAAATATTGGTGGTACACACACACGTAATGTCCCATTTGCAAAATGTGAATTATTTATTAAAATAAAATGTTTCACCACAACAAGTTTAGATTACACTATTTGAAGTTTTTTTTTAAATATATTATTCAGTGTTAATTTTTTTCATCTACATTGTTTCATACTCGCCGAGGTAAACAATCAACAAAAAAACTTTAAAATGATAAAGATACTTATTTGGGTAAAATATTATTTTTACTATAAATAAATCTTTATAAAATATACTAGGAAAATGTATATTAGGATTATTTTTGTTTTAAAAAATGTACAATGAATACCTCTGGACACAGCTGGCTCAAAACCTCGTACTGAGGCGACACCTGGTGGTGAAAAATGGACTGCATCTCCACGCTGATATTGGACTGACATAAAAAGCAAGAATGGATACATTTTCATTGTTAGCAATATTTAAATGCAATCTAAATTATAAGACGCTGATTAACTTTAGCTGCACGAATCTGTCAAGTAAAAAAAAAAGGGAAAAAAATGAATATTATATAAGTGATGCTGAATGTAACGTGCAAAGTGGTATGTTTAAACATTAGTACTTGATTTTTTTTTGGTGGGACATGGTATATTGATATTGCACGGTTTTAATCCGGTCTCGGGTCTTATTTAACGAAAACAAACATAGTTGATTGATAGATGCAATTTTCCAGACTGCCACAAGGCGGAGCTAGAATCCACTAAATAACTCCTTTGACTCCTCTGTAGTCTCACTGTGACCCAAAACTTTAAATTGAGGACTCCCGGGGGATGTGTAAGGACGTTACACGCAGTTAGCGTCCCACTGAGTTCTTTTGTTTGGTTGCTTGGCCTATACTTTGTCCCTTTTGCGCCATATGCCATTAGTGGCCAGGCTGTCAAATCATATGATGTGTGACTGCACATAGCTGTGCTGCGTTTATCACTTTTTTTTTTTGGGCACTGTTGGGGTTTGCATAACTAAAAGGTATGCATTCTGTGGTTTATTAATAACAAAGCTATTTTTCTTCATCAATCTATGCCAGTAATGTTTATTGACAGCAAAAAAAAAAGCAAATATGCTTTTAATATAGTAGTGGACAAATTCAAAATTCTTTGAATGCATGATCATTGAAAAATTCATACTGTAAATGACATCTTGGATATATATAAACTTACATTGTATTACTTACAAGTCACATGGTGAGTTCCAATACAAAACTTCAATTTCCTTGCAGATATGTTGTATCTAAAAGTAGGTAGTTAAACACATTAATTTCCTGTAACTTTTGCAAGGGAGGAATCGAATTGACAGATGATAGACAAACAGTACAGTTCATTTAATCTTTTTCCACTGATAGATCAATGCAGCCAAATGATGTGTACAGTTCTATACATATGTCATTTATGAACTTGGGTTAACTAGTTGATTTACATCATGCTCTGACAGTCATGTCAACAAAGACCAAATGACGAAAAATATGTATGCTTAACTATTAACTCAATCAAACGTAAGAACTCTGATCTGCGTTTCAAGTGTTTTATTATCTGATATTACACAAATTCACCTGCGTACACATTACAGTACATTGAGCTAACGTTAGCCTGTAGCCTGTATTGCTAATACGTTAGTTATTTGTTGATAACTAACAAAAACTTTCCATCCTGTTATTACTGCGTTATAATCCCGACAAAGTCGCCTTAACTAAATCTCAACGTTGATATTGAAAGAACGTGAAAAAACATCGGATAACTAGCATGTTATCTTACACTGTAATTACATTAGCGTACATTATTAGCTCGACTATTAACGTGTTGTTTACCTCAACAAATAAATAAAAACGTTAGTCTATGATTTTTCTTAATTAATTGAATATAGTAACCATAATATTGATTTTTTTTATGAGTTAGCAGAGGGAAAGACTGTGGTACAAACAGCGTCAAGGCGATGCTACAACATTGTATTGCTAGTAAACGGCGTTTCGAGGCGTTATTAACTATTCATCCATTACTAACAATAATACACTTGTAGATAACACTAGTTAGCAGCTAATAGGATTATCCCAATGTCCTCACAGCGGCTCGGTAGTATCCTCGTCAAGTTAGCTTGGGACGCTAAGCTACCATGCTAACTAGCTAGCGGCGAACTCATGAGCTCCGAATTCGGTTGACGGGCGTGGGTTGTCCAAACGGGCGGCGGCCGAGGTGAACTCCGGTGCGCTCCGCTAAATAAAAAAAAGACGTGCAGCCGAAAGTGGCACGCAATTCAAACACATATTTCCCCACCGCATGCTTGTCAAATCTTCAAAATGGGGTCTGTTAACGTCCGTCTCCGCCATTTTGTGACAGGTTTTTTTTTTTTTTCATTGAGTAAAGGGGGTACGCGTAATGGTTGAATGTAACCCTGTCAAGAAGATAACATTTGGCAGTTACACTCAAAAGGGGTCGCGGGGTGGATGGGGGGTGGGTCAAGCAACGATGAAAGTTTTAGGAGGGTCACGAAGGTGCAAAATATAAGTTATACTTAATAACCAGTTGCTTATGCAATAACGCAAATCAGGAGGCGATTTGCATTGCAAAAACAGAGTTTGAAGAAGCAAAACAAAGTAATTGGAATTACGGAATATATTAGTTAATTGGACCGGAATTGTAAATTTGACTTGGAAATAATTCTTCAAACAAAGAGCAAGCTTAAAAACACGGATACTTTAAAATTTGCGTTTTTATAACGCACTTACATTACAGTATCGCTTAATCAGTCTCATTAACAAGCAATGCATTTTAACTAGTTCTAAAGTTGATAAAAACGAGTGAAATTCTACCTGGTAAGAAGACGTCATAAACAAACCTTAATCTCAGATTTATTCTTGGTTGCATGCATTTTTTTGCCACATACTCCAAGTTTTTAAATATATATATCCCCAAAATTGTTTTAATCAGTCAAATACAACTATTAATTAATATTGCAGTGTTTATAGAGGTGATGACTTGCAACCTTTTCCATATCTCATCTGCTTTTGTCCTGTTATCCTAAATTATGATGTCTAAGAACGGAAAAAAAGTAACATTTGTTTAGAATAATGCAAGATTCTGTTAGTTAACTGTACTGTTTACAAGTATGCTACTTTTTGACACTGTTTATCTTGAGTTTTTAGGATATCTACAAAGAAAAATATTATTTTTTCATAGATCCTGTTAGTGTCTTATCCTTTTCCCCGTATGATGTTTACGAGTACAATGTTTTTGGAGGGAGGGTAAAGTTCATCTGTAGTTTTCAATCTGAACCGAGGGTGTCTGACTAAAAATATTCACCATAATAATGGCTTTTGCAATAATAAGATCCCGCGTTAATTAGTGCTATACCCTACCCCCAAATTTCTCCTGACCCGTTTTTTTTTTTTTTTTATCAGACAATTTGTCAGACGGTTTGTGAAAAAGAAAACAGTCTATTGTTCCAGCAGCAGCCGCTCTGGTTGGGACGGACGGTGGCAGTGCAGGGATCGACCACAGAGAGCGCTGCACGCACGGCAGGCTGGCATCCGCGGCCTTCTCATCTTTTTGTCTGAGAACAGGATCCCTCTGCCGCTCTACAGTGTGTGCGATAGCCTCGGAGCCGCGTCCGTACCACACTGTCAAACCACTCCAAACGAATACAACCGCGACCAAAAAGCATTAATCGAACACGTCCCGCTATGGCGCGCCTAATCCGCCGGTAGGTCGCTCGTATTTGGGACTGTTCGTTTGGAACTTAGTCCGGGTTTGAATCGGGCTCGCTCGCTGTGTGCATCAGTCTTTATTAGCGAGCTGCCGCTCTTCTTGCTACCAGCTATTTCTTTAACTTTTTAAACACTCAGCTTCGCGAATGACTGAGCGCCGGCGGAGTATGGGATCGTTGGTATCTTAGGAAGCAACCGAAGTGGGCTTTAACCGTTTTTGCATGCAAAAACAATGGCAAATTCGACGGGGAAAAATCTTCCAGATCAGCGAAGGAAGGGACAGGCTTTCCTGGACGAGCTGCGGCAATTTCACCAAAGCAGAGGGTGAGATTTCGGGCGCCTTTATTTACACCAAATACAACTTTCGGTTCACATCGAACCGCACTCTGACTCGCGCCGAAGTGTTATTGAGAGACATTTGTGCTCATTTATCTCCTCAGATCGCCGTTCAAGAAGATTCCTATCGTGGGTGGAAAAGAGCTGGATCTGACCGCTCTCTATTACAGAGTCGTCTCTTTAGGTGGATTTGCTAAGGTGAGTGGGGAAGCCAAAGTGGATATTTTTCAACCCGCTCCGTGCGGCTTGTGGACCGCTCTGCGACTCCCGTGTGGGGGGCAGCTTGGGACGAGTGGATCCCCCCCTAAAAAGCAGACAGCCCGATAGTGGATCGGTGTTGGCCTTGTGCTAGTTTGCCATCTATTGCAATGTGCTGCCTTGTGTTGTTGTGCGCTTTCCATTGAGTGGCGAGCGCTGCGAGCCAGAGCGCACTCTGGAGCCACTCAAAATTAGCGGGCACGTTTAACATCGATTATCGCCACTCGGAAAAGCCCACGGAGGGCCGAACCGTGTTGCCGGTCCGCCTGCTCGGCGCTTCACTAGCCGGGGAAAGCCTTCTCTCTTTCCTCGCCATTTTCCTCGGCTTCATGGCTGCTCGCAAAATACAGGCCTCGTAGGCCCGCGTAGTGAATACTGTCAACGGCACCGCACCGAACCCCGAATAAACGCCTTACCGACAACGAATGCATTCTCCCTCTCCGTGAGCACAGTTTGTTGGGAGTTTAGCGTCGTTTTCGTGTCAAGCTAGCGTGGGAAAAGTCAACTTAGCCTGTTAGCCGTGTTGCTAACTAGCTTCAACTGAAAACGTTAAGTCTTCCAACACTTGTACACACACGAATGTGTCAAATGTAAATAAATGCGTTGCATTACACACATTTGCGGCATTCTCGTGTGTTTATTCGCGTCGTTATTTACGAGTAGGTTAAATCGTATTTTACAAGGTTATTGATTTTCAACATTACTTATAGGGAGGGGGAAAACCTGTAGATAGTAAACCAGATGGTTCCAATGTTGCCGCTCTCTGCAATTGCTTTTATTATATTTTACTTTCTTCTAACATCTCATTTTTCTCTCGTTTGCAGGTGTCTGACAAAAACCAATGGAATGAACTCGGGGAAGAGTTTAATTTTCCAAGGAGTTGCTCCAACGCAGCATTCGCTTTAAAACAGTACTACCTTCGGTGAGTAGCAACTCTGTGCCTCCTAGGCAGCATGTGGGAAGTGTTTACAAGTGTTAGGATGCAATCAACAGGCGCTTTTCTTCTCCTCCATTTGTTTGGAATTGGTGACTTCACGGAACCTTTTGGGGGGGAGAAGAATAATGCATGCAGAGTTTTGGATTCCCTTTATAATGTGGCCCTTTTTTCGCTATTTTGGTTTCAAGCTGCAGCGGGGCAAGTCAGCTGCAAGTGATGGGGAGTCTGGCTCTTCGGAGCATCTTGAGCTTTCGTTATATCTAGTGTTAGTTCCTGTCGTAAGCGGCGGTTTGCTAGAAAATCCACTTTTGCGAGAATTTCCACGCTGCAAAGGTGGCCAAGCTGACAGCTTTCCCCCCCCCCTTCGTTTTGCGGTAGATGCTCTCAGTTCCTTTTAAGCGCCACAGATGGATCCCCATCAGTTTTTACTGCCGAGACAAACGTCTTTTTTTGGGGGGTGAAGAGCAGAATATAACTTGGCAGAAAGGCGGATGACAAGACTTTCTGTTGTGCTACTCGCCAGCCTCTTGTGGGAAGCTGTTGAACTCGTAGGCTCGGTAAATATGCAGAATTCCACTTTTTGCTGAATGGATCCGGCGCGGAGTTCCGGCGGTTTTTAAAAAGACTGATTTTAAACAAAACTTGGCTGGGAGTAAAGTCATTTCCCAAATGATGTGGGTTCTGAAATACTCGGTGGTGCTGGTGAAATAGGGAGCAGCAAACGCAGGCTGACAGCTGAGGGGAGGCGGCGTGCAGAATATATCACTCTGCGTGTCACAACAGCCGTTGGAACTAATTTGTTGATTTTTATCAAAAGGAAGTTTGCCGCGGTGGATGTCACAGGCGAGCGCCGCCGCCACGTTTTTGCTGACTGTGTGAAATCGCTTATTGGATGAAAGGGGAAATGATAGTTTCCTCTTACCTTTTTTTAAATGTAATCGGCGCAGGGTGAAGGTTTCCCCTTGGCCTTCTTCCAGGTCGGAGGTCGGCCCACAGGAAGTTTTTTTGTGTTGATGTTTGCCAGCTAAAAAAAAATCATACCCTGGCGTTTTATCGGACGGGGTCGTTTCGGGTTCATCATCCAAATTAAAGAGCAAGAGACAGAAGAGTGATGTGCGAATCCCGAATAAAATTTCCCACCAGAGCTGCTTGTTTTAAAGGTCTAATAAAAACCTCATCCAAGCTGCGGCAGAATAAACGCAAGCCATGATTTTTTAATGATTCAGTTTTTAAAAGTATTACTGTATAACATTGCAAATGCAAACTCTGCTATACGCTGGTTTTATTTGGACCAATCTGTTCTCTCCCCTGTGATTTTTTTTTTTACCCTGCAGCAGCTGCAGAGTAGCTCACCACTCTGAGAACTGATTTGGTTTGATGGCTTTGGCTAAAACTGTTATGGACATATTTCAGTTCACATGTCCTCGGTAATTCTTTTCGCATGATTATTATTTTTCTTTTTTTGGGAGGAGATTCAAGCAAGTTCCCCACCCTGGCGTCCAGATTTTTAGCGAAACCTCCCCTCAATCATCCAGACACACCTTCGTGAGAGAATTAATAAAACATGTCGGGGGGGGGGGGGGGGGAGGAGGAGCTCGTGGTGTCTCCTAAATGTAAACTTGACAAGTCAGGTGGCGCGAGCGTAACCTCAGTTTGCTCTCGCCGCCGCTTCCTCGGCGAGAGCGCCCAGAGGGCAGCGACCGACTTCGAGGAACCGCTCGCTCTGTTGCTAGCTTAAACATGTCCATTGTTCGGCCTTTTTCTTATGTAATGATCTCACATGTCTGAAGGAGCTTGTGAGGAATATGGGACAGTGTCTCTCAGTGTAGAAGCTCTTAAAATGCACCGCATGATTTTTTTTGGGGGGGGAAAAAGGAGTTTGCATCAGCCTTTGAACCATCTTGCATCATTTTTTTTAAGTCCATTGCCTCAGAATGTAGGTAGACCAGTTCTGGATAAAGACCAGACCCCGTCCGGCGAGTGGAGCTGGAGAGCGATCCATCACGGACAACCCGAGGGCTTTTAAGACTTTTGTATTTTGACCTGCCCGCCGGCAGTGTCAGCCACCACTGACAGCCTCATCTCTTCTTCTCGTCTCCTCGCCCGCCCGGCCGGAAGATTGACGCATCTGCCTTGAACTCGACAGCGGAGCTCGGGTTGCCGCGTTTTGTTGCTACGGCTAAAATCACAAATCATCAGTGGAGAGTTTTTTGTTCAGGCCGGAGCTTTTAATAAACAATCGCAATAAATTCGATGGCGGAAAAGCGCTGTGGTGGAACAGCCACGCTGTCAAGGAGAAGGTCAGCACTGTTGTGATTCAGCCTGGTTTCAAATCTGACTGGCAAAGGAGCATTTTTAGAAAAGGCATTTGTCAGCGTTTGCTCTTATGTCTGACAACATGCACCAGCTTTAGGCTCTAAAAAAAGAAAAAAAAAAATACCCCCCCCTGACAACAATCACTGTTCCTTCCTCAGAGCTGCAGAGGAACTGGCATCATTTCGAAAAGCCTTTTCAGATGCACGAAGCTGCTGCTCGCTCCGATGCAGATGTTTGCAGCTGTAAAAAATTTCAACGGTATTATTGCGTTGACCTTTCCATGTGTTATGCTCCTGTCATACATTATCAGTAGAAGCCGTGGGGGCTGCATTTCGAGCATCACTATTTGAGTCCTTGGAGGAATGTTTTTTTATTTTCAGATGGATTACGGCCGTGCCAAATAGTGTCTTTACAGTTTGACTCTTGGCTGTCAATCATCTATATTTGAAAATGTTACGCTTGAAGCTCATGCTGGGATTATTGCCAAGAAGAGTTTTTTTTTTATTTTGCGTCATCACTTCCAGCAGGGGGCAGTGCACCCAAACACACCAGGGGCAATAGGGCAAACAAACAGACTTTGTTTTGGTTATTTGAATTTTTTTCGGGCAGGAAGAACAAAGCAGGTGATTTTTACAGAAATACTAGTTTAAAAAATAGTATTGTGGTGCTGATGTGCAACCAGGTGGTGGGAGGGTTTGTGTGCCCCCCCCTCCACACTGCGCCACTTGAGACGATACCACAAAATCGTTTAAGAGTCTCGATGCACACCTCTCTGACGGAATCGAGGCGATACGATCTTCAGTCTCTCGCCCAAGCTTCCTGTTAGCCTCTTTGATCAGGAGCAGGGTGCGAAGTTTCCTGTTTTTGACCCTTCACCCTAAATCATTCAAATCAGTGGACTGGTACCTTCAACCAAAATGTGGTGTGCACATCAAACACCTAAAAATTTGTCAGCTTGGACTCGATAATTATTTTTTTTTCTGTCATGAATGCACTAGAGCCCCTCTCGCTTAAAAAAAAAAAAGGCTCCCACCCATGTATAGTCATTATCTGCTTTTGGCCAGACAGCGGTTGATGACGTTGCATCGAGGAGCCGGGGCCCTATCTCTCCCGCTCGCCTCGTTCCCTCCCTCCCTCCCTCCGTCCTCTCCACGAGCGGCCGTGTATTTATAGCCGAGCGTGTCACCCGGCAGCCAGCGGACGGGGGATTACCTCCACCGTGATGAACAAGCGAGGGCTTCATTCACTACCAGCTGCCGGCTGGCTCGCTCGGTGACTCACGGCCACACGCTCACCGTGGAGGTATTTCGTGCCGCTCGCTACGACCCAAAACGTTTTGCCTTATCGCCGGGGAAGGAGGGACTTCATTGCTCGTGTTCGCCAAGTTTGGAAATTGCATTTCTTGCGTGAAATTGCAAAGGGTGTTGAGATTTATTCATTTATTTATCCAGTGTAATCTGATTTATGACTTTGTGATTTATGTTTCCACTTGTTTGGTGTAATTTTGTCATAGTGAACATTTAAAAGACTGCAAGTCAGAGGTAGATTAAATAATTAATAATTTTGTTGGGTGTGGATATTCAATTTTTTTAAAAAAAAATCCTGTCCAAGTTAGGTTCTATTTATTATTATTATTTTTTATTATTAGAATTTATTTGTTTTATTTATTTTAATTTTTTTCTCCCTCCCTTAGCCACTCAGACTCGGAGTGCAACAGGGTACCCTTCTCTCACCACTTTCTTTTTTCTGCCCAGATACTTGGAAAAGTATGAGCGGGTCCACCACTTTGGCGAGGACGATGACGAAGCGCAGCCGGGGAACACCAAGACCTTTCTTCCAGTTGGCGCCATTCCCACGTCTTACAACTACCAGCAACATGTTGTCTCAGGTAAGCCCGATGCCCTCTCAAAAGGGTTTTCCCCTTTTCCATGCTTAGCAAGCTAAATCGAGCTTAGCGTCCATCACTGGGCTAGCGTGATATTTTATGCATCAAGTAGGTGGATTAAAAATCTCATTTGTGTGTGAACAAATTTTAAAAAAAGGGTAATCCTCACTTTTTTTGTTTTTCTCTCAGAAGCAGGGAAAAAGATGCAACTGAAAAAATATTTTTAACTAACGGCCATTCAGATTTTAATTTCAACACAGCAATGTCTTTTTTTTTTCTCCTCCAGGTGTTTTTAAAAAAAAGAGGTGTCAGATGTCAGTGTGACAGTTGGCCCACTTTTTTTTTTTTTTTTTCTTCACCGCCATTGCGTTAAACCGCGAATGACAGTCACACAAACAGATTTCTATTTTGGTCGTAGCCCCCGCGGCGGCTTTGCACGAACCTTGTCGTACAGTCCCTCTTTTGTCCCGACCTCCGACGCAGGTGTTCAGGGGTCGAAACGGCGAGTCGCAAAAAATTGAATGGAGCGTTTGTAACCGTAAAAAGAACTCAGATGATTTACATTAACAGTTAAAGCCTGCCTTCCATTCAGCTCCTCTCAATCAAAGTCGAAATGTTTTTTTTTTTTTCAACGATTACCATCCCTGGCACGTTTGCTCGAATGTAAATCAAGAAAAAGGCTTTCTTTGAAGCCGAGGCGGCGAAATAATAACCAGATAAAATCTCGCCCTCTGTTGATAATATGTAAATGCACAAAGTCGACTCGATCCTTTAGATGTCCTCTGCGGCTTGAAGAAAAAAAAAAAAAACGGGGGGGGGCTTGACTGCATTTTGTTTGCCGAAACTTGCTGTGAAACTTTTGTTGTTGTTGAAAGGGGAATATTAAATCGAAACTTTTCTCCTCAGACTATCTTCGCCAAAGCTACGGGCTGTCTACTGAATTTATCCCGCCGTGCGACTACAACAAACTGGTGCTGTCTCTCCTCTCGGGCCTGCCCAACGAGGTGGACTTTGCCGTCAACGTTTGCACTCTGCTCTCCAACGAGAGCAAGCACGCCATGCAGCTGGACAAGGACCCCAAATTGGTCACGTTGCTACTGGCCCACACTGGCGTCTTCGACGACTGTACGTCTGCAACTCGGTCGGAGGTGGAGAAATAAATTGTGTTCACCTCCTGCTCTCTTTTTCGTAGCGCTAGGCAGCTTCTCCGGGGTTTTTGGTACCGACTGGAAAGCGAAAACGTCCCGGGATTTTATCAGGGTAATGATTCGCCATGTTTAATAATTTTTTAAAAAATCCACACAATATTGGTAGGCTAACTTTTTTTTTTCTTCAGTTTTGGAAAGAGGTGGTGCAGGATGCCGAAGTCAGGGAGCTGATCTGGGACAAGAGCAGTACAGCACAAGGTAAAGAAAGAAAAAAAAAAGACTCGCTATTGAGTATTTTTAGAATCGATTATTCGGGTGAAATTATATTTTGAAAGCGTAACCATGGCAACATTTCCCGTCCCCTTTTTGTTCAGATGGTACATCAGTGGCGGAGCGTTGGCAGAGTCTCTTCCACCCGCCGCGGAACCTGGGCATTGGCGACATGGAGGCCCAGCGGGTGCTGCAGGTGGCCGTCATCCTGCGAAACCTCTCCTTCGAGGAGGCCAACGTGAAGCTGCTGGCGGCCAACCGAACGTGCCTGCGCTTCCTTTTACTCTGCGCCCACTGTAACCTCATCTCGCTCCGACAACTCGGGCTGGACACGTTGGGCAACGTGGCCGCCGAGGTGAGTCCATTCGTCGTTCTCGTACGCGGTCGAGCTGAAACGCTCGCGCATCACCCCAAACTATTATTTCGACACCTTCCCGGAGCTTTAGTGAATGATTTATGTATGTTAATTTACTGCTGTGCGGGGAACGAACTCCTCATCAAAGTGCTATTTCTAGAAAATGTATGCAAAGAGCCTTGGATGCAATCAGTTAGAGCTTTGTCGCCAGGAACTCGAGGGGCACTTTCCGCATCCGCTTTTAAAAGCGCGCTGCTCATTTGTTCAAGACGACATCGAGCGTCAATGAATGCTAATGAAATGGAAAATATTTTTCTTTTTCTCCCCGATCTCTGTTAAACTTGACTTTGCTTCTTCACTGGAATGCTCATTCAAGAACTCTCGCTGATTTTTTTTTTTTTTTTTCTCGCAGCTCCAGCTCGACCCAGTTGACTTTCGGATGACCCATTTGATCTTTCACACCATCACCAAATGCTTAATGTCCAGAGACAGGTTCCTCAAAATGAGAGGTGCGGCTTTTTCTCTTCTATAATCTATTATTATAAACATCTTGTATGGAATGTGGTCTCCTATTTTTGTCGTGTAGCCATGGAGATCCTGGGCAACCTGAGCAAAGCGGAGGACAACGGCGTGCTCATCTGTGAGTATGTGGACCAGGACTCGTACAGGGAGGTAATGGTGCTCCTCACCCTGCCTGACCTCATGCTCCTCATGGCCTCGTTGGAGGTGCTCTACCTGTTGGCTCAGCTTGGGGAGGTTCCCTGCAGCAAGATCGCCTCTGTGGACCGTAGCATAGGTAAGGCAACGGATGACGGCGAAAAAAAATTCGAAATATAACTCGTTTTTACTCTCCGCAGACCTGCTGGTGAGGTTAGTCTCTGTGGACCTTCATACGTTTGGACCCGATGCCCTAACGGCGGTGCGGTTAATCGAGCATCAGGCTAATACGGAACAGGCTACCGAAGTTCGACCGCAGCTGGTCGAGCAGGTACCTGCGGCGGCGCAAGGAGCGACAGCCACGAGTGAGTGTCCTTCACACACACCAACCATGACAGTTCAAATCAAATAAACGTAAAATATGGACTATTTATTTTACTGTTACTCATTAAAGTCCAGATGCCGGTATGCAAGAGGAATTTCGGTGCGCAATAATTAAAAAGGTTTTTTTTTTTTTTATGTCGGAGCTTGATGAGATTTGTGATAATCTGATTTCAAAGTCATGCAGATTGAATTCTTTCCAGTTTATCAAGGAGTTGACTGTTGTACTGTTTTTTTTTTTCCCATAAATAATTTTTTGCACCGTTTGCCAAGTTTGCTGGCGACTCATAAAAAGAACAACTTGGTTGCGGCACAAACTAATCATTCGTTTATGTGACATCTAGTGGACAGATTTGGGAAATCAATTTTTTTGTAGTTTAACTGAATCAGCACACCAAGGATATTTTATAATTCAAGCGTAAACTTTTGTACCGCTTTGTTTTTCTGCTCTTCAGCCGCACGGGCTCCGGTTCAGTCCACACAGACACCACCTGGCATAGTTGAACTCGATGGAGAGAAATTTACATTGCAATGGTAAGTCATCTTTACAATTACTGTTTATAATAATTTTTTTTTTTTTTTTTAAGCCCAAGTTGTGAACTTTTTTTTTACAGGCTAAATGCACACTTTGAGACAAACACTGAAGGCTCGGTGTCAAGGTCAGATATGTACTCGGAGTATCTTTCCACGTGCAGCAAAATGGGTCGAAGTAACATCTTGAATTCCGCTGGCTTCCTCAAATGTCTGCGGTCAGTCTTATTTACTGCCCTAAAATGAGGAAAAAAAAAAAAAAAGAGTGAAATGTTCCACATAGTTTTTTCCCTTGCCCATTACAGGACGGTGTTCCCCAATCACACGATGCGGCGGCAGGACGAGTCCAAATCCAACGGGCCGGTTCACATCCTCCTGGTGGGGATAAGGCGGAGGTCAATACCGCTGCCCGTCCAGCTGTACTACCAGCAGGCGGCAGGTGGAGCGCACTCTCCTGCAGTTCGGAGTGAACCCCCTGCCGACCCCCAGGCGCCACCTCCAGGTAGAACTTTATTTAGTTGATAATAGTAGGAAAGAAAATGAGGAAAAACTAACTAGTTTATGTTTTGTGTTAGGGACACCTCCGGGGAATCCACCACAGCTAGGCCGGCCGCCAGGCCCGAGCGTAGGTGGCGCGACGCCGTCTGGGACCGCCATTGCGAAGGAGACCCCAAGTGCAAGTCACCCAGCTGTTCCCCATCATCCGGTGGCCCCGCACGTGCCTCTGCAGTTACCACCAAACACTCAGGCAGTAGCGCAGCAGCAGCAAATCCGGTCCGGTCCAGTTGTCCAGATTCCGACATCTGCACCGGCTTCCCAGAACCACAGTCCGCAAAACGTCGTCGCTTCACCTGCGCTTCAGCAGCACTCCCCCATGCTCCCCACCGGGACGCCAGTCACGCTTTTTCAACAGGTACCCCAAGGCCACATACTCACGGCTAGGGTGCAAGGCGTCTGCCCCCCAATTTCCCAGCACCCGCCCCTCGCCCCGACGCCACCTCTGCCCACGTCACAGGGAGCCTCGCCCCATGTAGACCCTCAATGCGGGGCGTCTTCACCCGCAACCACCTCTTCCATCCAAGTGGCGTCAAGTAATCCGGCGGCGTCCGCTTCCACGAGCTCACGTGTCACATTTCAGAATATCGCCCCCAAACCAGCGCCAAGCCAGTCCACTGGGCCAGCAGCCACGATAGCCAACCAGCAGCCTCAGACACAGGCGCAGAGTGTGGTCATAGTCGGTCCCGGTCCTCAAGCAAGCCAAGCCTACACCCCGGCCATACACCAAATTGTTCTCGCCAACCCTGCCGCCATTCCCGGCGCCCAGTCCATTCAAATAGCCGGGCAGTCCGGCGCCCCTTCCAACCCGTGCCCGGCTCCCGCGAACCCCCAAGTCCATCCCAACCAAACAGTCAGCCACGCACTGTCCATCAAACGACATCAGCAAATGATTCCGCAAGCTCCTCCCTCGCAGCCTACCTCCTCCGAGTCCAGCTTGATCAAACAGCTTCTGCTTCCAAAGCGAGGGCCTTCCACACCGGGCGGAAAGCTCATCCTTCCCGCGCCGCAGGTGCCCCCTCCCAACAGCACCAGTTCGCAGGTCATCTACCAGACGGCCTACAACCCCCAGGTGCCCCCTCCCCAGCCGCAGCAACTGAACGTGCAGCTGGTTCCCAGTCAGGTCCAGCTCTTGCCTGGCCAGATCATCTCGACGAGTAGTCCGGCCGCAATCATCCAGGCCCCCATGGCGACTGGACAAGTCACTTTTACTGTGGTCCCGAACACTGGCTTTAACACCGTGGCCGCCGTCAGCCACGGCGCCGTGGCCCCGAGCGTCCCGTCGCCACCGTTCTCGACGGGGACGGCGTCCCAGCAAGCTCCCGCCGTTCCTCCGCCGCCGGCTCCGCTCCGAGGCGACAAGATCATTTGTCAAAAGGAGGAGGAGGCCAAGGACGCCACCGGCTTGCACATCCACGAGCGGAAAATCGAGGTGATGGAGAACTCCTCCATGCCCGACGGAGACTCCGCTAATGGGAAAACCAGTAACGGGGACGTCGGGGTCGGCGCCAAGCTGCTAAACGGACGCAAGTGCATGGAGTCTAGTCTACCTCCATACCACTCAGGGAACAGTCAGGGGACGCTAAACGGTCCGGCAGCGGAGAGTTCCCCCGCCAATGGGAAGCAGGCCCTCTCCCCCGGCCCCGCCACCGCCCCGGAGGGTAACCCCGATCCTAAAAGGACGCTGGTTAACGGGGTGTGCGACGTGGACCGGGGCGAAGGCGGCATCATTAGCAAAAACATTGCAAATCACATTGCTTCCAAGCAGTTCTTGGGGAACGGGGATGTGGGCCCCGCCGAGAAGAGTCCCCCTGCTCCCAGTCCTCCCCTCCAGCAGGACACTGCCAAAGCCCAGCAGGCAGAGCGCCTGGCCAATGGACCTCAGGCGATCGGGCCCAGGCCGCCCTCGGAATTAACAAACGGACCTTTAGGGCTTGGCCACGCCGTCCCTGCGTTAAGGCAGCAACTTCTCCCCAATTCTACCCCCACCCAGAGCGCGTCGGCCCTCCCTGCAAACGGCGTCGCCTCGGAAGCCCGGGGCGTCAAGAGGCCGGCCGAGAGCGAGGACCGCGCGGCGGCCGCCGCGTCCTCGGGGATCCCCAACAAAGTGGGTGTGCGGATAATCACCATCAGCGACCCCAACAACGCGGGCAGCAGCTCCACCATGGTGGCCGTGCCGGCGGGAACCGACCCAAGCACCGTAGCCAAAGTAGCAATAGAGAACGCCAGTCAGCAGAGGAACTGCTCGCCCACACAGGCTGGCACAACGGTGAGTCACGTTGCCGCTATTATTTATCATCGGAGTGTGTTTTTCAATCGTCGCTACGACGTGGAGGTTAAGAAGGTGCGGCCAGTTCAGACCATTTGGCTCTCACTGATACAAACCTCCTGACAACAAAGCTGCCGAGAGAACAACTTAAGCCTCCAGGGAGCGCTTCGGTTACATCTCAGCATACAAAACCCTCGGATGGCATCTTTAAAAAACTTACAGTATAGCTCTCGATATATTTTAACAATTCTCATGTCTTCTATAGCTTACCCCGTCTCCGCCCCCCGCCACCCAACCTGCAGACAGCAACGCCCCCCAGCAAGCCCCCACGGTGCCGCCCGAGCCAAGCAGGAAACCGGGGCAGAACTTCAAATGTCTTTGGCAATCCTGTAAACGGTAAGATGGGCGATCCCTCTTTCCTACACGTTGCTTCCAAAATGTTTTTGTTCATGATGTCGTTTCCACTCGTAGGTGGTTCGAGACTCCATCCCAAGTGTTCTACCACGCCGCGACGCAACATGGCGGAAAGGACGTGTACGCCGGCCAATGTCAGTGGGAAGGATGTGATCCTTTCCCGCGACAGAGACTGTCGTTCATAACGCATCTACAGGTACCGGCGCCGAATCGCATCCTGGTGTTTGTTTCGGGAACTTACACTCTGTTAACTCACGTTCAGGATAAACACTGTTCTCGGGAAGCTTTGCTAGCTGCACTCAAACTGGAGGAGCAGCAAGCGCAGAGCCCCAACCCATCTTCTTCCCAGTACGTGTCATTTTTAACGCCCGGGATGAGAATTATTTTCAGCCCTAATTTGTAAACGTTTGCTTCGAAAGGACGCCGGCGGCGGCAGGCAGTACTCCGGCGGCGCGACCGCCGAAAGCAATCGTCAATCATCCCAGCGCAGCTCTCATGGCCCTCCGTCGAGGTTCTCGAAATTTGGTCTTCAGGGACTTCACGGTGAGCAGCTTGAGGAAATTTTGGGAAAGAAGCGATGATTTAAATGTTCTTCTGCCCTCATTAGGACGAGAAGGAGGGACCAGTTACCAAACACATACGACTAACTGCTGCCTTAACGTTAAAGAACATCGCCAAGCACTCGGACTGTGGTCGCATGTAAGTATGGAGGAGATAAAAAAAAAATTATTTTTCTCTGCGATAATCTGACAATAATCCCGAATTTTCAGGCTGGTAAAGAAGCACGAGGCGCACCTCTCCGTGCTGGCACTAAGTAACATGGAGGTTTCCACCACGCTCGCCAAATGCCTTTATGAACTGACACGTTCGCTCCAGGCCTAACTAACGCCAAAAGGACAACCTCTAGAAACTCCTCCGTCATCCTCACGCGCCCACCGAGGCGAGAGGAGGAAAGACGCCGCCGGTGAGCTGTAGCGAGTCTGGGAGGAAGCGGAAGCGCAGGAATCCGGACTGAAGAACCTCCGCCTGCTGCCCAGCTCCGCCCCCTTTCTTCCCCCCCCCCCCCCCCCCCCCCCCTTCAACCTGTGTTTGAAAGCCCACCACGTACCCTCGTCCACACACTCAACAAACTGCCACGGGGTCTTCCACCAGCTGCCCATCACAGGGAGCTTTTTCCGACCGCTTCCCCCGAGGGACTCCACCGACGACCCGCCTCCCCCTCGAAAAAAAAAATGAGCACCAAACACGAGCACATTTTGTCGATTCTTTGTTTTTTTCGCCCCACGAACTGACGAGCGAATTCCGACTAAATGAAGACCACCGTTTTTATTTCGAGGGGGCGGGGTTCGGAAGGCGTTCCACAGGGTTAGGGATTGGAGGACTCGACAGGCAACTAGCGCAGATTTCTTTTGTTTTTTCTTTGGAACTTGGTAGCTTGGTTTTCTTACTTGAGTCGATATATTTTCACCTATTTATTATTGAAATAAATGACATGACATTACAATTAATGAAAAAAAAAATCTTGTAAATATCTTGTGAATATATATAAAGAAGATCCTCTCTCATGATGATGCAGCCACTGGAGAACTTGCTCTGTGGTGTTAATAGAAGCATTACTTTTGGTAGGATTAAATAAAGTAGTATGTTTTTTTTTTTTGGTTTGCATTTTTTTATGATCCCTGGTCACTTGTATCTAATGTGATTCTATACTCAGCAGTGTATGAATGTACTTAAAACCCTGTAAATACTTCTGCAAAGGTACTGATGCTGTAAAGCCTAGGGAGAGGGGGAAAAAACAGTTTTTTGTGGAACTGTGACATTTTGTATTATAATACCTTGTAGAACTCATTTTGCTGGCTGAAAGAGTATGGAATAATATATCATGTCATTTTGTAGAAGAAAAAAAAAATATTGAAGGTATTTTCCCCTTTCTGTTTCCTCACAACCTGACCCCCGCAATGCACGCATACACACAAACACACAAAAAATGACATATATCTATCCACTGTAAGCGTTTTGTCATTGTACGGGCACAGTGCGCGTACCAAAATTTTTTTGTATTTGTAAATTGGTTTAAATACATGGAGTTTTTATACAGGTTTTCTCCTGTGTTCTTTGCTTTACGTGCAGGTATAATATTTTCTTCACTACTTTTTTCTATCTTAATATAGTGTGGAGTTTTATTGTACTATTTTTTCATTCTTAATACCATGCCACATTCCGGCTCACGTCCTCAAGACTGTCCTCTCTACCGTGTGTTGTGTACCATTTATGACTGCCTGTCCTATTAGCATCTGAGCGGGGTGGGGGGGTGGGGGGGCACGACCCAACTATCCTCATTTCTGCCGTGTCTGTAGGATGTGTGACTAAAAATAGACCTAACAGTCTGTTAGAGATTGGCTTTATTTACTTTGGTGACTGTTTATAGTTTTTAAATAAAAACACTGAACATTTTGCATTTTCTGCTCTTTTCTTCTGGGATGAATTATACATTATTTGCAATGAAAAATGTACAACAGTGCATCACAACTACTATGAAAATTTATTTTTAAACTTAAAAATAGATAATTTAACTCCTAACACGTGATTTTCTTTCCCGTTGTCCCTGTAATGACGTCACGGTCCAATTCTTGCATCTCGAATGCAAAGAGCATAATTACAATTTAAAATATTTGATGAAATTAAATACTAAGATTAATCAATAAAATACACAAAAGCTCATTTAACACTTATGTTATATTTATGTGTAAATGAGTTATCAAGTGGAAGGAAAAACAATTAAACACTTATAACCTAAATAAAGTTACATTTTGTCAAAAGATGTCTCTAACTCACACATAATGATTTATTTATTTATGTATTTATATATTTATTTATTCATTTATTTATTCATTCATTCATTCATTCGTTTATTTGTTTATCTATATTTTATCCATGAATCTTTTCTGTGTAATGCCTTTTTTCTCCAGTTGGGGGAGCTCTCTTTCGTGAAAAACTTCGGACCGCACCGCGAGACATGTGGCCGAGATTTTGTGAAATCTCTGCCTGCTTTTTAGCCTCAAACAACAAGTAGCAAATTCAACGAATAGCTTAGCGATTCGTTAGCATTTGTTTGGGGGGGAAATAAAAACAAGTTTGCACCGAGGAAGCGTTTCGGTGCGTCAAAACAAGGCACGGAGGCACTTTAGAGGTGAGTAAGCCACTGTGGCTTCTTTGCTAATTAGCCTCTCGTGTTAGCTTCTTATAACGACGTAAGCAGGTGTTGTGTTGTTATCCCAAAGCGGCTAGTTAGCTCGAGGAGATAAACTTAAGATAAGATCGCTACTAGCCACCTAGCCAACCAACGACCTTCACTGTATTAAGAGCGGCTAATAATAACTGCGATTTAGCCTGGAGTTGCTAACTGTGCTAATAGCCATGAAGCTATTTGGTAGCTATTTTTGGTTACGCTTAGCATTAGCTCTTTTGCTAACCAATAAGAACCAAGTATGGGGTTATTTCTACATTGGCATTGAAATAAAACGTTCGTTAAGATGAACTGTAATGTTAATTTTAAGTGTATTAATAGCGGAACAAACGCCATCTTATTAGTTTTACATTGTTGCCATAGAAGCCTCATTGATGTGATCAAGATTAGTAATTTGAGTTTATCCTGTATTATTATCAACTTCAACAAATATGTGTACAATGGACTATTTCAACTTGACTTTTCCATGAAAAATATTATTTATTAGACTCATGTGTACATGACAAATCTATTATGGCGGCAGTTTATTTCGAGATCAATTGCATGCCATATTAAATATAGACTGATAAATTATGCTTTTGTTTCTCCTAGCAGGGATTTGGACAGCCCAGGGCTGGACATGACTGGAACTGAAGGTGGTCAGGGGTCACCCCCTGATGGGAGCGATGGCGAGGAGGCCGAGCGATGTCCTATCTGCTTAGGCGTCCCGGCCGGAGGAGAGGTTGCCATGCCGGACAGCTGCTGTCATGTCTTCTGCCTTGGATGCCTCCTCACTTGGGCAGAGGTGATGTTTAACAACGTTACCGTGTGCCTTGTGCTTGCCATTCTCATTTATTTTGATTATATTCCCATCAGTTGCAGATGGTCCCTTCTTGTCCAGTGGATAGACGGCCATTCAGGAATGTTTACAGATTGGATGGAAACATGCGCTGTGTGCAGGTTTGTTTATTTATTATTGACACCGGATTTACTCCATCCTTTTATTTTGCAAGATGGCTTACAAAGCTAATATTGGTCATTTGTGTTTTTTTGAAGGTTCCAGTGAGGCGGCGGCAAGTCGTTGAACCTGAAGCTGAGAATTGCGTCTGTAGAAATCGCGGACATAAATTGTGTCTCAAGTGAGTATTATTTTTTAATCTCATTAAGCTAAATCATTTTAGTTGGAAGTTGATTTTTTTTTTAATCTCAATTCCAGAAGCAAACTCAGAAAAAGATCCAGACAGCAAAGGGCAGAGAAAACAAAAGGACGGAAATGTACGTTGTCAGTCCAGTACTTAAAGATTTATTTATTTTTGAATATTCAATTTAATTTGTAAATTGCTCCGCCAGGTAATGATGACAACACATCCTCAGTAAGCTTAAAAAAGGTAGGTTCTTACGTCCCCCCCCCTCCCCCCTTCTTTGGTATTAATTAATTTACCCCATTTTTAAACCTACCATCTTATTTTCCAGGTGAGAGGAGCAGAACACTATGCTTGGCCATCATCTCACTTTTTTTCATTAGCAACGTCAACACAGGACATGTAAGTCATGCTTCCATTATCATGACCTACATTCTGTATTTCGTGATCAAGTTCTCGACTATAAGACAAGAATATTTTGACTTTAAAATATTAATGAATTGTAACCTGATCCTTCTCTTGCAGCACAGAGCCTTTGCTAGTGACCGAAGACGTATTGTGTGAAACTCAACAGTGCAAACGGCAGGTCCAAGTGTGCCCGTGGTTCTCTCCTGCTGCACCCATTACCGCGAATGGAACCTCAAGGTAATCAAATCGAAGCCATACTCATTTTATTATTATCATCATTAAACTCTGGGATTCAGAAAAGCCTCATCAGAGCTTGCTGATAATCCTTTTCCCTTTCCCTGCAGGTTCCTCCCTGCTGATAGCAACCGAAGTCCATTTTCATTTGAACGTTGTTCATTTCCTATTACGTCCACGTCATCATTCGGGCCTGTGCATTTGGGTATGGCTGATCTTAAGAATTCATTTTTTTTTTTTTTTTTGCTTTGGGTTGGAAAAAAAATGTCCTATAGTGCCTTTTCGAGATACGAACTGTTAAGTCAATTTTTTTTTAGCTTGTAAAAAATGTCTAGACAATAAAATAATGCCCGCAGGCATATCTTTTTTATCCTCTATAAAAAAATAAATAAAAAAAATGAACTTATTTACAATATATCTGAATTATACTGCCCCCTAGTGGACAAGATCTGCACACCAGGAGCAGCGCATAATGCAATTTGACTTTTCGGAGGTTGATCTAGATAAATGGCTCTTGCATTAATTTCAAACATTAACATAGTCATGGAATAAATTGACATTAAATCCGAAGGCACCATTGTTTTCCGATTTTCACGATTTCACACCGTTTATATTCTTACAGTTTTCCAAGGTGTGGTCTGCGCCATTACCTCTCCAAAAGGAGGAGAAAAGCAAGTCGGGAGAGCTTCCAACTCCAACGCGCCCACCCAAAAAGCTGAGTCCATAGCCTCCAGACCACCGGGACGTAACAGCAAAGCCCAGACGGAGTCTTCTGCGTGCGACCCGTCGTCGCCGCCACAGTCCAGTGCGTCCGACTCGGACTCGTCTGCCAGCCAGGGCTCCGAGCCTGGAATGACATCTCAGGTGCCAGCTAAAAGGAAGAGTAAACGGGTAACAAACCGAAAGGCCAGCGGGAAGAGGAAAACCACAAGACAGAAGGAGTCCACCAGCGAGGATGGCGAGGATGGTGACAAGGAGGAGAACGAAGAAGCGAAGCCCGAGGTGAACGACTCGGATCAGCCCTCTGATGCAGAACGAAGTCCTAATGCAGACCACACTGACGTTGATTCTCTCGACGGGCAACAAGCTGCGGAATCTTTAAGCAGTAATGTGGAGGACAACGATGAAAAACCACAACCTGACGACAACAGTCGCTTGTCCTGTTCTTTGGACTCGCCTCCAAAAAGCCCCGAGTCGGACTGCTCTGGCAAACCGAGCACACGAGCAGAGGAACCTACTGTCATGTCAATTTCAACAGCAGGCGATGAGAAGCTCACCACATGGCTGCCATCTGAACTGGAGAACACTCTGGAGAACCTCACGTCTCCCGATACTGACGTGATTGAACAGGACTGTAAAATGGAGACCGATGAAGAAAGGTTGAAGAAAAGCAATGATGATGGGGTGGCGCAGAGAGAAGCTCATGAAAGTCCCGCCTCCAAGCCTGCTGAGAAGCTCACCGACCAGGGAGCACAAGCGGATTCTCAAACACCTGAAATGGAAGCGCCTTTGATAGTTGAGGCAGTAAGTGACGGACCATCCAAAGATGATGCTTACGTTGTTCCGATGGACTGCGGTTCACCCAAGGGGGAGGCTTTTAGCGGTTCCGCAAAAGAGCACCCCACTGCAGAGACCTCCGAGGAGAGTTCCAAAGACCAAGAGGAGCGAGATTCGAACCACGAAAGGAAAAACGGCAGACAGCGACGCTCCCGGTTCCACTCCCCGACCTCCTCCTGGTCGCAGGACGCCAGGCGAGAGGCGGCCAGGCGCTCGCGTTCACGGGAGCGGGTCGCCAGCCCGCCCTCCGGCCACTCCTCCCGAGCTCGCAGCAGAGAGAGAGAGCGCCAGCGAGACAAGGAGAGAGACTACAGGAGGGAGCGTAGCCGCGAGAGGAAGAGGCGACGATCCAGGAGTCGCTCCAGATCCAAGTCGCGCTCCCCGTCCAGAACGAGGTCACACAGACGGGGGTACAGTCCCGAGCGGCCGCCGTCCAGGGATCAGTCTCCTCGGGGGAGAGAGCGAAGGGGCGGCTGGAGGGCGGGCAACGGCGGCGAGGGACGACGCTATCAAGGTGGTGCCGCTCGCTTCGAGAACGGCGTCCCTTCAGAAACATCACCCGAACGCCAAGGCTGGTCGGAGACTCCCGATTGGGTGACGGAAAAAACTCGTGAGGCTGAGAGCAGGAACTGGGATCTCGGCGGCGGCGGCGGATCCCGCTGGGAAGATCGCGCGCCGAGGGGACGCGGCGGCGGCCGTGGAGGCGGCAACCGGGGCATCCACAACCCGCACCAAGACGACGACAACCGTAGACCGCCACGGAACAGCTCAGGAATGGGCAACAATTCAGGGAACGACGCCTACAGCCGCTTTAATGAGAATCGCCTGGGTGGCCGCCGGAAGCAGGAGAGCGACGCCGGCGACTCCATGCTGGACCGCTCCGGCTGGTCGTCGGCGTCGAGCTGGGCGGTGCGTCGGACGCTTCCCGCTGATGTTCAGGATTATTATTCCAAGAGGGAAAGAGGAGGAGCTGGAGGATGGACTCGATCTGAAGAGGAGCAGCCTGCAACAGGTACTTTTGTGTTTAATATTGTGAGAAAAGTGGCAGACACTTCCACCACTAGATGGCAGCGTAGAGTTTCACAGATACTAAGATGACTGTTAACTTTTTTATTTGTAGATTCTGCAAAGAGTGAAGCCGCAGCTCCGACCGCACCGGGCAACACCCAGGCCACCGTGCTGACCGCCATGCCGCCGCCGCCTCCTCCACCCCTGCAGCTGAATGTCCATCACTTCCCCGTGCAGGGCCAGCGCGGCCCCCTCCCGGTCAGCTTGCAGCCCTCAGCGCCGTACGCCATGACCCCTCCCATCCCCGTGCACCTCCACCCCGCCGTGCCGCTCCTGCAGGCGCCCGCTGTCGGCACCCAGGGGCTGCCTCCGCCTCCCCCTCCGCCCCCTCCCATGCAGCACGGGGGCCAGACGGCAGCGGCTCAACCCGATGGGCAAACATCACAGGTACCGTGACCTTTGAATCGATCTCCGATTTGCCTAAATTGAGACAGTGGTATTCTTCGGATCTAGATGGCGAGCATCATGGCCGCTTTCCGAAAACCGGGCCCGCTTCCCGCTCCGACCAAAGTTGGCCAACAAGCCGCCAACCAGGCGCAACCTTCGTCGACGACGCAGCCAGCTCAGCATCACAAGGCTCAAGCTGACAGCTCCAAAAAAGAAAAGGTGACTTGACATTTGACCCTTTTGTGTTGACGATTACTCTCGGCCGTGGATTTCTCTAACGCCATTGCGTTTTTGCTTAAGAAACAACAGATCCAAGAGAAAGCCATCAATGAAGTGAAGACGGCCATGAAACCTTATTACCAAAAGAAGGAAATCACAAAGGAGGAGTACAAGGAGATCGTCCGCAAAGCAGTAGAGAAGGTGTGTTTCCGATCTCGCCGGAAGCAACGTTAATTTCATCTCATTTCATATTTCTTCTTTTCTTTCCACAGGTGTGTCACAGCAAGAGCGGCGAGGTGAACTCAAGCAAGGTGGCCAACCTGGTCAAGGCCTACGTGGACAAATACAAGCACGCTCGCAAAAAATAAATTTGCACCTCACAAGACTCTCAAGTGCAATTTCCTCGACTACGACAAGAGAGCCATGATTTCTTTTTTTGATATCTCTATCTTTTATTGAGCTATATAGATTTTTTTTCTATAGATTTTCATATTTTGTTAGAAAACAAAAAAAAGAGACCCAATCAGAAGTTGTAATGCAAGAGCCCTTTATTTTCCTGCAGAACTACTGTAAGGGGGAGCAGGTTGGGGTGGGGGTTTTAATACGAAAATAATAATGCAATAGAATGTCTGCTACTATTATCGAGAGACACTTCTGGATGATTTCCCGTCGTGGAATTCCTCAACCTATCAAAATATGTTCTTTTAAAAAAAAAAGTCTATAATATTTCAGATGGAAAGATTAGTCCGTGATGTTATGATTATGATTGGTTGTGGCAGGATAGCCAATCGGATGTCCCGGGAACGGACAAATCAGGTGAAATTAACCCGGACCGAATGTGTGAATGAATGTTCATGCACTAAAGTGAAATGTGCAAAGTATCCAGAGAGTAGTGAAATAAAGTAGCTGCTTCCTGATTGGCTGTGATTTTCATTCCATTGATTTTAAGCTTGTGTAATATTTAATGCATTTTAAAAGTATTTCAAAAATGTCATCGAGTGGAAGTAATAGTTCTGCTTGTAATGCCCCAAATTATTTATTTATTTATTGCTGGAATAGATTAATGGCATTTCCATTTATTGCAATGGGTAACAATGATTTAAGGATGTAAGCGTGCATTTTGACCACTAGGTGGCAACATTGCACCAGAAACATTTAGTGGCGGTCTAACCAGGCTATTTTCATTCTTATAGGAAATATATATTTATGATGATATATATGGAATTTTTTAAAGATTTTTATTCCATCAAGTGTGATATTATGAGCTGTTATAAAATTACTGATGCAAAGAAAAAACAAAACACCAACAGGCTTTGGTATAGAGTAATTTTGAATTTAATTGGACATTAATTACAGGATATACACGGTGTTTCATTGAAACAAGAATGTAACACTGGTGGGCAAAGCCCTCTTTGCCCCTGAGGCCCACAGATGGTTGACAGACTCCAACCAGGGGGTAGTTGGTGGTAGCGTGGGGGGTAGGGGTCAGAAAGGGGCACAAGGCGGCTTTTACGTTCTCAGTGGCCTCGACATGTAACAGAATTTCCACAAAATCAACAGTGGGACATTTTCAGTCAGTTTAGATGGATGAACAGTTGAAGCTTTGTGTCTGCTGGAGAAATTCATGACAAATTTCTCAGCGTGGGTTTTGTTGTTTGACAGCTCCAATGCATTGTTAAAAAAAAAACGGGAGGGGGTGAGGGAAATATATACATACAGTGGAACTCAATAGATATATGTACATATATATACAGATACAATATCATATAAATATAGTAAAATAGTTAAAATTACATTGATTTTACTGTCTTCCATAAATAGATGTTGGACAGTAACGGTTTGTTGTTAAGTTTCGGAAGCGCTGCCGAGACTTTTTTTTTTGTAGTATGTTTGCTTGCCGGCGTAATATTTTTCTTTTGCAAGTTTGACAGCCGTTTTTTTACGACCACTGTACGTGGTCAAATTCCAAGTATTCCCCAGAAAGAAAAAAATAATAGTTTTGACCTCCTCTCCTCAGACATGTGTGGAATACTCCAACAGCAGCAGGTTGAGGTTTTTTTTTTTTGTTTTTTTTTTTAGTCCAGTGAGTTGCTCTGCAGCTCCCAGTGTTGCTATGCTATAAAAAGGCAGGTTTTGTTGTCTTTTGCTGTTTTTGTGTGCAAGGAAAGGTCAAAGGCCCTCGTTCGTGTATGGAAACAAGTCTGGGTTTTCCGCCAGTGTGCTGGACAATAAGTGCTTTTCAGTACAGTATACAAACACGCTTAACGGGAGGGGGGGGGGGGGGGGTGTCTATGCTTGGCAACAAAAAAGTTCCAACGAGTCTGGTTCGCACCGTTTTGTCAGCAGGACTTGTCGCGTGAAGTCGCAGCCGCACTCGAGCAAAAAAAGAAAACCGTACCTGAGTGTCAGCTGCTAATTGTTTTTTTTTGGTTTGTTTTCAATTCTCCCAATGACCTCTAACTGATTGCATTGAGGCATGTTGAAAAAAAAAAAATCAGCTGTAGCGGAACAAAAATATTAACAGTAACAGACAAAGTTATATGTAGGCCCCTGAACAAGGGGGGGGGGGGACACAAAAACTGTACAAATCCGGGTATACATTCTCTTGGAATGGCGTCTGTTTCTCAGTCAAAGCCAAGCATCGAAAGTCTGTTTCAAATTTTGATCTTCGTTAGTTTAGTGACCTCGATTCTTCAGTGTCCGTCGGGGTGGTCTTCCTTAGTGGCGTTGTGAACCCAGTCGAGAATGATGAGGCTCATGCTACCGATCATGACCACAAAACCGCACAGCAGGAAGGCGGTGGCCTGAAAAAGAAAAAATTCCAGTTGAGCTTGTTTGCACTTGCATACAGAGGAACAAGGAAGGTAGTTTTGCAAACCTACCCCGATCTTTTGCACGGATCTCATAGACTCCTTCTTGACTAGTTTGATGTAGAAAGCCGAAGGCAAGATGAAGATGAGCATGGCGGCGGCAGATGCACCTACGTAAGCAAGAATACCGAAATGAAGTACAAATATTTTCATAATTAAATCCTTTTTTGAGTGATTTAAAAACAAAATAATACAAATTTGCAACTCATTTGAAACACAAAACGTGGTTGCATAAGTGTACACACCCGCTTACAATCAGAATGAACCAAACACAAGATGTTAAAGTCAATTTTAGCTCAAATCTGGAGATCATCGAGTTTAAAAAGTGCAAAGAAACTCACCGATAAAGCCGAAAATATCCCTAATGGTGGGCACGAAGATAACCAAGATGTTAGTGCCGATCAGCAGGACCATGGTTATGATGGTATGGCGGATCCAGCTGAACTTAGATACGCACAGGAACTGGTTGATGGAGGTACGGATCTGCAAGAAGATTAAATGTGTTCACAGAGATCCAAAACTGGGCAATCGGCTTCATTTTTTTAAAAATGATACTTACAGGGAAGAGGACCACGGGTACAGTGAGGGTGACGGCGGTGAGGACAGCCAAGCGAACAATCAGCAGGAGCAGGTCAAAGTTGTAGACCTTTGAGTAGGTGTGCAGAAGCTCGGGTTCCACGTGGACTGCAAATGAAATCAATTATTACTCACTAATAGAATACTGTACTTTGTTTCCAGGTGTGCCGGGACGTTTTTCTCAAGCAAAATATTTGGCTTGAATTAGGAAACACTCCTCTAGTACATGCTGTGACACCTCGGAAATAGTTCCACAAAAATTTCCCACACCCCCTTCTATCTTGTACAACTAGTTTGAGCACATAAATGCTATCTTGTGTTGAAGACAAATAGTACTGAGATATATCAGGTGGCCTTTTTCACATTGTTGCATAACTCTTAGCCTGGGAATTTAGTTTCACTGCCATACTTGTTTTATTTAATTTGGATTGACGTAGATACTCCCCTTAAACTTTGGATATTTGATATTTGGGACGTTGACCTTTTGTGCACTGAACCAGCTGGCATCCAGTTGGAAACTTTTCAAAAAGTACATCATGTTCTAATTCACTTAACCTAATAAGACTAGTGATGATACTCGTATCTAGGCATTTAAAAGTTATTTCTAACTTTTAAACGATGCCAGACAAGTGGATTGAAAATGTACAGCTGCAACTACAAGTCCCAGAATGCACCGCGGAGGCTTCCCTGAGAGTGGCGGGCAGCTTCGCGGCTCCTCACTTTGGTAAGTAAAACACTAATTTTTATTTACGGAGCGCGTTTAATTCGAGGTTAGGAAGTAATTATGAAAGAATGAAGAGTTAAGAAAGTCGTGGTATGTGTTTTTTTTAATTGAAATAATGTCTTGTCGAAAAACGTCGATTAGTTAGCTCGTTAGCATATTAGCTAATCTGCCGAAATCTACGTCGACGGTATACTTGAAAGAACTAATAATGTATTAATGTGGTCATTAATGACTATCAAATATGTAATACAGACTAGTCTATATTAACTAAAAATACAGTTTTTGACGTTTTGGCGTATTTTTACACACTACATTTAACCCGCTGTTTAATTAGTTTGTGAAAAGGTTGACAAACATCATATTAAACTATTAATTTCGTAGTTTGCTAAATTATCTGTGTCTCTAGAGCTGTGTTGGATCAAATTTGATTAATTTTATAACAAAAATCAAATCTGATTTTTTTTTATACATTGAAGAAGTGTAATTAATTTGCCTGATCAAATCAAATTCCTTCTAAATTATTTAACCTGTTCACAATGTTGCAGCAACTTACTGTTGAAGGTCAGGTATCCAAAGAGGGCTGCCAAGAGATACATGATGAACATAGCCAAGAAGGACACATTGGCAACTCCTTGCATCCTTCTGTGGGAACGGCTGTGCAGACGGGAGGGAAAGGATCATGTTTAAAACAATATTTGATAAGAAGAACAAACCGACCTGTGTAGTCGGATAAGAGAGCAGCTGCGAAATTTTAACTTACTCTTTGAGTTCCTCATACATGGGGAGGATAGCCGGGTGGCACACGAAGGCGAAGGTCAGGATGGGAACAGCGTAGACAGTCTAAGGAGGGGAGGAGAGGATATTAGAAAATTCCGGTCTATACTGTTAAAGTTAATTTTCATTTTGTACCTGAGAGTTGAAGACAAAGTACTTGGGCGTGCAGGCATCACTGTAGTCCACGGCGGTAGTGTTGTTGGGGGACACAGTGGCGTTGAGAAGTTTACTGACTGTCTCGTTCTCAGCGTGGTGAGTTCGAGGAAGCGGGCACGGGATCTGGAACTTCTTGATGATCACCTGAAGGAACAAATCATCACGTTAGGTATGATTTATGTGTTCATAATGCGTGAGTGATGACAATAAATCATTTTTTATTTTGGGGATATTGAAGGTGGACGACTCACCACAATGAGGAAGAAGACCATGCAGAGGAGCGACAGGCCGCTGGTGTAGCCAAGGTAACCTAATGAAAGGAAGCATATGGTTTATAAAAAATAAAAACAACTGGTATGCTTTTTATTTTTTAAATTAATTTGGTAATTTTACCTACCTAAGTTTCTGAGAAGCGAAAGGGGCAGAATAATGAAGAGTGACACGAGTAATACCAGGTAGTCTCCGTTAGTGTACCATTCACTGAAAAAAAATAAAATAAAAATAAATATTAGTCACCATTTCTATTCAGAACTGCATTATTGAGATTTTTTAAAATATATTTCTCCACGGACTAGCTGACACGTATACACACGGCGTTGTTTCCATACGGCAGCAGCTGCAGATGACTAAAAGGAGTTTCCTGCCACTTAACCATATGCCACCGTTTAAAAAAAAAAAAAAAAAAGTACTCACCCGTTGCTTCCCGTAAAAGCTTCAATGACAATGGGCAGCTCGTACTTGACGATGTAGAGGTAGCTTGACATGGCTGGAACGACAAAAGTTTTTTTTTTTTTGTTAGTTTAGCCTACATTGAAAGGATTGACGTATTCAGCGTGAGCAAATATTTGCCACATTGACTTTCCTATGGAATTGGCACATGCTTGCAGAGTGACTCAAGTTATTACTGGAAGTTACTCCCCCCTTTCCCAAATCCGTTTCCACGCTCAAGATAGTGATTCGACCGGAATCCTCACCTCCGATGTTCTGCATGGTAATGGAGCAGGAAGCAGCCAGCTTCCCGGGCATCCCGAAGGCTTTGTAGCCCAGCTGCTCGTACACCAACGCACCTTGATAGGAAATCGGAAAAGGGATGGAATTCAAAACCCGATCAGGATAAAATGCTTGGATCGGCAACAAAAGATCAACCCCAAACTCACCTCCTTCATTAGCTGTCTTCAGCAGTAAATGCACCGAATACAAAGAGAAGATGGCAACAGCCACGAGGAGGATGCTGTAAATAGAAATTAAGTATGTTTTGGTAAAAATAACTTTTGTCCTTTTATATTCTTTCGACTCTAAATGGAGTGAGTGAGTCATATTAGCGAGTCGCGTCGCAAATGTCTTCCCTTATTGGAATCCTCTTAGGACTCTTCATGTGTCACGGGAGTATTATTAGGATATGGAAATTAATCTGCAGGTCACTTGAGAGGCTTCCCAATGGGATGTGACCATCTTTAGATTGGCTCTAAACCTTCTAGTAAATTTCCATGGGACATCGATACAAAATGGATGGCTCTCGTTGCCTGCAGTAAAAAAAAAAATCGACAAACTAGCACTCGTTTTGTAACACTCGAGGCTCCCTCTAGTGGTTTGACAAAGAATAACCTAAGAACAGTTCAGTTGTATTCAACTTTTTAGTAAATTTGCTTTGTAGAAGTTTGTTTTTAAACTTGTACTTGTTTTTTTTTAATTCTATGTATTTTGTGTGCATTTTAATGGAATTGTTTCCTATAATTAAGCACAGTGGCTTACAAATCTGACACTCCCAGTTTTTTTTTAACACTTCCCCTTGCTGTTGAATACAGAAGTGTCTCCAAACCTCGTGGGCCGTAATGGCTTAAGTCGGATAGCTTTCTTTTTTTTTAAGTTGGTACTATTTATAGTGAATATAAAAGCACTGTCTACTTTTTGCTAACTCATTCACCGTCGTCCCTCCCAGTTCAAATTTGGTATCTTTTTCAAAGACAGTGAATAAGGAAATGTTTCCAAATTGAAAATTCCCTGGATTTTGCAATCCTATTTGTAGCCTCTGTTGTGTAGTACGCTTTGTCCTGTTGCATCAGCCACGTTTATTGTAATCCCTGCTGGAGCACGCCCTGAAAGCAAGCTTGTCTTTACTCCCATTTATTCTCTCAACCGGATTAGCACGGTTAAAGACGTGGCCACTCCCAAATTGACGCCCCAACTGGCATGCGGCTTCTCCCTGAATGTTATCCTATGTAACACAAAGATTATCGTGAGTCATATTTGTAAATGTTTGATTAAATAAGCTGGTGAGAAAGCACCTGTACTGAGCCGTGACCTTGACAGGTACGTTTGCTACCAAAAAAAAAAAGGAACCCACGCTAAATAGAATTTCCTACTTTTTGACCGCAAATGTCATATACTCACACAAATAGCGCTATGCCAGTGTTGGCCATGGCGTAGGACAGACCCAAGATGCCACTTCCCATTATAGCGTTGCCCAAGTTGAAGACAGACATGCCAAAGGAGGCATTGCCTTGGTGCTGTGGAAGAAAGAAAAAACAAAAGATCAAAATTAAAAGAAATAAAAAAAAGATTTTTCACTTTAAAGAGGCAGAAATGAGTCTTACATATTCCGTCTCATACTTCTTCTTGCCAGGGTTTTTATCCGGGAGGAAGTTTTCACTTTCTGGATCTAAATCCGGATATGGCCTTTAAAGTGCACCGAAAAAAAATTAGTTTCATTTACATAGATAGATGCATATGATTTATTTAAAGAGTCCCTCACTCATTCAGTGGGACCTTCCTCGGGCAGTCTGGGTAGTTGTACTCGTTGCTGTTGGTGCTGCTGTTGTCGTCTTCACGAGACAAACGGCTCATCTCGGTTTGTTTCATGCTGCGAGTTAAAAGAAATGACTCATTTGATTCCGATCGTGTGCATCCCAAAAGACTCGGAAATAATCAATAATACAGCGCCTGTTGGGTCATGTGACTTATCGGCCAAAGGAGGGGGGGGGGGGAGGAAGAAGAGCGCGAGGGGAGGGGGATTGGGGGGGCGAAGGGGAGGGGGGGGGGCTTGACGCACTGGCAGTGGAAAAATACCAGATTCCACCCGACATCACCTCAGCCCGCTCAATGACATAAAAAACCGCAGTGTAGATTTTGCGCAAAATTATTTGATAGCATTTACAAAACAAAAATTTAGGGTGTGTCTAATACGTTAAAACACAAATTACAACGTGGCGCCTAAACCTATGAAGTAAATTTGAAATAAAATATTGTATATTTAGTTTCTAAAGTACATGTATGCAAGTCCCACCCATGTGGGCCATAAATTGTCTGGCCAGATCATTTTAATCACATTATGTGTAATGAGCGGCTTCAGTGGAAACAATGGCACGTGTTGTCCATTAATGGGCATGGCCCTCGGCTTTTTTTTTTTTTCAAACCTGATGCAACATCACACCCTGATTAGACCTTTTTGTTTTTTTATTATCCTAACATGTCACATATCATATAATACAAATGAAGTCATGCCCGCAGCGTGTCATCTTTCCGACACCGCAGCATCGCTGATGTCTTATTATTTATTAATTTCTTCCATGGCTGATGCAATAAAACATTCAAATGGAAAATTTTCACTCATTGATGTATTTCAAAATGGATAAAAACATAAAGCATCAGTGAGCGGTATTAAAAAAAATAAAACATTTGAAATTCTCGAGCTGTTAAAAAAAGCATGGCATGCCGGCATTCTTACCTTATGAGTAAATGTGGCTGTAAAATCCTTTCAAAAAAAAAAAAAATCCGCTGGATTTGATCGCAATGATCACAGAAAAAGAGCTGTCTGATCCTCGGAAATAATTTAATTTAAAAAAAACGGGAGACTATAACCACAAAATGTGATAGACAACAAATATTTAATTAAATATTTACTATGGAAATACACAGTCTGTAAAAGTGAGGTTCTCAAAAGCCCACCAAAATTACCCCCCGAAATACATGCACAGAAAAAGGACGAGTGTTCTAATAAAGCGAGGGACGGACTCACGCTTTATATTGCATCGGCCGGCAGGCAAACTGGCTCCTCTTGAGGGGGGGGAGAGAGAAAAAGGAGGGGCGGTCCGAAGTTGGGGGGTTGAGAGTGGGAGGAGTTTTGAGATTTTACGCACAGTGACGTCAGACTGTATACAAACAGAACACTCTGATCCGGGGACACAGCCCTTTTGGAAAACGGCAGGAATGCTGCGGAGCATAACATGCAGCATTTACTGGTATGTTGCAATCACAGCGAAAAGAACATTGTCATGCTGCAAAATAAGAATAAAAGTATTCAAAATATTTTTGAACTCCATTGAAAAAACCAATAATAGTTAAAGACAATATTTGTTCGTGTAGGTCTTTAAAAAATTGGGCTTTATATGGAATTCAATTTCCTTATTAAATGAGAATTAGGTCATCCCTCCCCCCCTCCCTTACAGATAGATTACCCCCCGAATTAAAGGTAAGAGTGACCCAAGAGGCCTGGGATTCCTGTCAGTCCACGTTAAGCCCGCCAGATTGGCATTTCAAAGCAGACCTCCCACTCGGAAGCAGATTACACACAAATGCTGTCATGTGATCATCCTCATTTACTCATTCTTGAAGATCAGGTATCTGGAAATCTTCCATTAGCTTATTATTAATGGAAAGAAGAAAAAAAATTTTTGGTTAATTATCAACCAGCAGTTCCGACAGTAAAACAATCATGAAAACGTGACACTGTGATATTCAAATTACCCGACTTCCTTTCACCAAAACTTTTTTTTTTTAACCAATTTGTCTCAAAACTCAAAAAATTATCTTTTGATTTTCCAGGTGTTTTTCTCCACCGGCCCAGAGCGCTGTTATGAACTTTCCAGAACTGAAGAAGCCCCAAGAACGATGTCGAAATAATGACCCAATGACCTCTTCTGTGCAATTTCGCAACGTAAGTCTTTACGGAAACTACAACCAAACAGGAAACGTTTAGTTCCTCTCTCATTGAGTAGTCGTAGTAAATAGATTCGTCCAAAACAGACAAATTCTCTCATTTTCTAACCCACAAATTGCTGCGTAACAGGCTTTTGTTTGGGACTTTGACCCCCCCTCCGACCCAGTACAACTAAATCGGATCAAAAAAAAAAAAAAAAAAAAGTAGAACAAGGTAAAACCGGTACCTCTCACCTACATATCCCAACTCGCATGTATTGGACTTCACCGATAGTGAAAGTAAAGTGAAAGTCAAAAAGGTCTCCCACCCGCTAAGACTAATAATGGGCTAATAATGCTAACATTTTTCTCCCTGGGAAAGAAATACTACAGTCCCATTCTTAAGTGTGAAAAAAAAAAAAAGTCATACCGTTGTGAGCGCTTGATTTTGATTGGACGAACCTCAGCAATTGTTTCATAACTACGCTGACCTAATAAACATTTCCTAGGATATCATCTCTCGCTCCCACAAAGACCCCCCTCCTGCCATCAGCACAGATCACTTCAACCCCACCAACCCGACGCATTCTCCTCGGAGGGCAAGCCGAAAGGATTTTCTCGCTCTTCAACCTTAGTCACCCGGCCCCGACTGTGAGCGTTCTTGGAACGCCGGATTTTCATTACAATCTAGACAGCGGAGGGTCTCGTGATCACCTGGCTCGAGAGGTTGTTGGGTTCGTGATGCGGGCTGAAATAAGGGGAAAGGTTCTGGAGATAAATGTTTTAGAACTCGGCGTACCGTCGAAATGGAAAATTCCCAAAATAGACGACGCTAATTTCTGTTTTGCCCGCATGTTTGACTCGTCTGTTTTTACGTTCGACATCAGACCACGTGAAACACGCCAGCCATTTTTTTTTTTTGTGTATCCATGAGGGACACAAAAGAAGCTGGTGGGCATCAGACTGTAAAGCAAACAAGTGGGCCATAGAGGAAGTAGGTTATCTTTTGGAAACCTTGTCACGCCGCACCCACCCACCCCTCACGTACGCACACACCAAACGCTCCGATGATCCTGATCGGATGTGAATCCCAACGCCGGCTACGTAAACATTCGTTAACTAAACACGCCGGCGTAACGTAGGTGAGAAAGCCGGCGGGGTTAAACAAGCATCACAGGATTAGCTGCCGTGTTTTTACCACCCGTCGCGAGTAAGCTAACATGTTGACGTGCACGATTTGCAGCGTTTCTCATATTTACGGGAGTTTGCGAACTGAAAATAAAAGCCAAATGGTAGACGCAGGGAAAATCTCGCCCGGCTTTCTCCGTGAGTTATTAAATGAGGTCCGAAAAGTGCCAGAGCATCCCTTGATATGTGGGCATTACCTTAGTAATCCTCTTTGCGGTGGGAAAGTGGTTTAGCGGGCGCATTCTTCATGACAGGAGCACAAACGGGGAGGGGGGGGGGCCCCAGCGGGGCGACGGAGGCCGCCCGTCTCGTTCTGCGAAAAACTGTTTTCACCCGAGATGGCCCTAGAGCCGCCCTGTGAACCTGCTGACTCCTCCGTTGGCCTCCGCCGTGGCGCTTTTTGTACAGCGGAGCTCAGACCAAAAAGGAGGGAGGAATTGGGTCAGAGGTCACAATGGCCGTTTATTGCTTCCATTGCATTTTTTCGGGTGCAAAATAATTTTTTTCATCTTTTTATTCCCGCCAAAATGAGCCGTTAGATTTTGGATTATATCCAGGATTTTATGATTTGTTTTCGTCGTCGTAAACTACACCCAAAGTCATAAACGCGAGTGAACGAAATACTCCTCGGGCAGCGTCGCAGTCAATGAGCGTTATCTCGACAAGCCGCGAATATAAAAAGTCGAGACGGCGCCGATCGAATGCGAAAAAAGTCGTTTCTCCAAACAAAAATAACTCGAGAAAACGCGGTTGCACGAGTGTCCGGATCCCTCTTAGAAGTGGCGAGAAGGTTTTGGATGCAGTCGGTACGTCGGGGTGGTTCAGTTTACACTGCAGGGTAATGCTAGGGCACAATTACACACACACAGACACACACACACACACACACACACACACTTAAAGACAGTGAGACTCGTGACTTGTTATTAGCCTGCAGGGATCCTCGTATCTGATGTGGGCGCTTCTCGTCCCTTCCCTATACTTATTCTTTTCTGGCATGTCAGTCCCGTCTCTGCATCAAAAAAAAAAAAAAAAAAGCGTTTCTCTCGAGCGCCCGTGACAATCGTGTCAACTCAAATTCAACTTTATCGGATCTCTTGTAGCTTAGTTGAAAATTTGCAGTTTTCAATGAGTCCGATTTTGAGTTAGCTCCGTTTCATAAATGTTTTGCATAATGGCAACATAAGGGGCCCCTGATCTCGGAAAGGTTTGTTCTTAGAGATAAACTTCCGCAGAACAGGCGACGTTTAACCTCCCCCCCCCCCCCCCCCACATTCGCCGCGTCTCTCCTCGTCTCACTATACCACGATACGCCGATACAGGAAGTGTCACAACATGAGTTTCCTGTGTGAACACAGATGGAGGTGAGAAGAATACAAATAGATGGTGGCTGATGGCAGGAAGAGATGTTGCCATCATGGGCGAGTACCAGAAGAACCAAAATATGTTCAGAATTTGCTCGGTTTCAATTTAATAAAAAAAAAAAAAAACCCTTATGAAACAAGTCTACCACAAGTCTACCACGCGCATGCATATCTCAGAGATAAATGTCATGTGGGATTTTTTTTTTCCGCGTAACAGAAAGAACAAGATTAGATTTGAAGGCGGAGGAGTCGAGAGGAACAAAAAGGTTTCACAATTGTGACTTAAATTGACACTTTTTTGACGCAACACCTGCTGAACACGACGAGACAAACTCAATTCTCCGTCATAATATTTGTGTTTTTTTTTTTTTAAGCAGCCCTGCTGATATTATCACGATTAGCATTATCGTTACGGTGGAGTCATCTGCCTCTCTGAGCCCGCAGACTCGTTCTAGTTTTGTTTTTTGTACGCCAGGCATTCGACGCTTTTTGACAGATTATTTTCGAGTGTGCTCGCTAACTTGCGCTTCTTACGTACGCTCTTCGGAGACACCGTGGTTCCACTTATGCAATTTTCAGGACAAGTCCGACACTGTTATGCAATTTTTTTTTTCCTCATACTGACGCCAAATCTGAACAGTATCCTTGCCTCAACACTAAATGAGCCGCTGGAATTAAATATTCATAAGAGTTAATTTTAAGAGTTAAAGTCTTCTTTATTTTGACTTCTTTTCAGCTTGGCGTTCTAAGAACCACATCTGACATCCTATTGAGAGCGGCGTGACCCACATAAGGTATTGTTGTGTGCTTTCTAGAAGCTCAAGTATGCATCAAGACAGTCTTGCAGGTTGCAACAAGCGTGACAGAGTTCCTCAAATTTATTTCATGGCCATCCGGGTTGACAAGAAGTCAGAAAGGCTCCAAATTTGAACTGCTCTAATCAAAATATTATTTTTTGGCCTTGGTTTTGTTTGACATAAATACAATTGAGTTGCCCTTTGCAAAAAAAAAAAAATGGAGGAAATTTTGTAAAGTTCAAGGCTCAAATCCAGTTGAAATGATTTACACAGCATTTTAATTTGTCCTTAATAAACTTGATAGGCTAACAACATTTGCTCAATAAAAATATAATCCACTTACTGTCCATCTTCCCATAAAATGTTCTTATATTTATTTATAGAAGCCCTTTATGATGTCATCCAAGCCCCTCCCCCTTCACAGAGGATGAATTTCGGTTATTGGGAGTCTGGATTTAATAATCTATAATCATGTCAAGAAGATTTCAAATTGCTTTATTGATATATTTTTTCTCAATAATTGTTTGTCAGGTATAGCGATTTTTATAAATATCTGTGCTGTGTCACGATGACTGCCGGCAACCTTGCAGTTACGCAACCCTGCAGCGCTCAGCATGTTCTTCTTGGCGTCTTTGTTTTCCCCTGCTCACCTTCACCTTGTTTGGAAACATTACGCGAACAACGATATACGAACAAGCGTTGAGTGACTCGGAATCGATCCTGGCGGGTTACCATGGCGACCTGGCTTTTCTGATCGCGATTAACTGGAGTTAAGCTCAAAGAAATTTGGCGAACGTGCTAATCTGGTTCCTGATCTTGATTGTCTCATTTGGTTCCTCAAAGACTTGAAGAGAAAGAAAAATTGCAACCGCATTTGATTACGTGACATTAATTTTCGTTACGGCGTAATCATACAACCCAAACCTGCTGACTACTAGCTTGACTTTCCTAATATGCACCCAGACGGGCCCCCCCGAGGGAGAAATTCTGTTGCAAATACCCTTTGAGCTCATGGAATTAGGCATTCTTGTGTATCCAGAACTGCAAGTCAGAATGTACAGAAGAAAGACTATTCTCAGCCCAATCGACTCCCAATCGATCAAATCGCCTTAGGGGGCGCTTCGTGGTTCCAGCAGCTGAGTAAACATAAATTCAAAGTACCATTTTATTGCTGTTGACTTTAAAAGCCAGACTGGAACGTATTTCGATTTTTATTATGAATTCCATCCCGACTTGATTTCCCCGACCCCACTTGTACAATAATGTACATATTTCTTCCCGGGGTAATATCAAAATAAGCCTTTTTAAATGATAGTTTAAATCCCTGCTCTACATTTAGGAAAGTCCAACGATATTGTTTTGGAAAGGAGTCTGTTGTCCTGCCACTCATACCGATTGCCCAATGGAGGATCCAAGAAGAACGAATTAACCGAATTTTTGGCGACTTCTATCCCGACCGCTTTTCTGTGTACCTTCGGGTCGGCAAGGTTACCCCCTCACAGTAAAACGCTGTTTCTCTCACAGTGCCGACATGTTCCCCTTTGGTGTGCGGCTTGGCCGTTCCTCACAGCGCCCCCCCCAGCCTCTGATCTCTGACACCCGCCAGCTGTCACGTATCTGAGAGGAGTCACTTTTGGGAACTGAATCTGAAGCGACTTCAGGTAGGGTCCAGCCAAAGTCATCTTGAGAAAACGCACACTCGTGTCATGTCCGTCGAGCATCAGATTACGCAATTGTTTTTTCCGTTGACCTTTTCAAACGAGGCCTTTACCGAAACATGGATACACCTCGTATGTTCGCTCATGTCAAATGTCACGTAGCGCCACATGAAACATACGTCACCTGGTTCTCCAATGACCAGCGAGATATTTGTCACCTTCCCGCACACACGTAGGACTCTTTGCAGCCGTCCCGCGTCATGTGACTCCCTTCACTGTATTAATACACGCAAGGAGATGCCAGCCAATCAAAAGCTTGCACCTTATGTAATCTCTCGCTCTCTCATATACACCCAAGCACTTCGATATTTTCTTTTTTTCTTAACCACAAATCACTTTCTTGCTATGTCATGCTACTATTCAATAACTTGTGTGCGCTAAATGTTTTTTTCACCTGACTTGAAATCCTGCATGTCCTTTCTTGTGATAACTACTCATGATTCATCACATAATTCTATTGGTTATTGTATAATACTCAGAATTGAATGTGTTCCTAATAGGAGCAATTGTAAATAGCTTCTGGGCTCGTCCTTGAGGAGAGCTCCGATATCTGAATGTAGCTTAGGAGGTGACTCGTTGACTCGTAGGCCCTTGAGGCAAAAAATGCAAACGGTGGTCGCTATTTATTCGGTTCATTTACGCCAGGGGTGTCAAACTTATTTTTTTCGCGGGCCGCAGTGTAGTCATAGCTTCTTTCGGACGGCCATTATTACTGTCAACCCAAATAAATGTATGAGCACCTCATATTATATACAGTAAAAGCTCCAAAACAGACTGACAAATAACTCGTTTTCAAATCAGATGAGTAAAAACTGGTCAAATATTTAAAAAAAATATATTAAAAGTGAAGACAATTTGCAATTCTAGTAATGACACACGAATTTCATGCACAATTTGTCTTCGCGGGCCACATAAAATGACGTGGCGGGCCGTACCTGGCCCCCGGGCCTTGAGTTTGACACCTGCCATTGGTCAAGATGAGTCAAGGTAAGGTCTGCTGAAGAGAACACTTTGAAAATGGACCAGCTGAAGACTTCCACCCCAAGAATTGAAATACTACTCATCAGGTAAGATGATATTGAGTTTTTCCTGATCTCTGACAGATCGACAGGTAGATAGCTAGCCTTTGATTTCAGTTCCAGATATGAATTAACCATGCTACTTAGCATGTGTAGCGTTAGCTTAATTGTCCGTAATTCAACCCAGCAAGTGTTGATTTAATGACTCAGCAATTTCATTGCGCTGTATTGAAATAAATAAATGACTAATGTTTGGGAAATAGTAGGAGGAAAGGAAGAGCACATGAAATAATTCCGTTAAGCACAAAATATTAATATCTGGAGGCCGACGCCGTCTCAATGTTTTGTAAGCAGATTTATGACTCAGCCCTGTGCCGGCATGTGACCCACATTTGCCGTTGAAGACCTTAATGGCAAATCTCACCTTTAGTCTGGCCCGAAATGGACATAGGGGGATATCAATTGATGTATAATCAAGGATATGCTCCATGAAGTCTGCACGGGCTAACCTGATAGCGTTCCATTTTCTCTTTCTGTACTTATGATGACCTGGGGTGCCCAAACGTTTGGCAATCGCATGTCCTAGTAAGTCAAGCTGACCCGCGTTTGACCAGGCCGAGCAGCTGTCGCACGTGAAGCGGCCAAGAGTTTCAGAATATAGGTCATGTTCATTTAATATCTGCGCCATGATTATTTAAGTGTTGGCATCGCCGCCACCGTGGCAACAGGTGCTGCTTGAGAACACTGTGTGGGCAAAATGTGAGGAGATTTTTGGGGAGAAGTTCAGGAGGGCTGGGTGTGCGGAGGGCGGGGCACCTTGCAGAAGTCATCAAAGATCTGACGAAGCATTGCCTTGAGGGCCTTCTGCAGTTTTTGCTAGCTGGGTCATGTCGATGTTTGTAGAGGCCTAGTGTGCGCGTTGTTGTAATTTCAGATGGAGAGACTGTTGTGGTAGTTTATTTATCGCCTTTATTCTGGTGTGAGCGTCAAATCACTATTTTTGCACAGTTTTCCAGGGACTTTAGGTCGCAGCATACAGAGAATAAATTGATATCTCGGATTTATTCGGAACTGACGGCTGTGCTTTCTCACACACGTAAACGACCTTCGAATAATTGACATGTGCTCTGCGCGCTTGCCCTTGCTAGTTTAGCCCGGTGTCATCTTGCACTCTCGGGTAAGTGGTTTCAGCGTGTTCTCTGGTCACGGTGACATCTCGTTCAAGTCACGTCGAGTCTTAAAGACGACGAATCGGACGAGTTTGCGTCTACAGTGACACAAATAGAATCCCTTGAGATAAATTAATCTACCGGGAGATGATCTAACTCTTATTTTTCCACCTCCTATTTGGAAACTTTACAAGTTGGTGCTACAAGTCATGGCCGCTTGCAAGCTAGACAAGAACACCGATATCCGAAATCCCCGAGAACATTGAATGCGTATGTGAGAAATACGGCAACGATGGCAAAACGGTGTTTACGTAATTGCAACGCTGCCAATGTAAATCTTGCTGATTGACACAAAAATGCTTTTTTTTTTCCACATTTTTATTCCTCATAATGAAACAGCATCACCGATACAAAAACATGCCCTTCGAATGGGTACGGTTACAAATTTGCCGTCAACGTCGGGCTTAACCAATGAAGGAGCGGTTCTGTTCTTTATTTTGACCAATACTTGACCACTCAACCATGAGCGGCTAACTGGCTCCAAGATTTAAAGACAAATGCAAACTAATAATACCTGAGATACTTTGGCGGAGCAGACGTAACTGCAAGAGAAAAAACCCAATCGGACTGTAATCGGCGGCATAATTAGGAGAGTGTACCCTTCAATCACGATGCTGTTTTGACGTTGTGGAAAGCTTTTCCAAGGTTTCAAGTAATACCTTCCCAAGTGTTTCCATGGCAGCAGTTGATGCACAGTGAGATCAGAGCATTGATTGTCCTGGCGGAGCCTGGTGGATTTTTTTTTTTTCCGCCTCGGTATTGCTCACAGGTAGCCTAACCTTGAACCCAGTGTTGGCCAGCAAGAGATAAGAAGCTACAGACTGTGTTTAGTATTTAGTGAAAACCTATTCCGATCATTCCAATGTGACATTCTAACAAAAAAAAAATAACGACATGAACAGGCAATATTTCTACAAATATACAATAAAAGGAAAAAAAAACTACTGTCATACAGCAAGAAAAAAAATCTAAATGCATGTTATACATATTTATATTTATATATATATACTAAAACAAATTGGATTGCAGAAGATACTCTCGCAGACCATGAGAGTCAAGAGTACAATAAAATAACGATTATTTACAAAGCATATACAATTGTCCAAAAAGACCTTGTGTAATCCCCCAAAAAAGAAACATGCACATAAACACTATTTCATTTGAAATATCACTTTGCTTCATGTATTAAGATCCCCAAAGGATCTGTAAATATTGTCCACTTTGGCTGGATGTGACACCGAGAGCACAATTTCATCGTTGATGTTCTTCGTAAAGGCACCAGTAAATAAAAGCCAATTATATTCCCGTAAAGGCACGACTTGAAAAAGATTGGTCGGATTCAAAAAAAATGCTGATTCGTTCAATAAAGGCACCGGTGCGTTCATGGATAGGCCCGATCATTTTGACTGACTTCATATGGCACGAGTTGAAAATACTCATCACGTAAGTGACAGTAATGATTTTTTTGTGTACTATATCTCGACAAAACATTTCAATTGCTTATAAAAAAATAGCATGCTTTGTTTTCATTGACCATCAAGTGCCCGAAACAGATTCTCTGTATTATGTACAACATTCAGTAGACAATTATATACATATACTGTTCAAATCACCTTTTAGCCGTTAATACTGGAAACGTCTCCGATGCTTGACGTTGATGCAGCTCGATCGTGCAAAAGCTAAAACCGTTTGACTAGCGTTATGGTTTCCTACGTGCGTACAGACTTTGGCAAGTCTCTATTTCGTGATTGTTCACATTGAAGAGAGCAGCAAAAAGACACCGAGCGGTTGCGAGTGTGTTAGTCCGAAGCGATGCGAAGAAGTGCTCCGGGTTTTTTTCCGAGAGGGCCGTGGACTCGGAGCTCAAGTGCGCGGAAGCGGGCTGGCCCAGGCGGCCGTTTGGAAGGTGACAAATATGTGTTCGTTCAGCTTCTTCATAACTGCCGCGATGATGATTTTCGGCGTCTTCCGGAATTTTTTTTTTTTTAAAAACAACAAAAATACAGCAAAAACTCAATCTGAAAAGCCTGAAGAACATCTCCGGCTATTGTGGTAAATATATGTTTGTGGAGGGACTGAGCTCCAGGGAGGTCAGAGAGGTGGTTCGCTTAGTGCCCCCCGCTGGAACCGGGTGGATTGTGGATCCAGTCGAGAACTATGAGTGTCAGGCTGCCAATCATGAAGACGATTCCCACAACCAAGAAGACGGCGGCCTGGGGAGCGAGACCAGAACAAAAAATACTCAATGCTTTTAGAGGAGCGAGGACGCACCGCGGGATTTCTGGTGAAATTTCTGACGAGTCACATTTTGGGTATCTATCGGAAAGAGGATATGTTGAGAAAGCGCTGACGGTGCATATTGTGGACTCACCCCGATTTTCTGCGGGGAGCGAAGCGGTACTGTCTTCACCAGGCGGAGGTAAAAGGCCGCAGGGAGGATAAAGATGAGCATGGTCGCTGCCGAGGAACCTGAACATCAAATAAAAGCAGTTCAGAAAAGTAGCACGACCTGTATGAACTTAGAGTGACCTGAAAAGATTAGCTATATGTTTAATGTGGTGGTGCTTAAGGACCAAGAAGATTTTCTCACGCGACCGGCTTTAAGCTTCTAGACTTTTTCTTCACTAAAACAACCTCTGACCCGAAGCCACTAATCAGACCTCACATGTGGGAATCCCATGAGTGCTTTTCCTCCTCCTCTTATCTTTTTTTACGGTCCACTTACCAATGAAGCCGAAGATGTCTCGGATGGTCGGGACGAAGATGACCAGCATGTTGTTGAAGAACAAGATGCCGGCGGCGATTAGCATGTGGCGAGGCCAGCTGAAAGTTCGGCCGCTGAAGAGCAAAGTGTTGATGGAGGAACGGATCTGGACAGAAAAAAAAAAAAACAGGATGCAATTTTGCTTAATGAATTAATCGGAAGAAAAATAAAATAATGGGAAGTTGAATATAGGGTCGCAATTGTTATTCCGACAAACTATAAATTTCAACGATGCGAGGGTGTAAAAATAGAAAGTCATCAGAAAATTAAATATCTAAGTGAATTACAGGTACCCGAAACTTCAATTTCAGTATAATGAAGTAGTTAATCTTTTTTCACTTCCTTCACAAAATCTTAAATTATAGCGTAGCGCCGCAGACATGCACACAAACCAAAGGCATCATTAAAGTTCCTGGGTATATAATTTAACAAGCACGTCGCTCAGCGTTGTCGTGGTGACGTACACCCGTTAACACACTCGCACACACACACACTTTTCTCATAAGGGCGTTTGCGTGTGAAATAATCCAAGCATGCAGTGTAAACAAAGAGCATGCATAACATTTAAAAAAAATATTTCATCCTTCGCATTGTATTGAGTATACTGTAAAAATGGCTTGCTCTAGATTTTTTGTGGGAAAAAAACCCACCTGTTGTTTTGACTTTCTATTTATCGGGATTTGGCAGGATAAGAAAGAGAAAAGGAATCAAGCCTCGGTTGTCTTGAGTCACTCCCAAGCCTCATTCCCACACTTGGCATTGAGCGAAGTGTGTCAAATGTTATGTGCAAATAAGAGAAAAAAAAAAATTAAAGGAAACAGCGAGCACACAGATCCTCTCTAAGAGGCCCGGTACCGCTCGATCCAGCCTCTAGTGGGTGAAAGGTCGTCTGTATCAGGTGTAGCCTGTAGCGCCCAGCAAGCTAGCAAAGAGAACCAAGGCTTGGGGGCGCCCATTTAAAAAAAAAAAGCAAAAGGGATTAGCCGGCGCCGTGCAAGGCAACTGTGAGGTTGCATCAGCCAAGCGCTGAGAGGAAGGCGGGTGCCCGTGGAGGCGTGTCACCCGTAGATGACTGTTAATTGTTTATTTTTACAACTGCCTCCGCTTCCTTTTGACTCTTCCAGCGAGCATAAAAAAAAAAAAGTCATCATTTCTCCAGTCCAAGTGACCTTCATTTTGATAGGCTTTCCTGGGATTGCTACCAAAAAAATGTCAAGCGGTGAAGAGTTATCGGAGATACTAACAAATATTTTATCCCCCTTAAAAAAAAAAAACTCCCACCAGCTGTTGCATAACCAGGCTCGGAAAAGTCGAACCGGGACGGGGCATTTCTCTCCGAGGCTCCAAACTATTCGCCACCCAACTGTTACCTGGCGCGAAGCCTTTGGAGTACACCGTGTGATATTTGTACACTTTTGACTTTTGCTATTTACTTGTCAGACGCCCTTCCCCCCATTTTCTTCCAAACGTACACATACAAACGGTAAGAATGTAGACAAACCGGTAAAACCGAGCGTAACTAGATTTCACGGATTATTCAAACCTCTCGGAAGCATCTCTAACCATGCACAGTTTTCATTTCCTTTGAAACATTGCCCAGAAAGTCCCCTTTTTTAAAAAAAAAAATATATATAAAACGTAACAAGTCAAGCACGACAACCCGACTGATACATTTTCACTTCATCTTTTGCAGTCAAACAAAACCTCAAGCAAAGTGTAATGCTCTCGGGGTGGGCGCTAATTTTTTTTTTTCAAAGATCGCAATTATTTATTTGGCTCAAAACAATCACCAGAAATTTTCTTAGGAACCCATTAGTTACCGTAATTAGACTCTAACGTCTCGTCAGTAAATTCCGCCTCTTTAAAATCTGATGCAAACCCGAATGCGTCTTGCAAGTTGCGTTTCGAGAAACGAATTTATTCGGCCCTGAAACCGAGTTGATAAATTGATATTTAGCACATAAAAGTGATTTTTAATTCTTCACAGACCCTGAGAACTGGGACATGTCTGCCTCCATGTAAAGCCCCTTCATAATGCACTGAATCCCGCCAAAGCCCTCCGTGATCCGGCCTCCGTTTTTTTGTATCTACCGTCACGTGAACGCACACCAACGTACACACGCTCATTGTGCCGACTAAACACGCACGCGCTGGCGTTATTTGCCCTCTCGCGTATATACGACTTGACCGCGGGGGCCGAGGACAGTCGGTCGCAGACAAAGCTAATGTTAATCTCTCGTTGAAGGTCGGCAAGCAAAGTAAAGGTCGGCAGGGATTCAAGGAGAGATTCTCAAATGTCAGGTGGAAACTTGGCACGGAGACAATGTGCTGCTTTCCATCTGATGTCTCACCTGAATCCAAGGTTGACACGGTACACGGCAATTTGGTCCCGCTCGTCAATATTAGGCACGGGCAAAACAAATATCTTCCACAAGATGGCCGACTGTATCTGTTCCTTTATCTATTCTTGCTACTTTGTAACAGTTATCTCAAGACAGCGGGAACATAAGATAAGATCGTAATAATCTGAAGTATTCTGAGATCTTAGTTCCGGGTTTCCAATATTTATAAGTAAGGCAACAAAAATGTTTGACGCATTCTTCCCTAGCAGCCCCGACTCGCCCTTAGCGCTGTGGTCAAGGTGAGGTTTTTTCCACTGTCCACTCTGATCCAGTAAACTTCCATTGCGAAAAGAAAGGAAGGGTGGGGGGCAATCTTCTTGCTCCCCCCACCCTCCGACACATCATCTCCATTTGAATCCACAATGTCATGCAAGGAAAGTGTGTCCGCATGTTAATGCCTATCCAAGGGTGCTTAGTCACAAGACGAAAATGTAAACAGCCTGATTTATGACTCACTCAGTCCCCATGTAAAACAACGATGTGTTTTCACAACAATGGCCGTTGATGACTCAATGACAACAAGGCTGCTGCTGCCACCTAGTGGCTGCGTACACCTTCTACACTCCAGAAGTTGCTATGTGACCAAGGCTAAAAGAAGGTCGTGACACTTCCTCTTGGTCCGCAGCCAAATTTATCCTTGGGGGTCAGATGAAAACCAAGCTAAATTTAGCCCCTGACCATGTTTGGGAAGGAACTATGAATGAATGTATCCGGGGGTCACCATCAGAGGATTATTCGTTACTCAACATGGAATCAAGTGCTGATAGCAAAAGTCTTGGTAGGCAATTGTGCCCCCTGTCTGTTTGTTGAGGGATTTCATCACAAGAAAGAAGAACATCAATGTCGTCCCAATTATGACACAAAAATGTCTCAGTGGTATTTATAGTTTTTTTTTCTATTTCTGAGTCAAGCAAAACAGTTGCTCTGTGGTACTTACAGGGAAGAGGACAATGGGGACGGTCAGCGTGACGGCTGTGAGGACAGCCAAACGCACCAGCAGTAGCAGGGTGTCAAACTTGTAAACCTTGGTGAAGGTGTGAAGAAGCTCCGCCTCCACGTTGTCTGTGTTTCGAAACAGTCACTTGTGAAACACGTAACAGAATATAAATCTGTTCAGACATGACATGGAATCCTCGAGTCGCTGATATTATTTCGGCGTTTGAATTTGGACAATGCTAAGAATGCTAACGTACTGATCAGTTGTCGGGTCGTCTTACCATAAAAAGTGAGGTAGCCGAATAGTGCTGACATCATGTACATGATGAGCATAGCAAGGATGGACAGGTTGGAGACGGTCTGCATCTTCTTCCTGCTTCGACTAAAGAAACGATAAATTAGTTCTCCAACCGGTTTTGGGAAGGAAATGTGGACACTTACTCTTTCAGCTCACTGTAGATGGGCAGCACCTCGGGGTGGCACACAAAGGCAAAGGCCAGGATGGGCACGGTGTAGGCCGTCTGGAGATAAAATTGTAGATGTATGGTCGGTTATTTGTCTACTCGAGATGTTAGTGTAGGTTCTCAATGGTACACAAAGGCCACAAATTCTACAAAACACACAACACACCCTGCAAGCCCACCTTAAGCAAACATTCTACCTTCACCTTTTCACCTTCATAAAAAAAAAAAATCTTATTCAAATAGCACACCTACCTGTGAGTTGAAGATGAAGTATTTGGGCGTGCACATGTCTTCGTCGTCGTGCTGCGGCTCATAGTGGACACCGGTGGAAGCCATGTGGGTATCGGTGACGGCCGGGGATACGTCCGCCCGGGAGAAGTCCATTTGCGTGGAACGATTGTGTAACGCATACACGCCCGGGATGTGCGAGGCGTTCGTGCTTAAGTTGGCTGAGACGTGGTCCAGGAAGGGAAGCGGGCATGGGAGCTGGGTTTTCTTGTAGATCACCTAGGCACAATCGTAAGGTCACCTTTTATGCGAAAGATAAAAATCCTTGATTTTTTATTTTCTAAAACTAAACTTACGACTCCCAGGAAGAACACCATGCAGGAAAGCGAAAAACCACTCGTGTAGCCCAGATAACCTGCGATGAAAATAAAATATTTGTAGACAGCTTCGATATCGCGGCTATTTTTTCCTCTGCTTTTCCTATAAACAGCTGGAAATCTATTTGAATGTCTATTCCAGGATATGGGTCACAGATGTAGGTCAAATAACCAAAAATAGATGAATAAAAGATGTGCGGGGCAGTTTGTAAATGGATTCTTTTTATCAATCATGCCAAGAGATACATATCGAGCTCTAATTTGATTCAGGTTTTGTGGAAGCTAAGCTATCTGAATGAACACTGAGCCCGGCTCATAAAATGTGAGCGATGGAGCTGACTTGCTCAAAGTTGCATTTGCCAGAGCAGACTTACGAAACGGCGTTGGGTTACTTTTGATTACAGACAGCTGCGTGGATGCCGTACGTATCGTTTACAACCGCACGGCGACAACTAACATCTTGTAAAGGATTGACATCCAGATTATTAGGTATACTCACCCAGATTTTTAAGCAGCGACAAAGGGAAAATAATTCCAATGGACACAAATATCACCAGGTAGTTTCCGTTCAGGTACCATTCACTGCAAATACAATCACCCCCCAAAAAAATCGGTTAGAATCGGACGATATTCCGATCGTGATCGCAAAATCAGAACGTTCACTCACCCGGTACTTTCTTCCAAACCCAAGAACGCCCGAATAACTTCCGGCAGCTCGTATTTCACAATAAAGAGGTAGCTAGACATGGCTGCAAAAAGACGTACGTTAAAATTCAGACAAACATTTGCTAGCGTTGATTTCTTGAATCGTATTTTCTTACCGCCAATGTTTTGCATTATAATCGATCCAAACGCCGCTATTTTTCCCGGCCAACCAAACGCCCTTTCTCCCAGTTTTTCATAGATGAGGGATCCTGCGAAAAATCATTTGTTGATAATTAGCCACTGAATATGCGATCCTTTTTTTGGAGGGTCACCAAAACACTAACCTCCTTCTTTCGACGTCATTAGAAGCAAATGGACAGAATACAAGGAGAGGATGGCAACAGCGATGAGTAGGAGTCTAGGAGGAAAAATGATGATGCAATATGTAGTCCATCATAGATACCCGAGTGTCCATTCGGATCGTCATTGATAAGTTACGTCGATACTCACGTAAACAATACGATGCCAGTGTTGGCCATGGCGTACGACAAGCCCAGGATCCCGCTGCCCATGATGGCGTTGCTTAAGTTAAAGACGGACATTCCGAAGGACGTATGGCCTGGATGCTGCTCGGATTTAAAAAACGATTTATCAATTGAAGTCAAATAGTTTGATGATCGTATCTGATACTGATCAATTGTTCGCCCCCTTACATATTCTTCATGGTACTCTTCATATTTCTTCTTTTTCATCATTCCATTCGTCAGGAACTTTTGGCTCTCGCCATCGTCCATATCGTCCAGGAACTGACTGCAAAGGCACAAAGTGGTTTTTAAAAAATTGCTCGTAGGTTTTTGCGTGATCCACACACGGCACTCACCTGTTGATGGTGGCCTTTTCCGAATCGATGGTCTCTGTGAAACGGTCCAAACTGTCCGTGCTGTCGTCGTCGGCCTCCGTGGCGACTTTCCTCAGCTCCATGCGATCCACAATTCCCGGCATAGTGGTTCAAGGCAGGGACGAGGATTTCCAATGCTTACTTGACAGTTTTAACGATCACAAGGTGCTCCTTTAACCCTTGCTTGAGTGCTTTATCTCCAAAAGGTGATTCTAAAAACAAAAATAGATGTTTTACCAACAAATCCCAAAACTAGGTCAGGGATGCAAGATGTTCTTCTGCCATCAAGGGGCCCCCTTGTCCACGTCGGCCCACAGGGGAGGAGACAAGCTTCACATTTTCCACGTTAACATCATTATTATGTAACGTAATGTAGCGATTCAGTGTAACACAAATTGCTGCGTCAAGAGGACTCACAAAGAGCTCTCAGACCAGAGCGAGAATGAACCTCTGTAGAGCAAGGTTAAATTGGATCGGCACCAAATCCGACGCTACGGTAGATGATGTCACCCGAGCCCGGCTCCAAGTTCCCCGACTGTCTTAAACCGCTGAGCAGAAACGTCTTTGCTTCGCAATACACATCGCATGTTTACAGTCAACAGATGAACTGACGTCACGGGATGTGAAAATCAAACCACCTGACCCTCAACGCTGATTCGATTTAACACACTTTCGCTTCGCCGTTTAAGCCGATGGCGATTACACGTGTTACCAGAAATCCGCCTAGTCACCTCTACCTTGCTTTTTAACGCCTGCTTGTTGACTTTTCAACACCAAGAGGGTTAACCTGTCTGACTGGGTTAGCTTCTCTTGGACCTAAAGACCCCCCACTCCCCTCCCCTCCCTCCTCCACAATTTGATATTTATTCATGCCTAGACGTGTCAGACTAATTGACACATAACGTTTTAACGTACGTCGCTGGGCCACATCTGGAATACACATGTGCAACTAGCGGAAGATTCATTGGGAAAACCACAAACGTGTCCCAAGAAACATAAAATCTAACAATCCTCGTATCCTGGAAAGTTTCCACTCAAATTTTCACCCGCTGTAATTTATTTGAAATGTCACCAGGGTCACACACTGACCTAATTTGCGGAGACAGGTTTTATATAACTCGCAAGCATTAATAAATAGTCTGAGAACTGAGGTCTGGATCGCAACAAAACTTCTCAAATTTAAAAGCGATTCATATTCACTTAACATTAGCGACTGACCGCCAGAGAAATGAAGTAATGTAAAATATTTCAGTTTCATTTTGAGAAGTACTTCATCTGACCTTCTCCAATGTCTTGCATCAGCCGACAAACTATTTGAGTGCAAAATTATTTCCTGCCGGGAAAGTGCAAAGCAGCTGTGTTTTTGTTTCGCCACTACTCTGCAGCCAGATCATGCATCAACAAATAATCTCCATTAAAAAAAAAAAAAGCTCTAACATATTCCAAAACATACTCACTCATGCAGAAGATTCCTTTCAAAAAAAACCTCTCGAACCCAAAAATACGTTTTAGTAGTCGGACGGTGACAGACAAGTGAAGGGTCGAGGAGCTGCGGCTATTTTCTAACTCAGGTGAGAAGGGACGCTTTTAAAAGGGGGGAGGGAGGACTTCGGTCACCCAATCAGGACAGGGCTCTCCTTTTGAGCACGCTCATGAGAATCGACCCCCTCCACCCCTGCCTGGCCTCTAAACACACACTCTCACAAACTTCAGAAAAGAAATATAACATCATTATGATTTATTATAAGAGTCGGACAGTATCACACATTAGTGAGGTCTCTCCTGCCTGGCATGAAGTGATCACGTGACAAGTCACATGATCTTCCTTTGCCAGCTGCATCGCCAGGCACGAGCCACACAAGTAGGTTGTGCCGCCGCTCCGCCAATCAGAGCGGGCGCAGCGAATGTCGCTGCGCCCAAGGTCGCGTACATGTCAGGGATGAGGCGTTATCTCGTCGTAATGTCCAAACATACAGTGAACTCCCGAGAATCCTCAGTTGCCGCCTTACCGGTTAAAGAGATCTGATCTAGCTAATTTGAAAAAGACCCTGGAGTCTGCATTAACCCCGTCGGGGTCTAGTACCCCAAAAAGTTACACACGGCGGTAATTTACACCAAAACTCACTCCACCGACATTCCTGAGATAACTTCAACAAACTTCAGCCAATCACCTGTTACCAGAAAGCTGTGACACTAGAGGAAAGCTGGAGGGGAGGGGCGAGGGACGGACAAGGCGCCGTAAAGTATACCGGCGGACAACGCCGGCGTTCGGCAAGGCATGAATGACGGAAATTGAAAATGCTGTGATGTAACAAAAAGAACACCCTTCGACTCGAAGATCAGTTACCTAGCAACAAGGACATCACCTATGTTGACACACCCCTGTTATGAAACACCATATTGCGATATATATATTCACACACCACCATGGAATTTACCACCATTGATAGGTTCTGTGTAAATAGTCTTTCAACGGTGCACTTCCTCATTTTTTTTTTTTTTTTGTAGACCCTTAACCAACTGTCCCTGATGACCTATTAGCCATTTTCACAAGGTGAATGTCTAATCCAAGTCAGTTTAGTCCAAACAATCTTTCAGCCTCTTTACCTTTCTTGTTCATGGATCTAATGGAACAGAATTTCAAAATAAAATCACTCGATCTTGGGAATCATTCTTCAGTAGGTTGTTAAAATCCTTGAGAGCTCTATCGAAGACTTGACAGTGCCCGCGGAGCCTCGAAGAATTTCACAGGTCTGACACGACGTATATTTCTGGCTCCTGTGTTCCGCGAACGTGCTTGCTAAGCCGCCGCTAGGTCCGTATGACATAACAGCTTATGAAATAAGTGAGCAAAGACTTTAGGATTTTTTGTTTCAACACATCTGCTCGAATCAGACAGCTCCCGAATTTCCATGTGCCACGTCCTCAAAAACAAAACCTTGTGTGACGCCCATCACCTCCTAACCGTCTCTCCACGTGGGAGGAATCTATCATCGCCGTGACAACTCCTACTTCATTTCGGACGTCAAAATCTCCCGATGGCGTCACACCACGACAACAACAGCCAACCTAAACTTGACCTTTTGTACCAGCACCTCATGTACCCTAACCTTGTTTGTGACTTCTTCCTCTTATCGCTTTGCATTGATCCGCAAACTTTAACGTGACGTGCTTTAACGGCTTCTTTGCCTTCGTCCGAAGGGTTAGCGGGTTCAGTGCGGGAGATCCTGACGGTGTCTGGATTATTTATTTAACATCACCCTGCAAAGTACTCTGCCAAAAAAAACAGGGTAGTACAATCTTAGAATTTTCAGAGTAGTCATTTTCTTGCTTTACTTATTTATCTTTGTAACTAAACCCTAGTCGAGTCTATGTTCCTCCTTACAATGGCTCAGTGTTTGCTAGCTTAATGTCATTTGGCAACTGACAGTTCTCCTTTGTCACCTGTTACGTAACTTATGGTCAAGCTTGCGCATAAGTCATTTTGTGTATTATTTATGGCGGCAGGCTTTTTCGCTTTGCTGCGCGAAGCTTAGGCAACCGTCCAGCCCGGTTTTTCTTGGCTCGCCTAGAGAGTTGAAGAATGACTTAAAATGCTTTTTCGATTCATTGTGCTGGGGCGCCTTGTACTAAAAATGCAAAAGTAGAGTGCTGTAACTTCTATTAAGGACATTGCCTTAAAAAAATGCTCTTCAACCTTTTATTTAAAGTATGAAATTGACAAATAGTCCATGTTATTCTGTTGAAGACAAATAAAGATTTTTATTTGTCATTGTTGACACTCGGCTAGTTAGCATGTCGCGCTAATGGCCAACGGCACCGCTTGCTATTTGTGTTTACGAAGAAGCTAGCTCTGGCGTCACATTAATTGCGGGTTCCGAGCAGCTGTGTGGGCAAACATCTCGCCGTGTTTACAAGATCTCAAACGACACACTGAGCCCTTGTGGTTGACCTGTGACCTCTGACCACCATGTGGAAAAGAGGAAAACAAATTTGAACCCCCACCTTCCCTTCCAGCCAACCTCCAAGGCTGCTTGTCACTAAAACCAGAAGAGATAGGGTGGCCCACCTTCGATGAACACTTCCGGGGGGGGCCTGGAAACGGAGATGTACGAGTTCGAGGCGCGTCTTGACAAGTTGCGCATTCGTCCCCGGATGAATCGGCTCGGCGCCGCGCTACTAAATTCATTGCTGACGTGTAACCGCAACACTCGGCAATAACTTGAGCCCAAGCAATTAATCTGACGGAGATCGTTTCGTTATTCGCTCATATAATAATTCATTACTGCAAAATTTTTTATCGGATTCCGTGGCGTTTTATTACCTAATATCCTTGACCAGTACTGAAATAAATATGTCATGATGTTTCATAGAGACAAAAGTGTCTTTTAGGTCAATGCTGACTAGAAAAAATGTGGTAAAGTAGGCCAGGGGCAAATATTTGCATGGTCACCATGTATTAATAGCAAGCAGAGTGGCAAGGATAGGCTGAACACGCCACTCAAATATGCTCAAGATGTTCCTTACATTTTCCAAAGTGGATCTCGTCTTTGTGTGGTCAGGGTTGCCTCATACCGGCTGGCTTAAAACCAGTGTAAACACGCTGCAGATAAGCAACACAATGGAACGCTCGAAAAAATGTAGGCCAAAAGTATACGGCAACTTGGAAAATGTATCGAAAGACATTTTTGACACTTTAAAAAAACTTGAATTGCGAAAATCAAAGCTGTTCTTCAAGTATAATTTTGAATATAAGCATTTTTACCCATTTGTTCATTTTATGAACACATTAAATAATAATTATAAATATATATAATATATAATAATAATTCTATATATAATTTTGAATATAAGCTTTTTTACCCATGTGTCGATTTTAGGAACACATTAAATAATAATTATAAATATATATAATATAATAATATAATAAATTTTGGCCATTCATTCAGAGTTATTTGTAGCATTAAATTTATTTGTATAATATATAATAATTCTATATATAATTTTGAATATAAGCATTTTTACCCATGTGTCGATTTTACGAACACATTAAATAATAATTATAAATATATATAATATAATAAATAATAATATAATCAATTTCGGCCATTCATTCAGAGTTATTTGTAGCATTAAATTTATTTGTAGAAGCAAAACTTCACTGTCTACATAAATACAGTATGTGCACGGAAAATGTACCTTGAGTAAAATAATCAGAGTTAAATTAGGCTGCTTAAAAAAAAAGGGGGGGGGTTTTACTGTCTCGAGTCGCGCTAATAGCACCAACATCGGACCTCATGATTGCAGTCAAAACATTATTAGCTCTCCCGTTACATAAAAAACCTGCCATCCACATTTCTCAATCTACTCTGGACAGAAGCGTGTTTAGCTCCACGCCATGTGCCCCCACGCAGACGGGCAGGCAGAACCTTTTTGTTTTGTTCTACAACGCGTCGGGGGGGGGGTGGAGAAAAAAAAAAAAAAAGGAAGCGCGGAAGGTGAGGAATAATAAAACCAACTCAACCGCTTGAACGCAAATAGCTTAACCGGCGTTTGTTTTAATTCCATAAATGAGAATTATTTTTGCTTTGTTTACGCGCGGCGCCACCCTGCAGGAAACGCTACTGTTGCATTCATCACGTCGTTCCAAAAAAAGCACAAGTGAGCCATTCGAGATCATTACAACAATCGGAAAATTAAAAAAAAGTAAGACGATAAGAGGGCTTACCAAGTGTGAGTGGAAGGCAGTTGTGAGTAGCAGCGAATGCAGGAGGAGGAGGAGGACTATTGGAAACAAGAGATGGAGACCCTTCCCATTTAACAAGCAAGGAGCCTGAGTGGAAATTTCCATGTGCCATGTGATGACGGCAGCTAGTGAAGCCTCATGTTTCACTGGTGGAGGGGTGGAGGGGGGGGGTCTCAATCTGACACCCCAACAACACCCCCGTCCCCCCTCCCCCAAACCGCAACGAGGAAAGCCTCCCTTGTCTCAAGTATCTTGGAGTAATCTTAATTGTTGCTTCGGATTATCCAATCCAAAATGTTTAAAGGGAATTAAAAATAGTCCGAGGAGAGGGTCGCCTTTGTTTACATTCCGGCTGGCCACATTGGAGGGAAGGGGGACATTCCGTAAGGGAAAGCTAAGGAAGGATGATTCACTTACAAGACTTAAGAACAGAAGGAAATAATCTTCACAATGGTTGCTATTTATTAAGTTTGCCTTTAGTTAACAGAACTGAGAATAGAATTTTGGATATTGCGAGGGATAGTCCTATTTTTAAAAGTCTATTGTCATAACTTGATTTACGTATAACACGACTAACACGTTTTTCGAGAGACAAGCCAGCGCCCGGTTGATTCTTTTCCAGACTTACACGGAAAAATTTGAGAGTGCGAGGCGGCGTGGCCACGAAATTCACAAGCAGCTGTTTGGTAGATAGTAAACAATTCTAAAAAAAAATGTTTATTGCTGCTCAGCTTTGATGCTGCGGAATAAGTTACATTTGAACACACAGAATTTGAAAATTCTACTTGATAAATATTTTTGAGCTTCAAATTTCACAAAACACCCAACTGTGAACTTTTAAACTAAAAATAGGCAAGGACGAGCAATTCTCGGGAATCTCTGCTGTCAACTTTGGTGTCTTAAATCAGAAATAAATGTCATGTCACGCTCAAAAACACTCCACGGGAAAAACATCTCACATGAGAGCACGATTTCTTCAGCTGACACCGATTAAATATTCTGCCGCTGTGGATGATATGCTCTCCGGATCATTTGAGGTCACCAGAAAGGAATAATAAAAATAATAAATAATAAAAAAATATATTTGCTGTTATTGCAGTTGTTAAATAATTTGAAAAAAAAATAAATAAATTATTTTTTGGATTACGTCAGCTTGTAAAATAGTACAGCATATGAAAAAAAAAAATCTTCTGAGCAAACACAGACAACACTTGACCCCACCGTGCGTAATAGTGACCGAGGGTTGTTTGCATAAACTTGAGAGCAGAACATTTCTTTGATTTTTTTACACCACGTTGAGTAAGCCGGTCAAACAAAAGTCTGACTTATATAACTTGGACAGCGATCCCTCATACGAGGCGATGATCTCTTGAACGTACAAATTACTCCAATTAAACAATTACCGGTCTTGAGCATTTTAAAAACAGCTTATTGTGCCTTAATCACCTCGTGCTTTTTTTTTTTTTTTTTCTAAGAACCACATCTGCTGCTGTTTTCGCATTGACTTGACAACACAGGAGGGCCCACTCGTACAAGCAATTGGTGTTTTTCTTCTCTGTTTGACTCGCTTAAAATGGAAAGATCACAGACTCCAACAGACTTCTCACCTCTGGCAAATCACTGTTTATCCAGATGGGTATATTTTTAATTTTTTTTTGCACATAAAGTCTTCAATCTCCTAAAAATAGCCTTCAAATCCTTAAATGGCAATTCCTGTGAGAAAAATATTTAGTTGCCATAAAATTAAATAAGAATTCACTTTTATTCTATATGGAACTCAATTTAAAGATTCCAACGTGATCTTGCTGAGTGAGTGAGTTATCGGGGATATTCCGTGCGCAGGAATGTTGTCGGCCATTAACATGAGAACAAGCGAGATTGGCGTCATTGCTTCTTATCTTGGAAACAGGAAGAATTCTGTGTTGGGTCAATGTATTATCTCTGAAACGTGTGAGATTTTTGTTTACCTTCCGATTGTGTCGGTAGACGTGAGTTAATGATGCTGTTTTGGTTTGGAAATGGAAGATTTTGGCTTTTTCAATCGTCTCCAAACAATGAATGATGCAGAAAAAGTTTAATTCTATTTAATGTAATTTAAAGGACAATAGTGTCAATTTTGTCTTCTCAAAATGCATTCGAAAAAAAATTGTTGATGTTTTAAGAGAAGGCTGGAACAGATTAATGGCATTTCCATTCATTTCAATAGGGAAAGATGATTTGAGATACACTTAAGAGTGTGGCATGTTAAACCTTTTTAAATGTAAAAAAATCTTAAACCATAGACATCCATTTCCTCTCCTGTCAAGCTGAATTCCCCTGTGGCTTGGATTCCATGAATGGATCGTCTTCCATTACTGCCTAGCATTATTCGCTAGCAGTAAACAAGTCAGATTGATGGTTCGCAATGGCGTAGCCTATTAAACAAAAAAAAAAATGCTTTGAGGCACAGGCTGATGAACAACCGGACAGTTAAGACAAGATGGATGCAACCTCCTGTGAAGTATAACGTTAGCGGCGGATTAGGAAAGTATTCTCGAGGTAGCACCACATTTGGCGGGACGTCTCTCGCTATTGTTGTTTTTTCGTGTTTTGCTAATATCTATCTTCTGCTTCATTAGCAGCTTTGGATTCATTAGCAGTTCTTTCGGGGGCTCAGTGATAACCCCTCCCCGAAAGCATCCGGGGGTGCCCCTCATGCTAGGCCTCGACATCATTTGCCAATTCTTCCACTTCTCCGCTTCAACTATTAATTTTCTGAAGCCCCTTACATAACCCGTTACGCAATGTGTTTTTTCGGAACGTTTTGATTCCCCTCCGCGTTAATGGGGGTACCTCGGCCGACCCAAACAGGCACCCAACGGTCATCCGGTTTAGAAGGACCACCACCGCGGTGCGCACGTGTCCCCTAATTTTGCCGGACATGTGCAGATGGGCGAAAGTTGTTTGTCAGTTATGACCACAGCTTGAGGTCCCCCCCCTCCAAAAAAAAAATCCTCATTGTTGCCAGCTTTGTTATTGTTTGCTTTATTTCTTCTTTGAGGAACACTGTGTTTGGTTCTGAATCTCATTTATATTTTAAAATGACATATTCCTGGATAATGACTTATAAATAAAGTCATAAGGTCACAGCGCCCCAGGTTTGAAATATTAGCCAAACAAGTCGACCAATTTCAAACGCCAAAATAGCCTTCGGCTATTTTTCTCTGCATGTGGCTCACTTGTCATGTGAGCCGTTAGAGTTTGTTGTCTGGTGTTCTTCTGCTTCAGCGACTCGAAGGACAGCTCGGTTCATCTCTTTTTTGTCTCGAGCTGTTTTCGCTGGAATTGCCTGCGATCAGTCTGCAGGTTTTCCCAGCACGCCGCCGCGCCTCAATATGAAAGTGTCCCTTGTCGAGCGGACAAACGGGGGATTTGTCCGACGGCGTCATGCGCCGGTTGTTTGCCCAAATTGCATTGGCGCTCTGGAGGCCGACCGACATGCAAGCGGGCGTTTTGGTCTTCAGCCAAGTCCCTGTACTTTTCCATCTAACAATTGAAGAGGGCCTCTGGAAAAGGTTTCCTAGCGTCCGTGTCTTATCAAAAAACATTTTTTCCTTCTAGCTTTTGTCTGAGAGGAGGGTCGGGGGCACGACCAGTTCCCCCCTGAGCAAGAATGTTATTGTTTCCTGAGCTTTTCAGATGACACGCTTCCTAACAAGATGTGTGAGGATCCGAATTCTTCCCTCGTGCAACTCGGCCACCTCCACTTCCCTGTCGACACGGTATTTTCGGCTTTGACCCTTTCACCCTGCCGCTGTGCAGGCGGGCAAACGTACTCCCACTCCGCACTAAGTGGAATCCAAAGATAAGTCAACAAAATAGCATCTTTTACCGTGTTACATTCAAGGGCGTCTTACTTCCCAAATTTGAACTCCCTAACCTGAGTCACTGAAATCTGGGTCAAGGCGTGATAAATGACGCACGTGTGTGTCAACATCACTTTCGGGAAAATCAACACAAAATCACACACAGCTAAACACTATTTGCGACAGAAAAATAAAAGCCAGTGCAATTAAAAAAAAAAAAGCCAGCAAATGACTCTGCAATACCTTCAATCTCCACATGAGGGCGGTATTGCACCACCTATTAAATCCTCGGTGGGCCTTAATTTAATGTTTTTTTTGGTTTATTCGACAGTTAACTGCTTGAACTCGTTGATTTTGTCACCCTTTTACCATAACATAAATTTTCTTTTCTTTTTTTTTCTACTATACACAAGTTTAATCTGTCAGACGTCATACATTTTTAAAAATGTATTTTGTATTTGTAGTGGTGATTTTGTTCAGTATCAAACTTACCGACAATTTAAAGTATGATGGCTGTGACCCCCCCCCCTCTTTTTAAGCTAAAATGGAGTCACTTTGACTCTTGTGGGACAATCTCACAGTATGTACTATTCACATTTCCAAATGGTCACCAAAGTGCCGATCCTTAACATCCCAATAGACAAAACCGCCGTGCGCAACCGCCACCGTGCATTATTTATACCCACACAGCATCTCAAAGCAGGTGGCAGAAAGCTTTTGAATGGGGGGGAAAGGAATCGCTGCGGGGTCAAAACGTCGGCGGGTGAAGTGAAAGCATCGGCGTTTGATGTAGACAAACACTTATACATGCACTTAAACACACCGCAAAGATGCCTCGCAGCAGCTCGGTGCACTAAAGGCAACGATAATTCGGAATGTTACATCATCGTCGCTAACTCGGGGTTGTATACAATTTTTTTTCGATAAACGTTCACACAAACTATAAATAAATCTCGCTATTACCCAAGTATCATTTTCAATTAGTACGTGATTACCTAGAAGAAAAAAAAAGCCACCTCGAGTCATACCGTATAATCAGTGACTATATTTAAACCAGACATATGCCAAATAATCTAGAATTATCCCCCAGGTAAGGAAGGACGTGGCTCATCGCAAACACATTTGATTTTTGACGCACCGTATTCTTCGAATCCATCAAGCTGCTTCCCCTCCAGCATTTCAAACAGTTTATTATCGATGTCTCCACTCCTTTAAGTATCAGCAATCTTTCTGCTGGGAAAGATGGACGGACACTCTGGCATTACCCCAATGGCTTTCCTCTTTGATGGCCGGCGCCATGGAAACATACACCCATTTGTCTTGTCACGGTGTCCTGGGTTGAAAGCTCATAATTACCAGCGCGTCGTGATTAGAGCGAAGTCAGTAATAAGGCATCGGCCTCATTGTCACATCGCTCGCAGCTAATGAGACGGATTCATCCTTCTGCGAAGACAATTTGGATTATTTTTTTCGTGGGTTTTTGTTTGTGTGCGGTGGACTCGATGGACACAATGGGGGACTAAAGAAGAGAACAAGGCTTCAAACTGTGATGAATTATGCAAATGCCGTTTATGAAAGATATCAATTTTCCGTTTGACGTAAATAAACAGGAAGCTCGGAACGAAACTGCGAGAATTTTTTCGACACTTTAAGTGTTCTGTCTCCAGTCAGCTAAAAAAAAAAAACATTAGCTTGGCTAGTTTGCCCAGAGCCCTATAGATTCTTCTATAACATTGCGTAACCTCCAGTGTAAATAATGAGACTGCGGCGGCGCTGCGGGGGGGGGGGGGAGAACTGGAACGAGGAGTCTTCAAGGGCACACATGTTTAATTGAGATGATGGTATCTTTAATGGGGCAAATCCTCCCTGAAAAGAGGTTGCATCACTTGGACTTAACCAACAACATCACTGTCTCGGGGTATCATTATTGGAAGTTCTCCAATTCAAATTTAAATCCATCCATCATGAAATTTTGGCAAATTTTAAATTGTTTAATTACATTTCAGCTCGGATGCGCCGCCATGATGATTTAATACGCCTCAGGGCGTTCGGAATCAACCAGTGAGGCTGTTTCTTTAATCAATTTTAAACGTCAGTGAGCTGGAATGTTCATTCGTGTGCTACTTTTTATAATTGTGACGTGATATTAACATTAAGCGATGGATTAAGTCAGGTAAATCCCCCGTGAAGCCTCTCTGACCAAATGCATGGCCGCCATGTCATAAATGATTAATTCTTGAAGTGCGGTATCGGGTTACTATCGTGCCGAAGTTCCGTGTATGCTCTTATTTCAATTTTTGTGAACACTTAGACCTACTACACTACTGTTTTGACGCTGGTCCAAAAGTTGAAAAAGCATCAATAATTGCGATCGACCTTGCGTTTTGTTGTGCTAATTGTGGCCGTGCTGTGCAGCTGCAGCTTTTTTTCCGTCACTCCACTCCAGTCGCGTGCGATGTTGTGCTGCCGTGGCTTCCCGTCTTGCCATCGCCTCTGTCCGTCCCCTCCCACTGGCGTCACGCAAGTCGACCTGCAGGTGAACAGTTCATTGGCAGCTCCCCCCCCCTCTCCTTCCTCCCCATCGCGCACGCCAGCCGGCTGTCTGCTTTTTTTTGAGGCTCGCGCAATGTTGCGCCGCGGGACCAAACCCAGCCGGCTTTGAGAGCCACGAAGGAGGATCATGCGTTCGGAGCGCGGATGCACAAGCTAACGTGGACGAGAGGATGTCTGTTTGAACAGGCAGCAGCTGCGTGGGCGTCAAGGTGAGTAGGCAGCGGCTTTGTATTTTCTTTTTTTTTTTCTCTCCGTTCTTTATTTCCATGATGGGTGCAGAGTTGGTCAGTTCCTCCTAACATTAATTTTCTTGGATCTGAGAGTTGTATTTTTCCAACGGATTTTGTAAAGCACTTTTAAAACAAGAGAGGAATGAGAAAATACGGCTCATATTTCCGATCCATCAGAAAATACAAACAGAAGCTAATGCTAATTGTTTGACTTTTCACCCCTCATTTGGGTGCAGCTAGGGATGCACCGATACTATTTTTATCGGAACAAGTACTTGAGTTTTAGTAATACCCGATACCGAGTACGGATACTAATGCATCTTGCGATGGAAATTGTTTTTGACTTAAATTAAAATGATGAAGAAACATTTTCTTATCCACAATATATGAAAGTCTAAGTCTGCCAATTCCCTTAGTCATCTGTATCAAAATACCGAACAGAAAGAAACACTTTCATTTACAAAGTGTACCTGAACACAGCTGTTGCACGAGGGCTAGTGTAAACACGAACGGTGGCTGAAATAAACAACCAGGCAGCATTCGCTATAATAGGCAAGGCAGCTTTATTTATTTATATAGCAGATTTCAAACACTAGGCAAGTGCTTCACACAACCAAAGGATTGCCTCTCTGGATTTTAAAAGTATTTTATTTCATGCAGCATAACAGCTAAATACCGCGTCACCATGTTTGCTTTGAACCGCGGGATCCACGAATTAACCCGAGTCCGCAGACCTCTAAGTCTTTCCGGCTTTTTTATTCCGTGAAAATATCTCGAACTAGTTGCCGGATTTTCAAATCGTATCAACAGCTGACCAATTTCCAAATTTGTGTGATTCTTCCTCAGCTCTCCTTCCGACGCATGACATGTGTAAAGCACGTGAGACGGCAAGCTGAGACTCAGCCCTGAGAAGAAAAGCAGGATGCGTGTCATCACGTCGCATCTATTGAGCCAGAGCAGCGTCAACCCCGCGGCGGTGGCCCTGCTGCTCACACTGTGCCTCGGCTTCCCTCCTTGGACCCTCACGTGCCCACCCGGCTGTATTTGCACGAGCGATATTATTTCTTGCAGCGGCTGTAATCTATCCAGGCTACCCCTCGACCTCCCTGACTACGCCACCCGCTTAGACCTGAGCCACAATTCCCTAACCGCCATTCCCGCTGATTGGACAACGCGGCCGTTCGAGTGGCTCGCCGCTCTGCTCCTCGGCCGCAATCGCATCGGCCAGATTGAAGCCGACGCTTTCGCGGTGACACCTCATCTCCTCCACTTGGACCTCTCATCCAACAATCTATCAGCGCTCAATTCGTCTATCTTTACCGGCCTGACCCAGCTCAGAGAGCTGCTGCTGTTTGGTAACCAGATTGCTCAAATCAATCCTAACTCCTTTAGTGGTCTCCATAGTCTGGTGAAACTCTACCTGTCTGGAAACAGACTGACATCACTTCCCGTAAATCTTTGGGATGGAGGTGGGCCTCTCAACTTGACCTTTCTCGACGTGTCATCCAACAGGCTCGCCGGTTTGGATGTCCGCATTCTGCTTTCTCTGAGCCAACATGGCGGAATTTATTTGCAGGGAAACCCTCTTAGGTGTGACTGTGCTTTACTGGCTCTTCTTGAGTACTGGACGTGGAAGCAGTATCGCCCCCTGTTGGACTTTAAAGAAGACTACCCGTGTAGGGAGAATGTAAACCCCAAGGTGAATTGTAGCCTGGACGAAGAGGTGTCCAACGAGGCGGGAAGTTACCGAGTGGATCCGGGTCAATGGTTGTGGTTGACATGCCCGGGCTTCGTTTCGCCGGCCGTGAAAGATCCAGCTGTGTTCTGGGTGACCCCTAAAACGATACTATCAGCAGCCGAGCCAAGCGCTCACCTCGCAGTCCTCCCTAATGGCACCTTGGAGATAAGAGGAGCGCTGTTGGAGGATTCCGGCGCATACGCATGCGTGGCAGCCCGCGGACGGCACTACGACCCGGACGTATCTCCCGAGGTCAACGTGGTCGTGGGAAACATGAGCTCCGTCGCCCCCAGCGGCTTGGCTCATCGAGGCGGAGGCGAGCATTTCAATACGGCTTTCACCACCCTGGCTTCCTGCGTGGTCAGCATCATACTGGTGCTCCTCTACCTCTACCTGACGCCGTGTCGGTGCAGGGAGAACAGGGGCGGGGCCCCAGGAGGCTGCGGAGGACGAGCTATCGTCCTCTGTTCGGACCCCAGGGAACTTGAGTCGGGGCAGCGGAGGTCCAATGGAAAAAGGGTAGCGTTCCTAGAGCCCCAAATGGAGGACTGCGATAGCACTGGAGCAAAGTCACCAGTTATCAACACGAGTCAAGCTACCACTGAGGGAATTCTTAAAAATGGAAGCAGGACAGTGGGGCAGACCCTCACAGACTCAGCCCTGATGGTATAGCAAAACATCACACAAAACGGTATGAAGATTTGGCTTTCGGGTGAAATTTTGCAAGTTGTTTATTTTAAGAGGTAGCATTTTTCGACTTTGACTGTTTGGCTTGTGTCTTTAAAAGTTAGGGCCTTTAAATGGTGAGTGACGTGGGTGTCCGATGGGCTAGCTGTTCACTTGCTAATGGTTAGCATGTGGCTCAGCTGTAGCCATAGTAGCCAGTGTATCAATCTGCTCATTATGTGACTTGAGTCTGCCTCAAGTCATAAGACTCAATTTAAGGTTCATCCTGAAATGTCACCCGAAAGTCCAATTCCCCCGACATTTTACATTTTACCAATATCCTGCCTGTGCTTGTAAGAAGACTCGATACGGAAAAGACAGCAAAAATCGCAAAGATGATGGAAATAAAGGTGGCGGAACAGTCACACTCCAGTCTGACTGACTCCCGATAATTGAAAGACCTGTCGCGCTGCGCAAACAGCAACACGGAAACCAATCCAAACTTGTTCTATTATAGATCAAACCATGTCTGTCTTCGAGTTATTCCACATGAAGAAAGGAACGAGTCTCTACCATCGCTACTGGATCACATGACTGCTTTAATAAGTCGAAGCAATGTAGCGCTCACCAGTAAGAATGAAATTGATCGATTCTTTGCGGTGGAAATTTCTACACGAGTTCATTCATGCTCATTTTTGTATGTCTAGTAATGTAATTGTTTTCGTGAGACGTCTTAGTAACAACCCAATGCAGTAAGTAAGTTGAATTAAAACAAGTCTTGATGGCTATCATATTAGCATGCTTTATTGTACTCATAAACATTACTGGGACGTTCATATTATAAAAAAAGTTCATTAACATAACCATGTTAACTAAGTGCATTATCATTCAAAATCATATTGGTCTATTTTTTTAATAAGTATTTGAACAGGGGTGTGTAGACTTATTGGATGTACGAAATGTCGAAGAATGAAAGTCAAAAATGAATTTTTGGTGTTTCCAATTGCACTTTGTTTAGCTTCATCTAGCAACCCAAGAAAACGAACTGTTGGAACGATTGACCCTTAGTACGCGAGAAAAGAAAGGCAGCAGAGTGAAGTGTCATTCCGGCCCTAGTGGTGTCAACCAATGAGAAGAAGGTGTGACCTACTTTCTCCCTTTGTCTGATATTTTTAGCTCTGTGGTGTCGTTTCCAAGGTGCCAGAAAGCTTGTATTGCTTCATCACATGTCTTGTCCACACCAACTTACATTTTTTTTAGTTTTGATGTCCCATTCGGACGCACATAGACATCGTCATGAGTGTGGTATTTTAAAATAAAAAGTTTTAGAGGCTGTGTGTTGCTTCGTGCCTCCAATAAGTTATTATTTTAGGCACCATGAGGAAATAAAGTCCGCTTGGGTGATCAAATGAAAAGTAGGGTTACATCAGAAGGATTTAAAGCATGGCAAATAACCTCTTAGTGAGTCAGCAAATCACAATTTTCCAAAAATCCTCTTAAGGGCCCATTCATTTGCTACTGAAAAAGTGAAAACCGTTTTTTTTTACGCTTTATTTTGTTATTAAAAAAAAAAAACACTTAACATGATTGTACAGTGGCAGAGAGGACATACAGAGCCTTTTCAAAAAATGCGATGCTTTCAGGAGTGATGGGAAAATTGGCTGTTGTTAAATGGAGACGCCTTGATGGCTCCCATAGGGACCAAGCTGGAAATAACTCTCCCAGGGACGAGATGTTTTTCACTTCTTAATATGTTGACTTCTAAAGATCGGGTCCCATAATACTCTCACGATTGCGTATGATACGATGGTGGCGGCAGATGGAGCTCACTTAGCAACAAGTAGCAATTTGGGAAACTGTCAATTACTCTTCTCGAAACTCTTTATTGCCTCGAACAGATGGACTTTGTCAAACTAAACTTAAAACAATCAGAACTGATCATTAATTGAATCATATAATCTGTATTTGAAACAACAAGGCTTAGTTATCCCTACTAGCTTAATGCTAACACACAATACAAAACACCATAGACAGGCTCATGAATAGCATCCGGAGTGGCCGTGTTACACAATCGGTGCAGCAATACAGGTAGACAGTCAATATAAACACTTCTCACAGGTATCTAGTTTCCCCCTGGTGGCCAACTAAAGAAAAATAGTGGTGTAATGTTGTTAAACCAAGCGATAGCACAATAGTGGAAAACATATACCAGCTTTATTTTCTTTAATTTTGAGGTTGAGTCTATCTGTTAGCATCCAAAATTTACAGTGTACCGTACTTTCCGCACTATAAGGCGCACCTAAAAACCTCCAATTTTCTCAGTGCGCCTTATAATCCAGTGCGTCTTATATATGGATCAATATGGATTCGTGGATGAGGACTAACTTATTAAAAGTAAGCTTTACGTGTTTATTTTGTGCGTTGTGTTATATTAACATTTGAGCAACGTTGAGTTATTGATATATTGTTATTGTTTTCACTATTTTAAGTGTTACTATATTGTGATTGCATTAACGTTTGATCAACGTTGAGTTATTTATTCTTATCCGGTGCGCCTTATATATTGATTGATTGATTGATTGATTGATTGATTGATTGATTGATTGATTGAACATTTATTGATTCGGGGGGGCTGAAATTCAGGCCCCAGCAGTATCCATACCACAGAGCGGCTATATGAACAAAGTTTTAAAATGGGCCATTCATTGAAGGTGCGCCTTATAATCCAGTGCACCTTATAGTGCGGAAAATACGGTACATTTGCGCAAATGCTGACTCAGCACTGTAACACCCAACGAGGAGCATCATTTTTAGAATTATGACAGGTGCTAAAACTTAAAAGATTCTACCACACAACAACATTTTAGCAAGGTCATAACGTGAAGGCACATGACCACTCCGCTTAAGCTTAAACGAACACCGCTTTGATCAATATCCACCAAGACGCATTAATCTTCTCACTCCCGAGTCCTAATAATTTCCTGACGGGCAATAAGTCAAACGTTGGAGAAAGTTTAATGAAAGTGGGAGTCGTATTGCTAAAATAGCAACGTTAATGTGAACACATTTTGTGTAATGGTACCATTTGGCAAACGATGCCTACTGTTTAATTAGAGCTTATATGGTTCATTCACCTTTCTGACTCTCCCCTCAGAATAGTCTTAAAGGAGATCATTTGTGTGATTGATTTCATTTTTTGTTATTAACAACTGCTAGCAAGGCCCCCATGCAGCCCTGCTGCTTATTAAGAAAACCCCTTTTGTGCGATTCCGATTATTATTCTGCCTCCATCAGGTATGAATGAAAGCTTGTCAAACACGCATCAAAAATTAATAGCGCGTGATGGAAACGAACGGACACGCCTCGGTGGAATTCGGAGAACATTTGCACGTGTGACACGAGGAACTGATCGGCTTTCCAATATCCGAAATGTCGCTAGTTCGGTATAAATATCGTGCCTCTTCCTCCTGTGGCTTCCTTGGAAACGCCAACGCTCACCACTCTGGAATACGATTATATCCGGTGACACGTTTGGAAATATTTACAATCGGCATTTTGAGTGGCACAACGGGGGAGATTTGCGCTGACACTGCACTTCATTAAAATGTGGGTGGGGGGGGGGTATTATTGCGAGCAGCATTCGGAGGGATAAACACAAGCGACATCGTCTGTGAAATTGCCACAGCAATCGTATTAGGTGGAGGAGGCGAATCCATAAGGACCCGTCGCTACCATCCTGATCCACCTTATACTGGCGAGAAACATTTTTTTTTTTTTATGCTGCGAATGAGGCCAAGCTGACGGCTGTCGGTTATGAAAGGAGATCAAGGACGAGAAGTCGTGTCTTTTCATGTTCTCGGACTGGATCGAGACCAAACAATTCCGTGGTGTGTTTATGTAATCAGGACGCCTCAGTAGGGAAGCAAACTCACATATAGTAACTGCGTGTCGCAAATAGGTTACTTAAAAGCGGGGGGGCTGAGCGACTAAATGGAAAATTGGAAATATTCTTGGCCTTACATCAGGGGTGTCAAACTCATTTCAGACACTCGTAAAAAATGTTCAAAAATGAACGGTAATAAAAATTGCTAGCAAAAATCTCTATTTTTAAAAAGTCAAGACAATTTGTGATTTTAGTAATGGAAAATTTTACAAATGATGTGGCGGGCCGTATCTGGCCCCCGGGCCTTGAGTTTGACACCTTACATGTATGAAAATAAATTAGCATGAGAAAATGTTGCGAAATTTTGGAGGATTCAGAGAAGAACAAAGAAACAGCAAGCCGGAATATTTTATGCAAATGAGCAGAGCTTTCATTAGGTCATGGTGTTTTTTTTTTTTTTAAATCAATAATACATTACAAGTTGCAAATAAAAATCCAGTTTACCGAGCATGCATTCCGGTTTTGCTTACTGACCTGACTCAGCGCTAAAATAGATTTTGCACATCGCTGCAACTGACTTAAATGGCTCTACCGGGGACTCATAATATGTTTTTAATTGAATTATAAGTGAACCCCCACTTCTAACAGTTATTCATAATATTATCCATCACATTTGCCGATAAGAGAGATTTAAAGAGTCTTTGCGTGTCCGTACGAGATTATATTGAATGACAGCTCGTCACATTCAATAAAATCAAAATACTCCAAAGACTCGTTTAGACTAAATCGGCTTTTTTTTTTTTCCACCAAGCCAGTGAGAAGAAAAAAAAAATAAAATGCAAATTTATCAGGTCGTCCGATTGTGCTATTTATAGGTATAGTGGATATAAAAGGTTTACACAACCCTGCTCAATTTCAGGTTTTATTTGAAATGAACTCAGAATAGCTTCAAAAAAAAGCTCCAGTCTTATTTTTTTTCCTCTGACGCACAAAAATTGAAAGGAATCAAATCTGATCAAAACGAGCTGCCCAGCCAGCGCCCGAAAATAACTTGTGTTGAAAGCAATCGTCACATCTAATTATATTTATCAGGCAAGGCAGAACAAAAAAACAAAACATGACCTCAGTGACGGAATACGAAAAGTGAGGAGCGAACAGAGGTGTTTACTCGGCAACATCGTAAAAATAAAATTTATTATAACACCTCGCTTTCTAAGAACGTACTGTACCTGTTTTCAAATAATCCTACATGGTTGTTTACAAGCGCTTGTTATCAGGCAGCTGCTGCCATGACATTTCGAATCGGAAAGCTTTCTTCCGCCGCTGAGATTTATTTCTCATTCACATTAGAAGAGGAAGAAAACTGACCCGAGAAATGTCGGAGTAACGAGAGACCGGATTAACTGTGTGTGTTAGATGAGAAGGTTGGGTTGCGCCCTGGGGAGTGGATAGAACAAAACCTTTTGTGTTCGATTTGATGAATCGCATAAATCAGAGGTGAATGTCTTTATGATCTTGCTTGCCTCTACCACTTCGGATCTTAGTAGAGCGGTGATTCGATTACAAAAGTGAAATACAATCCAAATGTATTACAAAAATACAGAGTAATAGTTGTTGATCTTTGCAGAGGATAAAGAATACATGCCTGTGAGTATTCATGTTATCTGTCTACAAATGTTGCTTCACCGTTTGTGTTCAAATTCAAACACATTTTTATTTTCACTTAATCCTACTATACTACTGTATCTGGTTATAATATTTGGTGTATCAGCAATTTATATACACAAATATATATTACAAAAGTACAGAGTAATAGTTGTCGATCTTTGCAGAGGATAAAGAATATATGCCTGTGAGTATTCATTTTATCTGTCTAGAAGTGTTGCTTCACCATTTGTGTTCAAATGCCCGAACTTGCAAGTTGTATCAAAGCATAAATTTTTCTGACAATTATTATTATTATTTTTTTGTAGAGCACTTAATCCTACTATACTACTGTATCTGGTTATAATATCTGGTGTATCTGCAATTTATGTATATATATATATATATATATATATTACAAAAGTACAGAGTAATAGTTGTCAATCTTTGCAGAGGATAAAGAATACATGCCTGTGAGTATTCATGTTATCTTAATCCTACTATACTACTGTATCTGATTATAATATCTGGTGTATCTGCAATTCATATATATATATATATATATATATATATATATATATATATATATATATATATATATATATATATGGCACTTGTAAAAGGTGTGTTATGGCTTCAGAGTAAACAAGAACATGTCACCCCGTATCAAACTGTGCATAAATGATTCCAGTGCCCTTGAGATATTGAACTGAAGCATGCTAATTACGTTTTAATGGAAGAGGCTGCCATTACTGCGAATTTAACACTCACCGCATAATTATACGCCAGACTATAAAATCGATGGCGACGGGATTTTGAGTCCCAACGGGGTCACACGGTTCACACAAGTCGGAATATTCACCGTCTCCAATAACCGGCCGGATGCTCGGCCACACCTCACATGCACTCATTTCTCAATCTGCCAAAATGTAGGATATTGCAGAAATGTCAGATATTATCCTCCCCTGACAGCCTTATGTAAGTCCCACGCGTGTGTCAGAGATAATCCTCTTAGTGGGAGAAGGGGTCGCCTTAATGGGGAACAAAACAGTTTGCCTCCCCTGTCCTCTGCTTTTAATAATCAAAATGGAATTTGCATGAAGGCCGGCACACCTTGTGTAGGAGTAATCCTTGCCAGAGGACACGACTGCCGTCCCGAAATATTTTATTCCATGTTCAAAGATGACATCTACACAAACACGATTGTTTGGATGGGTATAAATTCAGGTTGACACTTTTTGCACATGAAAATATGGACTTGTCATATTATAAATATATATTTATTGTCACAAAAGTTTTTATTATGTGTTAAACCTTATGATAACTAAAATTCAGTATCTTGTATTCAGTAAGATGAACATATGATATTGTACAAATTTAGTGGAGTTTAGAAAAAACATTTATACGTCTTAATTTTTTAACTTTAGGAACGGAGGTCTCTAGCGCCCTCTGCTGGTTATAACGGGGTAGTACAGTGGGGTTTTTTTTTGTTTTGTTTTTTAGCTCTAAAAAAAATGCCAATAACCTCCACTTTACTCCCCCCTCAAAATTGTTTTGTTTCTGTATTCGGAAATATTTTTTGGTTACTGAATACTCCAAGATTTTGCAAAATACTTCTCTTATAACCTTAATTAAAATTTACTTTCTTTAAAATATATATAATTTCTTGATACTTTGCTCTGCAGCCCTCAGGGGGGAAACGTTTGGCCACTGTTATAAGAAAAATAAAAAATGCTGATTACACCGGGATAAAAAACTTTGTTGATGCTGTTCATTAAATCGCCACTAGAGGGCTTTGCACCGGATAAAACCTGTGGGAGGTTCAGAGTGTCATTTCGTACGGGGCACTCCAGTACTCCTCCTTTTCTAATTAAATCTTAAACTTGAGCTCACTCCCAACTTTATGTCAAATGTTTTAATTTGGTGCTTTTGACCGTATACTAATAAAACATAATAACTTCAGAAATTGAGACAACCAAAATTGCAGCTCCAAAAAAACAGCAAAGCATTTAAAGCCAAACTGTTCAAAGTTTAATCTAAGGTCAAAGTGACATCAAACGTTCCGCTCCATTGTTTACAATGGATCGTGACACTTACTACTCAGTACACCCGCCCAACCCTGAGGGGAACTGAACAAGGTCCTCAGGATAGTTTACTCATTCTAACTAAGTCTGTGTACCGTTCAGTTGAGCTATTTGTAATCCATATCAAATAAGATGTGTCTCGTTCACGACTGAACGCTTTCGATGAATGTGACCGCACAGCTGTCTCCTCCCAACGAGACGAAAAACGGGGACCTCATGTGGAGCGGAACAGGAAAACAAACTTCCCGGGAACTTTAATGAGGAGATTTGAGTGGCTTCTCCGCTGGGGTTGAACTCCAAACGACACACGCTTGGACAGAAGAGGGGGGGGCGAGAAGCTTTAAACGTGCTGCAACTTTTCATCAGGTTAGTTAATTTTGACAAAAATATTTGTCACTAAACTGGACACAGATGTACAAGTTATAATGTCTGTGAATTCAGTTTATTGTCTAACTCGGCTCAAAGTTCATTGGAGTTTGACCCGCTGGCATTCAAATAGCTCCATGTCAGTGACGTCAATATAAACTTGGAAAATATTGTTCGAAAAGATGGTGGGTATATTGTGAATTCATTTCTAATCTTTGTGACCTTCATCGATGCCTTGCCAAGGTTCTCGGCGTTCCATCTGCCGGCGCATCGTGACGAGCTTGACAAATGGAGCTCATCCGGAACCGCAACTCCACTCAGGACCTTTCGGACCTCGTGATCTTCCGCTGGGACTCGATACCACAAATGTCATCATATGGTCGGTAACACGTCACGCATTTTATAATATGGCAAAATCCTGGTATTGAAATAGGGGTGTGTAGACTTTTTTTTATTAACTGTATATATATTGTATTCCAAATATATACAGAAAATTGATCTCCTGTTTTCTTCTCGACAGATAATAACATCATCATCGTCCTGGGGGTGTTGACCTTTGCCCTACAGCTGTGTTTGGCTCTCCTTGTCATGCGGAGATGTCTGAATCTGGACAAAAAAATCCGAGAGGCTACAGAATGCCCGCAGAAACTTCAGATAGTAGGTGGGTTGTGGAGGTTTGACAAATTTCAACTTTTCATAGTTGCGTTTGAATTAATCGCAGTTAATTAATGCTATAATTACATTTTGTTGTTTTTTCTTCCCTCTTTCAAGTTCTCTCGTCCTGCCAGCAAGATGTTTCCAAACAGACTCCTCATCGGTTTTATGACGACTGTTTCTTGACCTCCCCGGGAGAAGGATCCGCTCCCACTGGAACAGCCAAAACCTGTCTCTTTGGACCTTACATACACTGGGACCTGGTTCAGAACTGAAAATGTGATGAAAAAAAGTTTTTCTTGATTTGTATGTTACCAAAAAAAATGTGATACCAAAGTGCAATTAGCTGCTCATGAATTTTTATTTACTTACTGTTTGCACCATCTAATGAAATCAATTACAAAGAAAAATATTTGTGTAGGATTCTAATATGCTCTTTTTATCTTGATTCACTTCTTGATTTAATTATATCATGTATGTTTGTGAAAAAAATAATTTACAGTATGATTACGAATTATACTATTTAGTTTTCAATTTTTCATGGAAATATTTTGAATTATATTTTGTGTATTTTAATCGGAACGTGTGTGTCGTTCCAAAAATCGCCAACAGGTGGCAGTAATATCGACGTATCATCGAGTGTCAACAGTCTTATTAACAAAGAAGAACGATGGAACGAAACAGCATATAAATTTGTCTATAATTGATTTTATTTCGGTCGTTATTCTCATTGTGTGAATTAATTTGGACCATTTACTAATGAATAATCATACCAGGCTTGTTGTTATCGTAACTGTTTGTTTTTTGCATTGTTCGTGTGGTTAGCTAACTGGCTATTGGTGGCTATCAGCAACTTTTCATCAAGAAGATGGAGGCGATTCTTTTTTCAACCATTTCCCAAGGTTAGTTTGTTATTAGTGCATGAAAGAATAAATAATTTTCGGGGTGTTAAACGGTAAAAAGAATGGTGACATTTCCATCAGAGCTACAAGATAAAATGAGGTAGCTTAAGTTTGGAATAATGGAAGGAGCAGTTTCCCAAGGACACCGTTATAATATTTAAAAAAATAAAGATGTCTACCTAAATATTTATAAATTGTTTTATAAAGTTAAGCTAAATTTAAAATGCATCCAGAACCTTGAGTATGGCAATCACACTGAAATGATGCAACTCAGTTTGAGAATCACTGCAGTTATTTTAAATTGTATGTATTTTGTTTTCCAGGTAGTCAATTACCTCTGCCTTCTCTTCGTCTACTGGTGCCACCTCTGCAGCTCCTGTCAGCTTCCATGTGGCAGACCCTAAAGAAACAAGAAGTCACCAGCTACTGGGAAATTGCCGACTTTGTCTCTTTGGCCGTGGAGATTGTCCCGGAGCTGCTCGTGTACAAGCACAGGATGCAACTTAATCTAGGTTTAAGAGCCAGGGTGAGTACAACAAAGAAGAGTGAGAAGTTATTGTGCCAACATTATGCCTTACTTTACTTTTAGTATATTCTCGAATTATGCCGAAGTGACCAGCCGCTGGAATGTGACGTCATCTTGTCACTTTTGGACAAGATGAAACGACAAAACACCTCTGCAGAACACGTAAGTAGCTTTTTAATTCCAGTTTCTGCTTCGGTCTTATCAGTTGAAACATTGCAGGTGAATGAAGAAGAAGAAGCTATAATGAGCTTCATGGAGTCAATTCAGGTTCTGCTCAAGAATCCCGAAGAGAGACAACACTTTTTTATGGTAAGGCGTTTTCACTTTGATTTGAATTATGAAGTCAAGGGATTCAATTTATGAAACTTGTCATCCATCACAAAGGAGGTCTTCCCATCTTGTTATGGACCTGAGTATGACCAGGATCTAAAGTCGCTGTTTTGGGAGTTCCTCTGTCGACTCGCTCAACTCTTACCTGTTCCTGATCTCAAACAGGTGAGCAATACCTTTCTGACGTTTGGATTGGAAATGTAGATCGCATGAGATTGCCACTAGAGGGCGTATGTGTCCAATTAACTGTAGCAGATAATGAACAGTGAATTTATCTGGGTATGATTCATTGCAGAATCAATTCTCATTGTGTCAATTGCAGACTGTTTGCTGGCTTGAATCTTCAATATCAGATGAATGCGTTCATCCACTTAGTGAAGTTAATGACTTAAAAGTTTTACTCCAGCACCACAAACATCTCAGACGTTTAAAGCAGCATGGTAATGTATTTTTTTAAGCAATGTGTGCGATTATTAGGGAGTTATTAATTAACTAATGTGCTTTAAAAAAAAAAAAGTTCCAGCTACAAGCATGGGGGACAAAATCCTTGCCTCCCTTTCGGCCTTCCATCCTGGCGGAACGGCTAAAGCGGAAGAGCAGCCGAACCAAGCAGGCCCGGAAAGTCACATCCATGTAGCCACAGTAGATGAGGTGACCATTGAGGTCACTGCAGAAGTTGAGGCGGAATTAGAAGAAAATGGTTTGGTCCAGCAAGCAGAAGAGTTGACCTCAGATGAAGGTAAAGAAAGGGAACGAATGGACGAAAAGACACAAAGCGACCTCGCCAGGACGCAGCAGGACGACTCGGCTTCCGTTCGTCCTCAGGGCGCTTCGGGCCCTCACGACTGTCCGGACTGCGACAAAAAATTCAAGTTTGCCTCGTTGCTCACGGCCCACCGGGTCATCCACACAGGGGAGCGCCCCCACCGCTGCCCCGAATGCGGCCGCTGCTTCTCTTTCCGCCAGGCCCTGAGACGGCACAGAAACACGCACAAAACACGCAGGCATGACGAGCTGGAGTTCTCAAACCGAATAAAAACTCACATCGGGTCAGCGAGGGGCGAAGCGGTGGAAATGCCGGAAAATACGGAACCGGAGCCCGTCGACGAAGCCGTTCCTCTCGTTAATGTCCGCACGAGCCGGCGCAAACGCAAACCCACCATGAAGATCCAAGTCATCAACTTGCAGAAACGCATGAACAGCAAGACGAAGCAGGATGTCACCGGGGAGAAGCCAGCAGCCTCCTTGACTTGGTCAGTTTCTTCTAACACATTAGCTGATTGTATTAATTGTAAATGAACATCACTCAGATTTTTTCTCAAACAGTTCCGAGCATTCGTACTGGTCACCCTCCATCTCATCAAAGGATGTCGAGGAAGGTGAGTATTTGCTTAGTTTACTCCAAAAGCATATTTTTTTGTTCCAGCTTTATTTTTCGGAATATACACACAAATCTGGTCACAACGTTCTTTCCAGAGGACGAGCAATCGCGGCAGCAACTGGAGCGTGTTGGCTCCGTTGATGACAAGATGGCCGCCGACGAGGAGGGTCGCTTCACCTGCAGGGACTGCGGCAAGACCTTCAAGTTCCTGTGCTTGCTCAAATCGCACCAGCGCATCCACACGGGCGAGCAGCCGTTCATCTGCTCGCAGTGCGGACGACGTTTCTCCTTCAAGCAGTCCCTGCAGAGACACAAGCAGACGCATAAGCCCGCCAGGTACGAGCGCGTCGTCCACGGCGAGGCGCTTAACTCGCACGTCCGCGGCCGCTCGGTGTGCTCCGAGTGCGGCCGCAAGTTCGCCGGCAAGTCGGCGCTGATGAGGCACCTCCGGACGCACGGCGAGCGCGTCCAAAGTTCGCTCGGATGCCCTCAGTGCGAGCTGAGCTTCCGTTGCGCCGGCTCCCTTGCCAGCCACCTGCGCACCCACCGGGAAGAGCGATCCTTCTCCTGCAGCTGCGGCAAGAGCTTCGCCTACCGGACGGCGCTCGGCGCCCACCAGCGCATCCACCAGAAAGAGCGTCCACACGTCTGCGCCCAGTGCGGCAAGGGCTTCCTCTACAAAGGCGGTCTTCTCAGCCACATGAAGATCCACTCGGACGAGATGCCCTTCATGTGCTCCTTCTGCGGCAAGTGTTTCAAGAGGGAGCGCAACATGAAGAAGCACGAGCGCTGCCACACCAGGGAGAACGTCTACGCTTGCTCGCAATGCGACAAGAGCTTCGTGTACAAGGCCACCCTGATCCGCCACGAGCTGACCCACTCGGGCGAGCGGCCGTTCCTCTGCTCCGACTGCGGCAAGGGCTTCTTCTCCCACGGCGAGCTGCTCAAGCACGAGCGCTTCCACACGGGCCACAAACCCTTCCAGTGCCAGCACTGCGGCAAGAAGTTCACCCAGTCGTGCTACCTGACGGTCCACCTGCGCTACCACACGGGCGTGCGGCCGTACACCTGCGGACAATGCGAGAAGAGCTTCTTCAGCGCCACCCGCCTGAAGAGACACGCGCAGACGCACACGGGAGAGAAGCCCTTTCGCTGCGGCGAGTGCGGCAAAACCTTCAAGCAGTCCCACAGCCTCAAAATGCATCACCGCACCCATAAGATAACTTGAAGACCAGCTCTCGGTATGAATTACTCTTTCATAATGGATCTTTGTGAAATTTGCAATTAAACCTGCTACGGGATTGTGATAACATTTGGATAATTTATTAAGATAGGTTTTGGTTTTAGTATAATAATGACCAGAACATTGTTCTAGAAATTTGTTTTTTTTTTATTGGTGATACAAGATTACAGGGCAAAATATTTTAGACTTAATAGACTTGTAACATTTCGTGATGGGAGAACAACATCTTTTCAGAAAATGAGTATTTTTAGCTTGGGGTTTTATTTGGCTGACAAACGGAAAAAAAAGCTAAAAGAGCATTTGTGAGCTACACAACGATATGCAGTGTAATTGGGCAGTGGTCACTCCCCATAGCTTTGTTGCGGATTTTACTGTCGCACAAAGCGGGCACCAACGAGGACGACAGCACAAAATAATCGAGCCTCCAGCCCACGTTCTTTGACCTGGAATTCATCATGTAGGTCCAGAAGGTGTACGCGTTGGCCTGCTCGGGATAGAGCTCACGGAAGCTGTCGATGAAACCGGCCTCCAGGAGCTGCCCGAAGCCTTCGCGCTCCTCCGGGGTAAAACCTGCGTTTTTCTTGTTCCCCTTTGGGTTCTTCAAGTCGATCTCCTGGTGGGCCACGTTGAGGTCGCCGCAGAGCACCAGCGGCTTCTGCATGTCCAGCTCGCTTAAGTAGTTGCGGAAATCCTCGTCCCAGGTCTTGCGGTAGTCTAAGCGCACCAGGCCTCGGCCGGAGTTGGGCACGTAGGCCGTCACCAGGTAGAAAGTGGGGAACTCGGCTGTGATGACGCGGCCTTCCTTGTCGTGTTCCTCTTTACCTGAGTGATTGAAGACACCCTTCAAAGAAAATCTTTCTTCCTCTCCTCAGCACGTTTTTTTTAAACACTCACCGATGCCATACGTCACTTTGGTGGGCTCCGTTTTGCACAGCATGGCCACGCCGCTGTAGCCCCCCTTGTCGTCCGACACGCACCAGTACTTGTGAGGGTACTCGGGCATGGACGTGATGTCAGCCGGCAGATCTTTTTCGGAACACTTGGTCTCCTGCAGGCACAGAACGTCTGGATTCTCTTCCCGTACCCACTGGAAGGAAATACAAGAGTCAACAGGGGGGCATATGTGGTCTGGTTCTTCAGAGCCAACTCACATCCAGACCGTTCTTCTTCACCCAAGCTCTCAATCCATCTACGTTCCAGGAGGTGATCTTCATGTTGGCCTCCCGGTCGTCTTTACTGGTCATTTTGTCCGGAGGGTCTTCATACAGTATGGGGGTTTCTGGTTCTTTAGTTTTCTTTGCCTTCTTTGGGGTACTTTCTGTAAATTGGGCATGATGGCAGCAAGTATGGTGAGGTGAAAAGTTTTTTTTTTCTTATGCCGCACTCACCAGACGCAGCTTCATTGTCGCCTTCTGCTGTCGCCTCCTCTGCCTTCTTTCCTCGCTTCATGCTTGAACTTGCTCGAACGGTAGAAAACACACTTTGCACACCCGCAACACACACACGCCGTAGCAGGAGCGCCGCTGAGAAAAGGGTGGAGATAAAATTCATGTTATGTCATATCTTCAAACTGGAATGTGCTATCAGTTTATTCTTACTACAGCCTTAAGATTAGATTGTTTCTACTATTTCTTATGTTAACAATGCTTGCAAAACACAAGGTTGGGAAATGGAACTTTAGATATCGGCTTATTATTGCAGTTCCAATACTTTGTAAAATATGCATAATACAACAATTTAACCTGAAAGTCTAAAATGTATAACCTTTTTACTAAGTTTAATATTTTCTGCAGTGATTCTACCTTTATAGCCAAATGAAAAGCGAGATGCGTGAATATAAACGTGCAGTATGATTTATTATCAGAATACGCTTGACTGAATTAAATATACTAGAAAACACGCAAAAATTCAAATTCAAAAATGTAAACACACATATTGCACATGACCAATTCATAATTGCACAATGCATGTGGCTAACATTAGCATTTCATTGTAACAAAGACAACGGCTGGAGGCCTCTTGCAAAGAAGATTTTTGCCTGCGAATTAAGCGTCCATCAGCAAGCATCAAATGCTGCAAGTTTTAATATTCTCATAGGAGACCGCAAAAAAATGTCGATTTATATAGCATGCAAATATTCTTACTCGCACTTTAGTAGGATGCAAAGTCCCGGACACGCTGCTCGCTCAGCACCAGTCACTCCCCCCGAATGTTCATGCAAAACTAGACGCGTTGTAAGAGGAACTACAACTTGGAGTGCCTAATAATTATTATGATGTTAATAAAAATTCTAAAAACCTTTCAAAAAATAAATGTTTTGTGCTGTAGTATTTATAAGATAAAAATATAGTTTTTACACAAATTGGATTTTATTGCCATTACCTCGCGCATGCGCACACGGACAGAAAGCATACCGTCAAAACGCCTCATAGAAATTGTATTAACGATTCAATTATAAAAAAAATTCAAACGCACACAAGGACGGGACTAAATATCACTATGTCTACCAAATAATGGCGAAATATTTTTGCGGGAAATATCTGACATCTAAATACGTTTATCGAATTTAGCACTCAGGCGATTCGGACGTCCCAGTATTTTGGGTCCTCGGGACCTCACATGGACGAGTCGAGGAAGTGTTATAGATACACATTTATTTATGTTTTGTAAAAACAGCGAATGTGGACTAATGTGAGTTTATAAAAGGTCTAATGTAAGTACAATGGTTGCTGGGTATTCACTAAGTTTAATGGGTGACCAAGTAAACACTGTAGTATTCTTTTGTATTATTCTAGCAACATGGGTAGCTGTAAAGAATGCTAATATTTTTTTACTCAATCTGGGAAATGGAGTCTCTTGCTGTTTGATTACTTATCAATAATTACCCAAGTGCAAAATACCAGTAGTGCAACTCATTACTTTGCATTCTCATTACAGACTTGAAAATACTTTTTTGCTGCAATGACTGTAGTGATTGGATTTGAGGGCAGTGCCAATAAAATTGGCATTGGGATCATCAGGGATGGAGAAGTACTTTCCAACCCTAGACGGACCTACATTACACCTCCTGGAGAAGGCAAGAATATTTGGGATGAACATGACTCCATAAGACCACTATGATGATATTTTGATGTTCTTCTCAACAGGCTTCCAGCCCAGCGACACAGCCAGACATCATCGCTCTGTTATACTGACTGTCTTAAAGGAGGCTCTGGAGGAAGCAGCTATAGAACCTTCTGACATTGACTGTGTGGCGTATACAAAAGGTTGCTCAGCACATTGTGAATAAGTTGATTGTGTATATATTGGTTTGTCTTTTCATCAGGTCCTGGCATGGGTGCCCCCTTAGTCATAGTTGCTCTGGTAGCTCGCACAGTGGCCCAGTTGTGGGGCAAACCCCTCGTCGGTGTCAACCACTGCATTGGTCACATCGAGATGGGCCGACTCATCACTAAAGCCAACAACCCCACCGTGCTTTATGTCAGCGGCGGGAACACGCAGGTTGGTGACAGGATTTCGTCTTGCAGCTGTTTATTTTTATTTTTTTATACAAATCTTTTGTGCATTCGTTCTACAAAGGTCATCGCGTACTCTGAGCGGCGGTACAGAATCTTTGGAGAGACCATCGACATCGCGGTCGGGAACTGCTTGGACAGATTTGCCAGAGTTATCAAGGTTTGTGTTATATTCATTTTTGGGTGAACAGCTACTATTTATACATGAATTATTTTACTGTGCAGATTTCAAACGATCCCAGTCCAGGCTACAACATCGAGCAGCTGGCCAAGAAGTGAGTCGTAGTAGATATTCAACGAAAAAGCTTTTTCGATAATATCACTTTTTCATTTTATTATGCAGAGGCTCTCAATATGTGGAGTTGCCATATACTGTAAAAGGAATGGATGTCTCGTTTTCTGGGATACTGTCCTACATTGAGGTGAGTATTTAATTTATTTTTATTTCTTTATTAAAGAATAACGAACTTATATGATGCTGTTCTTATAATATAGGAAGCCGCTAATAAAATGCTTGGATCCGGTCAGTGCACAGCAGAGGACTTGTGCTTCTCCCTACAGGTTAACTTGATAGACTCATTAAATATTTTACATCTATTATTGATGTATATGTTGGGAAAATATTTTTGGGTTTCTTCAGGAGACTGTTTTCGCAATGCTGGTGGAAATCACAGAGCGGGCCATGGCTCACTGCGGCTCTCAGGAGGTTCTCATTGTCGGTGGTGTTGGCTGTAAGTCAAACTGAGCACTAATGTTTAGTTCATACTAAAAAAAAAAAAAAAACATTCACAGGTAACCTGCGTCTCCAGGAGATGATGGGGGTCATGTGCAAGGAAAGAGGAGCCAAACTTTTTGCCACGGATGAAAGGTAGACCTGCACTGAGCAGAAGATAATATCATACTAAATTAAATTGCGACACGTTGTAGATTCTGTATCGACAACGGCGCCATGATCGCTCAAGCCGGCTGGGAAATGTTTCGATCCGGCCAAGTGACCGAGTTGGAGGACTCGTGGATTACGCAGAGGTAAAACTTTCAAGCCTGCTTTTTTTATTTTTTATTTATGACCACTGCTTGTGTTGCAGATATAGAACAGATGAAGTGGAGGTGACATGGAGAGATTAATTGGCGGAAAGCATCACGGACACTTTGAGGGAAAAGTTTTGACTCTGTCCCATCAGATCTTCTCTCAGGTAGCTTCTGATATATTGTGCATATTAGGTGAAGTGCAGCCAGCCCTCAAGTGTTGGGAGGAAGTGGTTATTTTATTTTATTTTTTTTAATAGACCACTCACCTCCTGCACACTTGAAGCTTCCTGTCCAAAAAAACATGTCAGTGGGACACAATTGTACTCAACTTGATTTAATATTTGTTTTTCTATACAATTCAGGTTCAAATATACATTTAAGAAAATCCAGAGTCACTTATTTCCAATAAACAGCCATTAGTCAAGTTTATTCGCTTTTATTAAGCAATACTGTTCACGTACATTCCTCCTCCAGTGTAATTTTTTTCCAAATTCTTTTTCAAAAATCAACATATTGAACACTGAGCTCCCTTATGAATTCTCGAGCAACATTCACCTGATTAGAAAGCGAACAAGAAACAACAAAAGAAAACGGAACAAACGGGGGAGGGGGGGGGGCTCTTGGGGGACAGCATTAAGATCCAACAGGGCTAAAGGGGGAATTCTACTGTGCCTTTGAATACACCCCTCTGTAAACCGAAAAAAACATTAAGAGTAAAAACTCGAGTAGGTATAAGACGCCACGCCTCACATAGAATTGGGGAGGTGGAAAAAATAAAACACCGTACATAACTTTCTCGCACGGCCATTGCTAATAACAGATTCATCTTTAACAAAGTGCTTGATTGACCACACGCTTTACATGGGACACAGTTGGTTAAAACAGCAACTTTCAAAAAAAGGGGGGAAACGGTCTGATTACTTAAGGCAGACTTTTTAATAAGGCGATTAAAAATAATAATAACGTTCATTGCTGTAAGATCTCGAAAAGGAGTTAGTCCAAAGTGTCTCAGTGTGGCTTTGCATGAAGACATCATCCTGAGTGCAGCGTGTGAGAGGGGACTCCAAGAATCGTCCGACGTTAGGTGTCGTAATGTGCATGAAGGCGCGTGTTGATTGTATGTGTGTTTGTGTGTCGGTCTGGATATGCTTTGGGGTTCCATGCGCTGCTAGGCTGGGTGCTCCTGGAAGTCCTTGTACCACACAACTCTTTTTGGATCTGAGAAGAAGACAGAAAGAACCTTTTAAAATTCAGTTAGCATTTGATAGGTGTTGTGATCAACTTAATGGTCAAGTCAACGTACCTTTTTTCTGTTGGTTACAGATTGCATTCCATTCTGCAGAGAAACAAACAAAAAAAAAAAGGTTACAAAACTAAATACTTGTAACTATTTGATAACGATTAAAATTTGGTCCATTACCTCTATTGTGGAAGTTCAGAGCCTCCACGAGGTGGCGACAACTGAGTAGCATCTCCCCATTGTGCTCGTCCAGCTCCGAGTGTGTAGCCGAGGCGGTGGAGGTAGTGAAGGGTCTGGGGGTTTCTTCAGGGGGATGGATTACGAGTGGCGGTTCTACTGGCGCTTGCGTGTCTGTAGGTTGAGGTGCGGGGGAGTCGGGGGCAACGGGATGAGGGTTGGCGCCCTCTGCGACAGGTCTGGTCTCGCTGATGAAACTGAGCCCCCATTGGTTTTGGAGCAGGACGCCGATGGCGGGGCGGTCGTCCTCCAGAATGCCGCTCGCCGTTTTGGCTTTCACCTTGGAGGCGTAGCTGACGGCGGGCTGCAGCTTGGCGGGGCTGTCCTGCACCGGGAAGGCAGGCGGGGGCTTGAGGAGCGACAGACTGTCCTCCACCCACCTCTCCTTCTGGTTCACCTTTTGCGAGCGGCTGAACCCCTTCTGGCTGACCTCTCGGCGAAGGCTGCGGCCTTTGTGCTGCTGCAGGCCTTTGCGCTCCTTTTCCTTGCGGAAGCCAAAGGCGTGCACGTGGCCCGGTCCGTTCAGGTCCGAGTCGGGGGAGAGATGCCGGGACTCTCCTCCAGAGATGCAGCCTCCGCCTCCTCCCCCGCCGCAGTTGCCGGAACCGGGTGACAGGCGGCGGTTTCGGATGTGTGGCTCTGGGTTGGTGGTCGCAACGAGGACTGCTGGGTCGCACAAGGGATCGGACTCGCAAACGATATTACTGGCTTCCCATGTACCTGAAAGAACACAGCCATATAACGAAATGGGTTGGATTAGTACAGAGGAGATCCGGGTAGTGAACAGATCATTATTTGTATGGATCAAATAAAGACAAGATTGTTTGATTGCCTTTATTCAAGCCACTATTTGAACGGGTGATGTCACCCAATGGCGCTTTAGAAAGAAAAAAAAAATCCGAGTGAGGTCACAAGAGAACTGACGGTAAAACACTGGCCTGGTTTCAAGTTAAGCTCCACAAACAAATAAGGGGTGGAGGAGGCTCAACTGAACGCAGACTCCGACCGAACATTCGAGAACTCCCAAGTGAAAAAGTAGCAGGTTGAGACGGCGCCGAGGTTGCTAATCCCCCAAGACAGACGCTTGTTAGCGAACCTTCATTAGCAGGGTCACGATATGGAAGAATCACGCGACGTTCAAAACCCCGAAGTTTCGATCGGCGATCTTCCGAAGAAATGAAAGCGTGCGCTAAGCTAGCCGCGCTCGACAAAGTTTCGTAACCCATTCAATGCAAAGCGGGGAGTCGCCAGCCAGCGAGGCTCTTTGAGGTAGCGGCGTTAGCCATGTCGGCGAGCGCCTAAAATAACGCTTCGAATGACTTCAATCCTTCAAATATATCGACGAGTCGCACATTCATACCTGTCTTGATATGCATGTCTTTTCGCCGAAATCGTCGTTGAGCGCGGAGCGTTGAGTTAACTTTTGTTTATAGCGTTGGGATAACGTCGGTTCGCCTGGAAGTCTCGCTCTCTTGCCTTGCCTGCCACCACCAGGAAACGACACCACAATGTGGGTGGGACAGGAAGTAAAGCGGGCCCATAAATAAACGCTCCGGCGGGAAACCCGGAAGTGTACACGGACGAAATACGTACCGAAAGCACACGTGATAAGCACGTGGGCAACGACGAGTGGAGCACATGACGTCATGTTCTTTGACATCATTGAATCATTTTATGAGAATACCCTGCCACAAATTAAATCGGAACAGCATCGAGAACATTCAGTAAATTCAACAGTGTTTTTTTTTTTTACTTTATTTGTGATCATCAAAGCAGATCATGAGGTCTGCATAATACTTTATGCCTAAGACATTTCTCTGAACATCTTAAACCTGAGGACTTTTAAAAGGAGACACCAGAAATAAGTCAAAGACAAGTGCTGTAAAAATAGGCCAATATTTCTGTTTGTCATAAAATAAGATTACAGTAATCCCTCATTTATCGCGGATAATTGGTTCCAAAAAACACCCGCGATAAGTGAAATCCGCGAAGTAGTGGGCAGGCTAACGAGTTAGCGGAAAGATGCTAATTCGCGATTGTGCTAACACGCGAAAACAGACTTCTAAAGGATTGTAAACGAACATTTGAAGCAATACTACATTGTCCTAAATGTTGGACACATGTTTCCTCAATTTATTAGTTTTATTTTGACTTTTAAATGTTGTTTTTAATTTGGAAAAAAAATCCGCCATGCAGTGAAGCCGCGATAAACGAAACGCGAAGTAGCGAGGGATCACTGTACTCACCAATGATTGACAGATTTCATTTAACAGCGGCGACAAAATTCAAGTACATCGAATGTAAACAGTGAATATAAAAAATAGAAAAGTTAAAAGACATTTTTTTTTTTTGTTGCTGTACATTGTTTTGTTGCTGTTCACCCACACCCATTGAGTTCTTCAAGTTGCTGCTGCTGCGCTTTTTCTAGCTCATCCAGCCTCTCACGGAGTTGGACCATCTCCTCCTCTTCCTTAACACACACAGAAGAGAAGATCTTGCCGTGTCCTGCAACATATCAACATGTCAACCTACCGGAATGTTTGATCCCACGTCCGTGATGCCGAATGGGTTCTGCGTAGAGGTGAGGACGGCGGGACCGAAACTGAAGGCGCCCTGGTCGGCCAGCAGGAGGCGACGGAACTCGTTGTGTTTTCGTTGGAGCTCTCGCATCCTTCTGCGGAGCTGAGCGTGCTCCTCGGAGTGAAGTGGACGTCTGGAAACAAAGGTTAGTGATGCACAATGGCAAAAATTTTTTTTTTTTGTTAATTTGAGGCTGACTTGTTGGCTGCTGCAGCTTCTAATTTCAGTTCCTCTATTTGAGCCTTCAACAGTTGGATCTTATTCTGCAAGCTCTTCTCTTTGCTCTCCGTCTGGGTTCTTCTCTGCATCACAAAAGGTAAGTGGATTAAAAAAAAAGTCTCGACACCCCTGTTGAAATATCAGGGTTCGTTTTTTCAGCCTTAATTAGGAGTACCTTCTTTTGAGCCACTGCGGCCCTCTTCATTTTATCTTTGAGCTGCGAGTATTTCTCCTCCAGCTTGGCCTCTCTCTCTTGCAGCTTATGTTTCTCCTCCAGCCACTCGATTTGGTTCTCCTCCACCCGCCTGCCGCAGGAACACATTGCAGGATGGACACAATGACAAAAAAATCGAGGTCGTGTTTTACGTACCGCTCTGCCTCATGTTGGCTCCTCTCAGCTTGGGTTCGGGCAGTCCTCAGTTCCTCCCTCACCCCGTCCACTTTAGCTTTCAGGCGCAGATTTGCTTCCATCAACTCGGCTTCAGAGCGCGACAAAGTGCTCAGCTCTGCACACAGCTCCTCATTTTTCTGTTATGAGAAAAATCATCAGCTGATTGAATGATGTAAGAAAATTTTGGGGTTGTCCTACCTGCTTCAAATTTGACGCCGCGACCGTCTGTCTCTCCAGTTCCTCAAGCTGGATGCTTTGCTGCTTTAATCTAGTCCTGAAAGACCCAAAAAAATATTTGCATAAGAAAATTGACTTAAAATTGTCAGGATAAAGTCTGACCTCAGGGTCTGCAGTTCTTTGCGAACAGATTCTTCTCCTCTTTGGGCCATTCGGAGCTGCTCCTCCCACTCTTCTTTCTGGGCTTGCTCTTTGGTGTCCTGCAGCGCCCTCTGCTGTTCCAACTCAGCCAGCCGGTGCTCCAACTCCATCCTGAGGGCAATCCAAGCAACACCATTTTTTTTTCTTGAATCGCTATTATTTTCTTGTCTTACCTTTCCTCCTGTAAGACAGCTGATTTGTAGATTTCCTCGTCACGAGCCGACTGCACCTTCCTGGCCACCTCCCTCTCTTTTTCCACAATAATTTCCTTGTGTCTCTCCACGGTGTGCTTAAGAACTTCCACGTCTGTCTGCAAGCCTGGAAAAAAAAAAGACTTTTGTAAAACCTTTTTAAGATGGTTAAATGGATCAGAAAAAAATCGCTAACCTTCCAGTTGACCTTTCAGGGCATCTCTCTCTCTTTCCAGTTCGCATTTTGAGCGGGCACATTCCAGTTTGACGTTGGCCATCTCCATTTTGTGGGAATGCGTCAGGCTTTCGATCTGTCAGGAGCGCCACAAAGGTGATGCTACTTTTAGCATATTCACATAAAATATCAAAAAATGGATTACCTGTCCGCTAAGAGCGTTAACTTGCTTCTCAGCTTTGTGCAGTTGTCCAGTGAGCTGACTGTTCTGCTCGTGGCTCAGCCGGAGTTCGCTCTCCATCCGCTCCAGTCGCGAGCGTAAAGATTGACGCTCCGCCTGGAACGTTCAAACAACTTTCAGTTATGTCTCACCACGCAGTGATGGAAAGCTGGATGTTGGACCTCCAGAGATTTCAGAGCAGCCTGAGACTCCGCCAGTTGCCGGTTCTGAACCCGCTGAACGTTCTCCGCCTGCTGCTCCGAGTGGTCCTTCTGAGCTTGCAGCTCGGCCACCTCTGCTTGCAGAGCCTTCAAGCGCAAGGTGAGCTGGGTTTTCTCCCTCAGCAGAACCTCCACTTGTCTCCTGTCGTGATGAGAGTCGGCATTCTGGTACTGGGCTATTAGGTTCTCCTTGTCTTTGTCCAAGTGGGCAATCTAGCCAGAGAGAAAGACTTATTGTCTGGAGCCATTTTTTTTTCTTCTCAGTTTTCAATCAAGCTCACCTCGGCCTCATAGCGCAGCTTTTGCTCCTCCACGACACGAGCGTGTTCTTCCTTTTGGTGTTTAAACTGTGCATTGAGCACAGTGTAGTCATAACGCAGCTTGTTGAACTCTGACCTATACTTCTCTGCCTCCTACACACAAATCAGTATTATACAGTGGGCTTGATTATTCAAATTGAACACAGACCTCTTCCAATCTGGCGAAACGTTCTCTGACTGGTCCCTCCATCTCCTGTTGAACCTGAGCTCTGAGCAACTCCAGACGCTGAGGAGTCATCACCTGGTACATTTCACACAAAGTAGCGATTATACATTTACAGGGGGGAAAAATATTTTTATATTTTATGTCAAAATGAGTGTACCTGCAGTCTGAGCTCCTCCGTCTCCCTGTTTTTTTCCAGAATTTCTCTTGTGCGCTCAGCTAACTGCAACTGGAGCCTCTCGAGTTTACCCTGCAGATGCCGTACCTCCTCTTGTACCTGGATGAACTCCTCCTGCAGGCTGAGGAAACTTTTTTTCTTAAATATCAGATGTTGATTGAACATATCCATTCTCGTGCTAGATCGTACCTGGTGTGTTCGGTTTTAAGTGTCTCATAGTTGCCTCGATGGAGTTCACACTTGGTCCTCTCGTCCATGAGCATCTTCTGAAGCTCCATCTCGGCCCCGGCAGACAATCCCGGCATGATTGCAAACGTCTCCGCGCCAGGCCCCGGCGGAAAAGACTGCTGGAGGGCCGAGGAGCTCATGTCACCTCTAATAGACATCAAAAACGGACAAAGGTAAGGCGATCGTCTGACTCCACAAGCTACCTTCTCAATTATAACAGCTCAAGCCAAACGAGGACCTGCAGTCAAGTTGGTGTGCTATTTGAAAAGTGTCTTCCTTTGTTGTCAGTCTCCATGGCAGCTATGTGAAGAGTCAGGCTATTATTTGATACAATCACAGCCTCTTAGCTGTCAAGACAAGGTTGTTAATCAACCTCAAGTGATTAGTTCGCTCCCTTGCTTGGCTGCAGCATTTGTTGTGGAGACGAGACCGGGTCTGGGGCAGCTGATAACAGCGGCAAAATCATTTAATTGCAAACATATTAAATTATTGTTACACTGTAATGTAAAATATGTTAACACAGGATTTCATGGTGCACCAACTGGCTCCAGCTCATTAATGCAAACAAGAAATTTGCACAGGAATAATCGTGCATGTGCATATAGTTTTGTTATGATGACGTAACACTGGAAAGTACAACAAAAATATTTAGTATTCAAATATCGCGCCTTGTCTCCCGCCATTCATGAACGATATCCAGCCGCCTTGCACGACGACAAATACCGATGATATTTGATCTGAAATTGGTTTGTTAATATTTAAAGACGACATTACAGAAGAAACTCAAATTTCTCGCAATGCAGCTACACCCAAGCTAAGATTACGAAATCAACAAATAGACTTTGCGTTTATGGATAAAGTTACGTCTATGCAAAACGATCCTCTTACTTACGGTTCTAATTCTGCGTCGAAATGAGCACATGAACACTTATAATTATTATTTTTTTCCTCAAAGTTGTCTCATACTCGGTTTGCTAGCTTTTTAGACAACTAGCGCATTTTAAAACTACAAACTAGAGGATGATGGGAAATGTATTTTTTTTAGGCTTATGCTTGGCGGCGAAATGAAATGCAATACCGCCCTCTTGTGGATCAAAGTCAAAGTCTCCTTTATTGTCAATTCCTCCGCATGTCAAGACACACAAAGAGATCGAAATTACGTTTCTCACTATCCCAGGGTGACAAGACAGAGTTCACAACGCACATACAAGTAAACAACACAGGAAAAATAACACAAGAAGTCAACATCAATGAACAATAAGCGTGATAGCACGCTAGCCGCTCCCGATGCACAGCAGAGTCCGGTAAGATGACAGTCAACCAGGCCACTGTGAACACGAGCACACAGCAGGCACGCACTGTCCGGTTCGTGGATCCTATCAGACGAACGCAACCCATCTTGTCGCGAACGAACGTACGCCAGGAGAATGGAACGCTGGGCGAGCTGGGTTGGCCGCAAGCCTGGCCCGACGTCTCCGTGCTGGCCCCTCTTCTGCTGCTTCGCAGACCCACTGCCGACGCATCCCAACAATGCTCCAGGACAGAGCAGTCCGAGCTCACGACACAGTCCAACCGGGGGAGGAAGAGCAGGCCAGTCCGGCGTCGCTCCATGACGAAGCAGTCCGAGCGCCCTTAATCTCTCCGCACCAAAGTCCAGAACGCCATAAAATCCACTTCCGCCGATGTTGAGCAGAACATGCCCGCCGCACTAGTAGCACGACGTATCACACGAGACGAACACACACAAAACTGCCGGACAAACACTCAGTAAACACTCACACAACACCGAACGGGACAGAGAGTGGCCGCTGCGTGTGCACGCGCCGCCATCTTGAACCATACGCGATGGTAACAATTTATAGTGTCACTTTTAAATGAATAATCTCGTTGTCAGGGATTATTTACTCACTTGAATAGGGGAAATTGAAGACCATTATAGAGAAGCCTTGTCCTCCTTTTGTTCTATACATCCAAGTTCTTCCATTTGCTGGTGCTGGAGTTTTTCCAGATCATCTACTCTCTGACGAAGTCGGGCTATTTCTCTCTGCTCCTCCTCCTCTTGCTAAACAAATTACGAATTTGACACTAAAAATGGGCAACATGGTTGGTGAGACGTACTTGCACATTGGAGAGCATCATCTCAGACCCGAGGAAGAGGGCGGGGCGGGTCGGCGAGGTGATTTGGGCCGTACCGACGCTGAAAGAACCGTTGCTACACATCAGGAGGCGTCGGAATTCGTTGTGCCGCTGCTGATAGTCCATCAACCTTCTGGGGAGGTCACAATTGCCTTCAAATCAGATGACTGTGGAAATTATCAGGCGTGTTTTTCTTCTCAGACTCACTTGTTGGCTGAAGCACCGTCCTGTTTGAGTTCATCTATTTGCTCCCTCAGCATTTGGATGGTACTATGCAAGCTCTGCTCTTTTTTCTCCTCCAGGTCTCGCCGCTGCGCAATACAACAAAACGCACTCTATAACCCGGGAGCAAATCAATTTTGACGTGGAAGGAGCACCTTCTTCTCAGCAGACGCTGCTCTCTGCAGTTTGTCTTTCAGCTGAGTGTATTTATCTTCTAGCTTAGCTTCTCGCTCCTTACTGTCCTCCACCAGCCTGGGGGAGGAGCAAGAATTGGGGTAAGAGATTTTTACCAGCATGCTGATTCAATCGCACCTTTCTGCCCCGCGACGAATGTTCTCCTCCCGCATGATGTCCACTTTTTCCCTCAGACGATCATTTGCTTCCATCAGCTCCGCTTCAGACCGTGACAGCGCCCCCAGGTGGGAGTAGAGTTCCTGGTTTTTCTATTGAAGTAAAAACATTTTAGAAACTCACCACTAGTCTAAATACGATTGATATTGTGTGTGTATATTTTGATTTTGCATAATGTTTGTCTACTCACCTCCTTTAAGTCACTCACTTCTGCTTTGTGTCTCTCCAGCTCCTCCAGATGACCACTTTGCTGCTTTAATTTAGCTCTGAGAAGATCAAATGTTTGACATTCAACCACGTTTAGAGTTCTTGGGGTTGAAACCAGGAAAAAAAAAAGGTAAGTAAACCAACCTGAGGCTTTGAAGCTCTTTCCGGACAGACTCTTCTCTCTTATGGGCCATCTGAAGGTGGTCCTGCCATTCGTCTTTCTGGGTTTGCATATTCATCTCCTGCATCGTCTTCTGCTGTTCAAACTCCAACACACGTTGCTCCAACTCCAGCCTAAAACAAAAAAAACAAAAATCAGGAATTTTGTAATCTGTCAAACCCGCTTGGATCTTCTCACTTTTCCTCCAGCAAGGCAGTCGTCTTGTACATCTCCTCATCACAGACAGACTTCACCTTTCTGACCATCTCCATTTCTTTCGCCACAAGAAGCTCATTGTGTCTCTCCAGCATTCCCTTTAAATCCACCACCTCTATTTGCAGACCTGAGGACACGTAATTCAGACATTGGCCACTAGTATCTGAAATAAATGTCCTTCCATGAGCATGAAAAGCTAAAAAAAAGTCAATTTACTTTCCTTCTGGGCTCTCAGCGAATCACACTCCCTCTCCACCTCGCCTTTGGAGCGGTTGAATTCCAGTTTGGCGTTGTCCAACTCGGTCTTGTGTGACAGCTTCAGGCTTTCAATCTGACAGTCAAACAATGCGCCCTCTGCTGGTCTAAATATGTAACTTCACGCTTCATTTTTTATTATGGACTGGCTTGATCTCACCTGGCAGGTGAGGGAATTCACTTCTCTTTTAATTTTATGCAGTTGTCCGGTGAGCTGGTTGTTCTGCTCCAGGCTGAGATGAAGTTCGCTCTCCATACGCTCCAGTCGCATCGACATGCACTGGCGCTCTGACTACAAGCGGCGTCCATTAAAACATCTAACTCACCTTCCGAGATACCGGCGGTCTCACCTCCAGCGACTTCACCATGGCCTGAGTCTCGGTAAGTTGTCTGTTCTGAGAAAGCTGGATGCATTCCACCTGCTGGTCCGAGTTGTCCTTCTTCGCTTGCAGCTCGTCCACCTCCGCCTGAAGACCTTTCAGCAACATGGTGAGCTGCGTTTTCTCCTTGAGCAGAAACTCCACTTGCTTCCTTTCGTACAGCGGATCTACGTTCTTGAACCGCGCCGCCAGATTCTCCTTCTCTTTCTTCAGATAAGCAATCTAACAGGTAAAATATTTTTACAATCATCTCAAAATGAAACACTTCCTGATTCCCTCACCTCCACCTCATAACGCATCTTCTGGCCTTCCAGTACACCGACGTGTTCCTCCTTTTGGTGTTCAAATTGAGAATTGAGCATGGTGAAGGCGTAGCGGAGCTTGTTGAACTCGGAACGATACTTTTCTGTCTCCTACACATCGTAGAAGAAAATTAGGTGTCAATGTAAACTTCTAAAAAATTATTTTACAACACCTCTTCCAATTTGTTGAAACGTTGTCGGACTGGAGCTTCTAACTCCTGCTGCACTTGAGTTCTGAGCAACTCCAGACGTTTTGGAGTCATCACCTGCAATTTAGGACGGATTGTATTTTATTTCAGATACAATCATACATTTCAAATTTTATTTACCTGCAGCCGAAGCTCCTCCATCTCCCTTTTTTGATTGAGAAGTTCTCTTGATCGCTCAGCCAACTGTAATTGGAGCTTATCCTGCTGGCCATGGAGACGTTTGACTTCCCCCTGAATATGCAATAGCTCATCCTGCAAACTAACATTTAATTTTTTTTAAAATCTTCTCTTGAGTAGTGTTAACCAGCAGTGGTTTAAACAATACTCAAATCAAAATAGAACCTGGAATGTTCTATCTTGAGAACGTTGTAATTTGATTTGTAGGTTTCACACTTCCTCTGAAGATCAGACAGCATGTGATGAAGCTCCATCCCGGTCGCAGGAACCATCGGCAGGTTGGAAGCGTCCATTTTGATATAAACTATAAAGTAATAATGAGGGAGGCAAGCTTATGCTATGTTTTGTGTTCAAACATCAAAGTTAATATGGTGACATGGATCAGAGGTATGATGTCATAAACAGTGGTGCGTTTGAGTGCCCTCTGGTAAATGGGAATTCTCAACTTACATATGTTGAAAGTGCAATTCGTTGAAATAATTGCAAAAATATAATGGTTAACTGCTGTCAAGTGGTTTTATCGTTGCTTGCAAGTCAGTGAATACATTGATAAAAAAAAAAAATCAATAAAAAATAACGACGCGTTGATTCCAGAGTTGCGCAATCACTTGCCAATCTCAATTCGTAACTTTATTCCCTCATAAAACAAACATGATGCAATGACCATAAATAAAATGTAAACACCAAAAAAAGGTTTAATGGAAAAAAAACTCGACCGCTGAAACATAATGTGCACAACAGCAAGTCTCCAAATTTACAGGGAATCATTGTAAACAGATTTATTACAAAACATGATACAAAGTGAGGAAAAAAAAAAATCACTAAGCCGGCTGTAAAAACAACTCTTGGTACTTGGATTTGATTAATAATAAAAAAATAAAATATCGCTTATTAGTCTTTGTTACAAAAAAATATTTGATTGAAGCTATGAATTAGAGTCTTCTTTCTTATTTCTCGCAATGCAGCTACACCCAAGCTAAGATTACGAAATCAACAAATAGACTTTGCGTTTATGGATAAAGTTACGTCTATGCAAAACGATCCTCTTACTTACGGTTGTAATTCTGCGTCGAAATGAGCACATGAACACTTATAATTATTATTTTTTTCCTCAAAGTTGTCTCATACTCGCTTTGCTAGCTTTTTAGACAACTAACTAGCGCATTTTAAAACTACAAACTAGAGGATGATGGGAAATGTATTTTTTTTAGGCTTATGCTTGGCGGCGAAATGAAATGCAATACCGCCCTCTTGTGGATCATACGCGATGGTAACAATTTATAGTGTCACTTTTAAATGAATAATCTCGTTGTCAGGGATTATTTACTCACTTGAATAGGGGAAATTGAAGACCATTATAGAGAAGCCTTGTCCTCCTTTTTTTCTATACATCCAAGTTCTTCCATTTGCTGGTGCTGGAGTTTTTCCAGATCATCTACTCTCTGACGAAGTCGGGCTATTTTTTTCAAAGTCAAAGTCTCCTTTATTGTCAATTCCTCCGCATGTCAAGACACACAAAGAGATCGAAATTACGTTTCTCACTATCCCAGGGTGACAAGACAGAGTTCACAACGCACATACAAGTAAACAACACAGGAAAAATAACACAAGAAGTCAACATCAATGAACAATAAGCGTGATAGCACGCTAGCCGCTCCCGATGCACAGCAGAGTCCGGTAAGATGACAGTCAACCAGGCCACTGTGAACACGAGCACACAGCAGGCACGCACTGTCCGGTTCGTGGATCCTATCAGACGAACTCAACCCATCTTGTCGCGAACGAACGTACGCCAGGAGAATGGAACGCTGGGCGAGCTGGGTTGGTTTCTCTCTGCTCCTCCTCCTCTTGCTAAACAAATTACGAATTTGACACTAAAAATGGGAAAACTGGCATAGATAATGGGAAATATGGTTGGTGAGACGTACTTGCACATTGGAGAGCATCATCTCAGACCCGAGGGCGGGGCGGGTCGGCGAGGTGATTTGGGCCGTGCCGACGCTGAAAGAACCGTTGCTGCACATCAGAAGGCGTTGGAATTCGTTGTGCCGCTGCTGATAGTCCATCAACCTTCTGGGGAGGTCACAATTGCCTTCAAATCAGATGATTGTGGAAATTATCAGGCATGTTTTTCTTCTCAGACTCACTTGTTGGCTGAAGCACCGTCCTGTTTGAGTTCATCTATTTGCTCCCTCAGCATTCGGATGGTACTTAGCAAGCTCTGCTCTTTTTTCTCCTCCAGGTCTCGCCGCTGCGCAATACAACAAAACGCACTCTATAACCCGGGAGCAAATCAATTTTGACGTGGAAGGAGCACCTTCTTCTCAGCAGACGCTGCTCTCTGCAGTTTGTCTTTCAGCTGAGTGTATTTATCTTCTAGCTTAGCTTCTCGCTCCTTACTGTGCTCCACCAGCCTGGGGGAGGAGCAAGAATTGGGGTAAGAGATTTTTACCGGCATGCTGATTCAATCGCACCTTTCTGCCCCGCGACGGATGTTCTCCCTCATGATGTCCACTTTTTCCCTCAGACGATCATTTGCTTCCATCAGCTCCGCTTCAGACCGTGACAGCGCCCCCAGGTGGGAGTAGAGTTCCTGGTTTTTCTATTGAAGTAAAAACATTTTAGAAACTCACCACTAGTCTAAATACGATTGATATTGTGTGTGTATATTTTGATTTTGCATAATGTTTGTCTACTCATCTCCTTTAAGTCACTCACTTCTGCTTTGTGTCTCTCCAGCTCCTCCAGATGACCACTTTGCTGCTTTAATTTAGCTCTGAGAAGATCAAATGTTTGACATTCAGCCACGTTTAGAGTTCTTGGGGTTGAAACCAAGAAAAAAAAAGGTAAGTAAACCAACCTGAGGCTTTGAAGCTCTTTCCGAACAGACTCTTCTCTCTTATGGGCCATCTGAAGGTGGTCCTGCCATTCGTCTTTCTGGGTTTGCATGTTCATCTCCTGCATCGTCTTCTGCTGTTCAAACTCCAACACACGTTGCTCCAACTCCAGCCTAAAACAAAAAAAAAACAAAAATCAGGAATTTTGTAATCCGTCAAACCCGCTTGGATCTTCTCACTTTTCCTCCAGCAAGGCAGTAGTCTTGTACATCTCCTCATCACAGACAGACTTCACCTTTCTGACCATCTCCATTTCTTTCGCCACAAGAAGCTCATTGTGTCTCTCCAGCATTGCCTTTAAATCCACCACCTCTATTTGCAGACCTGAGGACACGCAATTCAAACATTGGCCACTAGTATCTGAAATAAATGTCCTTCCATGAGCATGAAAAGCTACAAAAAAAATCAATTTACTTTCCTTCTGGGCTCTCAGCGAATCACACTCCCTCTCCACCTCGCCTTTGGAGCGGTTGAATTCCAGTTTGGCGTTGTCCAACTCGATCTTGTGTGACAGCTTCAGGCGTTCAATCTGACAGTCAAACAATGCGCCCTCTGCTGGTCTAAATATGTAACTGCACGCTTCATTTTTTTTATTATGGTGGCTTAGTCTCTCACCTGGCAGGTGAGGGAATTCACTTCTCTTTTAATTTTATGCAGTTGTCCGGTGAGCTGGTTGTTCTGCTCCAGGCTGAGATGAAGTTTGCTCTCCATACGCTCCAGTCGCATCGACATGCACTGGCGCTCTGACTACAAGCGGCGTCCATTAAAACATCTAACTCACCTTCCGGGATACTGGCGGTCTCACCTCCAGCGACTTCACCATGGCCTGAGACTCGGTAAGTTGTCTGTTCTGAGAAAGCTGGATGCATTCCACCTGCTGGTCCGAGTTGTCCTTCTTCGCTTGCAGCTCGTCCACCTCCGCCTGAAGACCTTTCAGCAACATGGTGAGCTGCGTTTTCTCCTTGAGCAGAAACTCCACTTGCTTCCTTTCGTACAGCGGATCTACGTTCTTGAACCGCGCCGCCAGATTCTCCTTCTCTTTCTTCAGATAAGCAATCTAACAGGTAAAATATTTTTACAATCATCTCAAAATGAAACACTTCCTGATTCCCTCACCTCCACCTCATAACGCATCTTCTGGCCTTCCAGTACACCGACGTGTTCCTCCTTTTGGTGTTCAAATTGAGAATTGAGCATGGTGAAGGCGTAGCGGAGCTTGTTGAACTCGGAGCGATACTTTTCTCTCTCCTACACATCGTAGAAGAAAATTAGGTGTCAATGTAAACTTCTAAAAAATTATTTTACAACACCTCTTCCAATTTGTTGAAACGTTGTCGGACTGGAGCTTCTAACTCCTGCTGCACTTGAGTTCTGAGCAACTCCAGACGTTTTGGAGTCATCACCTGCAATTTAGGACGAATTGTATTTTATTTCAGATACAATCATACATTTCAAATTTTATTTACCTGCAGCCGAAGCTCCTCCATCTCCCTTTTTTGATTGAGAAGTTCTCTTGATCGCTCAGCCAACTGTAATTGGAGCTTATCCTGCTGGCCATGGAGACGTTTGACTTCCCCCTGAATATGCAATAGCTCATCCTGCAAACTAACATTTAAATTTTTTTAAAATCTTCTCTTGAGTAGTGTTAACCAGCAGTGGTTTAAACAATACTCAAATCAAAATAGAACCTGGAATGTTCTATCTTGAGAACGTTGTAATTTGATTTGTAGGTTTCACACTTCCCCTGAAGATCAGACAGCATGTGATGAAGCTCCATCCCGGTCGCAGGAACCATCGGCAGGTTGGAAGCGTCCATTTTGATATAAACTATAAAGTAATAATGAGGGAGGCAAGCTTATGCTATGTTTTGTGTTCAAACATCAAAGTTAATATGGTGACATGGATCAGAGGTATGATGTCATAAACAGTGGTGCGTTTGAGTGCCCTCTGGTAAATGGGAATTCTCAACTTACATATGTTGAAAGTGCAATTCGTTGAAATAATTGCAAAAATATAATGGTTAACTGCTGTCAAGTGGTTTTATCGTTGCTTGCAAGTCAGTGAATACATTGATAAAAAAAAAAAAAATCAATAAAAAATAACGACGCGTTGATTCCAGAGTTGCGCAATCACTTGCCAATCTCAATTCGTAACTTTATTCCCTCATAAAACAAACATGATGCAATGACCATAAATAAAATGTAAACACCAAAAAAGGTTTAATGGAAAAAAAACTCGACCGCTGAAACATAATGTGCACAACAGCAAGTCTCCAAATTTACAGGGAATCATTGTAAACAGATTTATTACAAAACATGATACAAAGTGAGGAAAAAAAAAAATCACTAAGCCGGCTGTAAAAACAACTCTTGGTACTTGGATTTGATTAATAATAAAAAAATAAAATATCGCTTATTAGTCTTTGTTACAAAAAAATATTTGATTGAAGCTATGAATTAGAGTCTTCTTTCTTATTTCTCGCAATGCAGCTACACCCAAGCTAAGATTACGAAATCAACAAATAGACTTTGCGTTTATGGATAAAGTTACGTCTATGCAAAACGATCCTCTTACTTACGGTTGTAATTCTGCGTCGAAATGAGCACATGAACACTTATAATTATTATTTTTTTCCTCAAAGTTGTCTCATACTCGCTTTGCTAGCTTTTTAGACAACTAACTAGCGCATTTTAAAACTACAAACTAGAGGATGATGGGAAATGTATTTTTTTTAGGCTTATGCTTGGCGGCGAAATGAAATGCAATACCGCCCTCTTGTGGATCATACGCGATGGTAACAATTTATAGTGTCACTTTTAAATGAATAATCTCGTTGTCAGGGATTATTTACTCACTTGAATAGGGGAAATTGAAGACCATTATAGAGAAGCCTTGTCCTCCTTTTTTTCTATACATCCAAGTTCTTCCATTTGCTGGTGCTGGAGTTTTTCCAGATCATCTACTCTCTGACGAAGTCGGGCTATTTTTTTCAAAGTCAAAGTCTCCTTTATTGTCAATTCCTCCGCATGTCAAGACACACAAAGAGATCGAAATTACGTTTCTCACTATCCCAGGGTGACAAGACAGAGTTCACAACGCACATACAAGTAAACAACACAGGAAAAATAACACAAGAAGTCAACATCAATGAACAATAAGCGTGATAGCACGCTAGCCGCTCCCGATGCACAGCAGAGTCCGGTAAGATGACAGTCAACCAGGCCACTGTGAACACGAGCACACAGCAGGCACGCACTGTCCGGTTCGTGGATCCTATCAGACGAACTCAACCCATCTTGTCGCGAACGAACGTACGCCAGGAGAATGGAACGCTGGGCGAGCTGGGTTGGTTTCTCTCTGCTCCTCCTCCTCTTGCTAAACAAATTACGAATTTGACACTAAAAATGGGAAAACTGGCATAGATAATGGGAAATATGGTTGGTGAGACGTACTTGCACATTGGAGAGCATCATCTCAGACCCGAGGGCGGGGCGGGTCGGCGAGGTGATTTGGGCCGTGCCGACGCTGAAAGAACCGTTGCTACACATCAGGAGGCGTCGGAATTCGTTGTGCCGCTGCTGATAGTCCATCAACCTTCTGGGGAGGTCACAATTGCCTTCAAATCAGATGACTGTGGAAATTATCAGGCGTGTTTTTCTTCTCAGACTCACTTGTTGGCTGAAGCACCGTCCTGTTTGAGTTCATCTATTTGCTCCCTCAGCATTTGGATGGTACTATGCAAGCTCTGCTCTTTTTTCTCCTCCAGGTCTCGCCGCTGCGCAATACAACAAAACGCACTCTATAACCCGGGAGCAAATCAATTTTGACGTGGAAGGAGCACCTTCTTCTCAGCAGACGCTGCTCTCTGCTGAGTGTATTTATCTTTTAGCTTAGCTTCTCGCTCCTTACTGTGCTCCACCAGCCTGGGGGAGGAGCAAGAATTGGGGTAAGAGATTTTTACCGGCATGCTGATTCAATCGCACCTTTCTGCCCCGCGACGGATGTTCTCCTCCCTCATGATGTCCACTTTTTCCCTCAGACGATCATTTGCTTCCATCAGCTCCGCTTCAGACCGTGACAGCGCCCCCAGGTGGGAGTAGAGTTCCTGGTTTTTCTATTGAAGTAAAAACATTTTAGAAACTCACCACTAGTCTAAATACGATTGATATTGTGTGTGTATATTTTGATTTTGCATAATGTTTGTCTACTCACCTCCTTTAAGTCACTCACTTCTGCTTTGTGTCTCTCCAGCTCCTCCAGATGACCACTTTGCTGCTTTAATTTAGCTCTGAGAAGATCAAATGTTTGACATTCAGCCACGTTTAGAGTTCTTGGGGTTGAAACCAAGAAAAAAAAAGGTAAGTAAACCAACCTGAGGCTTTGAAGCTCTTTCCGAACAGACTCTTCTCTCTTATGGGCCATCTGAAGGTGGTCCTGCCATTCGTCTTTCTGGGTTTGCATGTTCATCTCCTGCATCGTCTTCTGCTGTTCAAACTCCAACACACGTTGCTCCAACTCCAGCCTAAAACAAAAAAAAACAAAAATCAGGAATTTTGTAATCCGTCAAACCCGCTTGGATCTTCTCACTTTTCCTCCAGCAAGGCAGTAGTCTTGTACATCTCCTCATCACAGACAGACTTCACCTTTCTGACCATCTCCATTTCTTTCGCCACAAGAAGCTCATTGTGTCTCTCCAGCATTGCCTTTAAATCCACCACCTCTATTTGCAGACCTGAGGACACGCAATTCAAACATTGGCCACTAGTATCTGAAATAAATGTCCTTCCATGAGCATGAAAAGCTACAAAAAAAATCAATTTACTTTCCTTCTGGGCTCTCAGCGAATCACACTCCCTCTCCACCTCGCCTTTGGAGCGGTTGAATTCCAGTTTGGCGTTGTCCAACTCGATCTTGTGTGACAGCTTCAGGCGTTCAATCTGACAGTCAAACAATGCGCCCTCTGCTGGTCTAAATATGTAACTGCACGCTTCATTTTTTTTATTATGGTGGCTTAGTCTCTCACCTGGCAGGTGAGGGAATTCACTTCTCTTTTAATTTTATGCAGTTGTCCGGTGAGCTGGTTGTTCTGCTCCAGGCTGAGATGAAGTTTGCTCTCCATACGCTCCAGTCGCATCGACATGCACTGGCGCTCTGACTACAAGCGGCGTCCATTAAAACATCTAACTCACCTTCCGGGATACCGGCGGTCTCACCTCCAGCGACTTCACCATGGCCTGAGACTCGGTAAGTTGTCTGTTCTGAGAAAGCTGGATGCATTCCACCTGCTGGTCCGAGTTGTCCTTCTTCGCTTGCAGCTCGTCCACCTCCGCCTGAAGACCTTTCAGCAACATGGTGAGCTGCGTTTTCTCCTTGAGCAGAAACTCCACTTGCTTCCTTTCGTACAGCGGATCTACGTTCTTGAACCGCGCCGCCAGATTCTCCTTCTCTTTCTTCAGATAAGCAATCTAACAGGTAAAATATTTTTACAATCATCTCAAAATGAAACACTTCCTGATTCCCTCACCTCCACCTCATAACGCATCTTCTGGCCTTCCAGTACACCGACGTGTTCCTCCTTTTGGTGTTCAAATTGAGAATTGAGCATGGTGAAGGCGTAGCGGAGCTTGTTGAACTCGGAGCGATACTTTTCTCTCTCCTACACATCGTAGAAGAAAATTAGGTGTCAATGTAAACTTCTAAAAAATTATTTTACAACACCTCTTCCAATTTGTTGAAACGTTGTCGGACTGGAGCTTCTAACTCCTGCTGCACTTGAGTTCTGAGCAACTCCAGACGTTTTGGAGTCATCACCTGCAATTTAGGACGAATTGTATTTTATTTCAGATACAATCATACATTTCAAATTTTATTTACCTGCAGCCGAAGCTCCTCCATCTCCCTTTTTTGATTGAGAAGTTCTCTTGATCGCTCAGCCAACTGTAATTGGAGCTTATCCTGCTGGCCATGGAGACGTTTGACTTCCCCCTGAATATGCAATAGCTCATCCTGCAAACTAACATTTAAATTTTTTTAAAATCTTCTCTTGAGTAGTGTTAACCAGCAGTGGTTTAAACAATACTCAAATCAAAATAGAACCTGGAATGTTCTATCTTGAGAACGTTGTAATTTGATTTGTAGGTTTCATACTTCCTCTGAAGATCAGACAGCATGTGATGAAGCTCCATCCCGGTCGCGGGAACCATCGGCAGGTTGGAAGCGTCCATTTTGATATAAACTATAAAGTAATAATGAGGGAGGCAAGCTTATGCTATGTTTTGTGTCCAAACATCAAAGTTAATATGGTGACATGGATCAGAGGTATGATGTCATAAACAGTGGTGCGTTTGGGTGCCCTCTGGTAAATGGGAATTCTCGACTTTATATGTTGAAAGTGCAATTCGTTGAAATAATTGCAAAAATATAATGGTTAACTGCTGTCAAGTGGTTTTATCGTTGCTTGCAAGTCAGTGAATACGTTGATAAAAAAAATCAATAAAAAAATAACCACGCATTGATTCCAGAGTTGTGCAATCACTTGCCAATCTCAATTCGTAACTTTATTCCCTCATAAAACAACAATGATGCAATGACCATAAATAAAATGTAAACACCAAAAGAGGTTTAATGGAAAAAAAACTCGACCGCTGAAACATAATGTGCACAACAGCAAGTCTCCAAATTTACAGGGAATCATTGTAAACAGATTTATTACAAAACATGATACAAAGTGAGGGAAAAAAAAAAAAAAAATCACTAAGCCGGCTGTAAAAACAACTCTTGGTACTTGGATTTGATTAATAATAAAAAAATAAAATATCGCTTATTAGTCTATGTTACAAAAAAATATTTGATTGAAGCTATGAATTAGAGTCTTCTTTTTAAAAATATATCAACAGGGTATTTAAATACATAAATTACCAAAACTACAACCTTCAATTTTATACACAAAATATACTTGATTGCCAGGTCTTATTCGTCGTTCAGTTTCAACTGGAGCTGTAAAAGAGAGACAGACTTTTAAAAAACAAAATAAAAAGAAAAAATATATATGTGTGCTTTGTTTGTTCACCTGTCGGCCGCGTCCAAGTCATCCGCAGCGCCGCCGTCCGACTTGGCTCCAGCTCGCAGTTTAAACGCATCTGAAAAGAACACAATCGGATTCAAGTTGACACGATTGACGGCCGCTTTTCCTCCTGACCTTGAATCCAGCGGATCTGCGTAGCCGGGCCGTAGCCTTGCTCGTTTTTGGCGGCGATACGGAAGACCAGCGCCGGCCGGTTAGCGGCGGAGCAGTCCAGATGCGCGTTGACCAATTGGTTGGAGCCGATGGTGCAGAACATCTTGACGCCGCGGTAGATTCGGATGAACGCCATTTGGCCCGGTCCTTCCGAGCTGGACGAGCGGCTTTTCTTCACCGCCATGTACATGGAATATTCCAGAATCCGGCCTGATGGAGATGGAGGAGCTTCCCATGTAATGTGGACTAAATCATTAGCCTGTGTTGAAATACCAAAATGTCATTTTGTTTAATTGTCACTTTGGTGGGACATTTTTTTGGGAAATGCATTGCCTTTGTTATCCTGACTGCAGATGGCGCTCCAGGGAAACCGGGTTGGCACGTCTTGAACTCGCTGACGGGGCTGAAGTCTCCTTGGCTGAAGCAATTGAGGCCCGCCACTCTGAAGCGGTAACTCTGACCTGGCTCCAGGTCTTGCTTCTCTCTGTCCTGATAGTCGTGAGGAGACGGCAGCTTCTTCTGAGCAGACCAACAACCATCAGCAGCCTGTTTTGTTTTTATTTTATTTTATTTTACCTCTTTAGTGACGGCAGGCCGGCCGCTGAGGGTTGCACTCGCTTGGTTGTTGTCAGCTGGCAGATAATAATGGCGGACCTCAGAGAAGAGAGTTCTGAACACACCAACATCAAACCACGTGGCTCCCTCTGCGTTCTGATCTGTTGTCTTCTCAGCTATATTGGAGGGGCAAAGAGACAATCGTGAATCTATCGTGCATTTAGGTTCCTCACTTTTAGGAGCATGAAATTTACCCTGTTGAGATCCTGACAGATCATCTTGGGATGATTTTGTCTGATTATCGTGTTGCTTGGAACCATCCTAGAAAATGGCAAAGATATTAACCGATGTTTTTTTTTTTTTGTGCTAGATGAGCATCTCACACCTGTGCCGACGTGTTCCCTTCTTCTTCAGTGTTGCATTCACTTGCACCGTGGGAGGACTGGAAATCTAAGGTACAATCCACAAAGGGAAATTTCTAAAATGCTACTTAAAAGCTAAAAACCTCGCCAGGAGATTATTTTCATGAACAACTTTTTGTTTTTGCTTACCTTTATCTTTGCTGTCTCCTTCTGTTGAAGCCGAGTCAACCTGTTTGACTTGAGGATGGTCCCCCGTGGGGCACGTGGGCTGAATCTGAAGGATGTAGCAGTCTGCTCCAGATAGGGGGCGCCACGCCACATGAAGCATGCTGATGGTGGATTTGATGAGCATCACGGCATCGGCCGGGGCGGGTCGATCTGAAATACCAAAAATTCTATGCCATCAAAGGTATGACTTGAAATGATCTGCTTCTCACCTGTCTCCAGGTACCAAAGGTCCTTGCAGCAAACTTGGTAGAAGTTCTTATGGTACCCATCCCTGCCGCTCCAAATGTAGAGCCTGGATCCGACGACGGCGGCACAGTGGCCGGCTCTAGCTTTGGGCCGGCTGGCGTTGTCATCGTCGCTCTGAACGTTTCGGCTCTGCAGCTGAGAGCTGATGTCGTCGTACTCGGGGCCCAGGTTCTGCCAGCTCATGGTGTCTACGAGAGAAGCTTTAGCATCTGCTCCAAGAGCAGCTCACGGAGCAAAAATACTGACCAAAATGAAGCACACTCAGGGAGTTGGTGCAAATCCATTTAACTCCTGCTGCGTTGTGATTCTCCGACTCGGGAACTGGAATCCAGCCGCCAAATACGAACATTCTACAGGCAAGAATATTCAAATATGTCTCGTAGCAAAATAAGCCATTAATTGGAGCTGAAGCTCTTACCTGTTTCCAATCACATTGGCAGAGTGAAGGCTCCTGGGTAGTGGCGCCGAACCCCTCGTTTCAAGCAATGACCACGCCATTGTGTCTGAGGAAGAGACAAGGTATCACCTGCGTACTACATACATGGAAGTAGTATCAGTGTCCTACTGAGGTCAAGCTGCCAGAGGTCATCTAATCTACAGCCTTGCATCCCTCCGAAGATGAAGAGCTTCGGAGAGCCGAGGCCAGAGTAGGCGACTGCCGTGTGCGACTCCCGTGCTGAAGGACCGCCTCCTTTTGTCTCCAGGATGCTCCAGCATCTCGCCCCGGATACAGACTGCAGCTCCAACTCGTAAAGGTCGTCCAAGTATCTGCCATAGCAAAGCCCGGCTCGCTTTGAATGTCAGATATTTGGCATTGGCCGTCCTTCAACATACCGTGGGATGTTGCCGTTGGGGTCCTCGCTGACATTGGCGAGCCCCCCAAATACGTAGCACTTGCTACCCACAAGAGTGAAACTGTGCCCGATACGTGGGCACGGAGGCAGGCCATTCCTGGGCGCTCGGGGCTTCAGCTTCTTCCAAAGCCACCGACCAGCCTGGGTTATTAAATATGCATAAGATTCAATACGATGACTGCGAAAAAGACAAGCATTACCTGAAGTTCATAGAGATTATTGGAGTATTTGCCGTACTCCACCATGCCGCCAAAGACGAGGATGCGGGTGCCCTCGCAGACTAAGCCGTGGGCAGCACAGCCTGGGGGGATGTCTCCTCTCACCGCAGGCAGAAACCATTGCTTGGAGACTAGAAGAAATGTAAGTATTGCGTAACAACAAAAACATTTGTGAAAGCTGTTACATTTGCCCTGTTTCATATGACATGTCTAACATGTAAAAAATATTTAAAAAACAAATACTTCAAAGAGTCAAGATAAAAAAAAAGCCACTTAGAATACAATAAAAAAAAATACATTTATACTTCGTTCGTCTAGATCTGAACATAGATAGCTGTTTTACCGGTTGCGCCTAATAATCCACGAATAAAAACTAAATATTAAGTCTAAATAACGCAGACGGGGCTTGAACTAAAAAAAAAAAATCTAAATTCAATAGTTTGAAGTTTGTGACACTTGTCGCAAAGGCTAAAGCTAAAAACATTGTCTGCTAAGCTAATGTTAGCATACCAGTGTTGTAAACATGGAGGTCCTCAGCTATGCCTTCGTTTCCACCCCCAAAAACTACGATCAGCTCCCGGATGGCTACTGCCCGGTGTCCGTGTCTGGAGCGAGGAATTACACCTGTGAATGAATGGACTTTTCGCCATCGTGGTTCTTCTGTTGACATTTTCCTCTTTGGAGAGGCTCAACTTTGGCGCTGTTGATGTTTCAAAGCGGTGGAGGCAACCAACCGGTAGTGTGCCCTAAGAACTTCAAATTAAAACAGAAATAGCAAAAGATGTTTAGAATTTAATAGACTTTTGAATAAAAGACAGCAATGGGAAAAAAATGACTCTAGTAAATATTTTATTGTTGTTAATTTTATTTTTGTTTGTGTGTAATTTAATTCAGCGTTCTCGTTTTAGCTTCCGGTTCACCAAGAAAGTCATCCGGTCACTGTGCGATTTTATTTATTTATTATTTCTGATAGCAATATTATAATAACATACTATATAACATATAATAGCATGGTTTTGCTACAATATTAACAACATCAATAAGGTATTTATACAGTAAATGGTAATTACACAAGTTGTTAAATAAAACCCAATAGTGAATTTAAATGACACAAATGAAACAATTTTATTTTTGACAGTTCCGCCCTCCTCGCAACCCCCTGGTGTGCCCCTCTTCACAGCCTCCCCCTTTCCCACAATGCACTGCGGGCATCACCACCAAGATGGCCGATGTCATGGAGGAGTATGAGAAAGAAGCTGGCTGCGTCCCTATTCTCCATCCAGAGGTACATTTTGCAAAAGTTGTCGTTCAAGCGCGTATACATATACAGTCTTTTAAGCAAATTTTGGGCATCGGTGTGGATGTTTGCATGTCATTGTTCCTCCCCCCCGGAAGAGCCAATGCCCCCTGCATTACACTAGTGGGGGGGATGTCAGGCTGCTAACGATGCTAAATGCGCTAACGGTACACCCCCCCCCCCCTCCCCTCCACATACACACCTTCTGCTGCATTGCTAGTGCACACACATCCATTAGATGTCCGCAATATTTTCAAAAGTGTTTGTTATCCTCGATTTGGCAAATGCACGGTCGCTATCGTGCATTCCAAGCGGTGCGTTTAAGTGTCCTTAGGCGTTCCGAAAAAATGACCATTCTCAGTCGAGCGTCATGTAGCTCGGGAGCTACATTGACAAGGCTAGCTGGTATAAATGTGTAGTAAATATCTTTAAGCCCACCATATATCACAAAAAGTGTTGCTGACATTGAATGATTAAAATTATTGATTGTTTAGAAGGTGTCGAATAACCTACTTGCACTTAAATACATCATTCCCATGGCAATGAGTGTTCATCAATGTCTCATTATGCTAGATGTTGCTCATTTTAATTTCTAAAACATATTTTCAAGAAATATAAGAAATATAAGAAATAAAAGGCTTAGTCATTGAGTATTTAATCGGCTAGGTTCCTAATTGTTGTGAGCTTATTACGTAGCTGCAGTTAATTCCAAACATGTTAGCGCACCAATTAGTAATGACAATACTGATAAATGCACAAAAAAATCTATATGATCCCACCTGTTAACTAACATTTACAAGATGGCGCATTATTTTTGTTGTTTATGGCTAAATGGCTGCATAGAGAGCGTGAGAAGCACACGGCCATCGAGGCTAATTGCCGGTTATTCCGTGTTACCGTGGAAGCTAATTGAATGTGAGCACAGATGCTGCGTGGCATATGTGACACTTTAGATCTTCCACTGCAGGATGAGATTAGCTGTCCTCTTTTTCTGTTGCGTTGCCCTCGAGGTTTATCAAATAAAAACATTCTTAAATCTTAAATGTCCCATTGCTTTCTTGTCTGGAACGCACCACTAAAAACCTGACCTTGGTTTCTCTTTAGGAAATCAAGCCTCAGAGCCACTTCAACCACGGCTACAGCGAGAACGTCACCCGCAAGAACCACGTGGACGACTACAGCACATGGGACATCGTTAAAGCCACGCAGTGAGCACGAATAAAACTTTTGGCTCACATTCAGAATTAATCTAGCCATTCAACCCGACCTCTCCTTCGCAGATACGGCATCTTCGAGCGATGCAGGGAGCTGGTGGAGGCCGGATTTGACGTCCGGCAGCCGGACAAAGAAAATGTGACACTCCTCCACTGGGCTGCCATCAACAACAGGGTAGACTTGGTCAAGTGAGTCTCCCTCTTCTTCTGCTGTTGTTTCCTGTAACGACATAAGTGCTAACAATACGTTACGGCAGGTACTATATATCAAAGGGGGCCATAGTGGACCAGCTTGGTGGAGACCTCAACTCCACACCACTGCACTGGGCCACCAGGTACCTTCTGTTTTCTGGTGTCTTCTGCATTATTAATAGCCTGTCCTCCACCTTGCATTGACCTTTAAACCCCCCATGGTCTTTTTCTTTGACTGCAGCAAGGGGAAAAAATATTTTGCTCCTTATGTTACTCTTTCTTCTTTTCTGTCAGGCAAGGCCACCTATCCATGGTGGTGCAGTTGATGAAATACGGCGCCGACCCGTCCTTGGTGGACGGCGAGGGTTGCAGTTGCGTCCACTTGGCCGCCCAGTTTGGCCATACTTCCATTGTTGCCTACCTTATCGCCAAGGGGCAGGTCAGATGTGCTGAATACTTTCATTTTTATTTCCAAGACATATGGAATGGGATTTTGAATGCGTGTTGTACCACTCTTGTCCACCTGAGGGAGCCATTGCAATCATATTCCTTTCACATGTCCTCACCCAGTTTGCTTACTCAACATATTTCTCTCTCTTGTGTTTCCTGCATGACAGGATGTAGACATGATGGACCAGAATGGCATGACCCCCCTCATGTGGGCAGCGTACAGGACGCACAGGTGTGTAAACGCGCACGCCACGCTGATAATGATGACGCTAAATTGCCGACTTTCCGGCTACAGCGTCGACCCGACCCGGCTGCTGCTCACCTTCAACGTGTCCGTGAACCTGGGCGACAAGTACCACAAGAACACGGCGCTGCACTGGGCCGTGCTGGCCGGCAACACCACCGTCATTAGCCTGCTGCTAGATGCTAACGCTAACGTTGACGCGCAGAACATCAAGGTACTACAATGGAGTCTGTGCAAATTGGCTTTCTCGCTCTCACGTTGTATCCTGTGTTTTGTTTTGAAGGGGGAAACGCCGCTTGATCTCGCTAAGCAAAGGAAGAACGTGTGGATGATCAACCACCTGCAGGAAGCGCGGCAAGCTAAAGGCTACGACAGCCCGTCCTACTTGAAGAGACTCAAGATGGACAAGGTGGGCGGATGTTTGAAGATTAGTTCTGTTCTTCCATGCTTTAAGTAGATTAGGAAACATTTGTCGTCTGTCTGCAGGAGGTGAGACAGAAGGTGATGTTAGGAACGCCTTTCCTGGTCATCTGGCTCGTGGGCTTCATCGCCAACCTGGACATCGACTCTTGGATTATCAAGGGCCTCATGTACGTGGGCGTCTGGGTGGCCGTGCAGTTCCTCTCCAAGTAAGTCATGCATCATAATTCATGTCGAAAGATTCCGTCAATGGCAGTGAATGTGTTTAAATATACCTTTTTTTTTTTTTCCAGGGTTTTCTTTGACCACTCCATGCACAGCGCTCTCCCTCTGGGAATCTACCTGGCCACCAAGTTTTGGATGTATACAACCTGGTTCTACTGGTTCTGGAATGATATCCTTTTGCCGTTAGCTCGTTAGCTACTTTTCTGGGTTGCTAGATTTATGGCCGGAGAGTTGGAGCGGAGTTGAAATCCAGCAGAGAGAGAATCTGGCTGCTCATGCGAACATTTTTTGTTCCTTTGTGTTTGGATGCCGCTAATTGAAGCAGAGGAGGACATATGCATCATCGCTACACTAATAGGGAGAGCGAGCACGGATGTCTTTGCTGTGTTCCTTAACCTCGCCCCGACACATCTCCCCTTCGCCACTGTCCACGTGCCCTTCCTCATTAACACGCTGGCTCTCTTCTACAACTTCGGCAAATCGTGGAAATCAGACCCAGGGATCATCAAAGCCTCCGAGGAGCAGAAGAAAAAGGTAATATCGTCGTATTCCAATTAGGGTCGGAAAACAAAAAGCAAAGCAAGTCTTCTTCCTCATTATCGGACTATAAAGAACACCGAAAGGGGCCCCGATTCCCCCCCCCATCCCGTGATTGATGAACGTGCTAAAAATATCCTACATTGTTGAGGGCTTCAAAGCTTTTCCCTTCCCTGTGGAGGAACCCCTTCTACCCAAACATGTCCAGATTTTTAATCTTTTTCTAGGATTTTGATTCCTTGTCGGGGTTTTTTTGAGTCGGAATCACTCGAGTTGATCTTTGAGTTGTTTCCGATCTGCTTTACTCCTCTAGACTATTGTGGAGCTGGCAGAGACGGGCAGCTTGGATCTCAGCATCTTCTGCAGCACATGCTTAGTAAGCCCGGATCACTTTTTTTTTTCTTTTTCATATTTCAGGACGAATTTGACTATTGTGTCACTTTCTCCCTGTGCAGATACGGAAGCCTATCAGATCCAAACACTGCGCCGTGTGCAACCGCTGCATCGCCAAGTTCGATCACCATTGCCCCTGGGTGGGCAACTGCGTAGGTACGTCGTGGATCGTAAGCTGTTAGACCGCCAAAACAGGCTGGATTTTTTCGAAGTAGGAAAGGAAGATGACCACTTATTTTTTTCTCAGCCACAGTCACCATTGTTGTTTCACCTTAATCTCTTTTTTTCTCCAAACAAAAGCAGGAAGTCACGTTTGTTTTTTCTGTCCACAGGAAGCGGGAACCACCGCTACTTCATGGGTTACCTGTTCTTCCTGCTGTGCATGATTTGCTGGATGATTTACGGCTGCATCGCTTGTGAGTGCTTCCACCTGCTTGTTGAGACAAAGCTACAATCAAAGTGACGATTCATTTCAAATTTAAAAGAGCAGGGGCCCTAAAATTGAACCCTGTGGAACACCGCACTATAGTGGTTTCTCCTAAAATGGTTTGTAATGGCCAAAAGTATTGTTGTGAAATTATTCAACATAAATAAACCACTCTGACATGAGGATAATAATAGCATTAGCTAGCGTAGCATGTCATACTCTTTTCCATTGCAGACTGGAGGATCCACTGCGCCACCTCTTACGCCAAAGACGGCTTCTGGCTCTACCTGACCCAAATCGCCGCCTGCTCGCCGTGGATGTTCTGGATGTTCCTCAACAGCATCTTCCACTTTATGTGGGTGGCCGTGCTCATCATGTGTCAACTCTACCAGGTCCTGAACGCCTCACTATATTTTGCTAGCAGAAATACAACTCGCTGACGTTGCGATTTCTCTCCACCAGATTGCCGCTCTAGGAATCACCACCAATGAGAGGATGAACGCTCGGAGGTACAAGCACTTTAAAGTCACAGCCACGTCCATCGAAAGCCCCTTCAAGTAAGGATTTGATCTTTCCACCATACAGCTGCTGTGGTTTGTCACTCCTTGTAATTTTCGAAGTGGTTCAATTATAACCTGCGAGAGACGACGATTGATTCGACCATGTGACTCGACTGCGGTTGCCCCAAGTACATGTTCATCCACTTTTTAAGCAAACCACGTCATGGCCGCAGTCAAAAATTGCATTTAGTGTTTTTTCATTCACAATTAAATCAAAATTCATACTTTTTGTGTTCATCTATTTTGCAGTCACGGTTGCATCCGAAACCTCATCGACTTCTTCGAGGTCCGCTGCTGCGGCCTGATCCGGCCCGTGGCGGTGGACTGGACCACGCAGTACACAATAGACTACGACCAGACCTCAGGTTCTGGCTACCAGTTGGTGTAAAAAAAAAAAAAAGGGCGAAAACAGAAAGGGGAGGCGGGAGTCCTCGTTTTCCGGGAGAAATCGACACTCCTTTGGATCACATCGCAAAAACACCGGACGACGGGATTAGCATGCTGTTTAAGGGCAACCCCCCTTCCCCCCCCCTTCCATCTTGTCACCACTATTAGAGGGAGATGGACAACAAAACGTCACAAAAATCAAAAGCACCTCTGGTACGAGTAGAGATGCCGTTGCAGTATCCCCTCTTCACTCTATTTATGTTCTTTTATTTACAGATAAGGGAATGTCTTTTTATCAGCGTTTCCGGACCGGCAAATATCGGAACATAAAAAAAGTTGCAGGTATTTATTTAAAACGTATTTATCAACGAGATGCTCCTGTCATTTCAGATTTTTTTTGTTTCAGTTGAGGATTCTTTTTTTTTATTAAGAATATACCTGTAGCTGTTGGATAGTATTTATTCTGAATTATAGGAAGTTTCATTCCATGTGTTTGTATCAAAAAGCTGTAAAATCTTTTTTTGTTGTTTGTTTCGTCTGCCTACAAACTTGCACTGATTTATTTTATTTTTTTTTACTGAACAAAAGGGCCTAGCAGCACCTTTTTTCTCCTCCCCCCCCCCTCCCACTATTGTTTATGTTTCCCCTATGTGAAGCGGAGATTGTAAAGAATGTGTACATAAATAATCTGGAACTCCATTTTTTTCTTTCTGTAGTTTTTTTCAAATTCAATTTGAGAGGGCCGAAATGACAAGGACATGAAGAAGTGACTGTAGCTTTTAGTGATGTCCAACACTGGTGTCGCACATTTGCATGTATGATGCCCCGCCCCCAAGCCACTGTATATACTCGATGTTATGTATCGGCAAGTGCATTCTGTTCCATTTGTTTTATTAGCCCTCAAATCCAGTGTCTAGTGAAACACCCCCCCCCCCCCCCCACAATTGTGTATTATATTCCATACTTGTGGATTGTATTCATCCATTTTTTTTGGTATTATTTTTAAATGTCATTTGTTATACCACTGGATGTACAAATTGTAAAGCAAAGACAATAGACAATTTTTTTTTTCTTTTTCTAAAAGCAGAAATGTGATCATGCAAGACGGGCCTGGTGTTTTTTCGCCCATCAATACACAAAAAGCAACCCCGGTTTCACGAGTTCTTCCGACAAAAAAGTCATTTGTGTTCTGGGGATGTACAGTATATATAAATATATATACACGCAGAAAAATCGGACGATATCATTTCCAGTGCCTCTCTTTCGGCCCACATCACTTTAACTCCGCTTCAGATGTAAAACATACGGGCATGGTTGAGTTTTAATGGCTTTAATAATAAAAGACAGGCAAATGTGAACTTTTTGTGTTTTGGGGGGGGGGGTGTATTGTTTTATTTGAGACAGATTCAAATAAAAAAAAAAACGGCGAGGAATGGCGACGATGTCACTCGGCGTGGACCAGGGCGCCGGCTCCTTGGCCGTAGCCGAATCCTTTCGGGCCAAAGTTCTTTGCATAGCAAGCTGTGGAGACCATTAATCCATTAATCAGGTAAGTATGATCTAAATTAACTTCTGACAAGCAGTTCTTGCTTTCAAACTTTAGGAAATAATTCTCAGGGAAAAGTTGATGGAAATTTACTGTGTGTCCTTTTTGGCCTGTTTTTTTTTTTTATCTCACTTTGGTGTCAGTGAGATGTTCAAACTGCTTGCGAGTGTGTGAGGAACACACACTGACGCTCCAAAATATTTTGCTGTAGCTTACTAAGTCAAAGGTCGGACTGTTTGTTGGGTTGACGTGGAGATAATGAGAAAAACAAGATGCTGCATGTGACTGCATCATTTGATTTATGTCTACCCATTCTACACAAATTCAATTTCAAGGTCCAGTGACCTTGTGTTGTTTTCTCCCATGTGTCATGTTTGTTGTCTTATTTTTCTCAGAAGCCAAAATATACATCAAGAGCTTCAAAAGATTGAATTGTATAATAATAGTTGTCAATAACCAAGAAATAAATTAGCCATTTCTGCTATAATTTAGTATTTTAGTTAGTTTGATGATGTCACCTTTGCAGTAGATCTCCCCTTCGTTTTCCGTTTGGGTGGTAGACTCCAAGCTTTTCCCGCACTTGGCACAGCGGAAGCAATTCTTGTGCCATGTCTGTGGGCACAAAGATGAATTAAGTTGAATTTAGCAACCAGAAAAAAAATATATATATTAAAATAATTTAAATTTTAAAAAAAGTGCAATTTGCTATTCTATAGTTTTAAACAGTCATTTTTGTTTGTATTATCAATGCTGAAATCTGATTGGTTCCCATCCAGGAAGTGCACAATACACCACACACCTGAATTGATTGCAAACAGGGGTGAAGTAACAAGGAGCTCTTGTTGTTTGTAACCATGTAAATGTTTTTTTTTAGAGCGCATATGTCCATTTATCATTCCTGGAGCATGTTTATGCGAAGAATGGATGGAATTTTTCAAAGTTTTATGCTTTCAAGTGGATATATCTCCCTCGTTTGGAATCTTCACAGCTCAAGAAAAGCTTGGTGAGTTTGCTGTTTTACTTATTTACACATTTTTGGCTGTGACATTTATTGAAACAGAATTGGTGTTACTTTGTAAAGTTTAGGTACACTCACCTTACCCGCACCCATAATCTTCTCGGCGGCGTACACCGAGTCACCGCAGCGAGCGCATTTTTCCGATCCGGCAAACTTCTGGGCGAATTTGGACGGGTTGGGGTTGGTGGTGGGCTTGTGACACGGCAACCTATCGAGAGAAGCCGGGCAGACAATAGACAATGAATGTCATGGAGGCCCTGGAGCTGTGCTCACTGGAGGGTGACGGCGAGCCCTTCTGAATGAACTTCATTGTAGTTGGTTACATAATCAAAAAGCTTTCGGAATATTACAGTTTGTTTTGCTGATTTTTCATATTTTTGCTGTATTAGTGAAACAAATTTAGGAAGTTGGAAGAAATTGGGATGGTGACGCTTACTGCTCAGGTTTGATTCCCAGTCGCTCCCCTCGGTCCATATTAAGCGTGCCGGCCCCCTGGCCGTAGCCGTAGCCTTTTGGACCGTACTTCTTTCCGTAGCATGAGCTGCAGTAGAGTTCCTGGTCGTGGATGGCCACTGTGGTGCTGTCTAAGCCTTTCCTGCACACCACTGAGAACACACATATGTTTTTATAATCGATTATTCCACCAAGGAAAAAAAAAAAAGAATGAAGTCAAGGACACAAATCAGTCATCATTTGCACCAAGTCGTCTTTGTGAGACGTTCTGAGGTGACATCTTGTCGGCACAAGTCCACGCTTATACCCCGGCGTGATGTCACCGGTGTCGCTTTTGTCCATGGCCCACTTAGCTCATACTCACTGCAGAAAAAGCAGCTCTTGTGGAAGCTCTGGCCGTCGCATTGCACCTCCTCAGCGTGGTACACCGTGCCGTGGCACGCCGTGCACTTGTTGCCTCCGCCCCAGTTTGGCATAATGACTGTGACAGATGACAAAAAGTACAATTGTTGTCATCTACTGAAAGATTGGAGCAGAATAACTCTAGTATCAAGTGTTTCTAATATTTTGAATTGTCACTTGGTCAAAAAAAAGCTTGAATTGCAAGTTTTAGCTGCATTTTGATCCATTCCACTTTCCGTGGACTTTAATGGAAAATCCCATACTGCTCACGTTTGTGTTTCCGAGTTATTTCCTATACGAATGAGAGCATGGAGTTTCTTTCTGGGTGGAAAAAAAAAAATCCAATCCTCAACCTGGGGCTAAAGGACAGGATAAATTCGAGTTAATACCCTGAGGAATGCCTCAGGGTGTCGCGGCGAAGTCGACCGCAGACCCTCGAGAAACATTACATCACAATCGCTCCCTTGATGCCTCGCCACTTGCGTCTGGCTGTAATTACAGACCCTGGCCCGCTTGGAAATGTGTCCATTTAGGCCATTTGAAGACCTTGATGTGATGACATGACTTACTATGCGATTATCTGGCCAGATGCTGTTATCTTCCTCACATCTGGAGCAACACAATGTCAGGCTGACTCAACAGAATAATAGATAACAGAGAGTCAAAAGTTTACACTGAAACAACTTTGTAAAGTTAATCAATGGAGATTGGTATGAATGAGGCATTTAATGGAGTAAAACTATTTGGGTTAATTGAGTTTCAGAGTCATGCCGCAATGGTGGTCGTATCTCAAAACATATTTTCCCATCCAAAATAATTTAGATGTATAAAATCACAACATTAATACAGTTTCTTAGCCTATGGCGTTTTGCATTTAGCAATAAGATTTTTATGCATGTTTATGGTCAGAAAGTACCGCAAATAAAGGAACTGGTTTGTTGCTTTTTACACTGATTTCGTTACATTATAACTAACTAGAGGAAACATTCATAAAAAATAAAACATACCTGTGAACATTCAAGAAGCAAACATGTCGACATCGAAACTGTGTGCAACATACATATAGTCAAATACCTTTTGGTAGACTTTACAATAAGCAGGCAGATGATAAGATGACGAAATTCCAAAGGTCGACGTCGCGTCGACTGTGCTTCGCCGTAATATCTCGATGACGTCGCACAGCGCTCGTTTTATAGCGATGGCAGAGATGGGCGGGGCTTGGGAGCTCTGAACGTCGCATTCAAGGAGTGTGGGATTTTTTGATGTTATTATTATTATTTTCTTTTCCTCAGTAATAACCTACGAGTAAAACGTGTTACGGCATTGAAATAGCATTACGCAACAGTCTTAACTGAGAAAAACACACAAAAATACAGAAATATTACTTTTATTTAAGTATGTGACAGTCATTACGGGGAAAATCAATAGCCCGCAGCTACAGTCAGATGGTACTAGGTTTCATATTTAAAAAGAACAGTGCAATAAAACATTAAAACAAAGACGTAACAATAAGAAAGAATAAATTTTACGCAAAAATAACTGTATATGAAGGAGAGTGGTTTGTCCGTGTACGCTTTGGTGTGGCGTCCTGAATAGTTTCACAGTGGGTTTGGTCAGTCAGTACATAGCACTGTTAGTTTGGTAAAGTGGTTGCCGTGGCAACTCCTTTAACAACCAGAAGAGAAATTGTGCTAGGACAACTGAAAATACTTGTACATAAAAAAAAAAAAAAAAACTTAAAGGCACTTGTCCCACAAATGCATCAAACCATGAGTGCTTTGTTTGGCCCCCTAAAAAACCAAATCAGTGGGCAAACATCTCTTGACTGTACTCTTAGAGTTCTGCAAAATACCCAAATGGTAGAAATCACAAAAATTCAAGTACCTGACTGCATCGTCAAGTTACAGGACACACACAGCCACACAAGCATCGGATGTAAACAGGCTTTTTTTTTTTTTTCTCATCACTTTACCGTCATGGTAACATCTCAAGTAAAATAAGCCAATAACAGACTCCTTATAATAACTTGTGTTCCAAATGAAGTGTTCTGTTACAGTCCCTGTAGTTAATATATATTAGCTAAAAACATAAATAGGAATTATCATGCATGTGTGATTAGGGGAGAAGGTAGCTGATTTTCGGAGGGGAAAATTAATCATGTAGTGGCAAACACCTACCACAGGGTAGCGCTGTTTCACTTAGAACAGTTTTCCTATTTTTTTCAAACGCCTAATAATTAGCAGTCTATGGAAAATGTAAAGTTAATTACCGTAATGAGTAATTAACACTCACCTCAAAAAGATTTGACGCGGATTTGTCCTGAGCATAAAAATAACCAAATTTGCAAATGCCGTACAACTGATATGTGCCGTTTCGATGCAATTTCATCCCCGAACTATAAATAGTACCGGTAAGGCTTTAAAGCTCACTGTTACCGTGTGATGTCTAACAAGACGACGGGTGACTGATGTCCAGTCTCCTCTGCGCCGAGGCCCGCTTTCGTGTTGCGGGCGGCGCGCTGACACCTTCCATGGTGCCTGGAGTCTGGAAGAAAGATTTGGAGGCGGGCACAGGGCTCTCCTTTGGAGTGTGCGGAGTCTGTGAAAGGAGAGCATGGCATTAGTGTCTTGATTTATTTATGAATACTAAGGGTGACATGTTAAGATCTCCTTACCAGGGTTTGCGGTGCGGTTGTAGCATGCCCCGCCCCCGAGGCGCCCCGCCCGCCCTGTTCTGGCGTGGAAGGCAACGAAAGAGGCAGCGCCTGGTCGTACGGCGTGGCCGCCACCATAAAGTGGGTGGGTAGGTTGAAGCCCACCTGGGTGTCGCCGCCCTGGTAGTGGGAGATTGCGGTGGATGGTACCAGCATGTAGGGCAGAGGGAGATGGGCCTGGGCTTGGCCGGAGGGAAGCAGGAAGTTGAGGCTTTTCAGACCTGGAAAATCAATTTTAGTCATCCATTTTGAATTGCAGAGTGAATAAATTGAGATGGCATTACCTGCATTGTTTGGCACGTAGAGGTAGTGTGACGCCCGGGTGCCGGTGACGATCTCATCCGTTGCTTCTGACGTGCCACTCTGAAGGATAAATAAATCCAGTTTCTAGAATGAACGCTTAGAAAATCACTTTGGGCTAAACGCCTCACCTCCTCTCCTCGCTGTAAGTCAGAAGGGCTTTTCTTGAGCGCCACCGCTTCTTCATCGGTTTCCCTCCGTCTCTTCCTCCCTTCGGTCGGTTCTTCCTGGACCAACTCTACTCCCTCGGGTTGGTTGTACAGCATGACCACGGAGGCCTGGGACAGGCCGGGTAGGTAGGCCAGGCAGGGGGTGGATGAGGAGAGCGTAAAGAGCCGCTCCGGGTGCAGGGCGGGGATCAACAGAGTGGGCGTGGCCGGGTTTCTGCAAAGAAACATGCCACATCAAATCATGACACATTTATTGCAATACAACTGCTTATAAATGTGTAATAATGACTACTCACGCATTGTTTCCAAACTGCGGCTGACAGACCACCTCGCCGGCTCCCATCTTTCTGGAATAATCCAGCGGCTGAGCTGTAAGATCTATCGAAGGAAAAATGCGATGAACTCGCCGCCGTTGATTAAAACCCGGCGCTAATGTAGCATCGCTAACCGTTTCCGTCGCTGCGCGGGCTGCTTGGTGCCGAGCGGATCTGCCGCTGCTGCACGGCCACAGATGTTGGGATGAGGTTAAAAGAGGCGTGGCGTGCCACCTTGGCTTTCCCCATGCCTGCTATAAAAGATAACCAGATAAACATCAGAGTCGTGTCATAACAGCTCAGAGGATTGATGAGTAAAGATCCGCACCAGAATTGTTAAAATCCACCGGTCCAAGCCATCGAAAAGCCGGCTTCCTGCCTCGCTCTTCTCGCACGTGCACTTTCTTGATAAGGCCCAGGCTAGTTAGCACGTTAGCGATGTCATAGAGACGTCGTACCTTGGCTGGAAGACATGCATATTTAGTTGGACGGAAAAAAGAAAAAAAAAACATTCAGCTGTGTCAGTGCTCACTTTTGTACTTGCTGTGACTGGACGAGTCCTGACTCTCCTCGATGAGAACTTTGGCCGCTGCTTCCAGCGTGACCGTTTGCGTCTTGGACACCAGGAAGAGCATGACGAATTTTTGGCTCATGATACGCAGGGATTTGTCTTTCCTCTTTCCAGCCGCTGCGGACAACATACAGATAAATTTATAATACGAAGAGAAATCTGTTAGGGCCTATTTTTGTGCAATAGCCATTTTCGTGGTATGGAGGACACCTTCACTCTTACCTTGGCCGTTGTCGTCCTCCCCGCCGTCGCCTTCCTGGCTACGCCCGGCCTCCCGGTTGGCGAGCTCCATGTGCCGCTGGTAGCCCTGCTGGCGTCCTTGACGCTGCAGCTCCTGCAGCGTGGCCTCCAGGCGCAGACGGCCGTGCCACGTGTAGCTGTTCTTAGCCATGCGTCCCACGATCATAAGGGACTCCAGCACGTTGACGATGTCGTAGATGCGCCGCCGCTCCACACCTGGATAACGGAAAATAATTGTATGTAACAAGTGAAGGCACCACGGTAATTCCCATGGGTTCTTACCTAAACTAGTTGCCACCTCATCCAGGGAGATGGAGATTGGTTTGTCAGGTGGCGGATAATCCGGGTAGAGACCTAGAAACTTTTGGCACAGCAGACCCAAGCTCTTCTCCTTCCTGCTTGGCTTCTTCTCCACATCATCATCTTCTTCCAATACTTCAAACTGATCCTCAGTCGCCCCGCTCTCATCCGTGCCGACAGACGCGCTTTCCGATTCGTTCTCGATGGGCCTAAAGAGCACTTTCCTCATTTCGCGGTTTCGGATGTCGGGACTGGCGGCATTGATCAGCATCTTCAAGTTGGCCGTGGGCGACCAGGGCTCGGGCTCAGCGGGGTGTTTGATCGGGGTGACCTGGCCCCGATCCGGGGTGCCGCATTTCCACGTCATCACGGGCACGCACGGCTCTGTAGACTTTGTCGGGGTGGATTTCCTCCACACTGTGAATATATTTTCCTAGAACAGAGACCGTTTTAAAACTGTCAGAGTCGTTTTCTTCCATTTCCTTGTATGTTAGGACTTTTCTAGCACGCACTTCCCCAACTAGTATCTTACCTTCTGTCCACTCTTCCTTGAACTTGTAAGATCTTTAAGTGCAAGACATTCTAATTCCATTTTTTGAGGTAAATCTGCAATATAGTGCAAACAGGAATATCAGTAGATGGCAAAAGCATTCAAGCTAGGAAAAAAGGCAGCTGAATTTGGCGCAAAGCTAACAAGCTACTTGCAAGCTACTCGAAGTGACCTTCCTTATTCAAACTTAAGCGACCACCAATGCGACTAAGTACTTTAAGTTACTCCTATATATAAGGCAATAATGTAGTAGTAATTAGCATATTAATAACATATTTCTAACATCTTTGGACACGCCTCGCTACTGGTAGCTCAAATGAATAAGTCATGGAACACATTAGTTATAACATAGCTTCATAGTTCAACATAGTATAATACCGATCGTGAAGTAAAGTAGACAATATATATGTCAATAATTGGGATCGTTTGGAAGTTACGTAAGATTAGCGCCAAGTCCAAACTAAAATCAGGCGTCAAAAGTTAAAATATTCTCCACCTTGCCGCTGTTTATGTTGCAATAGTCAAGGGATCCACTTGGACTCGGTGCTGTGAAAGAAAATCGCCGTTGCGTCCTCTCGTCAAACCGCCATCGCAGCTAATTTTCCCTCTTTAAAAGAAGCGGCCAGCCCCTAAGAGAGTAACTACCTGTCCCGCTGGAGGAATTTGGGCTCTGTCCCGTGGAGACTCCAGCATCACCCGCTCAAGCTTGCTTTCTGGCGCTCTTCGGCTCTGGTGCCGGCCGGCCAATCGGAGTAGCCCTTGGTGTGACGTAAGGGAATAGGAGCCAATTAGAGAGCCTGTATTGCCTGAGCTCCGCGGCTAGCACCAATGGGTGCGAACCGTCGACCACGCCTCTTGAAAGTTGTGTTGGCGGGGCAACAGGCGCGCTACTTCAAAGATTGCAAAATTATGAAGAGGTCTCACAATATCAAGAGAGAACTATTTTAAAAAATAGAGTTATCTTATAGAGATTGATAGTATCTAGTTGATAGACTATGGACTATGGACAACGAGGGTCGGAATTACGACCCTCGTGAGGATAAGTAGTTCAGACAATTGATAGATGGAGGATTTCCGAGCAAACAATCTGGAACAGAGACGATCTTTGCTTGACAGTCAAGGAAAGTGGGCTCGGTGTTAGTGATCAAAACGTCACTCTTGCAAACATACTATTGACACCTTTTTTTTTTTTTGCACAGTGCACTTCTGGACTTTAGTTTCTACAATACAATTATCGGCAGATGGAAGAAGGGGGCGATGGGCTGCTGGGGCGCGTGCAATGGCGCTAAAAGTGCAGCAGTCGCAGCGCCAAAATGCCCAGAAGCATTTGTATGCAAACAGGTCTTGCACAGCAACCTCCAATACACACAATCAGCAGCCAAAAGCGCTTTAAAACGAGTTAGATGCAAACCACTTTTAAATTGGAGTGCAGGAAAGTGAGAAATAATAATATATGTATAATATAACCATGCATTGGAAATGATTTCAAATTGGCCATTAATTTACACGTGTAAATATCACAAACAATGCAATGTGAATTATTTTCCAGAGTCGTTTGGCAAGTTGAACTAATCATCTTAAAAGGCCACAACATAGTGAACTTCTTATCACGTAGGCGTCACAATTTGCATATTAAAAGCTCACAGAGACCGAGTGTGAGTCTGCTAAGGATGCTCTTTTCCTCATCAGTAGTGTGATGAATATAATATAATAATATATATAATATAATAATAAACGTAATCAAATATGCCGACTTGCTAAACTGTATATAATTTCGTAGACTATTTTATCCAGCAACTTCCTTGCAACACAGCTGATTGCAGCTTTTTTTTTTTTTTTTTTAATTTTGACTTTGTTGGCGGTTTCCAAGCGTCTCTTTTTTAGGGTGGGGGTGTTTATTGTCCCATGGAGTGGCTGATTTTGTGATTGCGTGTTCCCAGCAGTCAGCCGGGCAGGTTGCAACCTGTCATGGTTGTCAGGGAAGTCAACCGCCGCTGCTTAGGCGCCAAATGACAACCCCCACCATTTTAAATGTATTTACTTTTTTAAATTTCTAACCACCCTTGTATGCAGTTGAATAAAAAAAAAAAAAAGTCTACACACCCTTGTTTTTTGGTCATAGGATAAATTAACCCAAAATCATAATAACAAATACTACTAATAAATCTCAACTACAATTAATTGTGCTTTTTTTTGTTGTGGAACATTTTCCATTTCCCTGAAGTTGTTTGGTGCAAATTGACCACAAGAGGGTGCTATTTACCTACAATTACTGCTTCTCTTCATACTGCTCACAGGCAACACCTCATATATTTACTATTTATCCTTCCATGGTTCTAATGCTTTTATACTGAGGATTATGAAGTCCATATATTGTTCCCGTAAACTGAATGGAGCAGTGGAAAGCTGATAGCAAGAAAAAAAACTGGCGACTATGTCCATACTAGTTGGCACAGATAGGCTTCTGTTGCCGTGATCGATGGCCTCTGACACGAGAGGTTGCGTGCTGTCGTTTGTCTCGCCGCACGCTGATGAACAATCTGAAGGATATACTGCCAAATCTGCGGACCCCCCTCCCGTATACAGCAGCATCACTGGGGGGGGGGCGGATTGAAGTGGCACACCTGCGACGGAAGATTGATGAAAAAGGTCGCAGGCGTGTGATTGAAATGCTTGCCAATAGAGTTTCACCTGGTATAAATAATTGCCAAATGTCCTAATCAGATCCCTCAGCGTCATATTTTACTAACCCACGGATAGCAATTCAAGTCCTACATTTGGAACTAGCAATCTGTTTCATCTAAATGTATTCTGCTGTGGGCCAGAGTGATGTCGCTACCGCAGTGCATCATCCTGAGAGGTGTAATATTTTGCTGTTTAGAGGCGTGGAAAGACTCTTAGAAACATTTCTCGGTGTGAGGCAGTATAATGTAGACACAGGAAAAAAAATCTATATATGTACCGTATTTTCCGGACTATAAGGCGCACCGGACTATAAGACGCACAATTAATGCATCATGTCAGATTTTTAATCCAAATCAAATCATTCTCCATTTTATCTTTTTTATTTCAACTTCAACAAATTACTTTATAATCACAAAATAATGATCCATAATCTTTTTGATTCATGATTCATGGTCTTCAGCAGGCCAGTCATGATTGATTTCATGACGCAATGCTTCGGGCCAGTTTAAATTTACGAATTTGGTCCATATATAAGGCGCACCGGACTATAAGGCGCACTGTCGGCTTTTGAGAAAATTTTAGGTTTGTAGGTGCGCCTTATAGTCTGGAAAATACGGTATATATGCTTGGTGGATATATGAATAGAAGGGGACTTAGGATTGAACCCTGGGGGACACCTTGAGATACCGATAAGACCGGAATGTTTCATGGTGCCCAATGTGGTTCTGTTGAGCTGTTTTTCTCTCTCCACAAACTCTTCCTCCTAAATGTAGCGAGCAAATGGGCAAAGCTGGTAATAGTCCTATTTAGCCATTTGAAATGTAACACACTGATGACCTTCTGTGTTTTATAGCAGAGTGGCGGCGCCATCTGCACACAATAAGCACTGAAGGCCAGGACCCAGTTTTACATAAATAAATAAAACAGCGTGCCGCTTGCAAGCTGGAAGAGTTTTGTTTGTGTACGTGGGAAATAGTTGAACATCCAAAATTCGGCTTGTCACTAACGATAACTGTTTTGATTGATGGGAAGTAAGTCGAAGCAAACTTGAGCTGCTTTTATTTACCTCTTAGCTCATGTTTAAGGAGCCAAAGGCTTTCAAGTCATACCGCCTCATCCTTTCGTTTCCTCCCACGCCGTCTCTCTTGGCACTCGCGCAACACACGGCACATCAAGAAGACTTCAAGATGTAAATACTGACACATGCACCCATCTCGGAACCCATGTGTAAGGTCGAAATATAAATTTGGCACCGTTTTGTTGTGTTCTTTCCAGCTCACAATACAGAGTAATAAAGAACATATATAATAACGGCCAATGGGTATAAACAGTGGAGCTAGTATTTGGGATTCAATATGGAGACCCCCGCTGTGCAAATGAGTTGAGAAATAGCGCTACAAGCTGATGATCCGTTTCACTGCGGCGGCGGCGGTGGGCCGAATCCAACGAGCTGAGCCTCCTGCAGGCTTCCGGCTCTCCTCCATTACAGATTCATCACACGTAAAAAGCTAAAAGCAAGCTGGCTGCCGAGCCGGGCTCCAAATTGCATCAAATTGTTTTCTTCTGATATTGTTTGCGTTCTGCTTGTTTGCTGAAATCACATCACATCAGGCTGCTGATGAGAGGACCGAGCAGCGTCATTTCCCGCTCAAAAGAGCGCTGATGGAGAGCACCAATCATATCCAAACATTATTATTCAGCTGTATTATTTTTCCCCATGACTCATATTTCCAGATCATTGATTTGTATTCCTGCCTATGACCAATCTGTCTATTCTTGTTTGGGGAAATTCACTGACATCGTTTTGTGCTGTCCATTAGGGGCTGCTGCAACGATATGCGCTAATCCATTTTTTTTTTTAGTGGGGACTTAGATGACTCAAGTCACCTTTTAGTAATACTATCATGTGATAAATATATACATTAATCCCTTGCTGCATCGCGGTTCGTTTATCGCTGTTAGCAGAAGGCAAGGAGTGCCCACACAGTACCTTTTTATAAAAAAATATTATAATAATAAGAGTTCTAAAAACATATTTAATGTTGTACCTTGTTATAGAATTTTTTTAATAATAATAAGAGTTCTAAAAACACATTTACAGTATGTACACTTGTGCCTTGTTATAAAAAATAATAATAAAAGTAGTTCTAAAAACATATTTACAGTATGTGTGAAGAATTCTCCATGTTATCTATGTTATTCAGCCATGCTCTAATTTGAGGTAGGCTGATTTATTTTGAAGGCCGTTTTCAAGTGATACCACTTCCTGTCTTACGTTCGCTTACAACTACGTATGTCGGTAAGTGGTACAGGAGTCTTTAACGATGTAAGTGGGTTTCCTAACAAGAGAAATTAACGATGAAATAAATAAAATGAATGTTTCTAATATTTAGGACAGTTTAGTATTGCTCCAAATGTTCGTTTACATTACTTTAGAGGTTCGTTTTCGCGCGTTAGCACGACCGCGAATTAGCATCTTTCCGCTAACTCGTTAGCCTGCCCAGTACTTCTTGTTAACTTGTTACACGTATAATATTTATATTTTCAATATTTATACAACATTTTCTGTAGGTTATTTATACTATTAATGTATTATTTACATGTTTGAAACAATTATTTAATGTTCTAATGATAAAATGTGCACTTAAATGGTTTCATATACATTTATTGACACACACAAAATGGGGGTGACCGTATTTCGCGGATTTCACTTATCGCGGGTGGTTTTTGATTACTGTAATCTTTCAAAACTATTCAAAAACATCATCTGGAGCAGTTGAGAATCAATATTTATCTCGCAAAAATTCATGGTGTCCAACAAGGTTCAATTTTAGGTCCCCCTCTTTTTTCCCATCTATTTTCTAAAGGTGTTTATCCATTTATTTTTCTCTTTGACACAGGTAAGAACAAAATGAATGTGTGTTCAGGTGTAGATTGGGGGAAAATCCAATCTCGTCAAAAGGCCCTTTCTCATCGCTTTGTGTCGATCAAGGTGGTTCCCATGGCGACCACATCCTCCAAAAGAATCCCATTGAATGCACCATTCTGTCATAAATGGATATGAAAGCAACACTTCTATTCTTGCCAAACATCGTGTTGCCGTCGCTATGGTTCACTTAGGAGAGCAAAACACTATCAATTTGTAGTGCACTCATTGCAAATTGCTTCTTTTTATTTTGTCTTACCATCTCTTCTGCCAGGTTACCATTTGTCACACCCAATATGACATGGCTGTAAATTTTTTTTACATGCATTCCAACAGCAAATTACATGAAAAGAATATTGGAATTTTCAAGTTATTACTATTAAAAAAAAATTACAATCATGTCATTTTGGCAGCTCCTGTCCAGAGTTCAACACTGCCACCGTGTGGCTAAAAAGTGTATGTGCATGCCCTGTGATGCTGCGAGCGCTCAGACAGACTCTGGATGTCTTGCAGTGAGGAAGGCTGCATCCTCCCATCCCGGAGCTCCATTTGGCACGACAGCTACCTCGCTGTCCACCCCTCCGACTCTCCGGGAGCACATTTGGAAAGACTTGATGCTCAATCTGACGTAAAAACTGCTGTGGATGAAATAAAGAGCTGCAGGGAGGAAAAAGACACTAGGTAAGCTTGGCTATGATTATTTTCATGTTCAATTTGTGAGGTGAAAACACGATCACGTTTTGTTTTGACTGTGCAAGGTGCAAAGTGATGCTGAATATCAAACTGTGCTTTAAATGCCCACGAAATGAGTTTCATTCAAATATGTGCGAGTCAAGAGTGGCTGATTTTGCATGCATCCAACTTTATGCATGCAGATGTTTTCATTTTAGGATGGAATTTAGTATCACTGAGCCTGCTCGCAACATTTTCAATAATAGATGCCTCATGTGATTCACTGTATTGATTCTGTCTGAATGCGGCAATATGGGAAACCGATTTGTTTTGATTTTTTTATTTTGATTTTTTTGCATATGTAATTCTGGAATGGTTTGACAGTCCAAATTGATGTTTCAGATGATGCAACAGGTAAGTGTGGGCACCACGTTTTTTGTATTTTTTATTTTGGGGTATTTGGGAGTGTTTTGCCATCATGATTCGACTCCTGTCAAAGAGGCGGACCGTTCGCGTGGCCTGTCTGCTTCTGGTTACATCTCGCTGCGATCAATGGCGGTTGAAGATGGTTCATTCATCTGAGCGTCCGATTAAATTAGCGCCGCAGATGAGGCTTTAAACTGTCTTGGGGGAGAGCAACGACGCGATCGATTGACAACGCAGCCATTTTTTAAAAGTGGGTTAAAGTCGCTGACTCTAAGTGCCGCTTCCATCTTCAAATTAATATCTCAACATTTGCTTTCTTGCTCGCATGCATTATTCTGACTTGAAGTCGGGCTAACCCAGAAATCTACTTGTGGAGGCCATTCAAAGGAATTGAAACTCATCCCATTGTAAAAAAAAGAAAAAAAAATGCAGCCAACCAACAGGCAGAATCCGAAATAATGAGCGGGGAATTATTCGTCGCCACGGTTGCTTGACATTGATGCCGTGTGAAGTTGCTTTTAGTGGAAGCTGAATGAACTTGTCATGACGCCGAGTTGTTTGCCGACTCCTTTGACAGCCTCCCAGTGTGAGTGAGTGAGTGGCAGCGGGCAAAAATGAAAACGGTTGTCTACAGTGGACGGCAACGACTGGAAAAAATAAAAAAAAATACAACGCGTGTACCCTTTAAGAAGCCAGTCGGAGTCACATGAGGAGTCTCCATATAAACTTCAAAGGCCTGATTAGCAAATTCAATAACGATGGAATGGGATCCCCCTTCTTAGCCTTGCATGCAAAACAACCCTCCCGTTGTGACTCTCTCGTTTTAATTAAGAAGCACCATCGCCAGTTGGCATTTTTGTTTTTTGCCGTGACTCACCCCTACGGGTTTAGTGGAGTTTAAAATAATTGACTTTAACCTCCAGGTAACGGCAAAACACAGGAGGAAGATTTGTGTCGTAGAGGCAGCTAGCTAGCGCTAAGCTAGCTTTGGACAGCAGAAACCAAATATGGCGGATAGAAAGAATGAATTGGTTTAGGTTCATTTTGTAGCCTCAAACCAGAAAAGTTGCTGATGCCGAGTGAAGGCAAGCCCCCCCCCCCCTTTTGTAAAAACATACGTAAGCACAGCATCAATCGCGCAATCAAAGCGGCGCCGGGTTATTGCGAAGGGGCTTAGCTGCGGGCCAAAGGAACGGCGCTGGCATAAATCGCGAGGTTCCGAGGGTTAACCAAGTTCATTTTACTTCAGGGAGGCCCGCATGCAGATTTCGACGTGTTGAGAAGAAGATTGCTTTGTTTTCCGTTCGCTAGCTCAAAGATGTCGTTTTATTTTTGGCAGCGTAATTGAATTGTATGCTACAGTCGACTGTAACTTGGTAACTATTTTTTTTTTTTCCATTGATGCTTATATAAGGGTTCATCCATGTCATATTTTGATAAAAAAAAAAAAAAAAAGGGCTTTACAAAAGCTATTGGCTGACAACCAAGGCATCGCTCTACAGAGTGGGCCCCGTGAGCGTGCTGACTAACTGCTTGAGTCAGCGGCGCGACCGTCAATACTTATGAGCCGGCAAAACAAACATTCGCCGCGGAGCCGTTAATCCTTTTTTCGCATGCGACAATAATACCAAAGCTTCAAAATATATCTGAATCCATAATATCAGCAAAATGTATTCGGGGTATTCCGCGAAGACACTTGAGGATTGTTTACATGATATTATTTGTCGCGCCGACGGCGCTTTTGTGTCGTGCGGAGGCAAAGTGATCCCTCACAGCTAAGGCCGCCAGCGTTTTTTGTCCTCCCAAGGTGAAACCAAGCGTGGAATTTGTGAGCGAGTGGGAAATCGGGCGCCCAAGCTAGCATGGTACAGAGTTATTGATTATTACGGTAAGCTGGGCTATTATTAATAATGCCTCGGTGGGACGTCGGAATCCAACATTGGATAGAAATGTACCATGTGACGATCGCCATTTTGCTTTTCTGGATTTCCCGCTTGCAGGTGGGCCGCTTTATCCCTCAGTATTGATCTCGACGTTCCCATCGGGCATCTTTGGAAAAAAAAACAGGAGGGAATGAAGAGCGGGTCAAGCCGCTGAGCCGAAACATAACGTTTTTTTTTTTTTTTTTGATAGCCGGCCCCAAAAGGCTTTGTCAAGGACATGGCGGGTTCGCTGAGCTTTTTATTGAAGGCGGCCGAGCAACAACACGGTGTTTGTGCTCCTTTGATGCATAATGTAATAAAGGTTAGTTGCGGCCTTTCATGTAGAGCTCCATTTTTTATTGATGGCATTTAACCGGGTGGGACGAGGTGTGCTTAATGAGGATCATTTGTGACCTTTATATGTAAAATGGAGGTGTCCAATTCTCATTCTCAGTTATGTTCCCATCCAAATTATGAGAACCTCCTCAGTTAAGCGCCTCAGTGCTTTAGGAAATGCCTGTAAAGCTTCCTGAGCTAATGTGTAGCGATTTTCCAATGAAAACAAAAAGGAGTAATGGTGACATCATTAGCTGCCAAGGCTAAATGACGACATGGCTGGCGTAGCGGCGTTCACAGCTTTGTGTGTATTGATTAAAAAAAAAAAAAAACTTCAAATCTAACAATGGCGCAACATATAAAAGCGAACCTTCTCAAGTTCCGTTTACGCTCCCAAGGACATGTTCTTGTCCTTTGTGGCTCCCCCACTTAACATATGACTAATGTCTTACACGGCAGAGGAGTGTTTGATGGATTCCTCGACGTGCCCGAGCTGAGATTGAAGCCTCTTGGTGTCATCCGCAGACACCGAAAATCAAATCCCCGCACCGCCTCGCCGTGTATCTGATTCCAGTGGACATTTTTAGATTCCCGGCATCTCTCTTAGACGTATATCAAATCCATCTAGGAGCATTAATGGTCAGGTTTCCACCTAAAAAATGCCAAGGTAACTGAATCAGCCTTAGAGACTAAAAATGGAGACTAAAAATGGCGACCAATCAGAAAAAGCTTTGCTGGAATAAATGTCAGGGCAGAAAATTTGACTTTGGTCCGTCTGATAAGGAAAAAGGTCAAATCCAGCTCGGCAGGTCGAGATGATTGAATTTGAAATTTTGCTGAATAATGAGAGAAAGTTAAGAAGCATGAAAAGTTAGTCTTTGTTTCTGTCCTCGTCTGTTAGCCGCCGCGACACGGCGAGCTCGCGGAGCGTTGCCGATGATTTACGTCCCTTTGACGGATCGCCACATTACTGCCAGACGTGTCACGCGAGACAAACGACGACGGTAAACGGGTGAGGCAAATGCGGGAGATTGTCTCCCATGGTTGCGAATCGTAAGCGTCACGGTTGCTATGGAAAAAAAAAAAGACGGGCAAAATTGCGTTTCCGCCACACTATACACTTTTTAATACCAGAAATTCGATTTAAACACAGCGGGGGGGCCAAATCGTATTTGCGGGCAGGCACAATTTGTTGATGATGCAGTCAGTGAAGCGTTGAAACCTGCTTCAACCCTCCCCTTGTCACTAAACGTTTACATCATCAGGACGTCCTCTACCAAGGACACTTCTACGACCACCGTGTGTGTGTGCGTGCTCATCAAGAGGAGCCGCCTTTGATCACTTAATCAAATTTCAAATTGCTGCAGTAGACAAGTGTTGGGATGCTGGCACATTTCAATCCATTCACTACCAATGACGATTTTATTTTGAACTGGCAGCGCCTGCAGGTTTGCCCCAGACTTGTTTCGTCTAAGCTACGTTCATCTCCAACACGCCCCCGAGGTCACCGCTCGCAAGGTCAGAGGTCATTAATCAGATCGGCGCAGGAGACTGGCGGGATCATCAGCGCGGGGGACTTCCCGCTGGTTTTACCATTGATCATTCGCTCGCGTGTGTTTGTGTTTGTGGAGCGTCCGAGTCGAGTGAGGGAGCGAAGGCAGATGGAGGAGGATTTAATCGTTTTTTTCTACTTACAATCTCTTCAGCTTTTTTTTAGGTTAAGTGTGACATGATAACAAACGACCCCTGTTGCTTAGGTCTGAAATGATGTCACCGAAAGGTCAAGGGTAATGGCCGATCCATACGGCTAGCAAATTAAAGTTACACATCATCAACCAGTCCAGTCGATGAATGTAAGCCGTCGTTCGGAAAATCCAATCCATAACACAAACCGTTGAAAATACCAATTACTACTTTCCTATTAGATGTTTTATCACCACTGCACCGAACATTCCCTGTCTTAATCCACATTTTTATTCTTTGACTTTTTAACCCGTCACAGTGTTTTAAATCAGTCGTATTATTGCCTTCGGGGGCTTTTTTTTTTTTTTTTTTTTTTATCACCTCGTTATGTTTTTCCCGTGATTGCCGTCCGTCATTTTAAATACCGACCGCATTGCGTATTTTGGGATTTTTAAGTCTACGTACAGTTTTACCTTGGCTAAGTTTTCATCACCGCTCGTTTTTTGAAGATCCAGAGCGGTTGAATTATCCATTAAAATGTTTCCTCATTAAGGAGGAACATAAGAAATAAGGCCAGTCCATCAATTACAGGGGAAACCTGGCCTACTTTGAGCAGCTTAAAATACGCATTCAGTTTTTTTGACTCATCTCAGCAAAAACGTAACAATTTTTTTCAATTATTTTTTTGAAAAAACAGAATGCGTGCAAACAAGGCACATGACGGATGACTTAGTCGCACATGTGAGAGTTTATGCAGCCAAGCTTCTCCGTGTGGAATAAAGAGGCCACAATAAACAGGCAGTAATAGACACGCTAGACGTGATTAATGGATCTGCAGGCAGCGAGGAAACTTTAAATATCTTGTCTGGGAACAAAGTGTACGACGCACACCGGAGCTCCTACTGTGTGAGGATGAATTGCTGGGAAACAAAAAAATTTGCATGTCTTTTTTTTTTTGCAGTCTGACAATGAAGCCCTGAAAAAAAAAAAATACACCAAATATATATTCATTCCATTTTACTTGGAGGTACTTGTCTCTCCATGAGTAATGGAAGGCAGATGTCAGATAAAGGCAAAGAAACCTCCAAGTGCATCAGTCGGCTACATTTTACAATTCACTGTTGCTTTTGGAACCCGGCGGGAGAAGTTACTTAATTTCAGTCGACAGGCGTGGAATTGTATACATGAATTTGGGGAGCTTCTATTTTGTAGCCATGCTAACCACTCGGCTCTGGAGATTTGCGGATTGGAACGCCGGGGCTGAGGTTGCGAAAGAATACGTCACCAGCGTTGACACGTTTCGAGTCAATTCATGACAGCTAGCAAAGATTTCTCAAGAAATTTAAAGTTGATATATAGCCGTTAATAAAAGTGTCATCAGAATAAAAATGCTAATTTGTTGCTAATTAAAAAAAACCTCAACAACAAATAGGAGAGGGCCCCGATACAGAACCCTGCGGAACACCCTTATGGATCGCAACACATTCAGAGCCCATATCGTCGTATTTAATCTCGTTTTTTAGTAGCATCCCGCTCCTATATTTGAAAAGTCTGCCGTTTGAAAAATGCATGAGCTATCAGCATGGCGTAAAAGGAAGTGAACACATGCATTTTGAATACAAATGCTAGAAGAGAAGCACTTAGCAGACCACCCAAGGCTATTAGAGGTGTTCTATAGGACGTGCTGATCATGCTAAACAGCGCTCGCTGTGATTGTGTGTTCCGTGTACAAGTAGAGTAGGCTCTGAAATGAAACAAACCACCTTTACATAAGGCGCGGCATTAGCTAGCATGCTAGCTGAAATAACAAACTGATGTGTCAACACACGTTTTACTTTGTTTACGTGCTTTACTTGACTTGCAAATTTGTTTGAGGAAGCTCTAAAGCTAAAGATTTCGCTACTACATCATCTGTCGCAGATCTGCCTTCCCGCCTTGAGGAACTTCCTGGTACTGCACCACGCAGGCGCCGTCGTCTGCTGGTTTGTCCTGCGGCATGCGGGCAATTATCTGGCTGTGTAATTACGGCACTGGCAGCGACACAGAAAACCACGGATTACGTCGAGACAAAAAGCGAGAAACAGCCGCCGTGCAGACACAGACAAAGTTGGACAGGGGTTACATAATTAGCTAATTGCCTCCTGCATAGCGAATGCGCGCCGGTCTGCTTATGCCAGGGATTTCTTTTTTTCCCGCCGTGAGATATTTATAGGTGGTTTGCTGATTCGGCGCTAAATCAGTGTGAAGTGTCTTTCCAGCGGACTAGAAAATGAGTGCGGCTGAAAATGTCAAAACACTTTGTACTCCTGTTTTTTTATGGCTGACATGAATTATAAACCAAAATAATCAACTTGCAACTAATATTGGTGTTAGTTAAAAAAGATTTTAATTATTTATTCACTAATTTATTTATTCACTTATTTACTTACATATATATTTATTTATTACATCATATGTAATTTTTATATTGAAGAATAACGACGAGTATTGCCAGGAATATCCAAGAATGCCTCTTGACTGAAAATGCAATTTATTTCCAAGCTATCCAGGTCACGGCCAAGGACAAGAATTTCGGAAATTCAAACATTCTTAGCATGAATCGTGAACATTTGATCGAGCCGATTTCCGGCGTACATCCCCGAGCAAAAGGACGATTTAATCGCTCACATCTGTTCAAAGTGAATGTGACCAGAGCACCTCTAATTGGAAGAGTGACTCGACTCGGAGCTTTTCCCCGAGTCGTTTGAACACCTTATCCTACCGCCAATTATAGCGACAAAGTTGTACAAAGGCCACTTTACGGATAAACTCCAGCTTGTGTTCAGATCCACAAAAAAAAAAAAAAGTGAATCACTTTGTGGTCCCGTCCATGTTTGCCGATCATCAACTCTCAACTTACGTCGCTCACATGTCAAGGTGAACGAATCCCAAACAAAGCAGACCAATCGTTTACTCATTTGGGCGTTGTTATTGATCGGCGCTCAGATTCAATCGAAATGGATTTGTTAAGTAAACACAGTGGCAAGGTCAGTCAAAATACTTTTTGGGAGAACCACCAACCAAAATTATTGAACTTCAGAATTGATAAAATCAGAATTAACCGATTAATTGAATCGAATTTGCAACGAACTAAAAGCACTTGGGTCCCGATAAACTTTTTGTGGAGCGCTGCAATTGACGCTCACATCCAATTTAATTGGCTCTTTATCAGCCAATTACAGCCGATGCCATTTGTCAGAGAACGCCGGCGCGCACCACTCGCCGTTCGGAGTAATTAAAGCCGCCCGATTGATTCTTCCGTTAACCTCTTTTTTTTTCCGTGGCCGTCCGCCGCATTCGGATGTGGACAGGCATACAAACGGCGACTCGGCATGAAAGGAAGATTTGGCTTCCTTTTTCCCGTTCTACAAACCGCCTGTGACATCCAATCGGCTTCCCTTTTCTTGGTCGAATTGGAAGCAGCGTCAAGGCAGCCACCGGGGAGCCAATTACTATTCCCAACCATTGGCTGGTTTTCATCTATTTTTTATACGAGGTATGAAGGGGCTCTCTCGTACCAAAAAAGACCAGAGCGCTACTTGAATCTCTGTCTGGCGGATGACCTCATCATCACCGAAGCGCTCGAGTGGAAACGCGATGAAAGATTTGCAAAGTTCGCTTCACGTGGACGTGCAACTTAAGAGTGGTAGTCGAGCATTTTGTCGGAAGAGCGTCGCGTCAGCAAAATGCTAATGGTCTCCCCGTGCTAACGACTCGAAAGTGAACTAGGCAACAAGGCCCACGAGCAGGGTTGAGGTGTCTTCTTATTACGGGAATGATATGTTGCCGTAGGTGCTCTTTCATTATTTAACCCATTTTCCCGTTTTCTGCTCCAATGGAATTTTTTTTATGTGCCTGCTTCACAAAAAAAATATATTGTGTTTTGAACACTGTACGATTATTCTTGCCAAAGCAGCGTGTTATTAAGCTGTCAAAGCCAATCGCAAATCACGGCGTACTAGTAAAACTGATGCGCTGCACAGACAAGGCCGTATTTTGTCATGAAAATGATTAAGAGATTAGAATTCAGTCAAGTTGTAGGTCATGTAAAAACTGGTGTGATTTTTTTTTGTCAACAAAATTCTTAAAGAAACAGGCTCTGTATGATTAGAATAAAATTTTAGCGCTACAAGTAACGATTATTTTAATCATCGATTCATTTGCCGATTATTTTGTCAATGAGTCGGATAAATCTTAATCTCCACCACTTTACTCAAAAATAATTGACTGGTTTGGTTCGTAACGTTAAAAATAACCATGATAAAAAAAGAGATTTTTTTTAATTTTGATTCAACACAGACAATTTTAATTGTTTGATCAAAAATGATTTTAAATTTAATAATCCATTAGTGTTTGATTAATAATCATTGTGGCTCTTGCGTGTTTTTTGCATTCCATTTATATAAATGAGTATAGCTTAATTAATATATATCATTATTTATTATAATTATCAGTTCCAATACACAAAGAGATTTTAAACGGGTTAGCTGGGGTCATAGCTCAAATGTGCTACATGGTTGTCATGGATTTCCTTCGAGCCTTCAGGGCTCAGTGTTGTTGGCGACAGCGCAAACATAATCGATTTGAAAGGATATTTGAGCTATGATGCAAGCGCTAGCTTCATATCGACGCAAATTGCTATCACAGTTGTCTAAGGCCGTTTTCTGGACAATTTGTTTGTATGTACTCCAGATAGCTGATAGCTTCAATTTTTTCTTGGCAGTCGGCTAGTGACTAATCTGTTCAAACACAGCAAAAAGCAAACTACACGCAGAGTTACGAGTTTCCCAAGCATATCATTAGAATGAGAATCCTGGAGAGTTATTACCGTCGGTAGTATACAGCTGACAAAGCTCCGAGACCTCCGATTTACATTTTCTGGCCAGCTCCGCTCCCGCTGGCAATGTTCTCAATTCCACGCCGAGCTGCGCTTGGATTTCCGGAAACAGGGCAACAAATGCAGGCTTTCATGCCAAATTGAATGCCTCCATTTTCGGGGAAACTACTCGGGCTAGCTCGCACAGTTCTGTGCAGTGAATTGATAATATTCATGAGGAATAAGAAGTCAAAGTTAAACGGTTTACCCCCCAAAAATTATTTCACTCCTGACTCATTAACCGTGTTAGCTTAAATCTCACGCTAACACAAACTAAGCTAGCATTCTGTATTAACCTAAATGACACACTAGCACAAACTGAGCAAACAAATGTTGGGAATCACTGTACCTAATGAAGTGTCCGTTAAGGGTGTTCCCCCACACCACTTTGACTTTAAAATCATGTGGTTGTGTTAAATGCTACCAAATGCCAGTATGTGTCGTGAATGTCACAAAATGCTAGCAGCTGACCTTTTTAAACCATTTTATGACTTTAGATTTGTGGCGTTGTAATAATTTCCAAAATCGCTAAATCCATACACACGCATTTTTTTCCCGGAGACCACCAAAGTAGGAATAAACAATGCAAACAAAAGAGGAACGCCGGCAGCAGAGCATTTTGACTGATCTAGTCCCTCTCGGCTCGTACTGGGAACACTGGTACCTCCTTCATCCGCAAGATGAGAGAGAACATGCTGCGCTTCTCAATTCACAATCACACCCCCTCCATCCTCAACCCCCTTTCCTCCTGAGACCACCTCTGCATGACGGCATGCCACTATTTTTAAACATGCCGTCATCTTGATCAGGCTGGTGCACGCCAACCCCCCCTAACGTCACCCGGCCCCACCCTGCACTCTGCAAAACAAGCACCCTCATGAATATAAAAAAAAAAAAAACCAGAGTGGGGGGATACGTAGTCGGACTAAAGATTACTGGAGCAGGTGCGCGATAATGAGCGCCCCACCTAACCGCAAAAAATCCATAACGTGACCTCGTTGCTATTCCGAGGTGTGACTTCATGTCGGATAAATACGATGATGCCTTGTCAGTGTTGACAACCGCCCACTTTAATATTCAAATGAGGCTGCAATCGATTATTGAATTATTTCATGCAAATAATAATAAATAAAATAATAATAAAAAACAGATTATTCAATTATATATAAAATAATAATAAATAAAATAATAATAATAATAAATGATAATATAAATAATAAAAAAATCCACGTGTTTGAAGTCTGGCTCTTTTTTTATATAGATTAGCACAGGGGCTAGTAAATTAAGTGGCATGGCCATGCATGGCAATTTAATTAGCCGGCTTTAAAATCAAACGTAAATCCGCCCCCTGCGCCGGAATTTAATTTCCACCAAACAAGCCTTTGAGCTGTTGGTTTTGCTTGATCGGCACGCTGACACGCATTAGAAGCGGTCCCGTGTCATGTTGTCGTGCGCACCTGCCACGAATTTGTCATATTTGTTGACGGGAGCGTAACGGATCGTAGCTGCCTTTTGTTCTTATTGTCAGCTTAAGAAATCCGTCACATGCTACTGGAATGTTTGCTAGTTGTTTTGTGTTTGGCTTTCTATTCAATTAAGTTATCACTATGTATTCAATAAAGTACAGTACTGCGGATTGCTAGATTTCCCTCACCATTCTCCCTCACCCCGCCCCCCTCTCCGAGGTATTTAAGTAGCATTGTAAATTATTCATCACAAAGCTAATTTTCTCCATGCAGCTTTTATTAGTTTGTATTTGTTGTCGTTTCCACTACAATTATAGAAAAATACCCCTTGTTTTGATTCTTTCCAGCAATTAAATCAAATTTTTCCAAAATGTTCTGCATCTGGCAGTATTTATTTATTTTTTTAGACACATTTCAATTGGGCTTATTCATTGAGTTTTATTTATTTATTTAGTTTCATTTATTTATTTTTAATTTCGACCCCCATTACGCCGACTAAATTTTGCACATTACCAGCGAACAGCAAAACACGACTTTAAAGCCGAGACGCTTTCTCGTGTTCCCGTTCATTAACTAAACTGAGGGTGTAATCCGACTCGAAATGTCTTCACTATCACTGGTATGCCGCCACCAATACCAGCATTCCCACCTTCTCCGCCAAGGGAGCCAATTTAACTCTCATGCCTATGCATTTATTCATATGGAGTCTTGCTGGTTTCTCCCCCCCCCCTTGTGCATAATGGTAGCACCATGATCTTTGGAGTGGGAGGGGGGTGAGGCGCAAGGCTCTCTATGGGAACAGGTCCTCTTGTTGCCGACAGCACGAGCCAATCATGCATTTATTCTATTCTACTGGTCCTAACGGCTTCTAAACGCCGGCCCATCCCCCCATAAAGCTCATAACCTCGCATCCCCATTGATGCAATTGTTGGCAAAGAATGCAATAAATCATTTCTTTGTGCCTCCGAACACTTAATCATCCTTTCTTCCGCACTGCTCATGAATCTTCGTCCAAAACGGGATTCCCAAGCAAATTTTCATCGGTCCACATCGAAACCGATCACATAAGCCGACGGGTGGACAAGCTGTCGGCTTTAATTGCGCGCGACGTACCGCGAGGGAACATCTGTAAGGCCACCACGAGCGAAGGAATGCAGATGGTGAACGTAATTAATCGGCGGGAATCGTAGACGCCGCGCTATGTCGTCCAGCTTTTGTCTTTCAAGTTACCGTCCTGTGTCGACCTTAAAAAGCAAACTTCCAGAAATGGGCCTTCTCAATCTGTTGACTGGAACCAAATCATCTGGGAAATATGAATTTTGGTTGGTTGGTCTTTTATTTTTAGAAGGATTTCAAAATTTCCACTTGTTGACTAGCAGGTTACTAAGTGAATTAGTACTCCGTCAGCCCTCAAGATGCTAATTCCATCAAACGCCCGTGACCCCTGACCCCCAAGCGTATGCTCACCGGTGTCGGCGAGAGGGATTGGCAGCAAATGAGATGTAACCGCTTGACGGGGCGCCGGAGAGATGGATGAGCGATGATGCAAAATCGTCAAACCCCCCCTTCCACTCCCCCCGACTATTATCGAGGTGGCTGGCCTTCATCATGTGAGCCGTCTCGACATGATCTGGTTGTAAACGAGCTCGGTCAGAACGCCGTTCCTCGTGTCCGTCCGCAACTCGGAGATGCTCCAACGTGCTCCTTCCTGGATGTTGAACAGCCTGGGTGAAGAGTGTTAATGGTGTTTAATTAACACCAGAGGTTAGCCATGTCCCCGTCGCACTCCCGTTCCAGAAACGATGAATGGATAACAGCCGCGGGTGATGCCGGCTCGTGCTCTAATAGGAACAACTCCCAAGAGGCCATTTTGGGCGGCCATTATAGTGATGACAAGGACCTTTTGTGTTGTTGACATGTTGCTGGCATTTGTGTAGTTTTAAATATTTGATCATAAATCTATTCCATGCTTGTCATTTTTAATATTCCCTGATTCCGTTTTGATAGCTCCGAGGCTCCCTGGGAGCTTCAAAATGTCATGTTTTTTTTTTTTTAAATAAATGTGGAGCACTTGTCAAGTCCAAGTCACTAAACTTCATTAAGGAAAATATTTCAATTTTAATTTTTTGTCTCCTTACCAAAAATAAGCGACAGTACCCCCAACCAGGGGCGTATCTAGAGGGGGAGGGGGGGCATAGGTTTAGTTTAGATTTTTTTAAATATATTTAGATTTTCCAGAAATATTTAATGTTATTTCATTACAAATAATACCCAAATAAAATATTTTATTTTATGTTATGTCATATATTGTCATATATTGGGAATTTCTTCGCCATGTTTCTCTTCGACTACACTTCCAACGAAGCTACTTTGCTTCCCTGCTCCCCATCGTGCCTGTTCCGCTCTTTGTTCCACTTCACCGGGAGTGCCAGGATGCGCCGAGAGATCGTTTTGAGGACGGGTCCAATCTCTCCGTTTTGGGCACGCGCGTCTGTCAGCTGCCGTGTTTGATGTTGTCGATCGGAAGAAACGATTGCGTGTTTGTGCGGATGGTGACAGGTGTGTGGGAGTACGCTTTAGTGTTGTGGGGAAAAAAAAAAATGTTCGCATAGGTGTGCGCTTGAACCTCCCCCTCCCTCCCTTTCCGTGCAACTCCGGGGACTAGCATGTTCATTATTCTTTCTAAAAGAAGCATTAAAATTTCATCAGTGCAATGCAATCTGTAGCTGGGCGGGGGGTGTGCAAGCCAGGAAAAAAGAGAGAGCGAGAGAGAGAGAGAGAGAGGTGGGAGGGAGGATGCTGCATCCTCCTCTCATTCACCGCCGCCTGCCTTTTTTTTTTTTTTTTTCCCTCGACATCCGTTTCTTTCGCCGCCTCCAATCCGCGAACACGCCGATGCGCAGATTACGACTCATGATATGAAGCGCCGGCATCCCCCCATGCTCCCCCCTCCCACCCTCGGAGCGTCCCACCTCTTTCTACTACTACTCCAGCAGCGTCACTCGGTCTCCCTCACCCAAGCAGGGGCGCCGTCTCCTTAGGCAACAGGATGCAAGCGTTTAGCATCCGGAGCAGAGAGGCTAACAAGGTGTGCTTCCCATCCCTTCAGGATTTGGAGATGTGATGTCTGGAGAGGCTGGACCAGTCTGGGGGTTTGGACTTTTTCCACAGACTGAAAATGTAATGGTAAGTCAATCGCTTTCAACTTGTTGATTGCTATGAAAAAAAAAATGTGTGATGTTGACGGGCGACTGGGTCATTAGTGCTGCACTTTTCTCACATTGATCGGGGTTGCGGAGATATTAGAGGCTTCCATTGGTGGGTTCCCCGCCCCAACTACTATCATAAGCAGCTTTAGATGCCCACCAAGGTCTCTCAGGTAGCCTTAATAGCGCTAATTGTCTCCTAATTGGGCTTTGCCTCAACCGAGGAGGCTCATTTTGGTTGCTGAGCCGCTTAAAGCTGCGGATGAAAGAATTAGCGGGATGACGGCTCAGTGTGAAAGTGGGCTGGAGTGTGCGTGTGTGTGTGTTTGGAATGAAAGAGACTAGAGGAGTCTTTGAATGCGTTATCCACGGGGCCATCTGCGGAAGTCCCGCGTGATGGATGGCGACCAAGGCGGGGTGTGTGTGTGATGGAGGAAGAAGAGGATGAGGAGGAGAGGCAGTCGGGTGGAGGGTGCTTTTACGAGGAGAAAGGGAGAAACTATCTTCCCTCGTGTGTGTGTGTGTGTGTGCGTGTGTGTGTGTGTAGCCGTACATCACAGAGTGGCTAATGGAATACAGCCGACTTGAAGGGTCCTCGACACCCTCCTGCATCTCGACAACTCACTCCGCCCTTTAAAAAAACATTCCGGCGTCGAGTGTGTGTGTGTGTGTGTGCTCATATTCATTCAGTTGCACGAAGTTGGACCGCCAAATAGCGATGACAAATCCTGCAGTGCCGAGGAAACTTCGAGCGAAACTTCAGAGAGCCAATCTGGCCACGTCGTCGTTGTCAAGTGATTTAAAAGTGTTTCTGCAATTTCAATCCGTCACCCAGGAATTAGTCGTATCCGATATAGCCAATCGTTATTTAGCGCGACAGTCTGTTTTACTTAACGGCGCGAGTCGGCGTCCACCTCCAAAGCCCCGTTGACTTTATAACGTTTTGCAAATTACGATCTTTGCGGATTTATCGCTCGTAAAAAGGTGTTTTATAAAGCGTGTCCGACTCGGGTTTGGCGGGAAGAGACTCGATCTGAACCTTTGACCCTTTTTTGGACCGGTCGCGTTGGACGTACGCAAAATGGACGCCGCATTCCAGGATGCTGTAAATCAGCCTCCCAAATGTCTTCATGCGTAAGTGAGATTTCACACTCCCGATTTTATCTCCCTTCTGTGTATTTCCTTTCCATAGTCAACTATAAAAGCGAGAATGCTTCCCTCCCACGCACTTTTCCCATGATCTTCCCCATCCTCCCATCTCCCGGAACATAATGAGATTTGACGTTAATCCCGACACAATATCACAAGATTACGCGCTTCTGTGTGAGCGCCCGCCGCCCGACGGCTTTGAGCGAGTTTGGCGGCGTCAAAGCGCCTTGGTGTAATCTAACGTGTAATTTGCCAGCTTGTATGGAAACGACCGGACGGGTTTTTATTCTTCTTGTCAGATGAGCCAGTCCAATCCAATCCCACGTAAAGGGCATTTGGCAAGCGGTGGTTTTTAGAATCCCGATTTATTATCGTGGAAACAACAAACAAGGCGGTGCCGAAGAAAACATTTCTCCGCAAGCTAATGAGCTCCCGACGTCAGCCTTCACCTTCGCGAAAAAAAAAGTGATTAGCCCAGTATTCGGATCGGCGTTCCCATCGCCGCCTCGCTCCTTTCTGGGTTGCCGTGACAACAGGAGAAGCCCGGCCGGCGTTGCTCGACAGCAATTAATGAATGCGTCGAGCCTGATTGATTTGTATGTACACCGGGAGAGAAATGACGACGGGAACTGCGAGGATATTAACATCTTAACTGGGTTGCGTTAATGCGAAAATCAGATTTAATTTAATGATTTGTTTACGGTGCTGTTGTCTCCTTTTACGCATCGGCAGTTAAGCACATTTCCCCACCGGCACCCCGACTCTAACCTTCCTCCCGATTCCCTCCTCGCCTTCCAAGGACTGCGGAACTAGAAAATTTATGACCATAACGCCGGTAAATCCACCGAAATTGAATCGTCGGTATATCCTGCCAATCATATTTTGATTAGCTCCAATGTCACTTAAGCCGACGGTTTACATTGAAAGCAGCCGTTAGCGGCTGATTGTTTTTTAATGCCACGGCAAGGCCTTTGCCGCGTTTCACCTTTGACCTCTCCAGGCGTTCATTTCAACCGCGCCCATCCCGTCGCTTTCCTTACCTCCCTGAGGAAATCAGGCCGGATCTATGACCGCCATTTACATCTGGGCAAATGAAAGCGACCGCTGTATAGTTATTGCCTCAGGACTCGTGAATCAAACTTTATTGACCAGTCGGAGAGTTGCGGACACTCGTTGAATACAAAGTGAAAAGGGCACCTTTTTTTTTTAACCGTCTGTGGAAGATTCTAGATGGGACGGGCAACACTGAGCACCAAAGCAGGGATGAAATTGAAGTCTCTGCTTCTCATAAATATGCTGATCTCAATTCCGGGTAGGAGCCATCTTAAACAATAAACGCCGACATGTATTTGTCAAAGATACCGCGGACATCTTGTCTGATTTTATCAAGCGTCGTCTCGGGAGAAATGTTGCATTTTACGGCCGTGTCATTATCACGGGGCGTTCCATTTGAGTCGATTAAATTTCACATATGCGGTATTGTCGCCGCGGCGGCTAGCATTATGTTAGCGTGTAATGCAATCATGGGGAAGTAAATGTTTATGTAATCACCAAGCATAATATTAGGTTTGCTTCTCCTATAACAAGTCCATTGAGGCATTCACGGAAAGTTTTTCCATTGCGTCTTTGACAGCGCGAGTTGGCTAAAAGTTTCGCGCTCCTTGTTAGCATGTCTTTGCTTCTTTGAGAAGGTCACGCTGTACCTGCTGTTGCTTGTCAGGAAAAAGGCAGATGGAGAAGGGCCCCAGCACGCCTTGGCCTAAATTTCACACCATGCTGTTGTTCCGTGGCAGGTAGAGCCACCATCTTCAGATCTGAGGGTGGCAGGCGGTCAGCCGTGTCCTCTAATGGCCTAGCGCCGGTCACGCCGCTTCTCTGTATCGACTCGCCGTATGTTGTCATGTTGGGCTGCAGTGGAACCAAAATTGATTTCGAACAGAGTCCTCATGTGTGTGGAAATAATGTCCGACTGTTTGTCAATTGTTCTTTCATTGTTTTTTGCCATTACTGCGAATCATCGTTTAAATTTGTACAATATTTGGAGTGCGGGAAACTCTGCTAGCAATTATTGCTCTCAGCAGCAAAAAAGTATTACATTCATATTTACCACATGTCCTTCATGTTGGGTTAAGTTAAGCTGGTTTGGCCTTGGCTTCACACGAGACATTTTGAATGGCACTCGTTGGAATCCAATTTACCCCGAGCCCAGCCACCAATCCTGCGGTTCATTTGGACCCCCTCCGTTACACGTTTACCCAACCTCAAAATGACTCAATCCTCCCTGGGTGGAAAAATAAGTTTGGATCCACAATCAAAATCAATCAGTCAGTTTACGACATCAGTCGCGGAGGCTTCTCCATCTAAGCGCCATGGCAACGCCGGCCGACTTTGATATGCAGATAACCTCAAATTTGTACAGTGGTGCTCTGAAGGGAATATTGACTTTTCCGAGAGGCTGGGAACATTTGCATTCATTGTATCAAAGGCTATCATGTCTCTACTCATTTCCCCCAGACTCGGAGGGACTCCTTGTCGGAGCCAGAAATGTGGACTACGCTCTGAGGACGTCGCTCTGGGACTTGAACGTGAGACTGATTGCGAAAGAACTTAACACAATGACTTTGTGACCAACCCGCCCAACCGTTTGTCGTTCTCCAAAGTTCCCCGGTGCAACGTTCGATTGAAGTCTACCAACATGGATCGCCTGTGTCCGGCGGAAGGCCCGAACCGGACGCGGGCCCTGGTTGGCAGACTGTAGCCCCCCCCCTCTCGATTGTGTTCGGCTTGTGATTTTCAACTTGGGAATTATTACCGACTCGGAACCCAGGGATGGATGTACCGGAAGCTGGCAAGCATGGCAAGACGTCAACGGGTCAAAAGTTGGAAGACCAGAAAAAGGTCTGTAAATATTTTCTTCTTTGTCTGTTTTTTGTATGGTCCGGAAAAAAGCTAGTGGAAGCTAGTTTTGTCTCTTAGTTCACTCTGACCTCCAAGCGGGTCATCTGGATTGGCGTTGAAACCGGCCGCATCGATCCCAGGCGGAGTTCATTCGTTGCCTTTACAATGTGGGGAATTGATGGCGCCGCTTGCAATCTCTGTGGCTTTTATGGACAATTAAGTCAAACAAAAAAAAAAAGAAAGGTTCTGGTCCAGGTTTTTATATGGCAGCTGTCAAATACACATGGCCACATTCGTACAGACATTGACCGGATTGTGCTAATGAAGTGCTTTTGATAAGCCAGAGAAAAATGCGCAGTAATACATCAGAAGCGACATTTGTAGTTCCACCAGGACCTGATACCGCTTGCAGAGAATCCAACCCGGTATTCATCGAGAGTTTAACCCTTTGAGGATAATTTGATGCATTCTGCGCTTTTTCAAATGAGATTATAAGTGAGCAAACTGTGACATTTGCTACGGGTCACTTGGCTCAGCATAGCTACAATTTTGGTTTCAATAGGTGGTCGGTGCCAACATGGAAGCTCTCCCGAGTTTTGTCTTGCCTTGGGCTACAAGACGAATGAGTAAAAGCAGATTCTTTATATTTTTTTTATTTTTAATAATACATCTGGCGCTGTTTTCGTGGTGGAACTAGGATGTGGTAACTGCTCAACTTGACAGGTCGAACCCCTCGAAAATCCAAACCTGAACCCGTTCTGCATTTTCCCAGAGAAGTTAAGGCGCCATCGTTAACGTAACGTTAATTAATGGGCATTGTCCCTAGTCAAATAAATAAATAAACGAATAAACGAATAAATAAATAAATAAATAAATAAATAAATAAATAATACACAAATAAATAAATAAATAAAAACAAATAAATAAAAATACATAAATATATTATCTATACTATATATATGTATATAAAATATAATAAATATAAATAAATGAATAAATATCCCTGCAGGGTATGACACTTTGCAGCGTCTGTGTGCCAAATTTCCAAAAGTTCAGAATCCCTAAATTGTAAACTGCTGAGAAGGCTGCCTCATTTCTATTCTGTGTCACAGAATCTAGTTCATCGTGTGTCCCCTTTACGGAATAGCTAATGCTATTTTTCTTTAGGCGATGATTACTACCGGACCGCTCACCTGACCCCCTTCGGGGAAGCGTTGCACCGTGATTGGCTGTGATTGGCTAGGCAGTTGCTATGTTGCTCAGGAAGTTTTCATTATCACATCACGCCTGGCTAACCTTTTGTGTTTCGCCGACTTCCGCCATTGCTTACCGAGCATCTTCCATGCATTAGGAGTCGAGCATTAAGAGTGAACGAACAGACTCAACCCTCGTGGATTGTAAAAAATAAAATGTCTGGAGCTCCTGCTGGGCGCTGGTTGAATGAATAATTTAATACTGGACCAGTTTGCAGTCTCTGGATTGAATTCATACCATCATATTGCTGAGCACATGTTGGAACAAAGGAGGACAGTCCTGTTAGTGAGAACACCCAGCACGTGTCGTCTAAATAATTAAGTTGATATGTTCAGATGCCGAGTAGTGGATCGGCACCTATGGACCCGGATTGAAAAGTCAGCCGACACGTGACGGGCCCTTTTCGGAGTGGCGACAGGCCCCGTAAGGAGTCCGCCGCCGCGACCCCTCAGACACGCTTGGCTGAGGCCCGACATGTCAGCAGCTCTTTCCACATCAAATTAGCGGGTTGAGACCGCCAAATGAAGTTGGTGGGAAAACATGTCATAACGAGACAAGTGTGGCTTTCATGGAAACATGCCTGTGTGGCATGTGATGGGGGGGGCGGGGGGGGGGGGGGGGTACGCACGGGTCAAGTTAACTCATTCACTGCCAGCTTGGTTAAAATTTTATTTTTGACGTCTATAGCTGTCTTTGGTAGTGAATGGGTTAATAATAGAGAGTGGGAGAAATGACACAACTTTGTGTCGGCTATAAATTTCCTGGCTGACTTTATCGGACGTCAATATTTTCTTCCGTGAAAAAAAAACCCAATCCTAATTTCAACATCCACTTTTTTGAAAAACAAAAACTCCTTCAAACAGCTGCGTCTAATTCACGCTCGGACGTCTCGTCCAAACGTGGCAAGAGAAAATACCTCGGCTCGATTTAGACATGAACTGCCAGAATTACGCGCATCATTTTCCAGCGGAGGAGACAAAACTTTGAGTTATGTCGTCGCTCTCGTATGTATTACGCTTTCTTTCTGCTACATTAATGTTCGGGATTCAGCGGAACAAGACTTATGATCCAGTGCGGGCAGTAAATCTGCCACGGAATCGAAGTATTCAGATTTGAATTTAATATACACAATAAATACCGCTTTCATTATGGTTGCCGGCCACCCAAAAGCAAAATATATATTCTTCTCAAATCACATCCAGGAAATTTGAATTCTAAATCCCACCTTAAAAGGTTAATTTTACTATCAATTGGAAATTTTCGGCCCATCTATTAACACCCGGCCTTAAATCTCCACCATTTCCGAGCAGGGCTACAATCAAACGTACAAATGAGATGGAATAACCTCCCCTGTCGTAAAACGGCCGGTAAAAGCCTTTCTCCGAGATGTGAGGTCACGGGCAGTCCAATCCCCTGAAATATCACTTTGTCATAAAAGGCGGCGAGGTCACAAACAAGGTGCGAGGGGTTTAACGGGAATCCCATTATCTCGGGACGAGTAGCCACAACACGTGAATAAGACTTTGTAACTGGTAGTGTAAGCTATATAAATGGTAATGGTGACTTTCGACCTCTGTTGGATGGCACGAAATTATTAAATGCAATCTGAAATAAATCAAATAAAATTAAGGGAAAAAAATCCGTAAGAAATATTTAAATAAATACAAATAAATCAAATTTGATCTTATGTGTCAACCTGAAATAAATCAAATAAAATTAAGGAAAAAAAAAACAACAAAATGTAATAAATATTTATGAATGAATGAATCTTTATTTCGAACATTTAAAGAATAAAAACAATAAAAAAAAAACAATATAGATCACTGTTAGAAAATATAATAAAATAACTGTTAGAAAATATAATAAAATAAATACAAATAAATAAATAAATATCTAATTTGATCTTATAATGGATTTTTTTCACTTGATCGTATAGTTGTAGTTGTAATAAATAAAAATTGTAGTTGCGGTATCAACGGGAAGAACACCCCGTCACGGAGGTACAAATCGAATATTGTTCCAACTCGATTATGGTCCGATACCCACGGCTGTCTTTTGCATCCCGCGTGTTGCTTCTTCATGTTTGATACATTATGCATGCTCCATTCCAAGCGTGCTGACACGGAGAAGCCAGGCAAAACCTGCCAGCCATAACAACGGCGGTCCTGAGCACGAGGGCGTCTGGACCGTATCCAAATGGATTTGCTAACATGTCATGCGCTCACCTGCGAGGGTCAACGTGACCCCCCCCCCCCCTCCCTTACCCACTCTGTACTTTTAATGGGAGATAACAGGATTATCCCCAACAGCTGGGTTCTTAAGAGGGACCACGGCCTTCGGGGCTCGAGAGACTCGATAAAGTCTGACTCGGAGCAGCTCCACGACCAAATGTTCTCATCTTTATTCCACCAGTGCACCCAGTCAAACAAGTTGGATCGGAAAGTCACTTCCAGTCTCTGCGGCGGTTTCATCTGCATTTGTATTCGGTCCCGGCGTCCATCTTTTTTTTTTTCGTCCGCTTCCTAACTCTTATTAAACGCTGTTTGTCTGCATTACATCTAGTTTAGTATTTCCTTCCATCTCAGCGGAAATTAACCGAGCCGGGCCACTCGCCATCCAAATGCGATCTCGCTGACAGATTTCCAATAAGGCGAAAATGACGCACGGTCCCGCCGACAGTTTATCTCCGTCGTGGAACTTCCGTATCCGCCGGGAGTTCATTTCATCTCATCTCAGATTCATCTTCGCAAACAGCCAACGTCCCATTCAATGACGGGAATGCCCGTCTGGGTGTCATCAGTTTATTTTTGCTTTCTTAGCACAATCAATTTGTTGCCATAGGAGACGGAAAATATTCCAGATAACCTTCGGAGAATACGCCCCCCGCGGAAATGTATCCCGTGTTATTTTGATCCCCATTGCCCCAATTCTCCGCAAAGCTCAACAGCCCCCGTCGTAAGTGTTAATTGGATGTGATTTTCCAATTTAGCCATCGCCCCGTGATACTCCTCCCCTATCATGGTTATTATTTTCACCGTGTGTGGATGAACTGTGAACTGGCCCCCGCGGCCCAAAACCTCAGAAGCACTTAGTGAGGTGGGCGTTTGCCACTTCCACTATTCTACACATGAATAAATATGAATCAGGCTCGTGTTAATTGCTTTACACCCCCCCCCCATCCCCCACCCCTATTTGCACCTCGTCCATTTTTTTTTTTATTATTACCGGAGACCAGACATTGGCGACTCCTGGCTGTTGACTTTGTGGAAATTGTTTCCATTTTTTTTTTTTTTTTTTGGATGCCTCGTTTGATGGAATTTACAGGCTGGCTTTTTCAATTGGAATTTATAAGCACCAAATGAATTAAACATCGACGAACCTAGAGATGAAATCAAATCAATAATTAATCTTCAAACCTGCAATTGCAGGTTTTTCCCCCTCGGAATACTGATGACAAATAGAAAACCTCGACTCGTATTTTTTCGCGTCTTCTGAAATTTCAGCCGGGAATTGTCAGATGCTCAGGGAGCTATATCGTCCTCACATAAGTCTTTCCTCTTTTTGTGTTTTGATTGTCTGGTCCACGTTGAACAGGAAGGTTCTAGAACCATCATTATGTATTCAGCAACTCCCAAATCAGCACCAGTTTTTAGTCCGCATGGATCCTTCTGTCCTTATCCTTCATTCCAGTTGACCTTCCTCTTTTACGGCCAACTAATGAATACATTTAATCTTAATTACATTTCAAAAGTGTCCTTGCGATACGTCCAGTCACCCTCAAGTTCATCCTTGCTGACTTTCCAGCACAATGTGATTTTTGACGTCTTTTCTTGTCAATGGTAGTGAATGGGTGCATTTTTTTTCCAAGTCAAAAAATCCTAACTTTTCCAGACTATGGAGAAATGATGGCTTTTAGTGTTTTTTGATGGCTTTCAGCCTGTCAGGGAGATGCTGAGGAAAAAAACAAAACGGGGTTTTACATGTCAAGCTGCTCTTCAACAACGGTTAGCGTGAAGAGCGAGGTGCGGCGCTGACGGCTCGTCACCGGGTTCAGGTGGAGCGCGGCCTTGACAACAGGCGTGATCGATGTGAATCTCCGAGGCTCGTCTTCTAAAGAGGAGCTGAAGTTGCTCTCACCCAAAAAGGCACCGAGTGGGATCAGGTGTCTTAGTCGAAAGCCGGCAGGATTAAAAAGCTCACTCGGATTTTTTTCAAGATGAATACATGGACTGTCCTTGACCTTACCAATTTGGTCCGTGTTCAAATATCGCATTTTATTTTATTCCGTGTAGGAAATAGAAATGTATTTTCGAGCGTTTTAGCGGTCAAATGAGATTTCATTTTTGAATCCAATCATTCAATTCCCCGTGTTCGTCATGAAACAAACAAAACAATTAGCGTTGTGACATTTTTTGGTCGGCTTTGTCCTCAGTGTCTCATTTTGACTGTTTAAACAAATGAGCGCTTCCTGTGTGGCTCCCGGGCCTGAGATAAGCTCCGTAATGATGTCATTTCAATTTGCCTTAATTCCCTCCCCATTTGCAATCAATTTTCCACTGTGACTAAGAGCAGTCTTCGCTTGCCACCCACGGCTCCGCTCCACTTTTGCAGCCAAAAAATTTGAGTATAACATATCCAGGGTATGTTACTTTAATTTATTCCGCTTTGTTGTCGTTTGATTTTAATTGTTGCTAGGCAGATTGCTTGATCAGAATTTAACCTCGAGAGGTTTTCAAGCAGGATTGTTGTCGGGGATTTGATTTCGGGGGGGTCACTTAAGCTTTCGCCCTGTACAAATTTTTAACGCACTTTTCATTGTTTTCTCGACTCCCTCGCGTGTGGGAATTTTTACGAGAGGATTATTTATTTTAAGCTTCTGCACCCCCTGCTGCCTTTTGCGATTTTTTGAAGTAGGAAAGGATTTCGTTGTGTGGTATTATATTAAAAAAATAAAATAAAAATCCCTCCAGATAAGCTCATTTGAAGAATCCACATTTTGGATTACACATCTGAGGAACGTCGGCACGCCACAGGTGATGCCGGAGCACCGGGAGGGGATGTCGAACGTGTTCTCCGAGCATGTCGCCCCTGACCTTCTGCAGGTTCTCCGTGTTTCACTTAAGCTTTTAATCTCCAGGGTTGTGCTTGTTCAGTCGCAACCCATTGGGGAGCAAGCCTCTGCCCACCCCCCAAGTTAACCACCTGCTGGATAGATCACAGGCCACGCATGAGAAGATATAGCAGCAGCTTGCTGTACAGAGAGGTTAACATCACGTCTGTATGGAAGGTGTTTTAAATTCATGATGTGTGACAGGGTAAAAAAAAAAAGTTGTGGGTTCTAGGAATAGCTGTAGGGGCGCACCTTCCGGAAGTGTGAGGGTCACCCGAAGCACAACAGAGCATTGTCGCTTTGATGAACGCTGACCTCTACGCTTGCTTCTGTCTGAAGGAATTTACAATGACTTTCCTCGCTTGTCATTTTGACAAAATGCCATCGCCCGCGTCCCCCCCCCGTGGGCAGCGCCAAGGTGAGGCGCTTTGACATTTTGGCTTGAAAAATATAGGGCAAGGTGACACAAGGAGGAAAAGTAAAGTCAACGATATCATTTTTTTTTTCGGCTAAGTCACGGTCAATCGTAACTTGACATACTATCGTCACGGAAACGCTATAATACGATTGCATTTTCTCATGGGGGTCACCCTGTGTGACAGCTCCATATTTCATCTAATCTAGCATCAATGGAGCTTTTCACCTCCGTCGGCGCAAAGTGCTTCTGCAGGTATGCTCGACAAGCCATAAATAAGCTTGAAACAATATCAAATGAAAATATAGTCTCGCCCTTAATAGTCCCGGGACGGCGGTTCGGCTCGCTTGCACTCATCTCCCGCTTATTTAGCTCCGCCCCCTTCCTCACATGTAGTGTGAAACCATCATTTTTCATTCTCTGTCTTCCTGTTAGCTTTTCGCCGCCACACGGGGGACCGAAACATTTCCGCTCGATTCGTATCGATCTTGTGAATGAAGTCTGGTGTCAGCCCGCCCACAAACCGCCACCAGGTCAACACGAATCAATGAATCGAACGGCGTCCCATCTGTGACTCCCAGTAGGTTGCAAAAATACCCACCCCCCCTTCCTCCCTCAAGGTGGCTCTCCTGACAGAGCCCAGATTGGCAACGGCAGCCGGCAAACACTTGCGCCAAGAATCACGTGAGGCTACAGTCTGCCGCTCCCCCCCCACCCCCCGTCTGGCAACAAAATGGTCGTTTGGAACTCCAGCCCAAGGACGATGAAATATCCGCTCCCCAACAACATCCACATTTTTCTTTATCACTCTCCTATCTTCTCACATCTGCACCCTGTCAGCGGCTGTCAATCAAAAGACACCGACAACATCCCCCCCCCCCCCCTCGGGATCCCTCATTAACGGCGACTTGTGTTTAGACAAGGCGAGAACGTCGTTCGAAGATACACAAGCAAAGTCCCGCACACCCAGTAACACAAACACAGCCGACGTCTCGGAATAACCCGAGATGCCGGCGGTCGGAGAGCATCTCCAGGTCTCGGACCTCCCTGCACCACCTCCATCCTAAATAATCACGGGGGCCTTCGAAACCCAGAGAAAATAACTTAATTGGTATGCTATTTGAGGTTTTTTTTTTTCCCAATGTCACGGAGCAGCTATAAATTATACACTCTGTGTTCCTTCCACCAGGCAGCTCTGCAATCTTAATCAAACTGCATGTTTGACTTTTTTTCACCCAAATTTTTTTTTTTGCAAGAAGACCATTCAGGCTTCATAGTAGTGACAAGTTAAGTATGCGTTTTGTTAGTTCCGCTGAAATAACAAGGGCAATGAAAACTAGCCCAAAGCACGGTTAAGCCAAAATACAAAGCCCGTCAAATTAGAGGCAAGTCAAAAAAAAAAAATGGCTTGATGGGAAGGCGGGTCACGAACTTGGAATGCGAGACGGAGACCACGGTGTAAATTGTAACCCTGCAAAACCGGCACGTTTCCTCTCGCCGAAAAACGCCGCGATGTCGGCAAAAATTCCCACTCCTGTCTTTTCACGAGTCATCGTTGTACTTTTTAAAGTTGAGATTTTAGTGATTAGTCAGCAAAAAAAAAATTTAGTGTAGGGCAGGGTTAGGGATTGTCAAACTGTGGTTCGCGGCCCTCTAGTGGTCCATGACAGTATCGCAGATGGTCTGCGAAATTGAAAATTTAAAATAAAAAAAAAGTATTTATTATTCAGACTTGATTTATTTTCTAGCTAATTTTGTGAATTATTTACCCATCCAAATTATGTCAAACGTAACTGAGATTTTCAAAATAGACATACAAATGCAAATAAATAGCCTATCGTCCTTCGGTGTGAAATTATTGAAAATGTAGGACATACTGTACTTTTTTGTAGTTTGTGGTTTTGGCGCCGTAACCTGACCATCGACGCTATTATCCGCATGTTTTATTCTGAGGGGGATTGTTTTCGCGGTTGCTGCTGGTCAAACCGAAATATTTACTCGCAACTTTGCAGTGCGGAGTGAGTGAGTGGGTGGGAGGGCAGCGTTGAATGAAATCTGGTCAGGAATTGATTCAAATAGTTTGAACTGGAAGGGTAAATATGTAAAAAAAAAAATACTGTTTCTTGTTTAAGCTAACCTTAGCAGAAAATTCTTCAAAAAATACTCTTGAATGTTTACTTTCATATTGTTATTCATCTAAAGTTGAACCGCTCGACATCCCCCCATAAATATATACCGGGGCGGATTTTTATCCAGGCCACCGTATCGTCGCAATTGATCGAAGAGAAGCGCTGAGGAGGCAGCTGACCTTTTCCTCGGCATGCACAATCTGCGGCGCCCTCCTCCTCCACTTCCTCCGTCTGTCTCCTAAGAGCGCATCCTTTTCTTCATAAGTCTGTTGTGTCCCCTGCAGCCTTTTTTTTTTTTTCTTTCTCGGAAGCACCAGCTTGATTCCTTAACGCTTGTCTCACGGGCTAAGAGCTGCTAAATGGCGGTAATATGGAGGTGAGAGATGCTGGCTTTCCCAGACTGAACACTGCCATCTGTTGACGGGTGAGGCAATTACACATCTGGGGCTATCGTTGAGTACAATTAAAGGAAGTGAGGAAAGGATGCAGCTTTCGGTTATATTTTGAAACGCTTCGCCCCTCCTACAAGCTTTTCTGACTATCTGCTTAGCTGATTATCTTATTTTTAAATGAGCCAAGGGACCGTCGTGCTTGAATGGCAGTGAAAAAAAAAAAAAAAATCTCCCGTCAAGCCCTATGTTTGTGTTTTCTGATTAAAATCAAATTAGCCACCCAGCACTATTATTCCGCACTTTCTGCTTTGACGTATGCTTAGTTAATTGGATCACAGAGCGGACAAACAGAGGGCTTACAGAAGCGGAAAAAAAAAAAAAAAAAAATCGGAAATTAAATTGGAATTTGGGCTTCATTATCTCCGGTCGGAAAAGGGGAATGAGCCTTGAATCGCCAGTCAGGTGTGCCGGAATGAATTTGGAAGCAGATAAAACTCTATTTACACACACGAGGTGTGTGTTTGTGGTGACTTGGCACCGATCTCAACCTTACCCGTAATCAGATTCCCGCATATCGCTCAAAGAGCAGCCATCCATGCTATCCAATGCACTCAGCGTGATGAATTATCCTTCACGCCAATGTTGTGAAATGGAAATTTGGAGACAATAAGGAAATATGAAAGTCCTACAACTGAAAACAAGTCGGTGGAATAATTAAACCAATAAATGAGTTGCAGGCCTTTTTTTTTTTCCTCCATACGGCGGACATCTGACAAAAGTCACTGTGGAGTCAATATTTGGGTTAGGCGTCGACAAGGCAACAGGGATAAACTAATTTGCATGTATTTTAAAATTCAAAAATATTCACTTGAATGCTTGTTTTGGGAGTTTTTTTAATTTGCCGTTGGTCAGCAGAACAGAGGATGGCCGCTGCGGTATTTAGGTCAGCGTGTGTTTGTTTTCCATTCATTTCACCAAAGAACAATGTGAGTCCACGCACACAAAGGAACCATAACTTAAAAATACACTCTCGAATCCCGATGCGTTCTCTTATGACCACTTAAGAAAGCTGGCTGGTTTCAAGAAAAGCTAGCAAAAAAAAAAATGCTACTACAGAGAATCATTTTTCTTCTCATCAGTCGTTGCCTGCAAGAAGAATTCTGGCCGGCGTTTTGTTGACATTTTCGCTCAGGCGGTTCAGCGAAGGACAGCCGCAAAATGAACGTGTAACAAACCGCAGATAACAACTGGAAGGCTTGCGCAATCAAACCTTAAGAGTTTTTATGTACAGTCCTTGTTGTAATTATTATTATTAAGTTTGCAACATTTTGATTGGATGGTGGCTTATTTAATAATCACTCTCAATAAACAAACAATAGTTCCAGTGTGACTGCTAGATAAGACACCATGTGGTCTAAAAAGTCTGGTGAAAATGATCTTAGCACACTGAGGCTTCTTCTTATTGAGTTGTTGAAAAAAAAAAAAGTAGAATTTGCCGTGACATCAGTTGAACCCTTTTTACACAATTTATAAAATGATCATTAGTTATTTATTTTAAATAAATGTAAATTCATAGTTATTTTATATTTCTTGTACTATCTAATAAAATACTATTATTGTTAATATACCTGGGTGCACGGAACAGATTAATTGCATTTACATTATTTCCTATCAGAAATCTTGCTTTGGTTTTTGTATGTTTTTTTGTCAGATTTTGTGAAACTTTTTTGTGAGCCATGCTATTATATTTTTGGGGGGTTCCCCTGCAGCATACAGAGTAATTATTAAGAAGATAAGCCTCCATATACCGTATTTTCCGCACTATAAGGCGCACCCAATTTTCTTAAAATCCGACAGTGCACCTTATAATCAGGTGCGCCTTATATATGGACCAATATTGAGCCACTATAGCAGGCGTGTCCAAAGTCCGGCCCGCGGGCCAAATGTATATATGGACAAAATTTTTAAATGGGCCATTCATTGAAGGTGCGCCTTATAATCCGGTGCGCCTTATAGTGCGGAAAATACGGTATGTGTTATTATTCATAGACTAAACATAGATTCGATGATCCAGAGCCCCGCCCGACCTGTTGAGACTCAGTCAAAAAAGTTACTCTCTCAGCTGAAACTCAGAATCTAAAAAGGCAAACGCACATTGTGGGAAAAAAGTGGAAAATCAAAACCACAATTCCCGAGCAACGTCTCCATCGGCATGGCTCTTACCAACTCCCCAGCCGTGACCCCGCAAACGGCGCTTTAAAGCCTTTCCAGTGCGGGTCCGACAGCTGGGAAACTTCTGCAACCAACCAAAATGCCCGGTCGGACCTCCGCATTCGGGATCTCAAATTTAATACCACCTCAAAGCAAACAAGACGGGAAAAAAAAAAAAAAAACGTGTTGCAAAACAACAGATGTTTTTCCAACAGTAGTTGGATAGTTTTCAGTGAGCGGTTTGTCCTTGTTTAGTCTTGTGACCTCATGACAGCGGTCTGTCAGACCAACATCGGCTTCCTTCTCGGCATTGCCGCTGCACTTAATGACAGCGTCTGTTCTTAAAAAAAAAAAAAAAAAAAATCCAGCTTTCAAGTCCTTTTGTTGCTTTGGCGCAACACTGACATCAAATCTGATTGTTTGTGATCAGTGGATTAGAAATCATTTTTATGATATTTTTTTAATTCCCTTTTGTTTTTTTCCCATCGCAACACCAAATTCAGCCTTTCATGGTTTCAATAAAAAGTCAGTTAGCTTAGAGCTAGCTAACCAAAACCCACAACAGATGTCTCATTTTTTTTTGTTCTTTATTGATTGATTGCCAATCGCCCCGCCGTATAAACAGCTTAAAGAGTCACGAATCGCAAAAAGGGGGAATCCCTTCCAATGATCAAAAGATGATGATTCACCTACAGTAAATTCCTCCAGCGGCTTTTTTTGCTCCGACTGAGGTTTTTTCGGGTGCCCACAAAAATCACCAGAGTCACTTAAAAATCCATTAAGTTTCAGAGATGCACAAAAGGACACTCAACCACATGTTTAAAACTATATCGTGCAACTTTTCAAGTCTGCCAAGCTGTTTTTGGTTGCCGGAATAAAACTGCTACCAGTAAAACATTTGTTAAGGTTCAAAGGTCGGTGGGAAAGTTAAAAGCGCAATAAAATTATGTTGTCTGTTGTTTCCGGATTGTGGATCTCTCAATTGAACATTCGAATTTGATTTTTTTTTTTTTAATATATTTTGGGATTGCTGACTATTTGGTGGGAGGCGGAGTCACGAAAGCTGCTTTTTTGCGTGCGTGTGAATTAATGGCAAAACTCTGGAGAGAATTCAGAAGGGGAGCGCTTTCCTCTCGACGATCAACAGCGTTTTAGCTCTGTAATTGTTTACATCTGTCTCATTCCAACAAAAATATATTACAAAAACATCTCAAGGTCCCGTTGGGCCTTTGGAACTTTTTTTGGCAGCGGATGAGAGAGGCCATCCAAAAACCGAGGCCAAGCTTCGCTCCACCGCACCAGCGGTTCTTTCCTCTTACTCGTCAAGGTCACACGTTACATGGCGGCGGCGGCGGCACGTTTGCCTCGTCAATATCGTCACGTTGGAAGTGATATACATCGCCCCGCGCAAACTTTCATAGATTGCCATGCGGGATGTTGCGTTTGTTACGAGGCGATAAAAAAGATTTATTGCCTCGCCATTTATTGGCGGTTTCCTTTTAAATGTTAAACGATTGCAACAGCGGTTAGGAACAGAGATGGACGGATGATGGGAACTTGTTCTGTGGGAAAAAAGAAAATGATTCATCTTGATTCATTTTTTTTTGGGGTCAGTACAGTACATCCCATACTTGAAATGATCTTACAAATGTCAATGTGAAAAATCAAAATGGCTTTGATTTTTATTGGCATGCCATCAGAGGCCATTATCATGAAAGAACTATTTATTTATTTATTCATTCATTTATTTAATTATTTACTTATTTATTTATTAAAAAAATAAAAACATATATTTTTTATTTATAAATATATATATATTATTTTTTTTTTATTCATTTATTTAATTTTTTAGTCCCATGGGAGACTAATTCCAATAGATTCTTGGTACAAGTTATAAATATGTCCCAAAATGCCACCGGGCAACGTCAATTTTTTTTTTGCCCCGAGGCTAGCCCGCAGGCTAAACTGCTCCACTCTTGATTCACTTGTTGATTATAATTTAATGCCGGTCTGTCTCGAGTAATAAACGCCATCAAACTGACGTCCCTCTTCAGCCGATCTCCGTTTTGGTGTCGGTTTGAATCTACCACTTCAGATCCAGTTGAAAATGTATATTTTTCATCTGCAGTCTAATTATTTCTGTCAGACCACTTTTGCTTTCCAACCGGCCTGAGAGCGGGGATTAAGAGATTAAGGGCGGCCCCCTGTGCCCATCACTGAGACCGACGGGGGGCGAGCGCCTGTCCGTCGCATATGTCCGTGCCCCCTTGCATCCAGACCGGGGACAAATTTCCCTTTCTGAAAGGGTGACTTTTAATTCCTCTGGCCAAGCCCCGCCCCCAGGGAGTCATCCCCTGGTGGCAACGACTTGTCCATCCTCGTGTGACCGTCCCTCCATCCATCCCTGTGTGCAAAGCGCTAACTTTGGATTAACGCCCCGACGTCAATCCCTGATAGCCATGTGCGTGTCTGCGGAACGTCTTGGATCAAGCGACGGGGCGAGATTTTGAGTGACAAGGGGGAAAGTGACAGATGGCAGTAGAGTGATGGAGGGGGAGGAAGGATTGTGTGTCACTAGGCTACCCGTGTGTCGACTTTTCAGATTAGTGTGTATTGTCGCCCGTTGGATCCGTGTCAGCATGTAACATTCCGTTTTGATCATGAAGTGGCTATCGTCGGTGCGTTCCGTGTTCCTGGGGGGCAGCCGCAGCGCCCCCGTCACACCGGCCGGCAGCCCCAACATGCATTCCAAGGAAGACCTGAACGCCAAACGGGTAAGACGTGAACATACCGCGGTAGAACCGGGAAATGATCCGGCTATAGGGTCATTGTTGGGACTCGAACTCAGAATCCAGCTTTGTAACGGTGCAGCTCGACGGCAGATTTGCTGCCCTCGAATGTATTCGAACAATGGAGTGAGGTGATTATATCATCTCCCGGTCTAATAGCAATAATGGAGGCTATGCGGCTTAATATTTTGCGGCAGGAACGTCTCGGACTTGATTGATGAAGGGGGTTGCGGCCCGCTGTTCTGCCTTCTCTCTCCAACTGGACTTCCCAGACCTGTATCTGAAGGCTCTTCGTCTCTAATATCAATAAACGGCAGATGGAAAGGAATTGAAACCTTCCAGATGAAAGTTCTATTGTTGCTCAAAAAGAAAAACACTGGGAATAGAAAGACGGAGAAACTGGCTTTAGGGGAAGTGAGGAAACAACAGTTCAACCTTGAGTCGCTCTTTGATTTTTGTTATCAGGCCTCTTGCAGATAAGAAGGAAAGTTCTCCCGACAGCTGTGTGCTGCATAAAAGGTTGGGGAAACTTTTTGTGTTTTATCAGAAGAGGAAAACGCGAATGGCTTGCCGCTGTCAGCCTTTTTCAGTCTTAGGCGTCAATCCCAATCGCCCGTGGAGATAATAACGACATGGCCGCAGGTATTCTGGGTAAATTATACAGTCCTGTAAAGTGGTTCTAATTTTTGTGATTTTTTTTTTTTTAAGGTGACTCACCACTCCCTTTGTCAAGAATGAAAGGAGCGATTGCTTAGACTTGTGTGCTTTCTCGCTCTGTTGCCACAATGCCCTTTTCATTTCACGTCTTTTCATTAAGGGTTGGCAGGACTTTGTGTGCGCGTGCCAAGTTTAGGAAGACTCCTCGCAGCTGTCGATTGCTCGCTTAGCCGCCTCTCTGTGTTTATCGATGCCACTTCCTTCGTTGATGTGGTATGACTGACCTGTTGCCTTTTAACTCGTTCATAAAATAAAATTCATTAAATAAAATGTTGATGAGAATATTCGTCCACGGGATATTATGTAATTTTCAATTACCGTATTTACCGGACTATAAGGCGCACTGGATTATAAGGCGCACCTTCAATGAATGGCCCATTTTAAAACTTTGTCCTTATATAAGGCGCACCGGACTATAAGGCGCACCATTAATACATCATGTCAGATTTTTAATCCAAATCAAATCATTCTCCATTTTATCTTTTTTATTTCAACTTCAGACGCAACAAATTACTTTATAATCACAAAATAATGATCCATAGTCTTTTTGATTCATGATTCATAGTCTTCAGCGGGCCACTTATGATTGATTTCATGACACAATGCTTCGGGCTAGTTTAAATTTAGGAATTTGGTCCATATATAAGGCGCACCAAACTTTTTTAGGTTTTTAGGTGCGCCTTATAGTCCGGAAAATACGGTACTAGTTTTCTCGTACCTGGGAAGTAAAGAGTCACTGAACCAGTATGTCGGTTGATCTAGCATGTTTGACTTGGCCAGGAACTGTCAGATGCTCAGGTCATCATGCGTAAGTGCATTGTCATAATGAAACCATTTTTTTTCCCGATAATTTCTGGATTCATATAATCCTCAGATAACTTTGTCTATTCCCGCCTGTCCTCATTAGAGCAAACTCTCCAGCCTCAATATGGCCTCCCATATCCCGACTTGGGTTCTCCCTCAAAAGAAGAGAAACGTATTGTATTATTTTTGGAATTGCCGGGGCATAGAAAATCATCTCGGTGCCGTGTTAATATCACGCTGTGTTCCTGTGAAATTGCGCGAGAGAGAGCTCCTGCGCCCGACCGGCTGTGCAAATGAGAGAACTTTATGCAGTTCTACACTTTTGCCGTCTTAATACTGAATCGTATCTCGCTCCTGCACATTCCCTCCTTGTACTTTAATTTGCTCCTTGCCTTGAAAAACTTTTTACACCTTTTAAAACTTTTTTTTTTTGACTACCTCAAATCTGACTAGAGGCATGTGAGAGCAAGGTTGTTTTTATTTTAACGGAATAAATTCCAATATAAGTGGTTAAGTATTTCTTTGTTTGCTTATCTCGACCGTACTGTTTATTTCTGCCATTACTTTCAGCAAGCTAAATCCGCTCAAATATATCTCCAGATGTAAGAAACCAGAATGGAAGTTTAAGTTACAGTTGTAGCGTGTAATTATTGCTGTCAGCTGAAAAATGAAATACAAAAATGTACATCAGAAGAAGAAGAGGCGGACTGGAGGGGGGAAAAACAAGAAGGGGAGGGGCCGAGTGAGTTGGAATGCTCAACTTTCTCATGCTGCGTTACTTAACCAGCTCACCATTATTTCAACGGGGCACGCTCGAGGCAGGCCAGGATAAACAGCAAAACACAGAGCAGCGCCCCAGCACCATAATCAGAATCGTATACAAGTCGGCCAACTGCTTATTATAAGATACTTAGAATAAAGTGTGCCGCTTCAAGCCAAAGAACAAGAAAAATCACTTTGAAAGGGCCTGTCAGATGTGCAACAGTCTGTGACTTCAATGTAGCCTTGACCAATCCGGAAAAAAAAAAAAATGGTCGGAAAACAAAATGATTAAAATTAGCCGTATTAACATGATTAAAATATTTATAGTCATCTGATAGGAAAAAAATTGTTATGGGAACTGTTATTGATCCCAAAGGCAAGTCGGCCGCTGATGGATCATTTGACCTTTCTTGGAATGACAGTTTTATTGGTTCTGAACTGATGCTATCGAGTTCGTCCCACCAAAAGTATGAATTCCAAACCAGGAATTTGGGGTCAGTAACCTCACAGGCGCCGCCACGATTTACGTCTTTCGATAACGCGTCATGTCGAGAAGACGGCATCACTCTGCTGAAAAAGGTCGCTTGCGTCATTCTCGCTCAGTCAGCAGTAATTATACTGCTAGAATAAACAACGGCATATTTGTGTTTGCATGTGCTAAAAATGCAAATGAGGAGGGGAAATGCATTAGAACGACTGGCTAATTTGTTTTTGGCTCATTAGCCGGCAACTTCCCCAACACACAGCCCTCTCGACTGGATGAGAAAGAAATTGCTTTGCCCTTTAGCCACAATGAATGAAGAGTATAATCACTGCTTGATAAATGACAATATATAATGATGTCTCCATATTAATACGTCCAAAAGCCGTCCAGTTGTGACTAATCCATTTGCTGCCTGATCATCATCAAACTGCCACCATCTGGAATGAACAGATCATCAACATTCTTATTTAAATTAATCCTTTTTTTTAATCCACAAATTTAAAATCACCCAATTTGGAAAAAAATAATTAAAATTAATTAATCGACCACATATTGATTATTAAATTAATCGTGTATTTTAATAATTGGGTAATTGTTTAAAGCAGTCGTTGAACTAAAGATTGTCCAAATCTGCTAAATCATAATTCTGATTTCGCTAGTCCTTCATGAAAGCAGACTGATTTATTTTTGGTGGCTAATCGAAATTTGCAAACAATCGTCTTTTTTAAACAATGACCATCGATTATCATCTTGTGTGATATTACTGAACTGTTAGTTGTTTTTAATCACCAAATATTTAGTAAATAAACATTCATAGTGAGAAATACATTTTAATTCAAATAACCTGTATATAATTATTCGATTAGTCGATGGAATAATCGATAAAATATTATATCGTGACGGTCTTAAACTGAAGTGAAAGACCCACGAACATGGACCCGTGAACCTTTTCAAACCTCAACACAAAACACAAGAGAAAGCCTCTTTTCTCTAGATTTTATTTTTTTTTGCAGTGCAAAAGGTCTTTTGGAATGCATTAGATTTTTCTCCACTTCCAACAAACTGTGCTCCATTCAAAGTCAGACTGGGCGCGCTCAGCTCCCCATTAGATGTGGTGCGCGAGCGGGATGGAGTTACTTGACCACAGGGATAGTCAAATTGAGGACTCGCTATATCATATAACCATTAAATGTTATCGTAACGTGCAGAGGTTAAAATGATGTCTTCTGACTGGGTGGTGTTGACAGCGAAAGAATTTCCTTAGACTTAGCAAAGAACTTTAATGGACCACTGTCCCATCATGGCCGCCAAGTAAGGTGGCTTCCAGTAGTCTGTGTCGTTTTTGCAGTAGCTCCTCTCAGCAGAATCTGGAGGGGAGGTTGTTTATGAAATTAACATTCCTGGCCCACGGTATTGAGGCACACAAGTTTTTTTTTTCTCGTTTCCCCCCGCTTATGCTATCAACGTGTTTGTGGCAATTTCACAGTCCGCCAGTCAAGCGAAACTCTCGCCAGCTGGTTGGACTGTATATTTTACGGCTTTTGCTTTTACTTTTCAACGAAAGGGGGGGTGTCATTTATTGATGGAGTCTCTGGGCTTTTCTTCCAGACTTGTTGATCGAGAGGCAAACTCGCACTTTTTTAAGGAATCAGAGAATTCAACATTGGTCTGGCTTTTGTTTACGTCTCCCCTTGAAACTGGTAATCCGACGAATTTTTCTTCTGGATTTACGGGAAGAGTCGATGACTTGTCCTTTTGTTGATGCTCCGCAATCCCTGGTTTCTTTCCATGACGGTGCACATTGTCATTAGACAGCCATTAAAGGTTATGATCTGCGAAGAAACCTCTTGCTCATCCAAAGTAGAAACAAACCAGTCAGGCCGAGAGCAGTGAAGGGGTTCATCTCTGTCGGCAAGTGAATTTTTGTTATTAATGGCGATCACTAAAACACCTGATTTTTTTTTTTTTTTTTTTGCTGGCAACCAGTGTCACCTCTGGGAAAGTATTTCCTTCGAGTGAATCTTCCAGTTCCTGTGATGAATATGAAAAGAAAGTCCAACGGCCCAAAAATTTATACTTTTGTGCTGGAGTTCCGTTGCCGGACAGTTTTGGCAGTTCTACCAAAGTTTTACTTACTCTTAACTCATTCGCTACCAGTCAGGTTAAAATGGATCTTCTATAGCCGTCAATGGTAGTGAATGAGTTAAGGGGGCTCATATTTGAAATATTTGCCTGCAGGGACTGGAAAGTCCTCCGAACGGCAGTTGATCCAAACACAGTCGAGGGTAGAGTTGCTTGGAACTGATTTCTCCAGGCCTTTTATAGCCCCGTGCCCACGGGCCACTGCCCACCCACTGTCATTGACAGGCAGCATCCCAAACAATGGACCCCGTCAGGCCCTTGAAAGACAGATTAACTCCCCTGACCCGACTGTTTGGGACTTGGCAGGCCTGGGCACGGCGCACGAGCAGAAGACCTTAATTGGACAAGGCGCGAGCGGCGGTGCCGGGGGGGGTCGATGGGGAGGGTTGGCGTCAGTCGCCGCTCTCAGCCCTGTTTAGTTTTCATCCGAGTGACGCGAGCAGGAGTTTTCCAAGAAAGCCCAAAGTGACACTCAATATATATTTTTTCAAACTTTCCACTTACTCTTAAGACACTTCCATCCTGAGATTGGATTCGATCTAGCTGAAAACAAAATCAAGCAATTAGATCCTCACACGGCCCACTTGTCCGGAGGCAGCCAGCCAAATAGGAAGTAGGAAGGGATTAGACGTTTTTTTTTGGCAGCTTCGGAATTCGCCTTTCCCTCTCCGTTTTGATTCACTTCCTTCGGTACAAGACTAAAATAAAGCCTCTGTCACTCAGGGGTATGGCTTTCAAAGTCTTTGTAAGCCTTTAATCACATTGCGGTACCGGTTACAATCATGCAAATATGAGTCTTGCCTGTACTTATGGAAACTATCAGGGGCGCCGACGTAAATCACTTTGTGTTCTAACGAGTCCAGAACACAATGTCACGATACTCTTTTGTCTAATTACAGATCGGTCTATGAAAAGCCTTCAAGTGGGGCACCTGATTTGAGTCGGTCGGTGTAAAGAACAACCTGATGAAATCATAGCTGAGAAAAATCTGTGACGCATCTTCGACTTGGATGTTAACAGGTGCAGCGGTCTAAAAGATGAAAAGGGGGAGGGGCTTAAGGGTGTGGAGTCAACAGGATGCACAGCCGCCACAGTTTGTGTCACGGGACAGGAACTCCCACCGGTTGATAGTCTTGTCACGCACGATCCAATCTTTGCTCCTTGGACCTTTTTTTCAGAAAGCCCCCGAATAGTTGTTACTCGACGGGTCACTATGTACAATTAGATGACTGTACCGCCGCGTGCCTTCCTCCTCCTCCTCCTCCTCAATGTCACATAAATCAAAACATAGCACAGATCCCCTCCAGCTGTCTCGGTTGAACGCTATAGCTTTCTGCTTCATGTTTACGGGGGGAATCTTAACAAGCCGGCAAACGTTAAAGATAATGAGACGTTACGTGGTGGATGCAGCCAGCTGTACGTTTGAATGCCTGTCCGCAAAGCGCCTGTTGACACGCCGCCAGTTTCCACGGCTGAAGGCGTTTTTTTCCTTTCTCAGCACGTCCCCTTTAATCAGACGGCGGTGTTAAAAAGCTGACATTCGAAACGAGGCCCGGCGCTAATGAGGGCGAGTCCGAGGAACCCCAGATGACGGCAATATGTGTTTATCACATGAGCAAACAAACAAGCCGTCTCTATTTACAGCCCGCGAGTTGGAGGTTAAAAGCCATGTGTGCCTTACCGCGCATTGGAAATTAATGAGGCTTAAGCTAGCTAGGACGCGCAGTCGCTTCGATATTCGCCGTTTCTACATAGCGCTCGGGACGTTTACCGTGGAGAAGCCAAAGGTTGAGTGAGGTGCAGGAATGCTCGAATCCAAGAGGCACGAGTCGATGAAAGTGAAGAGGCCCCCCCACCACTTTTTGTGGTCTGTTTATTTTAGTTTCCATGTAGCCCGACGTGCGGTTAGCTGATAGCGCTCAGCGTGTTGACAGGCCCAGGTGGCGGTATATCTATCTCCTCTCCCATAGGGGATGTGTTTAAGCACTGTGTGATTGTACCTCTACATGCTGGGAGGGCAGAAGGTGTTTGACCCCGCCCCGGCCCCCCCTGCTACCACCACCCCTCTTATCTCCAGCGCCCCGGAGTGTTTGTTTTCTCAGTCGCGGCGCTGGAGTCACGTGACCCCGGTCGGTATCTTTCATTTGAACGTCCCTCCACTTACGCACACATCAACTTGGGTAGTATCGCGCCCGAGCATGTGGAACAAATAATAAAGCCCGTGTTATTGATTCCAGGAGGTGACTGGAAAACTGCAAATAGACACGTTTTGTTTTGTCGAACACTAAAAATATCGGATCCCGCTGCCTGTTCTTGAACCCACATTTGATATTTCAAATGTAGTTGGACGTAACAGCCAAGTACAAAGGTGCTGACTCGCCCTTCACGCTTCGTGTAGATAGAAGAAAACCTCCGATCTGCTTTGCTGGTGTTGACTTTGGATCTGGTCTCTGGTATTAAATAAAGACAATCAGCGCTATGTTAGCGAGACGGCTTCTTGATCGTGCGACTATCTGGCTCCCTCTCGGCAAGCCACATCCGTTTTAACGCCTCGATCGTTTTCTTCACATCGGCGGAAACCCGTCTGAGCGACCCACCGTGATGGGAGCTCGTCAAAGGCGGCTTTCCAGACAGTCCTGAGTGGTTGAACGCCAGCCAAGTCAGCCCCGATCCCTGCGGCACCGCAGGCGGTGCTACAGAGAGCCAGAGTTGGACGCCTGCCATTCATTTACGTGCTGTCCTGTTGTTTTAGGCCTGTCACCATCGCCTCTGGTGCATGATTAGAAACACGTTGGAGCTCGTGTTGCTCCAAGTCCATATCGGGGTCTTTTCAGAGATTCTTGACGGTGATATGACTTGGATGCAACAGGGTTAGGGATAGGGTTAGGGATAGGGTTAGGTTTAGGGTAAAGTCAGTAGATCATTGTGCTGATTCTACTTCCAGTACCTAGTGAGACCAAGTGAGATCCAGTTGTGTTCAGGAAAACACGAGGACAACGCGCCCTGTGAGGTGGTTTTACAGAGTGCCGCCTCGGAGGAGTTCGTGTCCCCTTGAACCTCTCCGGCCGACTTTGCGGTACGCTGCTGACAGTGCGATTGAGCCAGTGTGTGTGTGAGAAAGGGAGAGATGAAGGCGAGGGTGGAGAGTTGCTTGTGGGAGGAGAAGGAGGAGGGGGTGAATTGGAGGAAGAAGGAGTAGCCTTCTCAGTTTCTGTATGTCCTGCTCGCTCTGGGCTGCAGAGTGAGCGCAGTTGCTTTCCTCTCACTCTGAGAGGCAACTGCTCCTTTTTTTTTTTTTTTTTTTTTTTTTAACTTTCGTTTTGTTTTCTTGATTGTGGTTTCTTCGATTCCCCTCCGTCACGGGACCCGGCGTGCCCCAGTCTTTTATTATTGTTTTGGAAACGGAGGCAAGTATACCATGCCGGTAGTTGGCGTCGCCTCCAAGCTCAGGCAACCCTCCACGGTGAAGCCGGTCCACACGGCGCTCCCCATCCCGAGCGCTATCCGGGCCGCGGCCTCTCACGGCTACATGGCCCGGCAGCAGGAGCTCAAGGCGAGCGAGGGCGTCCCAGCGCTCTCCTGCCAGCTGTCCGTCAAATCAGAGTACCAATCTGCGAGGACACCTGAGGGAAAGTCCAAGGTGGAAACTGAGGAGAGCAGGATCTGCAAGGTTGGTTTACACAAAGAGTTTTTCATATTGGGTTGAGCAGGTGCATGTGAGGCTTTGGTATGGGTGATGACTCACTACGTTTGTTTTGATGAGGACGGGATTACCTCATCGGTATCTGTGTCGTTTGCAGGAACTAGTCGAGATCATTAGGATCATTTATTTACCTGACACGGCCAAATAGTGGTTGCTATCGACCCAGAGAGTGTTTTGGCTTTCTCAAGCTCTGGCAGAAGAGGCGTGGTCACTTTTCAAAAAGCCCCGCCAAGAGCTGCACCGCGTCACAAGCTGTCAGACTTCCCAATCTGGCCGGTCCATGCGTCCTCTTCCTTTCAACGTCCGGTAGCAAACAAAAGCAGCAGAGCTTACTCGTGACTCAGAGGAAATGTGGGCTGGAGACATCAAAGCTTGGGTCAGAACTCCCCTGGCTTGCTTCTAAATCCTCACAGCATGGCCCTGACTGACTCGGAGACTTTCGGGGCCCCAGTGAATTGCTCCATTCGAGTTCGGAAACGGTTTCCCCTTCTGTTTTTGGTTTCATATATTTCACAGATACCGGAAAAAGTTGTAGCAATGTTGGCTTCGGGTAGACGTGCACCTGAACCCACTGAAAGGACAAGTCAGTTCATCTAAGAAGGTTGCAATTAAACTGTCACATGTGAGCTGGATTACGCAATCCTTGTGAGTTGAGTGACACCTCACCCCTTAGAATTTTAAAAGTGCCTTCAGGTGGGTGTTTACTAAATGCCGGCAATGGACGAGTGCGTATTTCCTGTTTTGATGACTTCTACAACCCGTTTGGGGCGGCAAACCAGATGGTCCTGAATGACTGTTTACATTTTTCGGGGGAGTGTTTGTTGCTTTTGTACACCACCTGCATTCTTTAGGACGTTTCCTTGTTAAGTCCTCGTATGAGTTTGGCTTGTCAAAGGCTCCTGAGAGAAGGAGATGAGAACAAGGGCTGACGTAGACTCCTCCTGGTGTATTCTCCCCTCTGACAGCTCAAATTAGTCTCTAGCCTCCGGCGTTACGCGATGACGAGTCGGAATGAAGAGCGGATCTGAGTTGACTGTGCTTTTAATGGAGCGTGAGTGCCACCACTCCTGATCGGGGTTGATCTTCCGCATCGCTGTCAGGATTAATACCGGTATTTAATCAATCTGCACTTTTCAACTTTCCCGGCTTCAATGCCAAAGGTTGCGATTTTCCATTTGGCATCGAATCTCATCCTGGAACGTTGTTAAGTACGAAAACTACGTTGGCAAGTGCCAGATGCACTCACCCACTCACTTCAAAGCTTCCTGTTGATTATTTCTTGTAAGCTCCCAAGGGCGGAAAGCATATGCAAAAAAAGTCTGCTGCATCACTTTTCGAGATAGCGGGATGGGAAACGATTGTGACTCAGGATGACGGGTTCGATCTAAACATCCCGCGAGGTATAATACTGATGAAATACGACTTACATATATGATAAACTATAAACCAGACCCGCAAGTGTATGTATTCTCCTGAGACTCAATGATTTTGTCAAATTGACTCTCAGCAGACAAGCAATTAGATGTTCGTATAGACCAAATCGTAAATCACCAAATCCCGTAGCCAAATCAAGTATTTATTCAAGCAACGTCTTTAAAATGAATTCCACCCGTCTAATGGGTATTTATTAGCCCCCGTTGGAATGCTTTAAGTATTTGCATATGCCATTGAGCGGATTTGAGGGCGATTCAATTTATGCGTATGGGTCGTGTCGAGAAATTTTGCACGGTAGTTGAAGCAACAGACAACGGATGACTGTTTAAAGAAAACAACCCGTGATAGATTTATTGAATCCATCATGCCAATATTCAAAGCGGCTCCTCTGGCTCGGTTCTGACACTGCTGAAATAACAGCGGCAGCCAGAGACGAGAAGGAGGGGTGGGCAGGATGGGAACTTAATATGTCATGGGTGGTCTGCGTTGGAAGCTGGATCTGGAACACAAATCACGGGGAAGGAGTGAGCGGCGTTCTGGTTGTACTTCAAACCGGCTCTAGAATGACACGCCGGTCTTGCGTCGGGCTAATCCGAAGTCAGTCATCTTGTGACCCCATAGGTTAAAAAGGGGGAAATATCGGTCCAAATATTATCCTTTCCGATGCTTTTACTACCAACATAAAGACGGGATTTGATTTCTCAACCGTGCGTGGTGACCTCAGTGTTTAAATTTTGGAGTGAGAACACACAGAATTGTTTACAGTCCGACCACAGCGGTTCATAACACCCGCAAATGAAGACAAAACGAGACTTGCTGGCAAAACATTTCGAGGAAAAATCCTTGACGGTGCTTTTTTTGTTTATCCGGCTTAATGAAAGTGACTTCATTAAGGGTGAGCTGCCGGAAAGTCTCATCCACCTATTCACACAATAAAAATCGTCGACGGGATATTTCGTCATTATTTTCAATGACGGGTTTCACTTTCATTTATTTATTCCTTCACTCATGTCCATCAACACTGTCTTTTCTGTTATTTTCATTCCTTTCTTAATCCTTTCATTCCACCGTTCCGCCATTTTTGTTTTCCCACTCCATCCCCTGTCAGTCTTTTTCCGAAGTTTTTCTTTGTGTCCTCGGCAAACAGGAGCCTGACTTTATTCCACTCCCTGATATCTTTCCTCGTGACCTTTACCTGTCCACCATATTTGTTATATCTAACGATTGCCCTTCCGCTTCTTTTTTCGAACCAGATCCGATTGCGAGAAGCGCAAACACACACCTGGCCCAGTTCTGTCACTCCATCTGTCAACTGTTTTCTTCTGGATGAACCAGTCACCTTGCCTTTTGTCCTAATCCATCGGCGCTTTGTGCGGAGTTGTTGCCGATTTTTCTGGTTTCAAAGTTGAACCGTTTGGAATTTCCGACCAATAAATAGAACACAAAACCGCTCTTGCATGCAAACGCTTCGATGTAAAGCTAGCTGTGGTGAGCCTCGCGGGTGGCGGTTTCTTCCCGCACGCCTTAAATGTTTTTTCCCGTTTCAAATGACATTTAGACACAACACTACTCCCAAACAACAAATACGATCTTATTTAACTTTTTTCGATCCAAGATTATTGCGACTTTCCAGTCTGGGATCAGAAGAAGTCACGTCAATCTTGGACTTGGCTCTTCCTGGGTGGTTTAGAACATATCCCAGTGTGTGGTTAAGGGTTGTAAGTTTGTGAGTGGAACATTTTCAGTCTCTTCAACTCGGGGGGGGACAAGAAGAGCAAAAGATGCAACATGGCTATATTACTTCCTCTGCTTTTCCAGCGCATTAACCTTGCCCATAAAAAATATCAAACAAGCTGCCAGCCCTTGAGAGTCTCTCTTGGAGGGTTCCTCCCTTGGCCTCTTCCACATGGCCAATGAAGTTCTGCTGAATTTGTTTTTTGTCTCCTGACACATAAACGTGTGGAATTTGGCTTTGGCTGATGTTTTTGCGTTATTGTCACATGAAAGTTTACTTTCGACATCCTGTGAGGTATTCTGGAGCCCACTTTCTCGTTCAACCTCTTGGACTTGTCATTGAAGGCTTTGTACCGTTTCATACTTCCAAATTTTATGTACAATTTAAACTATAAATTTCCTTGTCTTATAAAATATTCCTGCCAAAGGAAAGACGACCTTCTTTTGTAAGGTCAGCACCTCTGTGTCGGTCCAGAATCTCATTCCCCTTTGACATCATTTCTCGTCAATAGTAGTGAACGAGTTAACGGGAGCTGGACTAACACACTTATAAGTCGACGACAAGAGTTTCCTTGTATCTCCCAGAATTCAGTTCCTGACTGAGCTTGTCCAACTCAAGTCAGCTGCCCACAGATGAAACCAAAGAGGCCTTTGTATCACTCAACTGCAACTTCCCATTGCGGACATTTTCAAGACTGAAATATGAAGCTCTTCGATCTGCCAGAGTATGTCGAACATCTGTTTCTGCTTTTGTTTGATAGCGTGTCAATAGACTGGATTTGAAATTCGATTTCAAGACATTATCCATAGTCTTGACATCTTCTAATCCATCCATCAAAACATTTATTGTACGACTTATTCAGTTCTGGGTCATCTGGACTAGCCGTGGTATATGACCCAAACTACTAAAGGTTCTTCTGGTCTAGTCTTTGTGTTTGTTCTGCTGTCCTCATTCAGGACTCTTAGGGGAAGCCTGCGGCGTTCTCAAAAATAAGACGCCGAGTGAAAGTAGTAGCAAGTTTCTTGAATCGTTTAGTCCGTGTGCATTGGTAGGAGTTAACTCGCCTCCGGATTGAAAGCAGATGCAGGCACCTCATTCAGGTTTCAAGCCGTAATCGCCCTCAGCATCTGGCTGCCTCCTTTTCGCCTGGCGGTGGTGGGAAACGCTCAATGGAAGCTCGGGGGGGGTGCCGAGGTCAACGGGGGAAGGAAATCAGAAGGGCCGGGAAGGAAAAGTGGGAGTGGAGAAATCTTAATAGTGGTGTCAATGGCATTAGGTCCAGAAATATTTCTCTGCAGGTTGCAGTCAAAGAAAGGAAGTGAACTGAGGGTGGAGTTCTAAAATCGTGCCAAGAAAATTCCGTGGGAGTTGGACAAAGCAGGTTTATATCATTGACATGACAAAAATCCAAAGCTACCGTTTGATTAAAATCCTTCCGATCCTATCGATTCGACCATTCGCGATTTAATCACGTCGCCTCTTCTTCCCCGGACTTCGAGATCGGCTGATATTCATTTCCGCTAGCCTGACAGAGTCCATTAGTCTTTGGTGGGAGGCTTAGAGTTACAGTGTCTAGGGGGTAAGAATCCTTTGGCACAGGCAGCAATATGGCGTTAGTGTTATACAATAGGCCAGACCACGACAGGAGGGGGAGGGGGGGAGGGGTTACCATCGGGCTGCGAGTATTAAAAGTGTGGGAAAGATAAAACGCCTGGACAGTCTGCTTGAATACCGAGGAAGAGATTGACCCGATTCTCAGCCACGTCTGTACCAGGGTAGGGTGATTGGAAATTGACTGGTCGGTTGCTCACACCTACGCCGTGTCCTTCACGAAGTTGCTGGACTTTACCTGGCAACTACTCGCAATGCCGCTCACGGGACTCGCAAACTTTTTCCTGGTCAATCCCATAAATCATTTCCAAGGTAGACTCGAGAGAGGAAGAAAGGGTCGAGAGGTCCATTCCCACAACCCGCAAAACTCCACATGTTGATGGATATCTGGAGAACGTTGGCGGTGGCCACACACTCTCAAAAAGTAGGTTGCAAGAAGACGGATGATCTTTCTCTGGATAAGTTTTGGGTGTGCTCTAAAATAATTTGATTCTAAAAATGTCATTTATTTTTTGGCTGTGAATCTTTGAAGGTGTTTATTTATATTACTTTAAGCGATAAGAATCAGATGATCGTCCAGTGGAACGTTCTAGCCTCGATGAGTCACTTTTATATAAAAGGTGGCAGAAAAGTGGATCTATTTTCCGTCGCCGTTCGCAATTCCTCCCAGCTGAAACAGCAGTTACGACTCATTTACCGCAATCCGTCTGTCCTCAGCACAGGACACTTTGGCCCAATATTCCGAGCCGGGAGCATTAGCCACTCGATGTTTTCCTTGGAAGTGGCACCAAGTCCGGCGAGCCTTGGCGTCCACGTCAAGTGCTTCGCTAACTTCGTCAAAGTTGGACTGCCGAGGTACCGCTTGACACGTGCGGTCGTTTCAAGCGCCGGGCGCGGAGGTCAGGAGAGCTGTAATTACGGAGAAATATTTGCCCGTATTTGTTGATGTTGAGTGACGCGCGGAATTACGGCCGTCTTTCGTCAACGCTGCTGAATTAAATTTAGCTTCTATCTGCTTCAACTGCCGAAACAACGATTTTCAGCGGCATACTCGGGGAATACTCCGTTAGACCAACAAATCTACCAAGAGTGCTGTAAAGTTATTATTTAGAGTATAAACACTCAACTAAATCTGCCCCATAGGTGTTGAATTGGGACCTCATAAAACTACAGGCCAGGATTTTAATTCCCCCCACATGGACTTGAGTTTTAGCGGGTCATTCCGTTGAAGTTTTCACGGTGGGAGGTCAGAACGTTGTGGTCGTAAGGATGCATAGAAAAATAGCTTGGATGAGACGCAGAGTTTTTTTTTTTTTTTTTTTAGGAAATATTAGGAACATTGAATGAAATATATACAGCGAGAGAAGGCCGCAATGTACCACATTGCTGAAAGAAGGAGCGACGGAGCATGACCAAGTACAACTTTGGAGATCTGGCTTCACTCACACTCTTGCGTGACGTTTCCAATGCATGCTCAGCAGATGTTGCGCAATCCTCTTTTGTATATAGTCAAACACATGCCGTACCGACGAGTGTGTATCATAAAAAAAAAAAAAAACATTCACGGTATATACAGAGCAGAGAAAGGAATTATTTAGAAAATATTGACTGGAAGGGGCGAATTATGATGGTTGAGGTCAAAGGTTACGGGTAGGAGTTAAAAGCCATTATTGGATTGTTACTTGTGTCTTGAAATTATCTCGCATCTGGAAGCTCGGGGGGACACTTTTAGTGGCGTTGGCTCCGCTTTGAGGTCACCAGGTCTCGTCTGGACATCTCGGCACGCAACTAAAACCGGTCTGTTCGTTCGCACGAGGTTGTAAAAGGCAGATTAGACCGAAAAGACAGCTCGGCAAATTGGAAGCACACCGAGATAGCTGCCGTTGCTTTATTGCTGCTAACGTTTGCAAAAAAAGAAGGCTTGGTTGACTTCATCATAATTTGATGTTATTTGATTTTTCGCATCAGTCAGTAATGGAAAGAAGTGTGGCTGTGGCTAGAAAAGAGACTGTTGTGTGATTTGTAGTTGTCAACTGCGTATGTGTGTGTGGTGTCATCGTGCGTCTGCTTTAAAAAAAAAAAAAAAAAAAGGATCTGGGATGCAACTTGAGTTTATGGGCTTCGATTCCTCATCCAGAAGTCTCCGAAGACATTTCCGAGAAAACGTCTGGAGGTGTATTTCAAAGACAGCTGCGGAATGTGTGCGACTGGCACACACACCTTTGAGGACATCAAGGTGTGTGAAAGGAGATCCGCCACCAAGTCGAAAAAAGCATGATAGACGTGAAATCACTTCGATGAGTGCGAACAGACAGAATACGATTTTATTTACGGTAAAACTGACAACGCTGACTTCCTTTGATGCGCCTTGTTGACCGCATCGTCACGGACCCCTTGACGTCACTCGAAACGTTCCTTCCACTCCGCACGGCAACCTAAATAAACAAACACAAAATAGACGGCCTTTGTCAGGGTTGAATGCAATTAAAGTACAATTTCCCCTCATCGGGTCCAGGATGTGGCTTTGGTTCGCCGCATCCGTAGAGGTTTCATTCGAGACCTTCAGGAATCCTGATGATCTGGAATGACATTCGAGTAAAGTCTTGGTTGTATCTCGCGACGGTTTCAGATTGAAGCTGAAAACTTTGTCAGGACTACCTTTGAGTTATTCCATTTTATCAAAAGGTAACATGTCTGGAAAGCCGCTCGGGATCCGTCTCACCAAAATATCTGCAATCCATTAGCGGCCTGTAACAGCGATCGAACGTAAACACCAGTCCTATCTCCCCCGAGCGATGCCGTTTATCTCCCCGGCTCTGTCTCATCTCCTGGAGCTAAAAAAAAAAAGCGGGAAGCAAATCATGATTGCGAGACTGGTTTGAAGGAGATAAGATAAAAATCATAAAACACCCACTAAACAGATGCCAACAGGAGGGATGCCTGTTGGATTGGACCAACCAAAATATCGGAAAAAAAGAATTATAATTAGGGATCGAGGTTGTAAATTTTCAATATGCCTTAGGACAACCTTATCTAAGATGACCTTATCTGAGCCGCTAACGACATTCTCAAGATGCGCTTCTTCCAATTTCTAGCCTGTTGCAATTTCTCTTAAAAAAAAAAAAAAAAGGAGGAGAAGGAAGATGGTGCTCCAGGGAGAAGAAGCAGTTGACACGCTTTGGAGTTCATGAGAACGGAAAAGCCAGTCAAGGGAGAGAGGATGGGTAAAGATCAGACCGCTAACTAGCCAAAATGTTTTTGTGAGTTAGAGCTAATTCATCTTCATGATGATGGTTTGAAACCTCCACAGGAGTAAGAAGAATGAACAGAGAGCAAGTTATACTTTGCGTCATTTTTATCTAATTGAAACTTTCTAGATTTTTAGGTCAGATAACGTTAGCTAAAAACAGTCCGCTCGCGCATCTGCGCTCATTTCCTGCTCGACGAAGGATCGAGAGAGATGACTGGTCACTCGGGCCCCAGGAAGGAAGCGAGCTCTATCGGGCGGATATTGAGAGAGGGATGCTACGCCGGAGCGACTTGGGATCGCCTCCCCCGCTCTGGGGTTACCTTGGTGACAAGCCATGCTAATCCACTGACTCGCTAGCAGATTGCTATCGCGCTCGATTCAATTAGCCGGGTCTGGTTGAGAGGAGATAAATGGCCTTTGGTATGACTCTGATATCCTAATGAGAGGGGATATGTTTGATTTTGTTTCGAAGTCGCGATACAAGATAAGCGATAGCTTATCGGTGACATTGGAGGGAAGAAGATTAGCCTCCTAGCGTTAGCGGAAACGTAACACGATAGCGTTGCTTAATGAAGCGCAACAAATGTGCTTACGGCTTTGTTAAATATTCAAATGAAGGAGGAGAAAATGGGAATCAACCTCATTCTTCCTGACAGTCTGTCACACACTCGCAGCTTGTTCGCCGCTTTTTAATTCCCTTTGACAATTACACGCCGACATCCCCATTCATCTTTTATACGCTCATTGTGTTTACAGGCAGCCGTAATCTTGTTTTCCAGCCGCCGCAATTTGCGCGCCGACTCATCTCGAGGTTCCGTTATGACTCCTGCCGTCGGAAAGGAGACTGCGTGGTCCGCTTGGAGGTCCTCCAGGTGGATTTCTTCAGGAGATCTCAATCCTGGTTTTAAAAGGGTTTTGATTTTTGATACCGGTTTTTCGATATTTTGCAGTGATCTCGCTTAATGCCTTAATCGCTACTATTGATTGACTCTCAACAGGTCTTGAAATCCCGATAAGAGAAACTCTTGGCTGAAGGCTGTAAAATATTGATCAACATCTTTTTTGACTCGATCCACCTTCGTTTGCATTGAACAAGTCGATTATCGATCAAGGTTTCGTCTCAATGCGCAGGGCCTCACATTAGCCTCTAAAAGTCCTTTGCAAGAGTCAGCCCCCCCCCCCCCCCCCCCCCCCCCCCCCAGTCGCCCCGGGGGCTTTACGGACCTAATGGTCCGAGTCGTCTTTTGAAGTGCTTCGCTGTTGCACAACTTTTTCCGACATTCTGTCACATTCCTGCAGGGAGGAAGGAGGCGGGGCTTCACGTAAGGCGAGCCACCTTTTGCACTCTCCGCATCACCGCTAGTTTGTTTAACAAACCGTCAAGGTCAGAAGGTCGCGGCACTTTGGAGGGTGGAAGCTCCAGATAGTGAGTTAAGCTCGACGTATATCGCAACTCACTTCCGTGGAGTCTAATTGAACTTTCAGGTAAATTTGTGTGAGCTAGCATAGCTATACTCTGCGCTAATTAGAGAGTATCGATCGAGCCTGCTGCTGGAGATTTCAATTTAAGGTGCGTTTGTCACCTCCGGGGACTGCCCAGATAAGGAGCAGTACCGCCCGGCTTGTGTTTACTGAAGGTCAGCGAGTGTATTTACCTGAGCGGCCCTCAGGTCGTTGCGTCCGTGGGAAACCATCGCTAGTTCGACATTGCGGCATGCGGAGGCGACACGCATTCCTCACCAAGGCTCAAGCGCAGTTAGATGTTTGCGATCAAGATGATTGGAACGTGGTACCATATAACGGATCTGGCCTGTTGAGTCGCTGGAATGAGATTTTTTATAAGACAGGTCTCCAGAAATTGGTGAAAACTTGAGAGACGGCACTGGATGGCGAAAATGAATCACAGCGTTTGGGTTATTTCGTTACATTCGCGAAAGAAAGTCATCTGGAGAACTCTGGGCTTTAGAAATAATTAAGGGGTTGCCCTTAAAGTGAAAAAAAAAAAGTTGTATTTTCCCAGTCATATATTTTATCCCGACAAATCATGCCACCGCTATTTCTGTTAGCTTGTCAGATGGATGATGGATAGAATGGAAAAGTGGAGAAAAAACAAAAAAGAAGCAGATGTACAAGGAAAAAGCCGCACTAAAAGATTTTTCCTTCTGAGCTAATTGTGAAATGGAACGTTCCAAATAAATGTCAGTCTTTTCTGTAAATTAGCGTTGTTTCTTTAACTATTAGCGAGCGCTTCCATTAAGCTAACCGCTATTATCGTCAATCCTCGCGTATCGAATTATTCGAAAACTATCGCGATGTGAACTCTCTAGCGTTTCATTCGGGGAAATCCAAACCGCCTGTTGATTTACTAGGTAAGGGCGCCTTTGAGTACCTCGTCGAACCCCACCCACCATATTGAAAAGCACTTACGATCACGCCGCGGCCTCCGAGGAGACGCATATGTTTATACGTTGACTCTGCAGCTGCTGTGCGGGGGAGCTCGGGGGGGTTGGGTCGCCATTCTGAATCCATCCGTGAATATATGACTCGCTATCTCTTCCAAGAGGTTTGTCTAGCTGCGTTATATTGGGATGGTAAATCCAAAACACAACCCGGCTCAGGTGTTAAGTTCTGATGTAAACGTGATGTCATTGAGACAAAGCGCCTGAAACTCTCATCAATGGCCAGACAGAATTTTTCGTTGGGTTCTTTTCTAAGCTGGGGGGGGATTCCTTTCCGGTAAATTCAAAAAATCAAACAAGCCTGGCTCGTCTTTCGCAAGCCACTTGGCAATGTGCTTCTGGTGCGCCGCTAATCGAATCACGCTCTTCGTGCATGTCCGATGGATCCTGATCTGCAGTTTGTCAACTTGGGCCACATGATGAGTAATACATTTTCAGAATTTTTCTTTTCTGCAATATCCTAATAGAATCTTTTTGGATGTTCCGTGATCTGTTTTTGTTGCGCTACTCCGTTGATTGACATCTTCGGCGGACATTTGTGAGGCCTCACACTAATTTACACTAACAATCTACAAAAAAAATCATTCATAAGTGGTGGAAATATTTCCATCAATCTTGAAATGTGTAAATGTGGCAATCCAACCTTGTCTTCTTAGCCCCGCCCACTTTTTCGATTGGCATCAAGGACTTCTGTCATATTGACACAGATGGATTTACATTGAGGTCAGTCTCACATACACAGATGTCCCTTTTGCGGGATCCTAATAGCGGCTTTTGGAGCATTATTATTGGCCGAGAGCACGACGGCCGTGGTCAACATATTCCGAGCCCACTTCCAACGTTCCCATTTGAAGGCCTAATTTAGCAGAATTAGTTCGGAGTCATCGGAAGGGACTCCCACGTGAGGGGACGTGTGACTCCCAAGCTTTTTTCACTTTGGTCCGCCTGTGGTTGTGAACCTGCTGTCATTCTCGTTCCATTAGGAAGGGGTCATTAATAACGTAACCCGATATGACTTATTGCTCACCGTGCGCTCTGGAGTGGAGAAAGCTACACTTGTGTAATTAGGCACGCTAATGGAGCCTTTGAACGGACTCGGAAGAGAAAGGATGCTGTTAACACTTGACGTAAAGAAGATGTATTAGGCATTTTTCACCGTTCAAAATGGCTGACAGGTGAATCAAGGTCAACAGGTCAAAAATAGGATAAAATATATCCTTTTCTTTTAGTCCCAGCAATGTTTTAAAAAGATTGCTTGAGAGACATGTTAGCGCTATTATATTATATATCAATTAATTAATTGCGGGGCTAACACAACGAAAAAAATGCAAGGTGAATATTCCAAAATTATATTTTGACTGTGGGGCCTGATTTACTTGCTGCTCTCTGGTTACCTCTTGCCTCATTTTCTGCCCTTGAGAACACACACACACTCCTTTTTCCGTTGGATTTGTTTTCGTAGCTGCTGCACTGGAAGCGAAGGGTCTCACGTGGAGCCGGACCTCCCCCTGCCCCCTCCCATCCCCTTTTGTGACTCCTTGTGTCACCAGTTATACTCGCAGGGGTGTCAAACTCATTTTGGTCGTGGGCCTCATCATAGTCATAGTTTCCCTCAAAGACTAGTAAAAATGTTTCAAATATTTTAAAAAGATGAATGGTAATAAAAAATTGCGAGCAATTACTCTAGTTTTAAAATTATATTTATATTTTATTATATTATATTATTTATTATATTATTTATTTTATTTATTTAAATTATTTTTTTAAGGTAATGACACAGTTGTTTCCCTCAAAGACTAGTAAAAACTGTTCAAATATTTTAAAAAGACGAATGGTAAAAAAAAATTGCTAGCAATTACTCTATTTTTAAAATTATATTAATATTATATTATTTATTATATTATTATTTATTTATTTTATTTATTAAAATTATTTTTTTAAGGCAATTTGTAATTTTAGTAATGACAAAGTCGTTTCCCTCAAAGACAAGTAAAAATTGTTCAAATATTTTAAAAAGACAAATGGTAATAAAAAAAATGCTAGCAATTACTCTATTTTTAAAATTATATTTACACTTTATTATATTATTTATTATATTATTATTTATTTTATTTATTTAAATTTTTAAGGCAATTTGTAATTTTAGTAGTGACACAAAGTCGATGCAAAATTTATCTTCGAGGGCCACATAAAATTATGTGGTGGGCCGTATCTGGGTCCCCGTACCTCAGGTTTGCCACCTATGATCGATAGCGACCTGGAAGTGACAGTGTTTGTGTGCTTCCTGTTTCCATCCTCCATACATCTGTCAAAGCGAGCCCATTTGCCACTCCGAGGAAGCCCCCTCGAGGAAATCCTGACTAAAATCCGGAGACGTTGAACTTGCGCTATTGACATCTGGATATGATGGCCACCATTCCAAAAGTCCATCATAACAATCTTTAATTGTAATTCATTGGAGTAGCACGTGTGGAGGTAAAGATCCATCAAAAGCAACACTGACACGCGCGGCAAATATGTGTGACTCACAGTCTGCTGGCGAGTGAAAGTGGGGGAAGACATCCAAGCTGGGCTGCGAGGGAAAACCACATTCCCTGGACTCTCTGTGACTCAGCAGTCGTCACACGTGACTCAGCGGCGAGTCAGATGTTTAGCACATCCACACGGAGACACTTTACAGTAAAGATCTGGCTGACTTATTTAACCTGTTGCTGGGAGTCATTAATGGTTGCATAAGATGGACTCTTACTGGAAGCCGGGTGGCATCAGGAGCTTAGAAAGCAGGTATTGTTTTTCCACTTGGAGTCCGTGTGAGCTTCATCAAGTCAGTATGTGCCGTCGGACCCGATTTGCGAAGGGAAAATTCTCGGCATGGCGTAAATGCATTTCTGACTTTCTGAATCAAATCGTGTTTGCACTACAGAAGGACGCTCTGCTGACGCCCTGGAATTGGTCGACAGGACTATTAGTCCTCTCACCACCGGAGGTCACGGCCCCAATTTCCCCTGATTTGCTCGCACTCAGCAATACACACACCGCTCGCCTAATAAATTCAAAGCTGTGCCGACTGTGTGTAGCCGGGCGGTTTCCGAAGATGATGGAATCAATGCAACCTGTCATGTGACGTACCGTGACAATATGGTCAAATATTTTTTTGAGTTTGAATCCACGTGATCTCATAATGGATTCTGTGTGATTCAATAGTGGGTTCAATGGTCCTTAAATGAACCATTGGCTTGTAAATATTAGAAGTGTTTTCATTTGAATGGCAGCTGGTTTCATAGCAGGATCGGTGCAGTACAGCCCCCTGCTGGTGACTCTGGGTAATGCACGGAAAAGTGCTGCAGCAATGCTTGGTGCAAGATGTGCTTTCATATTGTGAAGTTGAGTCTGATTCAGGTGTGTGTGACGAATCCAGTCGTGACTCACGTATTTATTTTTTTTGTCAACGACACGCTAGCCCGCGCACATCTGTTGGCTGTGAATTTGCTTCGGAGTTTTCTCACCACGACAGGCTACTAATGACATGGTAGCTGCTTGATTTATTCGTGTGTTTGTTAGTGGGAGGAGGCGAGTCTGAAGAAAGAGTGATTACAAAGAGTTGCGAGACATCCGAGAATAGACAAAGGCCCCGAGACACTCACGAGCATCTTGAGGCTAAAAAGCTAGACGCAAGACGCACGCTATTCTCCCTCCCTGACATCTGAACAACAGCTCCTGTAAATTGTGCAAGTGAGGCTTAATTATCATTCCAAAATGACCTACAATCATTTAAAAAAAAAAAAGTTTCACCCCTCCTAAACCCTTTCAGTTTTTAAAACGAAGAGGCCAAGCGTGCGTGCTATAAGCGATTTAACTCTATGAAAAATGGACGTTCAAAACAAAAGAGAAATAAATATTGTATATTTAATCAGTAAATATATCCGACCAAGCTAACAAAATCCATTAGCTCAATGCTAACATATAATGTGAAACACCATATTAGCATTGATGTTACAGTACTTCAAAACCTTCAAAAAGTCTGCAACAAAAATGCTGACGTGCAAAGATCACATCACAAAGTCACAAAAGCCTTCTTGGCGACCAACAAAATAAATTTGGACCGATTGATCATTTCTGAACTTTACATCACCGTCACTCCGTGACAAACAACTTTTGGTCTTTTGAGCAAAGCGTCTCTGTGAACTAACAACCAACCATCCATCATTATCGGAAGCTTCTAAAGACTAACCTCATAATTCCACGTCTGCTTTCTATTAATCGTGCCCTGAAATTCAAAAGTGGGCTTTCTCTGCGAGTGACATGTCAGATAACGGCCTCTGTGATTATTTATTCAAACCGGGATTTTAAGAGTAGTCCGAGTTGGTTGGAACAAACCGACCAATCAGATGACAGAAAATTGATGACATCATCGAAGGCCAACCCAATCTGACTGGTTAACTAATACAGTTGAAATTACAGTGATTCTGAAGGCACTGGACAAATCTGATTACCATGGCAACACATGCTAGACTGAAATCTGATTTTACCCAAAAATAACATCCACATAGATGCTTTTTCTTGTGCGTTCAAAAAAACATCTCGCAGGCCTGCGTATAATTATGTCATTTTCGACTCAGCACTTCTGCGAAAGCGACAAAGTGGCTTGGCGGAGGACAAAACGATGACTGAACGTCTTGGCGGTTTAAATCTATTCTCTGATCTTTGCGGTGATGTCACATTACGGGATTGGCTTGAAAGCGGAGTAAGATCGGTAACGCAAGATATTTTTAATCTAGTCACATTTTCAAGCTAGCTGGTGTTTGTGACATGTCAGCAAATTGAATCAACTCACTCGGGGGGATGGTGAGTTTTGCCATTTCGCCCGTTCATAAACAATATTTATTTTGTCTGCTGATGCGTTTAATTTGCGTTTTTATCGCTGTGTGCGTAGCTGACTTATCGGCTTTGTAAATACAGCTGGACAGTCCCCGACTGAATTGCAGTGATTGACAGTCGGCACGGCAACAACCCTGATTTAAGTTTGCTTTAAGCGTCACCGTTATTTCCTCACGGCGAGTCCGCCAGGGGAAACTTTGAAACTCGCCGCTTGGGCGAACACTGGAAGGCCGCCTGTAGGAAGGGCCCCTCACCTGATTCCTCTCTCGGGACACGGTAATGACAGTTTTGGAGAAAATCGAGATGCATCAGACCCGCCGCTCAAAGTCCATGCGGTCAAAATGGCTTCCAGGTGTGCGGCGCGTCGGCAGACAAAAGCCATATGCGATTTTGTCCGGAATCTGTTTCCAGTGGCTTGCTGGATCCTTACTGAAAGCTATCATGACACTAGCCGCGGTCGTCATGGAAATAAAAGCCGTAACCACCATTGGCCTCTGGGCTAATTTCAGCGGTACAAGAAATAGGGAGTGTAAAGTGGCAACTGGGCTGTCACTAAAAAGTACCGTGTTTTCCGCACTATAAGGTGCACCTAAAAACCTCCAATTTTCTCAGTGCGCCTTATAATCCGGTGCGCCTTATATATGGACCAATATTGAGCCACTACGGCAGACGTGTCCAAATATATGGACTTATATATGGACAAACTTTTAAAATGGGCCATTCATTGAAGGTGCGTCTTATAATCCGGTGCGCCTTATAGTGCGGGAAATACGGTAATTTTTCTGCTCGGGCCATAACCAAGTCTAATATAAAAAAACTAATGAACTACGTTGAAATGAGGGACTTGTCTAATAGAAAAAATGCTTTACTGCCATCTTGTGGGGTGTCTAGGCAATTACAAACCCAGTCTAGCTTTCCCATCCCGTCACATGCATTTCCCGTCCCTGCATTCTGCTCATCACTTATTCTGTGAATGGAGCTTTATGTCGCATTTAATCACCTTGAAGACTCACACGAGAGCGCAACCCGTGCCAAGTTTTCGAGCCATCGTAACCATGGGAGGACTTGTTCAGGACAGCCTTACACCGCTGCGAGCGATTATACATACGTGCTCGATCCCCCCCTCGACTGCCGTTAAATTAAATTTATTCGACGGGCTTGGACCGGCGCCATGATTAAAGAGCCCAATCATTGGCTGATGCTGCATTGATGCATACGTGAATGGGATGCGGTCCTCTCCTCCAGTCTGGCTCTTCCCCCTAGAGGTTGCAGGGTGACACTGCGGCTTGTGTCAATAATATCCGCGCCGATGTAATCACCGCATTGTGATCGGGATCGCCGAGGGCGGGTTAGCTCCTCGGAGAGAAGAGGATGTCTCACGACTCAACAACGAAGGTAAATATGAGGCAGGAGGAGGAGGAGGACTTTTTTTTTGGTGCGTGTTTCATGCTCGCTCGCGTGATGTCAGCATCTCAGGAGACGGTTTGGAAATAAAAGAAGAGCCAAGCGGGTTGAACTCTTCCTCACTGTCACTGAGGAGTCGTAAATGTAGTGCAGGCTGATGCTTTGGGGGGGGGGGGGGGGTCGCGAACCTCCCCACTTAACTTGAACGCATCACTTCGCCACTTCAATTGAAGCAATAAATTTAACGTTGCCGTGCAGCACGCCGGGGTGAGAAAAGGGTATTTTCGGAACGATGGAGGGATGGATGAACTTCTTTTCTTGGACACTCTTGTGTATTGCCCAAAGCCCAACGGACAGGCAGCTGTTGGCGTCAGTCCGTTGTCGGGCCGACAAAGTGTCTCTTATCGCTCGCTTTATGGACCCCAGTGAAAGATTAAGAGACTGCTAAGAGGTCTGGCTTGATGCTCCTTTTAGATCTTCGATTTAAATCAATGACACCCCCCTCGCTTGTGTGTTTCCTCAGCATGACGGTTAAAGTCAATAAATGGAATCGATTATTATTAAAAAAAAAAGGAAAGTGAACGGGGAAATTGGGTCATGTTGTAAAATATTAATAGCAAATGACTAAATGGTCACAGTTCTTTATTGGGCGGTAATTGAGATGAAAAAGAGCAACAGTTGAGTCATTGTGCTCGCCTCGTAACGACTCACTCCGGGCTCGTAAAATATGCAAAATAACAGCTTCGCCACGTCAAATATGCTTTTTAAGTCTTTGCAAAATCAGATTTTTGTGTGTTTATAGATTTACACAGACTGGGCGAATCACTACCTGGCTAAGTCGGGCTGTCCGAGGCTCATCAAGGACCTGAGCCAGGACGTCACCGATGGAGTCCTGCTGGCGCAGATCATCCAGATAATAGGTACATGATCATTTTCCAAATGAATTCATTTATTGATCTGAAAAAAAATCTTAAAAACAGCAATGCAGGTACTTTTTCCATTATTTGAGTTACAAATGGAAAAAAAAGGTGCATGACCTTTTTTTGTGCCTCTTCATTCCGTCTCCTCATGCAGACTATTTCTTCTCCATTACCTCTCACGACTGATGCTGTCCATCCTCCTAAATCTGTCGTTTTTACTTTCTTGCGCTCACACACACACATACATGCTCTCTCTTTTTCTCTCCCTCTCCACCGGATTGAAACTTTACCCTCCCCGCTTGCCCCGAAACAGACAATGAGACCACGCTCTCTGGCCTGTCAGTAATTCTCCGGCAGCAGCTGACGAATTAGGCAGCTTTGCTTCCCAGACGCCTCGTGCACACACACACACACACACACACACACACACACACATCCGACGCTCCTACACATGCTGCATGCACCTCATCCAGAGGTTTTGTGGACGGATAGTAAACTTGGTGTCCTCTCTCCTGCAGCCAATGAGAAGGTGGAGGATATCAATGGCAGCCCTCGGAGTCAAACCCAAATGGTGAGTCTATTTTATTTGTTTATATTTCGTAAGATTTATATATATATTATTCGCAACCTCATGCATTTTTTATTTGTTTATTTATTTTAAATAAGTCACCCCGGAGAAGTCCAAATTGATGGATTTAATTTAAACCCTCGGAACATCTAAGGAGAAACTTTGGGATTGGCTCCAAAAGGAGCGTGCTGGTTGCTTTTCACACGTTTTGGTGCCATTTCTCAGCTGCTTTGACTCACTCCTCCAGTCCAGCTGTGGTGGAAGTCGACTTAGGAAACGGTGCTAAAAGAACCAGGAAGGAAGAGGGAAGGTGACACTTGAGAGTCAGAGGTGGCAAAGCGGGTTTCCTGGAGATAAACTCCGAAAGCTATGAAGGACCTAGCATACTTGGAATGTGGAGTTAGGTGTCAAATTATTACGGACTGTGTCAATTGTATGTGCTAGCGTGATGCCTATGTGTGTGTGTGTGCGTGTGTGTGTGTGTGCAGCGTTACTCTTTGTCCTCCTCACTTACTAAGCCAACTGATCCCCCTCCACCTGCTCCGAGGAACAGCTTGGGAACTTGCTTCTATAGTAGGGCCTAAAAAAAAAACACGCAAGGAAACAAAGCCAAAACGTTTTTTTTGGATGTTTGACGGCTATCTTCGTCATTGGTAGTGAATGAGTTGATTTGCGGTGAGAACTGACAGTCTTGAAATCTTGAAGCCCTTTTTTTGGTCCAAGTGGGAGGTCTCCGCAGGTGTGGGGAGAGGTTGGCGGCCAACTAAGCAGCTGCGTGAGCACATCAATGTCACGGGAGAATTTTTGTTGGAATTCCCTACGAGGAGGTTATTGAGTATAATATTCGGTAGGCAAAAAGAAGCTTATTCAGCATTGGGTAGAAAATATTAAAAAATCTCGCAACACTAATCCGCCTCATTATAGACAGACATCGTTAGCGAGGCACGCTAGCGCTTCTCCCGGAATACAGATGAGTGCGCACTTTCGTTTTCTCGGGCTTCCTTTTGTTTTTCGAGCCGGCTCAGCAAAAAAACAACGCGTCACCTCGTAAATGATGAATAATAAAGTGATGCGGCAGAAGCCCGCCGACGATCGTTTTAGGAGAAATTCGATGTAACAACTCTCCGCTTTATACGCACGTCTGCCCGATTTATAGCGTGTCGCCGATCATATTAAAAGTAATCATCCTGGGCGAGCCTTGGTGAACTCAAGAGCTTTAAAGTTTTTAATAATGTGATTCAATGAGTCCAAACAAAAAAAAATGAACTCGTTGACATCAGAACGGCTACTATTTGGCCTTGGTAGCAGCAGCAGGTTTGCAGGGCTGCTTTTGTGGTCTAATTGAGTCTAGTATTTCTTTGAGACTGAAAAAAAAAAGTCCACCGGTCTCATCTGGACCCCATCTGCGCTCCGACACGAGGACAAATGGCATCGACTTCTTCTTCGCCAGCCAGATGTTTCATCACCATCGCTGCTCATTAATAACCTCGGCAACCAATTGATCATGTTCCTAATTTGATGCTGGAGTTTTAGCCGGCGTCATGGAGGCCTCGGGTTGTTTACAACAGCGTGGAAAATGGATGATGGGAACTCGGGGAGCATCCCCGATGTCGTTTTTGAGGGGCGAGGCAGATGGCCGGTTGAAACTAAAACTTCGTAAGGTGATCATCACGTAGCCAGAAAGCCCATAAGTCAATCTCGACTTCTCGAAATCTGCCAGATGTTTGAGGTAGCAAATAAACTTTCATTTAAGGGGAAAAATAAAGTCCTCTGATCCGCTGCTTAGTTTGTTTCCACGTGCTGCTTCAGCAAAGAAGCCCTGAAAGCGACACCGCACCACACTCAAAAGTAACCGTATACTCTTAAGCCTGGAGGAAAGTTGCAAAAATTGCAAACAACTTGTAATATTTCAGGAGTTAAGTTTGGTCTTGTTGTCCCAAGCCCAAAGGCGAAGAGCGATGGAACATTCCGATGTGTTGTCATCTCGTATTGTCGCCCTTTAGTCCCGTTTAATCCGCCATCCGTCTTCACCAATGGCGGCGTGCTAGCTCACAGCCAAGCCACCCTGATATTTGTTTTCCACCTCCGTGCCTTTAGTCAACTACCCCCTCACCCCCGCCTCCCATCCACATTGGTCTCACCCGCCGTCATTACTCACCGCTTCAACAAAACAGGCGCTTGTCATCCGCAAACGTGCACTGTGTATTCTGCGAGTCAAAGGTCACGAGTGCGGCCGGGTTCGCTTTTCACACTCCCACCCTAAAAATGCAGTCGAGACCGCCGGGCCGGGGGAATTTGCGCACGTCGGGCCGTCACTCAATGACCACACAACGCTCTTATTTGGACTTTTATTATTCTTATCATTATTATTTTATTTATTTTGGCGTTTTGTTTCTATTAGTGTGTCCTAAAAACTAGCAAGTACGTATATTTAAACGTACGCAAGTATGGGGGAAAAAAAATGCTAACTTTGTAGCATTTAGCGTAGTAGCTAGCACTAGGTTCTATGTTGCTTTGAAAGAAGGGACACCAAACAAATACCATCACATGGTCTCAAACTGTTTCAAACCACATCAGTCCCTAGATTAAAATAAAAAAAAAAAAAAGATGAATAGATGTTTGACTGCCTTACACATGTGGACATAAAGCTCGCCTGCGAGGCAGATGCTTATAAAGCCACACGGGCAGACTCCAAGTTTTACGGCATAGGAACAGAAGCCAATATATATAATCAAGACATTCAGTTGCCGTGGACTTTTCTTCCGATCATACATCTCGTGGCCTTTTAAAAAACTGACAGAACTTGAGCGATTTTTTTTACCCAAACTTGTTAACAACTCGCATGACATTAGCGCTTGATAGATTAGCACAGAACTAGCATACCCAGCAGGAGCCCATGTGTCGCCTTAAAATGACAAATCAATCCTTTTTTTTTTTTTTTTGCTTACGCATGATTAGAGATGACGGGTAGCACCAAATCGAATGGTTTCCACTTCATGTCACCATTTTTTTTTTCTCCACTCAGCTGGTCCGCGTGATATTTTGATTTGCGGTGTGGAAAGCCATTATCACCCCATGTTAACATCTCCCTTTTTTTATTCCGCTATCCTTCTCAGCGATTTTTTTTCTCCACACGATGCTAGTTGCACGCGTGCCTTTATTTTCCTGTTGGAATTTATACATCAGCGCCTCATCAAAATCTCCAACTTGCTGATAAAGGCTGTTAGGTGCCAGCTTTGCGGAGGAAAAACTAAATGACAACAGTTGCTTGCGAAGCTGGTGGAGGATGCCACAAAAGCCCAAAGTGCCCACCAAACCAGCAATTAGACTTCACCAGATCCCTGTGGAAAATTAACGCCCCAGATGTCATCGACACCTTCATTATTATTAAGCTTTTTCTGCGTCATTTTAATGGTTTTATTGGAAAACCTCAGGATTTTTTGGAACTATTTGCACCAATTCCAAAAAATACAGATAAGGAGTCTCTTGAAACTAACAAAAATATGGTCGCTAAATAGTTAATTCCAATGACGACATGCGAGTGAATGCGGCGTGGTAATACAAGCAAGAGCACAAAGGACACATATGTTTGCGTGTGCGAGCAACATGTGCGGAAAAAAATATGGAAGCCCACATGTGAGGGTGTTTTAAGTCGCGTGCTGTGTCGCGCAGATGGAGGAATTATTTGTGTGACTTGCGGTTGTGCCAGAAAACAGAAAAGCACTTGAGATGTTAGCACCCAAAACCACAAATATTTGCAATATTTTACGCCAGGATTTCCCTGTGAAAATATAGAAATAATAAAATAAGAAATTGTAAAAAATAAATTAAATAGAAAATAACTCCAAAAAGCTTGCTCGCTCGTGGTAGCGCATTTTTAGTTACCGTATTTTCCGCACTATAAGGCGCACTGGATTATAAGACGCACCTTCAATGAATGGACCATTTTAAAACTTTGTCCATATATAAGGCGCACCGGATTAAAAGGCGTATAGAATAAATAACTCAACCTTGCTCAAACGTTAATGCAATCACAATATAGTAACACTCGAAATCGTGAAAACAATAACTCAAATAAACACGTAAAGCTTTCTTTAATGAATTAATCCTCATCCACGAATCCATATTGGTCCATATATAAGGCGCACTGTTGGCTTTTGAGAAAATTGGAGGTTTTGAGGTGCGCCTTATAGTGCGGAAAATACGGTACATTTTTGTCAGTGTGGTTTGCGTGGGCTCCCCCTAGTGGTAAATATTTTCGCTTCCAGCTCATGAATCATCATCACCGCACGCACTTTGCGTGGCCTCGGCACACTCCAACGAAAAAAACCAAAGCTGTGAACTTTGAATTCGGAGGGGACGCTAACAGTTGAGCGGCATGCTAAAGAAGGAATGCTAGAAATCCCCCAAAGTGATCGAAAGCTACTGCCTCCTCATTCATGCCCACAAAATTATCTCTCAATGTATTATGACTTGACGCCAGCGTAGGTGGCAACACACTGCGGTCAGTATGTCACGCAGCCCGAGCCATTGGGTCACGTGTCCAACAACACAATGATGTTCTTTATGGCTAATAATGCCGATCATCTTCACCCCACCCCCACGGGACATTTCAGCTCATTGGATGTTAAGTATCGTGACTTCCTACAACTGATTGCCTTGCCCTTTTTTGTTTTGTCTCCAGATTGAAAATGTGGACGCCTGCCTCAGTTTTCTAGATGCCAGAGGAGTGAATGTACAAGGGCTCTCATCTGAAGGTAAGCGCTAATGCTAAATAAAATCAATCTTCTTTACAGATTTATAATGATATTCCTTTCTGCAGCTCTCTGTCGTTGACCTAAAATCCTTGCGAGAGTTTGACACACTGACCGGCAGTTCTAAATCTAGTTCAGCCCACCACTTGCCGTCACGTACTAAAAACAGCTATGTGACTCACTGCGGGCCTGGAATTTCAAATTCGAGAAATGCTATTGGGTTACCTAACAGCTTCTATTTTTTTCTTATTAAGCCAATCTCAGAAATGGAGGAATTTTGGTATAAGATAACAAAAAGAAAAAGAGACTTTGGTAAATGTAGAAGTCATGGCGCCAAAGCACTATTTGTCTCTCTTTTTGCAACAACCTTGCCAAATCACAAGAACGACTGAATGGAAGCACGTCAAACCACTTAAAAGAATCAAAGGCGCGTTTTCATTGAACGCTAGCCAACTAGCACTTAATGAAAACAACGTGTGTTATTATCACTGCCTCATAAGAACTTCTCCCAAATCTGCCCAAAACTTGGTAAAGTCGGAACACAACCGATTCGGTCGTTTGCAAAGTTCGCAAAGATCGGCCATTTTGTCTGGCCAAAAAGTAATGAAGCGTCACCGGCAAACAGAGTAAATTGACGCCCGTAGGTGTTAGGAAATGGAAAACGCCCCAGAGATTAATCTTCACTACCTTCCAAAAAAACATTAGATGGCTGTAAGATCTTAAAAAAAAAAAAAGTATCAGCTCTGACTGCACCGACTCTCGCTGAAGGTTTGATATGAGAGCTCCATTTCACAAATGGCTGCGTTAGTCACAGTGATAAAGTCTTCCTTTGCCGTGGCTCATCCAAATTCGATTCCAGCCCGCTGTGGGAGATACATTACTTTGATTTTTCTCAGCGATTAACTCCAGAACTGTATTTCCGAGGACTTATCTAAGACTCTTGACAACCCGAATGCAAATGTTTTACCTTTTCTAGCTTCTTATGCATTTTTGGGTTTACTCTGTCTTGCATAATGCAGTAGATCTGACATTTCCTTTCCACTGATTTTATTTTGTCTTTTGGGTTCTGCAGAGATCAGGAATGGCAACCTGAAAAGCATCCTGGGCCTCTTCTTCATCCTGTCCCGTTATAAACAACAGCAGCAGCAACAGCAGCAGTATTACCAGTCGCTGGTGGAGCTCAGCCAGCAGAGCGGCGGCAGCAGCTCGGCAACATCTGCCAGCAAGTCGCAAGAGATGCAGTCCAGGTACGCTTAAACTCATTGCACCTTGTTTCCAGCCTCCGCTTGGCTCGTTTGAAAGTGTTTACTGGAGAGATTTAACGATTCAGCGGTTCGGGGACTTTTGTAGGAAATGTTACAATGGAGAATACGGGGAATAAATACAGTGTAACGGGTTCGCCGGACACGGCGGCGGCGGAAACTCGAGAGCAGAGTGCACAGCTGCCTGACATTCCCAAGCTCCTGTTCCCGACAGGCGGAGAATTCTTCGCTTTGGTTGAAGGAAGGCCTAAACTCAAATTGTGTTTAATGTAATCATTACAGTGGTTCAATATGTTCGGCCATTTTGTTTGCACTGTTCAGTTTTGTCGAATTTGTCTTGGCGGGCCAAATATAATTACACCGTGGGCCAAAATTGGCCCGCAGGCCAGAGTTTGACACCCCTGTTTTAGGGATTTCGTACGGACTGTTAAGTTTATAAAAAAAGAAACGGCAATTACAGCTAATCACTCGATAGCTCTCGAATTAATTCCCTTTAAGAATGATGAATCCCTGCGAGCGTCAGCGGGCCGAGAACATTTAGCGTACGCTAAAGATATACGAGGCGAATGGATTTTCAATGATCAAATTATGTCCGGCTCATTTTGGGCGTTCGGTATGCCGCTCATGTACTTTAGGGTGCTTTCTATAGACAGCACCTGCTGGCCCTCATTGGGGTCTCCAGGGTGAGGACTCACACACGTCCAAACAGGGAAGTCTTCGTTCAGATGAAGCACGGCGGTCCGGAGCCACAAGAGGTTTTCTAGTTAGGAAAAAAAATCTACCCTTTGGAGCCATCATGCCCCCGGGCAGACATGTTGACCCGCAGGTCTTACGGTCATCTCGCCTCCCCACCGCTGTGTCTCGTGACAGGAAGAGCCGCTCGCCTTATGGCAAAGCCGACAGCCGGGCCAAACGCGACGCTTCTCCTCGGTACACTTCCCACTTGTGTGATCGTTTTTTAAAGCTGGAAGAATTTTACTGACCCAATGAGGATTTAATCATGTTCTGGTAAAGGATCTTGATCCACTTTTTTGGTTTGTTGGGTGGTCGGTTGTCGTGGATTATTTTAGGATTTATATTATTTATTATATTATTATATATTATTTTTATATATTGTATTATTATATTATATTATATTATATTATATTATATTATATTATATTATATTATTCATGTTTTATTATATTATATTTAATTTTTTTTGCTCTAAATCTGGCCTCTGCATTGCATTGTATGTTGAATTTTACCTTTTGCCTGATTTGTTGGTCTACAGTTGATATTAAGTCTAATTTCAAACTGTTCATAATTTCTTCCACCAGTCTTCTAGTTATAAATGAGACGATCAGGCTGCTTTGGCTTTGCTCCCACTGACTAAGCTTGAGCTCCGCCCCTTTCTCGGTGCTCCAAATCTAATGCCGGTTAATGTCGCTACTGTGTGTCATCTTCTGCATAATGTAGAGTAGCTAATGAGAAATCCTCCTTGATCACCTTTGGCGGTCAACTCTGAAGCTCATTTGCGCACAAAAACACACTCACCCGAGTCCTTACAATTGTGTCAAGGTGTAGACCGGCCATTCATTTTCTAACAAGGTCATTGAAAGCCGAAGTTAATTGTTCTAGCTGAAGTGTGCGTGAATGGACTTGTATATGATAATGAGAAAATGGCCGTTCGTTATGGAGTGAATTGAAATCTTGCACAGCAATCTCAAAGGATTCTTCACATGGTGTCTCACAGAGGACACAATATGATGATTTTGAATGGTTAAAAGCAAAACGGATCGGTTCGTCCTTGTCCTTTTGTCGGTATCGTCGGGTTCGTTTCGATGCAGGACGATGCGAGGACTGCAGTTTGTCAGTCAGGCTCTCAGTACATTTAATTCACTTAAATAAATCACAACGCAGAACAGAGTACAAGTTGTTCCGAGTTGCCAGAGCAGACGGATATCTTAATGCACTGATGCGGAGGCGATTTCCTCATTTCCTTTGGTTCTGGACATTATACAGCATTGGTGTCCAACTCTGGCCCTCGGGCCAAATGTGGCCCGTAATGTACTGTATTTTCCGGACTATAAGGCTCACCTAAAAACCTAAAATGTTCTCAAAAGCCGACGGTGCGCCTTATAGTCCGGTGCGCCTTATATATAGACCAAATTCCTAAATTGAAACTGGCCCGAAGCATTGTGTCATGAAATCAATCATAAGTGGCCCACTGAAGACTATGAATCATGAATCAAAAAGACTACGGATCATTATTATTGATTATAAAGTAATTTGTTGCGTCTGAAGTTGAAATAAAAAAGATAAAATGGAGAATGATTTGATTTAGATAAAAAATCTGACATGATGCAATAATAGTGCACCTTATAGTCCGGTGCGCCTTATATAAGGACAAACTTTTAAAATGGGCCATTCATTGAAGGTGCGCCTTATAGTCTGGAAAATACGGTAATTATATTTGGCCCGCGAAAACAAATTGTGCGTCGACTTTGTCAATACTAAAATGGAAAATTGTCTTCACTTTTAAAAAATTGTTTGTAGCTATTTTTATCATTCATCTTTTAAAATTTTTAACAGTTCTTGCTAGTCTCTGGTTTTAAAACTAGTTTGTTGCGTAGCCTACGTATACTTTATATAAAAGAGACATTTATTTGAGTTGAGTCATAATGGCCCTCCGAAGGGAACTACGACTACGACCCGTGCCAAAAATTAATTTAACACCCGTTGTATAGTATCGGACATTTTCACTCTTGGATTTATTCAGTCGCTACTTTAGCGGTAGCTCTGAGCAACCATTTAGTTTTATCGCGTCGCCACAAAAGTACCCTCAACTGTTGAATGTGTACAAAAGCAGAAAATTGCCCTTAAACTGATTCTCAAAGAACAAAAAAAAAAAAAAAAAGCACTTTAGTGGTTTGGGAGTCATCTAGTAAACAGGACATTACGCACGTTGCGTTTATTCACAGGAGTAAACAAGAGCCTCACCACCTGGCTGTCACATTGAACGTAGGATGATGAAAGTTTCTGTTCATAAAGCGCCCTGTGTTAACTTTACTATTTCCTGTCAAACGCAAATGGCGGCCAGCGCCGGTTCCCATCCATGCCAATGACTCAGAGCGAGCGTCAAGGTCGTAAACTGACGTGAGCGCAACCGCGGCTATTTCCGCCGCCTCTGCTTTTTTTTGTGATTTGAGGTTTTTTTTTTTCTTGTTCAAATAGATGCCGCCACAAAATTGATTGTAAACATTCTTGAGATGGTGGTGGTCAAGAAATTGCTCGCACGCACGAGGTTTAAACATGACACAGATCAATGACACATGCGCCTTGACATGCTTCACCATTAGCTTCCTCTTCCTCCACCCTCGTTATCTGTTTTCGTTTTTTCTTCTGTCAGAACTCATTCCTCGTTCAACTCAGTTCACGCTTTTTTCTTCTTCAGTCTCACAGCACGATATGCAAGTCCTCCGGGCCATACTGGAATAGGGTCGCCACAGAAGAAAAATACAAGGTGAGTACGGCAACGATTTAAAGCTCGTGGAATTCGTTCTTTGCTTTTACGCTAACGATTTTGGGATATGAACTTTTTCGACAAATGTGGCAAATTTCAGAATCCCCCTGTCATTTTTTTTGTTTGTTTCGCTTAAGTCAATCGTCACGACCCTTTAGTTCAAATTAGCTCCGCTCTGAGATCATACCGCCACCTGTTGCTTTGGCATGCACATTACATTCCGTAAATAGATTGTCTTATTTTACGCATGCCTATGCTAGTAACCCCCCTCTGCAATTTATCATACCATCCACGGTCATGAACTAAAATACACACCAGGATCAATCGAAAGCTGAGCCTAATTTACTAGCTAATGCTAATATGTAGCTAGCTAGCTAAGTAATAGGTATACAACAACCATTTTTGTGAACAATGGAGATTCATTAGGGTTTAAAGAAGACGCCTGGTGGCCTTCGTAAATGTGAATCTTAGTGGCAAATATGACAACAATGCAGCACGGGGAAAAAAAAAACGCTGTTGAATCTCCTTTGTACGATTGCCTCATAAAAATGTGGAAGGTGAGACTGACTAACCAGGTACTCTGTAGATTCTCATGTCGATGATGCATTCATCAAACGTAAATTTGGGATGATGAAAGAAGCTGATGATAAAAGGGAACTGCCTTGCATTTCCATCTAAATTGCTTCAATCTCGCTCATTTTCCCTCGTTCATCTCTCATTTCAACTCACCTAGGTTTGTCTTCATCTACCTTTATTTTTGTTTTGCCCCCCCTCGTGTTATTGTAGCTCTGTATTTACTTTTTTATTGTTGATTCAGAGCTCCCTGTTATTACCCGTGAATTGTTAGCTTTGGGGTTATTTGGTTTTCCCTCGGTGAGGACTTGCCCGTCTGGATCGGATTTGTTTGGATTGTTACTGCTGGGAGCAATCTCTTCGGAGTTGATTCTTAAATCTGAAGACAAATTAGATTTTATTTTTTAAAATTTCATTTTATTTATTTATTTGTTTGTTTGTTTGTTTTTTGTTTGCTTCATTTATTTATTTATTTATTTATTTATTTATTTATTTATTTATTCGTTCGTTCGTTCGTTCATGTATTTATTTATTTATTTATTTGTTGGTTAGTTCGTTCGTTCATTCATTCATTCATTCATTCATTCATTCATTCATTCATTCATTCATTTATTTATTTATTTACCCTTCAGGTTACCGGGACCTTCCAGGGTACCCGCTGCAGGCAGCGGGGCCTCCAGGAGTCCGGGTTCTTCCAATCTGAACCGGCGCAGCCAGAGCTTCAACAGCATCGACAAGAGCAAACCGCTCCAGTACGCCAGCGGCAACGACAGAGGTGAGGAAGTGATGTTGAGTGGAAATGAAAAGAGTCCGTCCCATGGCGGACCACTGGATGGCACCACTGACTCAGATAAGCTCACGGAGAAGCCCCCTTTGCCCCTCCCTTTTAGTCCTCTCTGCTGAATCATCCCCAGATCATTAGTCTGCCTTACACAAAAGGAAATTCCACTAAGTGTCAGACTTGACACATTTTCACAGACAAAATCGAAAAAGCTCCACGATGAAGAAAAACCCGGATCGTCACAATTGCTGAAAAGTCATTTTTCTTCTCAATACTGTGAGTCGAATTGAAAACAACGTATTGATGAAGTCTGGAATCGTGTGAAATATATCACATAACACCCAATGCACAAAACAGACGTGCTAGCGTGCCGGCACGGTCATCACCTCTGCACAGCTGGCCGGCAAAAACAGCGTGACACGGGCGTGAATGTCAAATTGTCGCTTTGATAAAGTTACAGGAATTTAGTTTGACGTACACTGGTGCGTTTTTTGCGAGGGTTAGGCCCGGATGAGAAGCCATGCCGCCATCTGTTCCACGCGGGGGTGCGCCTCAACTGTTCGGCCAAGAATAGGGACGGCGGTCTTTAAATGAAAGTCATGCTTTGAGTTTGAAGAACACAACGAGGGATGCGCTATTTGCATCTCCCCCTCGTGCAAATGGCTGATTAACTCGGCCATGTGTTTCTGTGAAGCGGATTAATGGTGAGCCGACTTTCTCCAACTATGTATTTTCTGATTCTAATTGCACAAGACATTGTCAGATAAAAAGATACATAGGGTAAGTGTTGACAATGAAAATAAAAACCCATGCTTTCATCTCCGGGTCCAACTCCGATGATTTGACATTTCATTCCTTGGCTGAGCTCTAAAACAAAAACCATGAAAAGAAAGCAAAAAGTCTGTTGCTATGGTAACAGCAAAGTCACTGCACGGCGGTGAAAAGTGGCGCCGCTGTGAACGAGCCCCGGGGGGGGGGGGGCAGAAGGGGGAGGAGAGGGCTCTCTAAAGATGGGCTTAATTGAGCCAATACTTGAACAACATTACTTACAAACTCGAGCTTGGGCATCTACACAACACCTCGAGTGTCACACAAAAAAATAGTGTCGAATATGAGTGGCGCAACATCTGGTTATATCACACTCACATCTTCTTTATCCTCTGTAAAGAACAACAAATCTTACTAAGGAATTTTGACCAGCTCCAGATATTATACTGCCCCCTGGTGGCTTATGCTTCAATAATGACTTTAAGGTCTCGCAGTGATACAAATGACAAATTTAATTAAATTCCAACTGAGCATAACCTTCTAATCGTAGATAAAAATCGCAATCTTTGCATCAGAGGCACCTTCATGTGCCAAAGCTTCAAGTAATTGTAAAAATCTTTTTTTTTTTTGCGCGCGAGATTCTATCAATGATTGTCAGGATCTGAATGAGTTGTATGATTGTTCTTTTTTTTTTTTTATAGACTAACACAAGCAGCTCTCTCAGGCAGGTTTCTATATGTAGCAAGGGATACAACACTTGATCCTTTAAGGCATGTAAAAGAGTCTTCAAAATATTCCGCTAGCAAGAACCTGAGACTTTTTCCCCCATAATGATCATTTCTAAAGTTACGTGGATATGTGCGAAACCCCCACAGGAGAAGTTCTTCATGTAACACTGACTTGTGAAAATATGCAATGACTGTAAGAAAGTTTGCAAGGAATCTTGAGTCGTTCAAAGTTTTGAACAACTTTGTCTCTTCTTCCAGAGGCGATGAGGAGCATCCCGGTAGCCGGCGGGATAGGTGGGACGGTTCCTACCAGCATAAGTGGGCAGCAGCTGGCCTCTGCCATTCCCTCGTCTGCCGCCAGCAAGTCCTGGCGGAGCAAGTCCATGAACCTCAAGCACAGCGCCACTTCCTCCATGTTGGCCAACCCTACGAACTCACCGTCCCTAAACCCGCAGAGCCAGGAAGGCATGGACGGCCCCAAAGTCGGCGCCGCGCCACACAGGTCCATGCTGGAGAAGTTCCGAATGATCAACCCTCGATCGGCGTCCCGGGTCTCGCCGTCCATGGCTGAGATGGCTCTTCAGGAAGAGGACGATATGTCCGAGTACGGTGAGGACGCACTTACGCCCACGGGCTCGGTATGCAGCAGTAGCGGTAGCAGTGTTACGGCCAAACAGATCTCCTCCAAGTCCTCCTTGAGTGCCACAAGCAAGACCTCGTCGTCCTCCTCGTATCCCAAGGCTTCTGCAAACTCCAGTCGGTCCAAAGACAAGGAGGACAAAAGCAAGTCTGCCAGCAAGCAAGCCTGCGTTCCATCCAAAGAGGAGCGAGACTTTGCGGACTCGGCGAAGAAGACGTCTAAAATCGCCAGCCTCGTGCCCAAGGGAGCAAAACAAGCCAAGAAAGATGGCGGCTGCTCCTCTTCGGTTTCCAGCGGAATCCCCAAACCAGGACTTAAAGCCCCTTCCACAATTGTAACAAAGGGTCAATCTCAAAACCAGATGGGCCTAAACAGCAGCGCGAACCTTCGGGGAGGAGAACCAGACAGAAGCAAACTCGTCAAAGGCGGACAAGGCGGCGGCAGTTTCTACACGCAGAGATCCGTCGGAGCTCCTGAGGGCAAACGAACCAGCATGACCTCCTCCACCAGCACCTCAGCCTTGTCCGCATCCAGCGGGGTCCTGGCAGGGGCGGCCCTCGGGGGGAACGGAGTGGTTCAGCTCCCTCAGCAGCAACAGCACAACCACCCCAACACTGCAACCGTGGCTCCCTTCATGTACAGGTAAGACCGAGAAGATACCAGAGGAGCCTACGAACATCTTATTTTCTGCTTAAACCCTCTCAGACATGCAGCAAGTGTGTAAATCTGCCCACCCGGGCCGATTTTTTTTTTTTTCTGCCATGACAGGAGGGTGGGGAAAGAAACTGGGGGAGCTGCCAAAGTCTGCAATGTCTTTTGTTCTGAGAGAGAAAGAGATTTCGCAATCCCATTAAACACGGTTTAATCCCTCACCCCTTCTTCCCACTTCTGTCTACCTCCTCCATCGTCAGCGCTGCCAAAAAACGCCCGAACCTCCTTCCAGCATAACTTAAACCCAAATCTATTGGGAAGTTCTTTTTTTTTTTTTTACCACCTAGCTATTTGTTTCACTTCCTCACACAAAGTCCCACCACTAAATGTATTTTTACATTTTTCGGCCACTCTACCCACCTTTGCTGAAATGACTTGGCATTCAATTACGCAATAGGTTATGCAATGACTTGTGGCGAGGTATCCATGTGACTTGACATTCATCTATGAGAACATTTACCTTGAAAGTATTCCCATCTTCCGCTTTTGCTCCGACTTCTCCTCTTGCATAATATCGCTCGCGCAGATTATCTACCTTGTCGGCGCTCTGCGAGGGGAAATAAATATAAATATGTATTTTTCTTTGTCAGGGGCTTTGAAGAATTTCTGCGTAGATAAATTTACTGCATGAAGGTAAATAATGCTTGTCAAATTGTTTCGTTGGGTGCCTGGATTGCATTTTTTTAGAAGAATAAAAAAAAAAAAAATAGGGGTTTTAAATTTGAAGGGAGAAGTTGAGCCAGAATTGAACTTGAAGGGATCATCGGTTTCAGAAATGGAGCGATGGTGCTTTTTTTGGACTAATCCTCACCTGTGCTGACGTGTGTGAACTTAATACGGTTGTCATCTCGCCACATCACGGCGTTGGCCACTTGTGGAAGGCATTAAGTGGAAAAAACTCCATTTTCAGTCCAAATTGGGCAATTTGGTCCTTTTTTTTTTGCCTCTCGCCTACTTTGCAATCCTTCCCAGTTTCAGGCGCCCACACAAGAGACAGCAAGAAAAAAAAAAAAGCTTTTGGATTTCTGTTCACTAATTACATCATTTAAATTGGAAAAAAAAAAACTTTCTTTTTTTTCATCCAGCAAATTCTCATGAATATGAACGACATCGGTGTTGTCATAGCGGCGCGGCTTATCAGCGATGGCTGATATCTCGAAAATGCACCGAGCTAGGCGAAACCTGATTTCACACGTGAAAAACGCTGCTCCGTTTGAGGTGACGGGTTTTATCTGCACCTCCGCAGGTGCTGCTTTTCCTCACTTTGCGCTCGCGTGCGTCCATTTTGTCACATCTGTTTGCGTGTGCAGGCGCGCTGGACCTCGTCCTTGTCACTGACGTTGAACTCTGCCTGTATACAAACACTTTTTTTTTTTCTCACCGCTTGATATATTTTGTACTCCTGCAGGACCTTCTCAGAGAATGATTGTACCATGGTGGCCCCGGCCGACCCCTGCCTCAGTCCAACCAAGGGGGAGTTGGTCTATAGCAAGACAGCCAAACAGTGCCTGGAGGAGATATCAGGTTTGGACCTCAACACACACACACACACAAAGAGGGACGCCGATGTGGCTCCTAAAATTATCCATGATGGTTGTCTTTTACTGTCTATTTGGGGACGCCAACCCCCGACACCTCCCTCGCCCTCCCTCCTCCGCTCGTGTTGTGTCGCGAAGGGAAAAGGTCAGCGCTGACAGTCGGACACAGGGAGCATCTGTGGCTCTTTGTTTACGCCCCCGCGGCTTCCGTCATCTGTGACAATCTCCCAGGCGGGCGTCGCGCAAAGCCGTTGTATGACACATACCGGAAAAATCTTCATTTGCAGTCTCGTGAGAATATGAAGAAATTGCTTTTTTTTTTTTTTTATATCGATGTTAATGTATTTAATATAATCATCCATATGGTCTAAAAAGATGTCAAATAAGATTGAAATTTAGATTTTTACTTTATTATTATTATTATATGTTTTTATTTATTATTATTATTATTTATATATTTTTTTATTTTATTTGTATTTTAGATTTTTATTTTATTATACATTTATATTTATCAGTATTCTTTTTATTATATATATATATATATATATATATAATTTATTTATTTATTTATTTATTTTTTTTTTTAAATTTTAGATATAGGGTTAGGTTTAGGGTTAGGGTTAAATTTGGTCTAATAAACGTCTAAAACTACAAACTGTGCAAAGAGAGCACCGAGTTAAGCCGGACTCGGTTTCCCCCAGTTCTTTTCGCTCAGGCCGCGGTTTTTCCCTGCCTTTTCATTTCGAGGGTAAAATTAGACTTCAGTGCCGGCCGGCTGTTAACTTTTTGTTTGGAACCTTTTCAGAAACACTTATTTGTTGTTGTGTCCCGTCGTCTGTTTCATTTCGTATCTCGATTTCATGGATCCTGCTGGACTTTCAGCTTCGTTTTATGTTTTTACAAAATTAGCTTGTCCAACATGTGCACAGCAGCTGGAGGGGCTAATAACGCTCGCACTGATTGATGAGTAATATGTCGCTTCTGCGGTCTCATTGTTGATCCGCGATAAGCCGACGGGGCTCGCCGTTAAGCGCCTCCAGAGAGCATTTAATTAAGTTTGGAGGAACAGCGAGCTTACAGGTGCAGTATCTAAACAATTCGAGATGGAAGGGTGGAAGGATAGTTTGAGGGACGAAAGATAAAGAGCTGGTGGGAGAAAGGGGAGAGGATGAAGAGGATGCTGAAGAGTGAGCTGAGAGAGCGAGCGAGAGAGAGAGAGAGCGAGCGAGTTCTCTGCCGGCTGTGGCTTCACCAGCCGCTCACTCTCCACCGTCGCGGCGTCAGTGCGGGAGGTAGAAGATGCGGAGCGGACAAGTGCTAATTAAGGGCAGAGGAGGTAGAGGAGGGGGGTAAAGATACGAGTGAATGAAAAAAGACGGGCATTTAATAAGGGAGGAAGATAAGGAGCGTGCGACGAGGAGGAGGAGGACGATGTAGCGACGTTCACACCCCTGACTGTGTTGGTCGAGGACTGGAGGCGGTAAAGGATGAAGACCAGAGAGCAAGGAGTTAAACTGTAGGATTTGAAGGAAGAGCATGGGCTGGCTCCACCAGGATGGATCTGGACTCTACCTGTCTACCTGAAGGGGGCTGCTTTTACAGCGAGACCACAGTTGGGGAGGCATGGGACCCGCCTCTTCTATCTTTTGATTCGGTGCTATTTGCAGCGAGCGTCAAACCGGGATGAACTTACTTTTACCCGTTGAGCAAGCGAAGAGGTAAGCCGGCAAAAGACATGAAGCGAGGTGCCGAGTTCTCGGTGTATCAGGGAGGGAGCCCGGCTCGACGGCCCGCCCAGCCCCTTCCGGATAACCTCAACCTGCGGATCAAGCAGCGCTCCCTCACCAACCTGACGCTGCAAAGCGATGGCGAGCGGCGGGTTTACGCCTCGGAGCCGGACAAGCCGCCGCCTCGTGTCCCGCCTCGTCAGAGCTCCTTGGTGTACCCGTCTTGGTCGCAAAGGGCAGGGGGTAGCCTTCAAGGCAGCCCCAGGAAAGAGGAGGTCACGAGGAGCTACGGCCCCCGAGCTCGATCTTTGTCCCTCTCCCTCACCAAGATGCTCTCGCAGTCGGAGCACTCCCTCATCCCCGTACCTTGGCGCTGCACCGCTGCGGGCGGAAGGCCGCAGCGAGCTTCCTACGGAGGCCACCCGCGGGTTGAACCCCCTCATAAACCCAAACAGCAGGCGGCCGAAGAAGGGAGTGGCGGGCGATCAGACGAGGCGGTAGGCGCAGGCGGCAAACCGGGAACCAAGGAGAACGAGGGCGGCTATTGGGCAGAGGAGGAGGTTTCGGGGGGAGGGCCTCGCGAGGGGGCGGCTCAGCTGGATAAGGATGTGATCCTCACCATGCTGGGCGACCTGGAGCAGGTGCTGCACACGCAGCCACGCCCACGTAAGTCGGTACAGTCCATGACAACAATTTTTTCTTTGCGGTTCGGCCGATATGAGGTCAGAGGCTCGGCCCGTGCCGCCTCACTTCGACCTCACTTAACTGTTCGCTCCCACCAGTCAAAACATGACCTCAATTATACCCGGGCAGTCCTTAGCTTCTCGGAGGTTATCGACAAGGACGCTGCGGTAAAATTGAGGGCGAGTGTCAATAGATCATCTTCGGCTCCAGCCAGTGTTTGTGTTTGGTAATTACGTCCGATTCCCTGATGTCCCCCGCATTAATTTTTCATCTCAGTCTTGGTTGTTTTCTCGGACTGCCGCCGTTTTCCGTTGCGCCTCATCGATCCGTTCGGCTCGCCACAATCCGATGTGTCAGTGCCGCCGAGGCCGCCACTCATTCATCATACTTGGCCAACTTCGTGTTCGCATCTCGAGATTGCTGTCAGATTATTTTCATACTGTGTGTTCCAGTCATTGGTTTCTGCAACGTGAGAGGAAAACACCACAAACTGCAAAGTGCCGATTCTTATTCGGGATGTGATCAATCACAAAATGCCTTCCAAGTGCCCTGGAATGCTTTTCCACCAATCTATACATAGGCCGGTGTTTCTTCTCAATGCGGCACATAAACGCCTCGATTGTTTTCCCGGCTTCCGGCGCTCAGTTCGAGGAAGTCGCTACTGAAACTTTAAATCTCTTTCTTCGCTCTGCCTCTGGATTCGGTTTGATGTCAAGATGTCGGCTGAGAAACCAAACACAGCGACTTCCCAGTTTGACATCAACGGGGCCTATTCAGAGCTAGCTTATCTATGCTAATTATTCCAGTTCCTTGATGAGGGACTATTAAGAAGATACTTTTAATATGCCTACAGCTTTAAGCTCTGAACCAAATCTGTGTGGTTTGACGCCTGAATAGGGGTTGAAAATAAAAAATATGAAAACACACAAGATTCTTTCAGTTCTGGTTGCCGGGTGAGAAGAAGCAACGTTAAGGATGTCTGACAGCGGGGCCTACTTAGACACGGATTGATGTCACGGCACGTCAAGCCACGGACCTTTTTATCATGACCATCTGAGGGGGAAAGAAATGCGTCTCGGCTTCACAGCCGTTATGACATCCGATGACCGTTTATCACTTTGCTGCTCCGTCGGGACGCGCTGTGACAAGCGATGAAAAACGCTGTGTCAGAATGTCTTTTCTCTCCGCCCGCTTATGTGTTGACTAAATCCAATATGTCCGCAGGAGAAGACCCGGAGATGAGACGAATGAGGACGGTAAAGAACATTGCTGACCTGCGGCAGAACCTGGAAGAGACCATGTCCAGTCTAAGGGGGACGCAGATCAGCCACAGGTAGAACCACTTCTGGCCATCCAGTATCACATTTTAGCATGGTTTTTCTTTCTCCATTTTGGTGTCAAACTCGAGGCCCGGGGGCCAGATTTGGCCCATCCCATCATTTCATGTGGCCCCGGTTTAGTGAATCCGATATTTTACTTGTCACTATCCTTGACTCAGTTCAATATCTTCAGTCTCCCCGTCATCCCGATCCCACGGGACGCTACGCTTCAAATTATTCATGACGCTTCCCTCGATCACTACCCGCCGTATTTCCCGCGTTTAATTAGCTTGCTCCCTTCACCTGCGAAGCATTCGCTCGCCGAAGCAAACCCGCGGCTCAGACGATAGCTATCGTCTACTCTACACACTCCTCCCTCAGTCTATTATTCTGCCCGTTTTGGCCCATTTACCACGGAAGATACCGGCGACAGCCATGACAGATGGCTTTGTGTTTGCTTTCTCGTTCTTATTTTCTCCCCCTCGGAGGCTTCCCAGCCAGCCGTGATCAATACATTGTTTTGAGCACAGATTTTAGGTGGTCTCTCATTGGCTTATGGAGGTCGCGGCGACATTTACATGGACGGAAAATGAGCGAAGCCGCTCCGAAAAAAATAAGCCCGGTTAATGGGAAAAATTTATTTTTTAATAGCAGGAATACGATAAGTGCTCCTGCCAATTGAGTCCATGACAAAAGCCCGGTTGGACCAAGCTAATCTCCCTACCCGGATAAGAAATGGCCGTCATCACGCAAAGCAATTAATCAGCGTCACGCTTGCACGGACATGGCAGTCATGCTCATCACTCTCTGTCACCATTTTGGGAGTCTCCCCTTATGTTCTCCAGGCCGCAATTCTTCTATTTACATAAATATAACCAAAAATCTGAGCTTCGATCACTTCATTTCCATTCCCGACACCTTAATTGAAACGCTCGTTAGTATAAGTCGACACGAACGGCAAATTTTATTGTGTGATATGGCGTCAATTTTTTTGGGGGGGTAGCTGTAGCAGGGCATCGCGTGTGTCACCAGCTTCGTGTTTGTGTGTCGACATCAGTAGCTGTTGATGGAGATAAGATGTGAACATGGCTGCCATCGCTGCCCTTCTCGCGTAGCCACTCGCCGTCACGGCGGGGTCGCATGCTAGCCAATTATTAGTCTTCATTCACGTCTGTTCATTATTTGCTATATTTTGATTGTGAAGCTGTAATTTTTCCACGTTCCCGCCGCCCGCGAGCAAAATGGAGGATCGTTATGATATTACGTCTGGGACAATAGAAGATTAATCATGATGGAGGCTTTGTGTAATTATCGCTAGAGGATAATCCAATTTGACAGTAATTACGTCATTATTTTACGTTATGGGAGAGAACCAGAGTACCTGATGTACCTCCATTTTATTTCGTTTAATGACTAGTTATTTGGTTGAAAACATTTCTATTAAATGGAACTTCACATTTGGATTTGATTTGACAATGGCAAAGTTTTTGCTGAGATTCTCCGATTGTCTCGTGGGAGCCTTTTTTTTTTTTTTTTCCCCGTCTTCCACTTTTCAAGTTAGCACGCTGGAAGAAGCAGCACTTTGGGAAGGTCACACAAGTACATACACGAAGTGAAACAGCATGCAGTTTAAAGAGTGTGTGTGTCTGTGTGTGTGTGTGTGAGCTCTCGCGCTTGCTGACATCTTTTCACCTGTGTGTTGTGACCTTCGCACAAGAGTGCTCCTGATATGACAGCTCTGTCATTTTGAAATTTCAATCCATGCGAGGAATCGAAAATGTTTACAATTTTAGGTACTAAGTCAGAATCTGTTTTTTTGCAGCACACTTGAGACCACCTTCGACTCAACCGTGACCACAGAAGTCAGCGGGCGGAGTCTCCCGGCCCTCGCCACCCGCTCCTCCCCCATGGCCTGGCGCCTCGGCCAAACGCAAACGCCGCGTCTCCAGGCGGGCGAAGCCCCCTCCATGCCCGGCGGTTACCCCGCAGCCCGTGCAGGCGCGGCGGGCGGCGCCACCGCCGCCACGTCGGCGGGGCGCTACGGCGGCCACTCTGACCCCTCCAGGTTTGTGTACAGCGCCCCCCTGAGGCGATCGACAGGGGCGCGGGGGGCGGAGCAAAGTGACAGGGGAGGAGGAGGAGGGCTGGAAGGAGGGAAGCAGATGGAGATGGCGGGTTACATGAGCGATGGGGACGTCCTGGGAAAGAACGGACGGATGGATGAGATCCCCAGCGGGTAGGAGGAATCGTGCTAACCATGTTAGCGTTTGCTAACATTCACTCACAACTGTATGATCTATCTATCATGTTCATAAAAAAAAAAATCGGGTGATTGATCTCATTTGATTGATGGAGTTAAACATCCGTGGGATTTGAGACAAATTACTTGAGCGAGTCGTGACAGAAAGGTGATTTGCCATTTAATTAGCTTAATTAGCCCATCGGCTAATCGTTCCCATGTCCTATCAGCCGCGTCTGATTGCTATCGGCGCTCAAATCCCAAGCACATATGCTAATTGTAAACATACTTAGACGTAAAATCTGTACAACTGTGAGACTGATATCTGTTCTTTCTCCTTTGGCAGATATCTAACAGATGGAGGTCTCCATTTGTACGCGCGGAATACGGGCCGGGCAGCCGACGCGGCTTCTTCTCGAGAAGTCTCGCACCGAGGGAGCAAAGAGATCCAAGGCGACGTGGACAGGTAAGGATGAGATCCGTCAATCGTCTGTCCGTCATATCTGCGTGCGACCATGCGTTAAAGCATCCGAGACCTGGCGGCAGGTTGAGAATAGTTGATTAACTCGCACCCGTCATTTCGGACTCATCGGGCCTGTCACGGTTGATACTTAAACGAGGAGACAGATGGGCCGAAAATAAATACGAAGCGTCTCTGTGTAACCGGCGTTATCGCTTGACTTTCGACAGAGGAAGGGGGGAATATCATTTTTTCCCGCAAGGCCCTTGAACGCCACGAAGAAATATTGACGTCTTGCCTTCGGTTGCAGCCGAGCGAGAAAGAAGCCAAATGGGAATTTCATTCCCCTCCCGTCTTTTTGAAAACGGTTCCCTCAACACACAACGACTTTAAGCAGCCTCGGTGACATGTGTGATTGTCAGAAGCTTGCGCTGACACTTCCCACTGGCGGATGACAACGCTCAGCGGGGAATTCATTTCCCAAGCAATCATTCGCCGGGTTTCACGCCGGGGACGGGATACGCCGTCTTAAGCGGGAATAACCTCGTGTTGGGTGACTTTGAGGGAACTCTTTCCTTCAAAGTTACAGCCCAAATTTTGTGCTATTTGCTGATAAACGCAGCATAGCGCTAAATATTTATTTATCCGACACGATGCTGTAATTCGTGTTTAAAAAGGAAGAACCGCTGAGCATTGATGTGTTTTCAAAGCCGCTTCCCGACTGTTGTTCTTCTTTTTGTTTTCCTCTCCATTATGATCAAGAATCGGGCAAACGCACATTCAAAGACAAATATAAACGGATAAAATTCATTCCCACGAGGCTCATTATGCTTCACACTTTTTATTTTTTAAATAAATAAAAGCAGTTGACTAAGACCATCTGTGGCTAAAGTTTGCTGCCTCGCTTCTTGTGTCCAAGCGAATCAAATCGTTCCTTAAATCAGATCAGATATTTTGGACAAATAATCAAAATACTTTTGTCCTCAAACCAAAGATTACACTCGCGAGCATTTTTTTTTGCCCCTCGCTCCCTGTACTCAGCAAATAAATAGCATATTTGTGGATTTTATTTTTTTTTAAAGCATGTGCACGTCTTCCTAAGAAGGATCACGACTGTCACCGAGCAGAACGCTGACAGTCGAGGTGAGTCATAAGCAGGCGAGGAGATTTGGACGACGAGCCGCTTTGCTTCAACCGTCGTTTTAAGTTCACGTGTAGTTCAGTCCGACCCTGAGCGCTATTTGACGACGGAATTTCTCTCATATCACACCTGAAACCAAAGTTCTGAACTTCTTCCTGCCAAAGTCTCAATTTTCCAAATTGTGACGATAATTATTGCATCCTCCGTTGGAGTCCCCAGCTGTGCCTTGTGTTCACGCAAATGTGGCTCCTTAGCAACACATGCTAATTAAGCATCTATTTATTCAGAAAGACTCGAGATTTCCTCCACTTGTAATTTGCCGCCACTCAGTTCCGGAATAGTTCTCAACATTTCCGATAGTTATCCCGCACGTGTCGCATTAACATCTGAATGGGCAGTGAAGGCAACGTCAAAATCTATTTGATAGCCGATGCTAACATTAGGACGCGGTATGTCTCATGCTAGCAATACAGGAGTGTCTTGTGGTATTAAAAATTCAGAAGTCTGACTCAAATGTGATTTACGAGAAATACAGTGATGAGTCAAGTTAAAGTGACATAAGATGGTATTAAAATATCCTGAGCCCGACTTTAGTGAATGTTTAAGACATTTTTTACATGTTTTTTTAATGCACTGGTCATGCTCACCAAATCAAAAAAAAAAAAAGATAAATAATCATAATTTATTTTATTGTTATATTCATTTCATGTGCCAAGAGTGGACAGAAGGCTGTCTGACCCTTTGACCCCTGCTACCACCAAATCCGTCCTTTCATCCGCACTGCCAAAGTGAGCACTATTTGGCAGACGGAATTCTCGAGGCTTTCTTTGTTTTCACTTCAGGGTGACAATGGTCGTCCAAAATTGTGACGTCAGCCTCCTCCCTTGTCGTTGGACGGCTCAATATTTTGTTGACGTCTTGCTCTGCATTGCAGCAAAAAGCTTTTTGCTCGCCTTGAAAAAGTACAACGGGGACAAGGTCAATCTGTTGATTGAATCCACCGTGGATATTTTGTCTCTCGTGATGTCATCAACCGGTACCCTCTGAGTGCTCCAAAGAACCGGATTGATAAATAATGCCCCCCTTTGCTCATTATGCATCACTTTTTGGCAAAGACGGAACTGTCATCTGTCTTTGTTTGGCTCAATTCCACATCATCAAGCTCGCTTAATTATCCCTCGCCGCTGACGGCACGTCTCCGAAGGGGCCGGCCTGCCCGTACCGAGTTGGGGGGGCAGGATGGCAGGGATGGCGGAGGAGGGATGGGAGGAGCTGCAGGGGAGGTGGGGGGGGGGGTGAAAGTGGAACAGTGAAGTCGTCCTTTTCTTCCTCTTCTTGCCATTCCCTCCCCGGACTCTCGCTCGATTCACAACTCGGAGCCGTCTCGGGCGTAGACGGGACCAGGACGGGATCACCGTTAGAGGTGAGTTGACAGGACAGGTGGAAGTTTTGGAGTCTAGCATTGGCAGGAGGAGGGGGGCAAAAAAAAAAAAAAAAAGTGTCAAGTCTTTCTGCATCCTTTGAGAACGCTCCGCTCGTCTTCTCTGAAGAGTAATTGCGCTGGCTCAGCGGCATTAAATCGGATTATGGTGCGGGCATTTATATTAAAGAGCACTGTTGATGTGTGTCCATGTGTGTGTGTCCAGACTATAATTAGTCTGCCACATTTTGGACTAACTCGATCAAAAGTGCCCGTTGATCCAGAGCCAGCTCGCTGGATGGAGCTGATTACCTGAAGCCAATTCATTCCCATTTTTTTTTTTTTTTAATCTGCCTGCCAAATTGCACCCTTGTTAGATTTATTCGAAGGCCCACAGTGTCAAAATATTCCTAAAATGTTCCTTTTTCTGATTTTTAGTGTTGTACGGGTAATCAAATCCCATCAGAGGAAATTTGTGTTCTTTTTATCCTTTTCAATTTCCTCAAATATCAAAAAATCCAATTTATCTTCATGATGTGTAATCACCGCTGTTGGGATTTTATTTGTGCTGTTAATAGCATTTTTTTTTTTCTCATCCCGGGCAAGCTGCCTGCTGTAAGGACCCGAGTCAGCCCGTTGAATATTGCATGAGATAACGTTTGCATGGCTGAGTGGCGTCACAGCGATGAGAAATGGACATTAGGAGACTTTGTTTATTCGAATCTTTTCTATGCCGACATCCTTCGCCGAGTCTTCGCCCTGTTGCACACGGAATAAGAAAAACAATTGTTTTTTGATGCGTCAATGTGTTTAACACACTCTCTGCACACCTGAAGCTAATATCCTCTGCAGCGTTTCCGCTGGATATTGCTAGCTCATAGTTAATTTAAAACGCAGAATTGCCGCCCTTGCCGGCAGGTTATCGAGTTCGCCCGCTGTGACGCGGCTTCTGAACGCGCTTGCTGGAGCTACGCCAAATCTGTCAGAAGCATCTCGGCGCATCCGGGGAGTCGGGCTATGAAATATTCAACCCGTTTGCTCCGGCGGGTGGGCTCTCGGGAGGATGGCTGCCATTTATGCGTGTGGTCGTCTTGTTTTGTCAGAAGCAGAGATGTTGTTCCTTGGCTGAGGTATCTATCAGTTTTGGTTCCATTTTGATATTGGTTGCAAATAGCGTTAAAATTATAAATAAAATAAAAATATCCGTATGATTAGTCATTCACTGCCAGCCCAATTAAAATCGAACTTTGACGTCTATATATGTCAATGGTAGCGAATGAGTTAAAATTTGCGTCAATTTTGCTTTTTGTTGTGTTTCACTGCAGTTTACTGATTAATATAAGATTCCACAATTCAAGCCTTCACCTTAAGTATTTTTCTGTTAGCAACCCAAGTCACATTGGGTCAAATTGGGTCAGCACATTTGGCCCCATCTTGCTTTTTTTGTGTCAATCACACATTGAAGTCTCCTTTATCTCAAGGGAGGACGAGTCAGAGTGCACATCAAGGCGTCTTTGGAACTGAAATGTTGAAGCAGACAAAATCACAAAAGGGAAAAAAAGACATGAGACAGGAAATGATGAAAGACCTGACAGTTCCTCGCATTATACCGAACTCTCCAAAATAAAATCCACTTTTCCGGCAGCTGGGACGACAGCAGCTCGGTGAGCAGCGGCCTGAGCGACACCTTGGACAACATCAGCACCGACGATCTCAACACGCCTTCCTACTCGGCCGTCGGGTCGTCACGCAAAAGCAAAGGCGCCCAGGTGAGGAGCCGACGTTTGAAATCTACTCGTAATTTTTCCATTGCTCTGTTCTGCCAAGTCTGTCTTACTCTACATTGAAGACACTCCGGTTGTTGCTAGGGAGACGGCATGACCATCTGTCAAGGAAAAGGCTATTGCTGATCCGAGTGTTTGTTTGTGTAGGTGTGTTTGTGCATGAGCATCCCAAAGGAGGAGATCTGGTCAGTCCAAAGATAGCTCTGACTTCGCACCTCGCTTCGTCTTTTGTTCGCCTTCCTACCTGCCTTATGTTTTTTGGTGTGGTAGATGAATAATTCACAGGTTTCTTCATCTATGAATATGTTGCTTTGACTCACTGAAGACTGGAGTCAAACTTTTAGATAATCAGTCCTCAGAGGACCAGATTTGTATTGGGACATTTTCCAATCTGGTGTTCCATTTCTGCTCCAGTCCCAGAAAACCAGTAAGTCCAAGCATGCCGATCAAGAGGTGAGCAGTAGCTGGGTCGGAGCTGAGGACCTGAAAAAGGTGGACGAGGAACTCGACGCAAGCATGGACCCCAACGGCGGCTCATCCCGCTGGAAGTCTTCCTCGTCGTCTTCCCAAGCCCAGGGCCAGTACGAGGACGCGAGTCAGAAGGCCACAACGTTGGCCCAGATATCCCAGACTGGCTCACTGAGAAGGGGCATGACGGCCCAGGTTGGCATCACGCCGCCCAGGACAAAAAGTTCTTCTGGATCACACAAAACAGCAGGTTATATGTCACTTTATGGTATTTTGTTTTATGGGGTATCTGAACAGGGGTGTGTAGATTTTTGCTATCTGTATTGACTGTATGTGTTTTCAATTGCTGGTAAGTTTTGAGTCGATTCAGCTGAATTCCTATTTTGGCTACGAGTCACAAGTGCTGGGTAAAAAATCTGCTGAGGTGTTTTTGGATTTGTGCTAAATACGCTTTATGCAAATTGACAGGCAAGACGGATGATGCCAAGGCGTCGGAGAAAGGGAAGGTGCCCTCCAAGGGTTCTTCTTGTATCCAACGCTCCCCTTCCGACGCTGGGAAGAGCAGCGGAGACGAGGGCAAGAAACCCCCGTCTGGAATCGGACGCCCGCCTACCACGAGTTCTTTTGGATTCAAGAAGATCCCTGGTTCAAGTGGGACCGTAATCACCTCAAGCGGTGCCACGCTCTCAAGTGGCTCAGCCACCCTGGGCAAGGCACCTAAATCATCAGCTGCCCTCGGAAAAGGCACCGGCATCAGTGGCGTGCGGAAAACCAGCCTGGACGGCTCCCAACCTCAGGACGACGGTATCCTGCTCAGTTGCGGAGGCTCCAAAGTGTCCCTCCAGTACCGCTCCCTACCCAGACCGGCTAAATCATCCAGCGGGGTGGCGGCAGGGCGCGGCGGACACCGCTCCAGCTCCAGCAGCATCGACTCCAACGTCAGCGGCAAGTCCGCCGCCGCGGCCAACCAAGTCAAACGCAGGGACGCCGGGAAGGTGTGCTCCGATCGTTCCAGTCCCATCAACATGAACCAGACGGACAAGGAGAAAGTGACGGAGCAGGATCCGGGATTGTCTACTTCGCCCAAATCCAGCCCCACCTCCACTTCGGCGGGCCAGACAAGCCTCAGGCAGCCGAGCTCCAAGTACCCTGATATCGCGTCCCCGACTTTCCGCAGGTCAGCCACCCAAAACATCCTCACATCCATATTTTTGGAAAAGCCAAGGTTTAAATCACTGAAGTCAAATTTACAGAGAGGGGAGGGGTGAGCAGTTACAGCCATATAAGGGAAGATGAAACAGACACGGCAAACATGGGAGGGTTTTATGGCCGCGTTGCCGTCAAGGATCATTAAATGATGCTCTTCTTCACATGCGATAAAATATATTGTTACCCCCGTGATGAATGAGCGGGAGCTTTCATTCAAGGCAGACGTATCCAATGAAGCGTTCTTTGATCGGAGCAGACAGCAGACAGGAGTTTCTCGCAACGCCAATCTCCTGCTCATTTAAAACCCGGCACGCATGCCCCAACGTGTCCGTCCCATCTTATCTGTCAAGCCGGCTTCTTTTTTTTTCTTTTTTCTTCATCTGCATGGAGTTATATGTTGCTCTCCAGGTAGCGTCACTTGTTTATTTGCTGTGATTGCTTTTGGCGCATGCTGAGTAGCAAGATGGCCGCCGACAGGTTTTCTTCTTATGAGTCAAGAACAGATGTGTTGGTTACGTTGAGGAGGTGCTGACTTATTGATATGCTCAAGATGGCCGCTTATTGAGCCTTTCTAAATGACTGCACCCACCTATCTACCCCCAGATTGTTTGGCACCAAAGCCAGCAGCAAGGCCAGCTCCCCGGGCACGCCCGACTCTGGTAAATGCCCCTCAATCCTGGGCAGCCCGCACGGTACTCTGGCGAGGCAGGCCAGTCTGGACTCGCCGTCATCCGGCACGGGGAGTCTGGGCGGCCTGAGCGGCGGCAGCAGCCCGCTGTACGGTAAAGGCCCGGATCTCCTTTGCGGCGACTCGCCCGCCTCCAGCCCGGCCTCTGGCCTCTCGCTGCCGTCCAACGCTCGGCCCTGGCCTGCCTGTGGCTCGTCCGCTGGCAGCAAGGACACGTTGAGCTGCCAAAGCATGAGCAGTCTGCACACGAGCTCTGAGTCCATTGATCTGACTCTGGGCCACCACGGGCCCAAGGTTACCAGAACCGGCAGTGTCAAGTCCACCCTGTCCGAGGGGTAAGATTAGGCTGCATTCCTTCATGTGAGATAAACAAACAAAACATGTGGACAAAACCGAATGATGGTTTTCACATTTTAAGTTCGAATAATTGCCTTCATTCAATTGTGGTTTTTATTTTTTATTTTTTTTTAGGCTAGCGCAGTGATTCCCAAGCATATTAATCGGCAGAGCAGTCTAAATCTCATTCATCAGATGAATAACGAGCAGAAATCGTAAATGTCCAAATATTGTAAAAACATTTTTTAAAACACTAACAAGCTGAAATAAACATTTATGACTAGCAAATACGTGCTAGGTTGGGAAACACTACGCTAGCTATATAGCTTGGTATCCATTTTCACCTCGAATTATTTTTACAGTCATCTCAAGTGGCGTGTGTAATATATATATATATATTTTTTTTTTCATCTAACATCCTGTGTCTTAACAGCATGCCTCTTGACAGAAACACGCTTCCCAAAAAGAGACTGAGGTATAGAAAGTTTGCAGCCGGATTTTTCTTGAAAATTACTGCACGCAGTTGCATGGAAGGATTAATTCGCTATATTTAAAGCATGGGACTATTTAATGCAAAATTATTATTATTTTTTTTTATATATATCTCATTCGCGCATGGTTAGCATCTTATGTCTGTGTGTCTACATCTCACTCGTGGTGGTCATGAGCCCACAGACACAAAAAAAAAAAGCTGGTTAGTACTAAGCAGAACATTCTAGAATGTCATGGTCAACCAACACTAGTTGAGTTCACAAGGTTCCATTCGAAGCGAGGACACATGTGAGGAGCGTACTAATGAGGACTGAAAAGTGGACGAGCGTAAACTCAATTATCATCCCCCGGGGGATTAAATAATGTCGACGTGCGATAAGATGGCCCTTCTGCTGCTCGGCCAGGAAGAGCGTTTCTGCTGGTGCATGCATTGTGCTTGCCTGCACTGTATGCTTGGTTTGAATGACTTTGCACTCATCACTGATCACCTCCGGAGCGAACCATGAAACCTGCCTAAACTGGTTCCGTTGTGGATTCCAGGTACCCACCGTCATCTAGACCCCATGAAGACGGCATGGAGTGGCTCAGGTCGCACTCGACGGGGGGGCTTCAGGACTCGGGGAGTCAGTCGCCAATGTCCCCACCTGGAGCTTCTTCTACCACCACTGGAAAATACCACTACTCCAACCTCTGTGAGTCTAAAAATATATCATGTAACCACAAGAGGGAGTATCAGTGTCTGTCTACATGTGGTGCTGCACCGTTTGTGTTTGAATCACCATAGCGTTATAACACCAGCTAGCCTGTCGATGGCATTTCCCATTATGTGTTAGCATTTAGCTAGCACGCTATGATAGATATCTTGGCTATTTGCTAACCTGTCAATGGCATTTCCCATTATGTGTTAGCATTAAGCTAGCACACTAAAAGTGATGTATGATTTCGATTTGCAAGAGTGAACACAAATATTATCTCGTCTCTTTAGTGAGTCCGACTCACATGGGCCAGTACAACCTGCCGCCGGGCAGCAGCAGCATGAGCCGCTCCAACAGCATCCCCGCCCAGGATTCTTTCGACCTATACGGCGAGGGGCACCCATTGGGTGGCAGCGCCACCTCCCTGGAAGACCGCCCGCGCGGCATCAGCCGCTCAGGCTCCTTCCGGGACAGCACCGACGAAGGTGGGCCCACTATTGACCTCGGCCGTTAGAATTAATATAAAGGTTCCGCAAAGGCCCATCTGTCATCAAGTTCTTTAATAGCCCATTTAATGACCCTTGCGCAAGAGCTGCCGGAATGCTCTATTTTATTGGAGCCCGTCATTACATCCTTACGGAGGGCCGCTTTTTAACAAGCCCGACGGGTTTTCCCAGCTCGAGCTATTATTCACGATGACATAGAATGAAGAACAAAAAGTCAAGCGGAGGAAAACAGTAAACGTCCAGATTCGGTTTTGTAAACGCTGAGATTTTTTTCTGTCCTTGCAGTGCACGGTTCTTCGTTGTCGCTGGTGTCCAGCACGTCTTCGCTCTACTCCGCAGTAAGTATCGTTTTAATCCCTACGATGTACCATGGAAACAAGATTTTAGACTTTGGTCGATAAAGCAAACAATAAAAGTCTAATACGGCGAGTTTCATTATTTGCCGGGCATTCTTTCAAAATGCTTTTGCCGATTAGTTTGACGGGGATGTATTGATCACGCTAGCAGCCCGCGGCGGACTGACATAGATGATGGATGTGCTGCAAAGTTTTTGTCCAGGTGGAAGCTAGTTTTTTTTTTTGTTTTTTTTCCACTCAATTGAGTTTGCAGCCTTGATTTGATCCACAGCAATTTTCCATCACTTAAATGTCACTGTAATTAATTTTTTTGTGTGTGTGTGTGTTTCCTTTTTCCAACAGACGGAGGAGAAGGCGCATTCAGAGGTAAGAGAGTTCTAGCATTTAATTTTTTTTTTTTTTTTGATGACGTGCATGCACCGAGATGACGCTGAGCAGAACCGCAATCCCGCCACTCCATTTCCGTCATTATTTTTTTACTTTCCCCATACCTTGTTTTTGTCTTCCTGTTGTATTTTTATTTTCATTAATATTGGATCAAACGGTCATGTCGAATATAAAAAAAAATATCGCATGCTAACGGGCAACGCGACCTCTAATAACCTCTGTCGCCTCATCTTGTGTGATGCAGGCATGCGGCATAGTGTTAATTTTGACTTTTCTCTTTTCAATCAAGGGCCAAACAGTCCAAAATTCCACGGTAATCCCCCCCACACATTTTATCTTCATTTTTTATTTTTTTTTTCTCCCCTCTACACAGTGCCAGCATGTAACTGTATGGGTTTTTATCAAAATGGCCACTGCAGTATTTTTGATGAATAATTCCACTTTTTTGTTCTTTACCAGCAAATCAGAAAACTGCGGCGGGAGTTGGATGCTTCTCAAGAAAAGGTCGCGACCCTGACGTCCCAACTGTCTGCCAATGTGAGTTTCTTTCCCTCCCATCACAACTGGGATTTGCATGATAACGCAGAAAAGCTTTGCCTGTGTATAAATTTTTGCGACATCCGCGAAAGCCTTTTAAAACTTTTGAGCCTTTTTTTTTTTCTCCACTTGTTTGCTTTCGGTGCCGTGTGTGTTTTTTGTATTGCGACATTTTCCCCTGCGCTCTGAGAGGATTTGTTTAAGCCGACGACTCGCTTGGAAAAAGCACTCGGGAAAAAGAACAACGGTGTTGTCGTGTTTACATTCACAAATTGATCGACGATATAAGTCAGCTCAGCTCGGGGAAAGCTCCAACTTGCTCCTTGTCTTTGCTTGACTGCAAAATGGTGTCAATTTAAAGTTAAATACAACTGAACTGAGTCTTTTGCGACCACTAGAGGGAGCCAGACATTCTTTAAAAAGCTGATCTGCTATCCTCCAATTGATTTTGATCTTATGGATCAGGTTGTATTGGGTTTCCACGCTCTTCAGGGTCTTTTGTTTTTGCTGTTCTTGGACTGGAGGTGGCTGAGTAGTGAGTTTGATATATGTCCTCGCTATTTAACCCCCCCCCACCCACGCCTCTTGCGACAATGTCCCGGCAGCACTAACGCTGATAACTTTACCTCATTCTCACCGCCGCTTCGGCCCTTTATCAACTTCAACCAACGGCAACGCTGGGGGACGGGTTCGAGAAACAAGACGGATGGTTCCGTCACGGGGTAACACCTCCTCCGGGTAGACGCGAGCGGTAAAGGGGGAGTGGGCAGATGTTACAGAATAAGTCGAAAGAAAGATGGATTTATTTTTCCTTGCTTTTTTTTTGGATGAAGAAAATTTTCTTGAGGTAGCAGATTTGCCATCTGCCACCCATCAGTATTCTCCTCGAGCAAAGTTGAGATTATTTTCGATTTGACTTTGCGTTGCCGCAAGGTGCTTCCTGTCAATGCTTGACATTCCGCTGAGTCGTTAGCAGCTCTGACAGGAGTCTCCGGGTCGCTATCTAATCGTGATCACTCGGCAGATCGGCGAGGAAAAATAACTCTAAACGCACCTCAGACCAGGTATATAATTCAGAGATATCAGACGATCATAATTAACGCGCCACAAAAGAGTTTAATACTTACGCTAAATGCCACAAGATGGCGACAAAGCATTTCTTGAATCTCCTTAAATCACTTCAACTTAGGAAGCTTCTGAAAAGTCTTCTCAAGATGCTTTAAGGAATTGCAGTTGTGATCTTGTAATATAAAATAAAAATAAATACAAAATAATTATAATAAATATAAATAATAAAATAAATTTAAATAAAAAAGTAGATAAAATTAAATAAAATATAAAATTTTATTAAATTTAAAAAAGAAAATAAAGGCTTATATGTGTTTGTGTATTTCCCCTTCCGCAGTCTCACCTGGTGGCCGCCTTTGAGAAGAGCCTGAGTAACATGACGTGTCGCCTACAGAGTCTCACCATGACGGCCGAGCAGAAGGTCCGTGGACATTACTTTACACACCCAGTTGGACTCCAAACAAAGCAGACCCACCCAAAAAAAACCAGAGGTCCTCACGGTGCTTCGCTTGTTCTCACAGGAGACCGAGTTGGTCGAGCTGAGGGAGACAATCGAGTCACTGAAGACTCAGAACACCGACGCTCAGACAGCCATCCAGGTGGCTCTCAACGGCCCCGATCACTTCCATAGAGGTAATCGTATCAATCGACCCAATTATGATAAACAAACCAATAATCATTTCCATACTTCGCCCAGACCTGCGTATCAGACGTCAGCACTCATCTGAAAGCATGTCGAGCATCAACAGTGCGGCCAGCCACTCCAGCATGGGCAGCATGGGCAAGGATGCTGAAGACAAGAACAAGAAGAAGAAGAAGAACTGGGTGTGTAGAAGCAAAGCAAGGCCACAGATGCGCTCATCTGGTTTATTTATTTCTTTATTTTAAATCAATATCCCAATTGAGTGTTGATAAGTGCTTGTTGACTCTCTGGGGCTAGTTGAGAAGTCCAAGCAGAGTGTGAAAGTGCTTTTAGGAAAGCACTTAATCCCATGTACGAACCCAAAGGAAAGCCCAAAGCCCCCCTAGATACAGACTTATTCTTTTAATGTGGACTTTTACTTCTGTCGCCTCCTTGGTGGCTGTTTTTTTTTATTTTTCATGCCGCTTTGCAGTCTCTGCAGTTGCTAAATTGGGCTCATTAGTACTAAATGCATATTAGCACCTAATTAAAGCCGCGATGAATGATTCATTTGTACAAATATCGCCTCGGCGTACTAGTGAAGCTGGAAAATGCAATGAGTCGACGGCCTCGTCTGACCCTTGAGAGACAAATGTGTGTGTGTGTGTTTTGCATCTTCAGGTGGCTGATTCCATCCCGGCTCAGGTCAGTTGTGTCCCTTGAACGTGTGTAGTAGTTTTTCCCCCGACTCGCCCCTCCCCATCAGTTCCCCCCTTTTTGCCTTCTAAAATCAATCTCTTTCCTGGAAACATCAGCATGGATACGGCTGCCCCATCATTGCCTGTTTAAAAAAAAAAAAAAAAAAAAAAGCTGTCACCTCTCCCACTCTCATTTCATTCTCTACTTACAGCATTTATATTTGCCTTCCTCTTACTTCCACCAGCAGTCAGCATTGCTTGGAATTAAAAAAAAAAAAAAACAGCACGGCGTACCCTCCTGAAATTTTTAGCGGGGTTGCCGAAAAGGTGAGACTGACCCCCCGCCCTCGTTTTTATTTATGTCGCGCAGCTCCGCAGTTCTTTCAAGCACGCCTTCAGCAAGAAGAAGACCAAGTCGCAGTCGTCCCACGACGAGATGGAGGAGATGAGCGACTCGCTGCCGTCCTCGCCCAAACTGCAGCATGACAACCGTCAGGGCAGCGTCGCCACGCTGCGCTCGTCGCCGTCCACCACCGAGTGAGCTTCCACGCATCCTCACCTCCACGATTTATTTTTCGTCTCTATCCTTATTTTGCTTCAAACGCTCACTATTATTTCATTTTTATTTCTCTTCCACCTTCACTTATCCACACCCTTTTTTTTTTCTTGTGACATCCCTCCTCCTTCCTTCCACGTCGTGTGTAGCAATAGCGAGTCCTTCTCCGTTTGGACACCAAAGAAAAAGCTAAACGGTCACGTGGTCTACAAGCACCGATCTCGGTACACGATCTCGTGTGTGTCGTGTTTGTGTGACTTTGCACTGAAAGTCGAAACAGGTTGCCTTCACGGCGAATTAAAACGAAGCATGTTTGAGCGTGTGATCAGAGCAAGTCGATGCAGTGTGTTTGAGATCAATCGTTAACAATCGATATCTTCGATCATCTAATCAGTCTGCATGTCATTTTTTTTTTCGCACACTTTGACGACGCCAAGCAAGCTTTCACATCCCTTGGTTCCTTTCAAGCCTCCATTTTGTATTTGTCGTGTATTTGTAACCCCGCCCCTAAAATGACACCCCCCCCTCCCACCTGCGCTAGGCTGTGCGAGTGCACCGAAGCCGAGGCCGAGATCATCCTGCAGCTCAAGAACGAGCTGAGGGAGAAAGAGCTCAAGCTGACTGACATCCGGCTGGAGGCGCTGAGTTCCGCCCACCACTTGGACCAGATCCGTGAAGCCATGAATCGCATGCAGGTGAGGTCATGAAATCATCGAAAACACCAAATAAAATAGTAAAATTAGATAAATGGTAAAAATAAAATAATAGCTTTCTCATAAATTTTAATTCTACCTAAATAAGTGAGTCTTGAATTGTTGAAATTCAATGTTAAATATAACTGAACTGTACAGTAATTCTTTCACCTACCACTAGAGGGAGCCTCTCTTACTTGAGCTTGCAAATGAATCTGCGATGTCTCCCTCACCGAGCAGAACGAGATCGAGACGTTAAAAGCGGAGAACGACCGCCTCAAGTCCAGCGGCAGCGCCACGCCGACCGCCACTCCCGCCAAGACGGCTCGGCCGCCCTCGGAGACGTCCAGCACGTCCTCGTCCTCCTCGCGCCAGTCCCTGGGCTTGTCTCTCAACAACCTCAACATCACCGACACCATCATGTCAGGTCAGTTGAGCGTCAGCCGGAGCGGACGCGTCAGGCCCAATCAACTTTGGCAGCCTGACATTTGTTCCGAGGTGTGAGAACACACAGAGCACCAAAAAAAAAAAGTCCCTTTCGTTGACCTTTTGACCAAAGCAACCAGAAAACGTTTGCCCGGCAGTCTGCAAAAGCCAATTAGAACGGATTTTGTGGCTGAAATGCGATTTTATTGACATTTTCCACATGCTTTACCTCCTTTTGAAAAGTCATTGGCGTCCTCCAGCTTGCTAGCGCCGTGTAATTAAAAAAAGCAAAGCTCTCCTCCGAGGAGCGGCCTTTCTCCTTATTTGATGCTGGGATGAGCGAGAGCAGTGAGGCGTTTGAGGACCGGTGGGCCGGCGGGCCGTTATCGCCCCAGCACAGCGCCCGATACGATGTCGGGACGCCAGATGAATACTAAGCACGGCCGTCCAAAATGAAGACGAGAGATTCATACTGACTTCTCTCTGGCCTTCAGATATTCTGCTCGACGACAGCTACGAAGGTAACCTGCGCAAAGAAGGCCGCAGCGTGCGGATAGTGGTCAACATCAGCAGCGGGCCGAGCACAACCAAGGTAATTATTTCATAATATTTATTATAATTATTATTCAGACTTAACGCCTGGATTGATGTGAACAGGGAACGCAAATGCAGGAGTACCTGATTGGCTCCATAGGTGTGAGTGGGAAAACCAAGTGGGACGTCCTAGATGGAGTGATTCGACGCCTCTTCAAGGTAAACAAGAAAACAAATGGGAAAAAAAAGATTTGATTTTAAAAGGCTTGTTTTACGATTGAAATCGATTCTCCCCGGTACGTTGCAGGAGTACGTATTTCGGGTGGACCCGGTGACCAGTCTGGGCCTGAGCTCGGATAGCATCGTCTGCTACAGGATGGGCGAGGTGGTCCGCTCCCACTCCTCCGAAGTGCCTGAGCTGCTCCCCTGCGGCTACCTGGTGGGCGAAAGCAACGTCATCAAGGTCAACCTTAAAGGTTTGAACCCCCACCCCATCACGTTTCAGGAAGACTAGTGTGTGACATGTACGCCCCCTGCTGGCAGGCGTGAAAGACAGCAGCATAGACAGCCTTGTGTTCGACACGCTCATCCCCAAGCCCATCATCCAGCGGTACCTCAATTTATTGATGGAGCACCGTCGCATCATCCTTTCGGGGCCCAGCGGCACCGGCAAGTCCTTCCTGGCCGCCAAGCTGGCCGAGTTCATCATTTCCCAGATGGGCCAGGAAGTCACCGAGCACAACGTCGCCAGCTTCAACGTGGACCAGAACTCCAGCAAGGTGGCTCAAAAAAAACACAAACATCAAGCATCTATATGTAGGACGTCTGGAACTGATTAAAGGCATTTCTATTTATTCCAATAGGGAAAGGGTATTTGACTTACGTCCTCTTTCCTCTTCCAGGACCTGCGTCAGTACCTCTCCAACCTAGCCGAGCGCTGTAACTCCGAGAGCACAGACACGAAGCTCCCCACCGTGGTCATTCTGGACAACCTCCACCACATTAGTTCCCTCAGTGACATCTTCAATGGCTTCCTCAACTGCAAGTACCACAAATGGTAGGTTGGTGGTGATGGGAACCCAAACTTGAATTAATTTTCATGCCTGATAACATTTTTGTCTCCTTCAGCCCATATGTCATTGGGACCATGAACCAAGGCGTGTCCTCCTCTCCCAACCTTGAGCTGCATCATAACTTCAGGTTTGTCACCAAACGACCTCAATTGGTGAATGAGTTAACGAGCGGTTGACCCCGCCCCCCTCTGCCTCGGCTCACAGGTGGGTGCTGTGCACCAACCACACGGAGCCCGTCAAGGGCTTCCTGGGCCGCTACCTGCGGCGGAAGCTGATCGAAACGGAGATCCATAAAAACGTACGCAGCAACGACCTCATTAAGATCATCGATTGGATTCCCAAGACGTGGCAGCACCTCAACGGCTTCCTGGAGGCCCACAGTTCCTCCGACGTCACCATAGGTCAGACACGCAATGTTTATTTCAAAGCCATCGTTTAGGAAAAATAGAATGATTTTGAATGACCCGCACAGGTCCTCGTCTCCTCCTTTCCTGTCCCATGGATGTTGAGGGGTCCCGAGTGTGGTTCACCGACTTGTGGAACTACTCCCTGGTGCCCTACCTTCTGGAAGCTGTCCGAGAAGGACTTCAGGTAAGCAGGACAATGGTTTCAAGTGAAAGTACATTACTTAAGAAGCCATTTTGTTGATTTTAATTGCCAGCTGTACGGGAAGCGGGCGGCGTGGGAAGACCCGTCCAAGTGGGTGTGCGACACGTACCCGTGGCACGCCGCCGCCGCCCCCGTGCAGCAGCAGCTGCAACAGCAGCAGGACGGCCAGTCATTGCTGCAGCTCAGACCCGAGGACGTAGGCTACGACGGCTACAGCTCGTCCAAGGAGGGGGCCTCGTCCAAGCAGGTGTCCCAGAGCGACACCGAGGGAGACCCCCTGGTAGGAGACGCTGGTGGGCAATTCAAGCCATGTCGTCCTACTCGACAATCAACTGGAATTTATTTTACAGATGAACATGCTGCTGAGGTTGCAGGAAGCGGCCAACTACTCCAGCGCGCAGAGCTGCGACAGCGACAGCGCCAGTCACCATGACGACCAGCTGGACTCGTCGCTGGAATCGACGTTATGAGCTACGCTAGGCTAACCGGACATGATCATAGTGCAAATACATGATGAGTTGTATGGATTTGTTCAAATCGACCCGCTTCATAGTAGTTCCAAAACGGTTTTACATTCAACACAGCAAACTACTTCCTGAAAGTCAACTAAATATTCTTAAATTTACTAAAACCCTCTTCTACTAAAAATATAGCCCGTCCCGACATACAAAGCTTCTCTTTCAGTCGAGATGTTTCACTTTGACTTCTGTGACACACATTTAGCCTGGGCTTTGGCGCCATCTTGTGGCCTTAATTGTAATCGTCAGCCCAAATTGAAGTCATCCCATGTTCATTTCCTGCATTTTCTTCCATACAACTTCTCATCTAAGTGCACTAAGGGTCTAGTTCATCATCTGTGGAATCTGAATATTCTTTTTGTGTTCGATCCCAGTTACGTGACATGTTTACAACATGAACAAGAAGTTGGGCAGGTACTATTGATGTATTTCTTTGTTTACAAAAGTGCTTCGTTTGGTTCAAAAAGCCTTCCAAAGGGTTGCTCACTCTTCCACCGCGGTGACTCCTGAAGTCAATTTAGTCCCAATTTTACAGTTTTTATGATCTTCTGATGATCTCCTGTGGCCATAATGGAGCTGGGTCTCACATGAGTATTTATCAGCCAATCACCTCCCTGCCCACAATCGATCCGCCACATTATGCTACTGTGAAGAAAATGGATACTACAATGTCTGCCAAATAATGCACGCCCGATTAAACCAGTGCAGATCGGCCACCCAAACACGATGCGGTCGAAGAAAACACTTTAACAAGGGAACAATGATATTGGTGCTTTCTCGTTGCCTTAAGTGTGAAAAAGAATTAGGAGAGAGGGGGCGGAGCCTACTTCCATCGGCTATGATATTGCTTCCTGTTTCCCTTTTTAACAGGTGTAAAGTGCTAAATCATAGAGTTCATGTTGTATGTGAATTCTAAACTGACCAATATTATAAAAAAAAAAAAAAAAAAAGCTATACATATATATATATAATTAAAAGGGTGGGGGTTTGTTTTTTTTCCACCCAGTTGAGCTGGGCTCACTTGAAAAGACAGGAGCACAACCAAATGTTTTATTATTATTATTAGCATGCTTTTGAGCTTTTTAACAGGGAGAGGGCAATTGAGAAGAGATATTTACCTTTATGTAAACACAAGTATTGGACGGAAGCCATTTTCGATTGTCCTTTCTTTTAAATGCGTGGGTTGGTTTTGCACACTCGGGCGGGTTGTAAATACTTCAGTCTCCTTGCACAGAAAATCAAAGATGCATTCGCCCGGTTAATGTCACACTAACCTGCTAAAAAAAAGTAAATTATTGTTAAAAAAAAAATGCAAAAAGTCAAACAGGTGTGCGTCTTGTGATATGTGTCGACGCAGGAGGCGCACAGTGTGTAGATAGAAAAGTGTTCTCACTACAAATCACAAAGCTGCACTTTTCCAGTACGCTCCCATCGTTGACATCGGGTTTTGTCATCGGAATCTGGCCGGGTTGCCGAGGCGCCGGGAATCACTCCACATTGTACTGTATAGAAAAACACCACAGGTGCTACTGGTCAGCCACGCCCACCCAAGATAACAAAACCTCAGGACAGTGTCACCGTCTACAACCCTACCTGTTGTCAGCTTCGGGCGCCTCTGCAGCCGGGCCTCCAAATTCCGAACTCGCTGACCCCCCGGCATGCACCCATCGGATTGGGAGATGTCTCAATCCAGGCCCATAGCATTTACTCTGGTTTTGAGATGAGAACCTTCTTTTCTTTCTTTTTGGGTGAAACATTTTTTTTCTTTAATGTTTTATATTTTGTACATTTGTATGTAACATATCATGTAAATAGACAGAGACAGTGATTTAACTCATCTGGAAGATTTTGTAGTCTTTGTAAAAGCTCTAAAAAAAATAAATGGTATTTGGTGTCACAAGCAAAAAAAGAAAATGCTCATCATTTTTAAGAACGACTTTGTTACCTTGATATGTGCAATCAGTTGATTGACAACTGAAAGTATGTAGGCGTACATTTATTGACAGCTTCCAATGATGTAGTGAAATATATCATATATATCCTCAAATAACATTTGACTTAAGTTTTCATGAAGTGGTCTTAAAACGCCCACAAGAGGGCGACAAAACACCGCTATGACAATACCGATAGCCTAAGGACCAGAAATTTGACAGAATATCAGAAATAAACAGCATTTTTAATTTACGTGAATATATTAATAAATCAAACAATCAAAAATCATGGTCAAAGCTTCACGGAAAGTGAAAAGTGCCACACCCGCCCTCACCCTCACTTTCTGATTGGCTGTTTGATCTGTGATGTCACAAGGACACTCCATTAGGTACACCGCCATTTTCAAGTGTACCTAATAACAAGCCACTTTATTAGGGAAATATCATGGTCAAAGGTCACAGGTGTCAAGCTCTAGTCCTCGGGGCCGCATTCCAACATGTTTTCCAAGATTGCCTCGTTAAGTGCACCTGCGTGAAAAGTTGGGCTCCTGCAGCACATGAAAATGCCCTCAACTTTTCACGCAGGTGCGCTTAACGAGGGTGACTTGGAAAACATATTGGAACGCGGCCCCTCGAGGACTGGAGGTCGACACCCCTGGTTTAAGTGAAAAGTGCCCCACCTGCCCTCACCCCCACTTTCTGATTGGCTGTTTGATCTGTGATGTCACAAGGACACTCCATTAGGTACACCGCCATTTTCAAGTGTACCTAATAACAGGCCACTTTATTAGGGAAATATCATGGTCAAAGGTCACAGGTGTCAAGCTCTAGTCCTCGGGGCTGCATTCCAACATGTTTTCCAAGATTCCCTCGTTAAGTGCACCTGCGTGAAAAGTTGGGCTCCTGCACCACGTGAAAATGCCCTCAACTTTTCACTCAGGTGTGTTTAACGAGGGTAACTTGGAAAACATATTGGAACGCGGCCCCTCAAGGACTGGAGGTCGACACCCCTGGTTTAACTGAAAAGTGCCCCACCTGCCCTCACCCCCACTTTCTGATTGGCTGTTTGATCTGTGATGTCACAAGGACACTCCATTAGGTACACCGCCATTTTCAAGTGTACCTAATAACAAGCCACTTTATTAGGGAAATATCATGGTCAAAGGTCACAGGTGTCAAGCTCTAGTCCTCGGGGCCGCATTCCAACATGTTTTCCAAGATTCCCTCGTTAAGTGCACCTGCGTGAAAAGTTGGGCTCCTGCAGCGCGTGAAAATGCCCTCAACTTTTCACGCAGGTGCGCTTAACGAGGGTCACTTGGAAAACATATTGGAACGCGGCCCCTTGAGGACTGGAGGTCGACACCCTTGGTTTAAGTGAAAAGTGCCACACCCGCATTTAAACAAAATGTAAAAACGGAAGACAAAAACCCGAATGAAAAACGAAACAAATGAACGACTGCTCCTCAGTTGTTTGAACGGGAGATCACTTATTCTACAGGTAGGCGCATGAAGCATCCCGGGATCAATAGCACCCCCTGCCGTAAGGCTGGAGAACTTTTTTTCATAGCCTTCGTAAGGTCTCTTGTAAAGCCGTTTTGTTCATCTAAAGAAACTCCTCTGACCGCACGTCCCTGGTAGGAATCATGACATCATTTACAATTACCAGGAAAATATCATTTTATAGTTGTGTTTTAAAGTACTTTTGAGTAAAAACGAACACATTGTGTTGGTATTATTTGGCCAGGTAAATAAAAATCATCAAAAGGGGAGGACTCGTCCACCTTCGTAAAAGCAGGATATAAAACAATTAATTTCAAAACAAAATATCGTCGTGACGAAGTAATGATAAGATAACTCACTTACTCTTCAAAAAAAAAACTTTGAAAATAATCATTTCTACATTTAACTACATTAAACACGGAAAAAACGGAAATTCAATGGAACAGGGGTTCAAGTGGAAGCCATTTTTACAAACATTTTTTTGCATGCTTTAATTTTGAAAGTACATAACCGGAACTCACCAAAATTATTGTCATTATAGCAATTGAGAATCTGACACATCTGAGCTGATGTAGCAGCATCTAGCAAGTTGTCTTAATGTGTTTTATTCGATGCTTAAACAATTCTATATGCACATATATACATATATATCTTTATATTTTTACCATGGGGATAGTAAGTAATAATACCTACGCTCACCTGTGAATATTAAACGTCGCAGTGAATATTAAATGTCGGCTAAATGGCACTCGTCTGACAAACCCTGCTTGAGAAAGACGCGGATTTAAGAAGCATTTTCTTCTTACAAGCCATTTTCGTCATGGGTGAGTACAAAATATGTCAAATAAGGCACAGTTGTAAGTGTTTTCAAGCAGCTGTTATAGATAAAGACAGCTAGCTGTGCTAATGTTTACGCTGGAGTCACCTCTGCAGAAGACGAGCAGACTGTACGATTATGTAATAATATAGGTTAACAGTGCATCACTTGGTTTGTATGAGGACATTTTGTGGATGTTTTGTTCGGCTTGACTTCCCACGCATAATTGAGTCCTGCGGTGCTATGTTACCACTTTCACTCGTCTGGAGCAGAATGCGAGACAGGCAAAATGCATTTATGTAACGCCACTCAACGGTGAATTGAAACTCGTCTAGTGCACCATAAAAGCAGAGATAAAGTGTCAAATATTTTGTGCACCTGTAAATCAATTATGCGTTTCAATTTAGTCATAAGAGAAAACGTAATTAATTAAAATGTATCGCCCATAGATTGAATTTGAATCTCATGAGCTGCAACTGTTAAAAGTTAAATACAACTGAACTGGAATTAGCAAATGTTCTAGCTGCCGCATTGTAATGCAGTTGGGGTTAAGAATGTTCCAGTTCTATTTCAAGTGGCATATATCCACATGGTTGTATTTGCATAGGTAAATTGATGGCTGGTCTATTTTGTACATTCAACGCTTTTGTCCCCCCCAATTCAACACATTTGCATTGTTAATGGCTGCTTATTCCCGACTTTCCATGCCAAATTAGCATCGAGAGCCAACTAGCAATTTGCCAAGCAAATGGAGCGTCCATTCTCTTCCCTTTTCGAGTGGCGCTTCAATCTGGTAACAATGAAGTGTGTGTGCAGTGAAGCCTTGACTATTTTCTATTGTGTAACATTCAAGAAGCATGGTTTTTAAAATAGCTATCTTATTACAAAACCTGGGCATCACGATTAGCGGTGATGACTGTCACGTTGTCTTGACGTGTATTTCTACTTGGGGAAGTTACAAACAGGAAATTATATCAATATCCTCATGACACTGTCTGCACAAATCCACACAGACAAACAGGTTGAAAATGACCCCAGTGAGATTCCATACGATGCCAAAGTCGGCCATCTATCGATTAACACTCGGTCGGTTCCCGTTTAGGTTAGCATCGCGTACGAGTTGGCGGGTACCGACAGTTGCAGTCTGCTTTATACTTCCTTATTTTTATTCAAGTAAATGCAAATGCAGGTAAACCAATATAAGAACTTGCATAACTGCCACACACAGGGGGCGCTCTCTGCTAGTCTCCTGCAGATGCTGGCAGCCTTGCAGCACCAGCCTACATTTTATAGGAGGCGGATGAAAATATGGTGATGTCATCTCAATGTCCCTCTCCCCCTCTCTCTCTCTTTCTCCCTCTCTCTCTCCCTCTGTATCTTTTCCTCCTAGCAGAGTCTGTGTTTTAAATATTATGGTGCTTCTGCTGCCCAAGCTGCACGAGGTAGGTTCCCTCTCTCTCTCACCCACGTGCATGCTGCATTTGTAGTCCGTTGTGTCGAATAGCTTTAAAATAACTCCACAGTTTGGTTAGCATGACCGCTAACCAACGCTAATGCGAGTTGACACTCATCACCGTTTACTATTTTGGAATAAGAAATGCATTTTAGAATGTGTCAACATCTGTTGGCACCTGTGTTTGCTCTCCTGCGCTCTCTTGTGCTGTTACGTAAGAGGTATCGCTCTCTTGCACACACACAGAAACATTCAAATCAGTCAGCGTGCGTCACGGCACATTTTTTACCGCACATCCTCTGTAGTAGCCGAATTCCCTGCCCTCTAAATGCCCACAGTGCAAAAAAACGTTGCATTGTTTCGCCGCTAAGAGGATTGAAAACGTGTTTGAGGTCATCACAGTCTCCTTGACACCTCGCCGGGTTCGGTACTTGGGTCCGGCTCATCAGCATTCCCGTCCCGCGTGCGGCTCCGGGCGGATCGAGTGTCACTCTCCTAAGTATTGTGTGATTTGGGATAGCACAAGGTGACACTCTCCCGGTGAAATATTAACATAATTATTGTCATTTAGAGGGAAAACTCTGATAACATCTGAGATCAAATCGCAATGCGTCTCTTGAAACTTCATTAAAAGCCTAAACGGTCATTTCTTCTTCATCGCTGATTGCTCCTGTTTTGTCAGCGGGAAAATATTCTCACGTCTCTGCTAAATATCACACTATCATGATTCGAAACTAAGTTTGTTTCCATTTTGGATTCATGCTGAAAGAAGGCTATTAGAAGGAAAATGGGGAATGTACAATTTTTGGCAAAAAAAAAAAGCGAAGCGTGGAGAGTCTTTCTGGTCTTTCCCCTCCTCAATAATATTCTTTCTTCCTTGACCTACATGGACTGTTGCGTTTACTTTCCCTCAAGCACATGCTAAACTGGGACAGTCGCATGATTTAAATGGACCAACCAATGTAAATTACCCGATGCCGCACGTGACCAACACGTTTTGTACCGAACCCGAGTCGGCATGGTCCACTGACTAGGCAAAGTGGCATCCAGTGGGAAGAGCCAAGGACTAAACACAACGACACGCCTCGATGCTTCTATAGGGGAATCAAGCTCAAGGCAAATGGGAGAAAAAGAAATTGAGATTTCCGGGGGACCAGCTGACGGATCTTGACAATGGTGTTTATTGAAAGTCTCCACGTTGACAGTTCCTGCTGTAATCATTTCCTTTTGTGTTGCGTCACTCTCCTGACAGATATGCACTTATCTGAGCAGCGCTGACAGGCCCCCCGGCTCAGCTTGAACATGACCATGAAGTCTTCTTCCGAGTCCCAACAGGAGACCGAGAGCACTTTGGTGAGTCCAGACACTATCGTGTACATGATTTTTTTTTTTAGTATCACCGTTGCGGTAAGTCTGAGTCATGACACAGTTGGCGTTTGCTTCAATCATGTGTTTTTTTTTTCCCCCCCGGATAAATTTATGAAAGAGCATAACTCACAATCTATTTCAAGCGCTTCCATAAAGTCTGTGACTGATGGGAGCTGGAGTCAGCTGCAGCAGTGCCACTTAAATTTCCGCTCCCATGTTTGCCGTTCTGTCCTTTCATTTCACCTCCATCGTAATCCCCCTGTAGCTTTTTTTTTTTTTTTTTTTCTCCCACTGAGTGGGAGTGCAATTATAATTGCCGATAGCTTGATAACATCAATGCATCGCTCGCTCTCTCAAGCCGTCACACAAAAAAATACACTATGGGATTATTGGGCTGCAGACCCAAAAACCTTTTCTCAGCGTGGCATGAATAATTATTAACACCCTTTTTTTTTTTTTTTTAAGTGTCTGCATGGTTAAGCCGCTAATGACTAAAGGCTTCTGAAAGTCAAATCGGCGATGAACTGTTTCTTTTGATTGCTGACCTTTTTAAGAATTTGATCAGAGTGCCAAGGGATGCCCGTGTGCGCTAGCGTGTCATAACCGAAACGCTCATTACGATTCACGGCAGTACGAGATGAAGACCGCATTGTCGCCGCCTCGCTGCTTTCTTAATGGGGTCCGGCTGTGGAAATGATGGGCTCTTGAAAAAAAAAAAAAAAAAAGATGAGAGCTTCTGGGAATTAGGCCAGGTTGCCTTCACACACGGACATCCACAGTTAGACCCCATGGATTTATTGACGCTGCAATGAGAAGGACGATTTCGCCATTGGTACAAAAACCATGCACGCGTGTGCTCTGCCTAAAAAGTCAGCCATTAAAGTGTCCCGTTTACCAAAAGACCTATTTGAATGAATTGCCTTCAATTCTTAACAAGAACAACCAAGTCACTTTTAATGTTTGCTAGCTCAATGCTAACGCTATGCAAAAAAATGTGCTAAATAGGCTAACGTTTTTTTTGTTTTTAGCTGGTTGTGTGTGTTGGGTAAATAGTACACAAAACCACACAGCCGGAAAAACACTTTTTGACGATTAGCTACAATTTAAAATAGTTGGGTTGGTGAACACTAGCCGAGTTCTTTAAAGCTCACGTTCCATGCTAACCGCCGCCGGGTGGTCGCGCACGTGTCTTTCGGTGGCCTGATGCGCTTCGCTTTGGTTTATTGGTGCAGAAGGGCTTCAGTCAACATGAGCGCGACAAGGCCGTCCCCCAGGACGCATTAGCGCTCCGATAACTGCCTCCATACACAAGACAAGGTCTCAATTGTGGCTTCCACTTCAGCCCTTTACAAAACGCCCACTTCCTTGTCTTTGTGGCTGAGCGGCGCTCTGATGATTTGTATGATGATTGTTGTTTTTTTTTTCTCACTTCTTGAAAGAGGCAAGGTTAGTTTGTGATGTCGTAAAGAATCCAATTAAAAATGGAAGTAGAGGAACAGAGAGGCCCCCGGTAGTGGTTGTGTTAAAAGCGTGAGAAGAAGGCGGGGTGATGTTTAGTGAGGCTCCCTGCCTTGTCTCCTCCCTTCACTTGATGACGGAGCTCGGTCGTAGCGCGCCGCCACGGCAACAGCAGCAGCAAGATCACCTCGCTCCAAACGGTACGCATTTCTCTTATCTGCCTCCAACGAGGAGGCCTTGGATAAAGTAGCAAACAGGAAATAGTGTGACGGATGTGTAGTCGTTTTCCTTCCGAGACCTCTCACTCAAAATGTTTTTTTTTTTTTTGTTTGCTCTTTTTGCGTAAATGTTGTAAATGCGACTTTGGTTGGTTGACAACTGCATACACGAGCGGTCATCCTGCTGCTGCTGCTCCTCCAAGGTTCTGAGCAATAAATTGACCCGATCAAGGCTATTGGCAGAAGGGACGTTTCTGAGGTGGCTTGACAGCTTGAGGAAGCGCTCATCTCCAGGACAGCTTTTAAAGAGGCAGACCCAGTAGCCAAACCTCTCATTACATTTTGGCAGCGATTCTTGTGTGCAATATTTGACGTTCCAGAAGCTGTTTTTTTTTTTCCTCTCTCAGGAGGACTTAGCAGAATTGTATTAGATTAAATAGCCCGGACTCCGGATCTACCGGCAGACAGAAAACATGCCCTCTCCTCAAGTCCCATGAGACTTTCGGGTTGAATGAAAACAAAAACACTTCTTGTAGTGGTGCAATGTAGACAAAGCTATGTTTGGGTAGCGTGCTAATCTTTCATGGCTGTTATGATGTCATGTGCTTTGATGCCATGCATGTTGGGACGCTGTCAATGGCTCACTTACAGATCTTAAATCCATTTTCAGATACTTCCTGAGATGTCTTTAGAAAATATTACTCACAGGCATATATTATTTATCGTCCGTGAAATGATTAATGTCACTGCTTCGTTCTGAGTAGTTGTGACTGGCATTATGTACCGTATACTGCCCCCTGGTGGCCGATCCCGTTCAATATTGTTTGCATGATCTCCCAACACAATTGAATTTTAAATTGCCTCACCAACATCGTAATCATTTCCGTCCCGCCAATGTCAAAAAAAAAAAACGGGGTCACTTTCATGCCTCCCACTTGCAGGGATGAAAGCTAATCAGTCGCCGCGTGAGGTCGGCCGCCCACATCATTTAACAACCCGCACTTGTCCCCCCGGTCTGAAGACAGACATGCTGAAACGCTATCGTCTAATGAAACGAAGCCTGCGTTGGGCGAGAGTGTCAGGTTGATATCGTCCTTCGCACCAACCTCCGGTAGCTTCTATTGGAAAATGCCGAGGGAGGACGTTTAGTATGGCCTGATTGATTTGCTGTCGGGTCACAATAGGGACTCACATTGACCTGTACAAAAAAAAAATAATCATTTCACTGTCCCTCGCCATTTTTAATTGTGTCGTGTTTATGTTTGAGTTGAACTAATGTCTTTTTTTTTTTCCCTTTTTGTTTTGTTTGTCCTTTTTGCTTCCTCCCCCTCCTTGCCGTTGATCGCCGCTGCACGCAAAACGGGCTGACAACGCACGGAGGATTCCCTCCCGCTCTTTTAATCTTACTTTCCACTCCATTTTTTCCCCTCTTCTGTTTCCCTGCCTTCTTTCTATCCTGCTCGTACCTTTTTTTTTCCCCCCCTTCACACCTGATAGCACCCTGCAGAGTTGAGAGAACCTCATGCAACCTCTGGTAAGCCACTAACCTCAGATGCCGCAATTAATTGCTTAATGAGGGTGTGCACACTTGTGCAACCGACAACTTTTGTCAAGAAGCTGTCGGTTGCACAAGTTGTTTTTAGTTGTGTACAAATAATGATAAATGTTTACTTTATCTGCAGCAGCGGCCGTAGTGTCCGGTGATGACTCCGTCTATCTGACGCCAGGCAGGATGAGCCAGCGCCAGGTGAAGGAACGGGACAAGGACAAGGACAAGGAGGCGGGCCTCCAAACACCCAGCCGGGAACATCTCGCCTCTCCGTCTCCGCTTAGCTCGGGCATCAGCTACAGCCACGGTATAGTCGATACTTTTCTCTGCCTGCATAAATACGATTCGTTGCATGTGAATCATCACTCATGATCTTTTATTTCTTTCTCACCACACAATTTTACGATTTTTTTTTAATGAAATTATTAATCTTGCATAGTACTAAAACTAATTAAGAACCTTCATTCAGAAATAGAATAAAAAATATATAGCTGCTATGACATGTAGCTTTATTTACGATCAAATAAGATGAAAATAAAATAAAAAATATATTATATAGCTGCTATGACATGTAGCTTTATTTATGAAGTATTTAACCTTAAATGGATTTCATTTTGGCGCCCAGCTGCTGAGGTTGTGCTCTTTTTTTAATCTTTTTTTTTTTTTTTTTATAAACCTCCAGACACCCAGCACAGAAACAATGAGTCATTCATTCTCAAGTGGTTTACAAGGCCTCTTTGCTGCTCATTAAATTGTCCTCAGCCTTACCTTATAAGGTGCCTTTTTTAAACCGAATTAAAGTGATTTATGATACTTCAGTTAAAAAAAAGAAACCGAGTTTCTCCACTGTGCTTTATATTGTTGTGTTAGTGCGCCCTCTTGTGGATCGCAAGTGGTGGTGGTTGTTTTTCACTGAAGTGCAAGATTTTTTTTTTTTTTTTTTTTTTTTACCAGCACAGTAAACGACTTGACATTAAAGTCATGAATTTTCCCTAAAGTAAATATATATATATATTAATAGTTGCATTTACTTTCATGTTCCACGATTTAATAATAAGTGGAATTGTCATGCTGAGACATATGGCGGAAAAGGACATGACTCGTGATGATCAAAGTGGTGAGTGGGTGTGTGCAAAATGTCCGCACATAGCTCGCACTCACCAGATGTCCTGAAATAATTATTCCGGCCTTGCTAATAAGCTTACTGACTCTTCTATGTAATGTTATGTTGGGTTAGCATGTGTTTAGCTTATCAACATTGTTTAATGAGAAAGTCAAATTATTTTGACATCTGAATTATTATTTTCAAAAGGCTACTTTTTGAGCCAATTTATTTTTTAAGCATGGTTAGTGGAATGACTGCATCATCACTAATCATCAGCACGTCCTCGCCCCAACTCTTCATGACTCAGCGAAGCGAAAATAAACCTTGAAAAGGCTGTTTGACGTAGCCATTGCGTGGCTGGAATACCCACGGAAAACGTAAACGTCTCATGACGACAACAAAGGTAGCAGAAGAGCAGCTGGGGTCAGCGCGGATTTAAATTCAGCTTCTGGGATTACGGCCTGTTAGCAGGGCGCTGGTTCCATCGCAAGGCCGGTCTTATCCTCGCCCTGGGCCAATCTGCTCGCCGTGTTGTTGCTTTAACCTACGACCTCAACAATAGAGCGCTCTTAAGAGGGACAAACAGGGAAGCTAGTGGAAGTCGGTTTGAAGCTACGATGGCCGCGGGAACTTGGCTACGCTCGGATGGCCGGAGGCTTGTCTGGGCTGACGCCGTGTGGATCTAAAGTAAGCCAATTTGGAAATGATTCCGACGTTTCAAACTGGAATGAAAGGCTGTTTCGTTTTATCCTCGCCTCCCGGTGTCCTCTCATGGCGGCGAATGAGAAGGAGGAGGCTCACTCGGTGTAATTAATCATGCCATGTTGTCACGTTTGCTGTTCCTTCAGTGGGGGGGGGGTCTATGGTGAGATGACAGCATTGAAAAAGCTTCTTTGTTCCAAAGCTAATCCGGGGTCTTAGCGTCCACCTGCAGCTTTTACTATCCGAGCAGAGGTTACCTACGTGTTTTGCTCAATCTTTGGCGTTGACCTGTAATCCATCGGTCGCAGTGTCACGGCGAGGTCACTTATGAGCTTTTTACGCCGAGCCCTTTTTTTTGTCATTATTTTTTTACTTCACATCATCTGTTGGGCAAAAAAATGAATGGTAGACGTAAAATAAGGCTCCACCCCCGGCCCTCAGTTTTCCTCCCCTATCTGGAGGGGAGTGAGTAGGAGGGGGCAGTGAGGTACTTCCATTGCTCCGCGTGCCTCATCGCTCACAGTCGAGCGAGAGAGAGAGAGAGAGGGAGGGGGGAGCAGTCAGCTGAGGCAAGCATCGAGGAAATACGGCACTCCACTCTGAGCTCTGTCTTCTCTTGTTTTGGTTGACTTGCCCGGCTCGCCGTAGGAGCACGACCCACCCCCCCTGGCCCTCCCATTCACCTTCTCGGGGTTTCGCAACCCCCCTCGCCCCTCCCTCCCCCCCGCTCGCCGAGGGATCGCCCGCCGGCCCCCATGATGAAGGAGGAGGGCCTGCTGGGGCGTCGCCGTTTCTCCACGTGCGGCGGCACGGCCTCGCTGCGACCCCCGCACCCGGACGGACGCAAACTCATCCGCAATGCCTCCTTCGGGGGTTATAACGAGCTGTCGCCCATTTCGCTGTCAGGTGGGTGTAGGTAGAGCTAGTCAGTCCGGCTTGTAGTTGTGCCTTGTGAGTGACACGTGTTTGTATTTTATTTTTTTCGTGATGCTGAGTCATTAGAGCAGGTGTAACTTGTGTCTGGTAGTTCCCGCTCGGTCCATTTGTGGCTTGAACGCATCCAATAATACCCGTGGAAGTAACTTGAGGTGAAACGGCTACTTTGCAATCGTGCCGACGGGAAACGGGATCCTCTGTTATTGCCATGGCAACTGCCCGATGTGCTTTGTATTTACCAAAGGAGGTGAAGCCTCGTAAAATATGTTGACACTTTAGCTTAAGGGAATTCCGTCTTTTGCTTTTGGATCGCTAACTCGAATTGCTCTCATTGCTCCGTCGTATTGTTTTGCCTGTGCAAATGTAGTTTGGTTGAACGCCGATTGCAATTTGTGGGTGAGTCACCTTTGTTGATAGGCAGACTGAAAATCAATGGTCGCTCAACATTGATTGTTCCTTAGAGAGGCTAGTTAACCTTTTGATGGGCAACATATCAAATATCATATCAAATGGTTATTTCATGCTGGCTGAGGTTTTATTTTCTCATTTTAGGATTTAATACCCCCAAGTAGTCTTTAAAAACCCTTTTTCCTGATTCCTATTGATCATTATTTTATTTTTTTCTATTCATATTTTATTGAATAAAAATCACTTGTGTTTCGACGGCAGCAGGAATAAAACATTTAAATCTGCCAAGTTATTTTTATGCTGTATGATCACACAAAAAAAAAAATCTCTTGAATGAAAATGAGTTCAAAGCTGTTCAATCTATCTTTTGAATTCTTAACCACACACAGCGAGAGTTTGTTTTAATTTTCCCTTTAGTGGAGCTGGCATGTTTTTTTTGTTTTTTTTTCTTCTCCCAAGACATCTGCCAAAATAATAATGAGGCAGTTGGCAAAAATCCCACACAAGGCAAATTGCTGTCAATCTGTTCCTTAAAAAATCTGTCGTTTTTTTTTTTTCTTTGCGTCACCGCTTTGTCACGTAACTCTGACTCAGTACGATGCTCGACTTTCAACCAATCGCCAGTATCCCCTTCAAAAAGGACGAATACGAGTAAACAAAGAAAAGCTAGTCAGGCATCTGACAGAGCCTGATTGCAAATTGATGAGGCTTGGTACTCTGCAGCATCATGCCGCAGTATTACAAGACAAAAAAACTTCCAACTGCCCCTCATGCCCCACTATTGAATATGGAGGAAGAAGATGCTGAGTCATGCCATAAGTGCCTGAATTGCCCTTGACGTCTTTACCGCAAGAGGTTGGCATGGAGATGTGCGTCAAGTGGGTGCAGATGGTCTGGCGGGATTTAAACTCGTGTGAAAACATTTTTTTTTTTTTGCCATTACATGCATCACAACCAATATTACCACATTGTAACAATGACGCAGTTTGATTTATTCGTGGTTTCTTTTACCACCCACTAGGGGGAGCCCTTGTGTATTTACTGTCATTGACAATTTCTGTTAGCGTTGCTTGACTTTTTTCGTTTCGCCGTAGGTTTCGAGAGAGGGAAGGAGGACCTTTTGTCGTTGCCTTTGAAAGAGGACTCGCTTTCCATATCCAAGAGCAAGGTAATGAGAGTTTGTTTTGCCTCTTTTGCTGTTATGGAACTTTCCGCATTTCTTCTTACGCCGGCATTTATTTTCAGCTTTCTTTAACCCGACTTAATGATCCTTTCTCATCCGCGTCTGGCTCGAGATGACTCCCAGATTGCTTTGCGTAGCTCGCTGCCAGACGTATTCCCACACCGACTGGAGGCCTTTGATTGGCTTGATTCAACTCGTGTGCTAATTTTGGGCTTCGGTGAAAAGCCTTTACGAGGAAGGCGAAGAGCACAGATTGAAAATTAAATGGCGCTTTGAAATTGGATATTCTAGAAAGCAATCCACGAAGTCGTGTTATTTCATTCGAATAATTTCTTATTGATTTTTCGCAGTCGGAGACCAAGCTGTACAATGGCTCAGACAAGGACGTGTCTGCGTCTGGAGGCAAGCTCACCAAGAAGGAGTCCCTCAAGGTAAAAAAACAACAACAACACACCCTTTAAATCAGCTTACACATTGTTTATCCAAACATGCTTAAGACGTCAGTCTGTTATGTACACCCTGATGTCATACTAGGCTGACATTGGAGAAACAAGTTTCCCTGTTAAGCGGGTAAATTATGATGTAATTTGATTATATTTTGTAGCTTATGGAAAGTGTGATGATGCTGTCTTTAGGTCCAAAAGAAAAATTACAGGGAAGAGAAGAAAAGGGCAACAAAAGAGCTGCTCAGCACCATCACGGATCCTTCGGTCATTGTCATGGCCGACTGGCTGAAGGTAAGGAAACAAGCCATACTTATTTTTTTGATTCTATTAAAAAAAAAATGCAAAAAAAAACATTTAAATTTAATCAAAGTAACTTAATTAATTTTATTTATATTATTATTATTTTATTTTATTTATTTATTTTTAATTAGATCCGGGGAACGCTGAAGAGCTGGACCAAGCTGTGGTGCGTGCTCAAACCGGGCGTCCTGCTCATTTACAAGACCCACAAGAACGGCCAGTGGGTCGGCACGGTGCTGCTCAACGCCTGCGAGCTCATCGAGCGACCCTCCAAGAAGGACGGCTTCTGCTTCAAGCTATTTCACCCCCTCGAGCAGTCCATCTGGGCCGTCAAGGTCAGAATATGTCGAGGCAACCCAGAAAATTGATTTAATTTGGTTTTCCTTGATTCATATTTTTTTTATATTATACTTTGCAGTCACAATTTTTTATAATTTGTTAGAATTTAAATTGCTTTGTGGAAGCCTCGTGACCCAAGCGGAAATCCGAAATGATCCTTTTAAAAATGTGACACATGACAAAGGACGACCTTATAAAACCATCCCGGATTATTACTCAGTCATAATGGCAGGATAAGAATAACGTGAGCGGTTTAAATGCAAAATGCTCTTTTCGCCCAACACGAAATCCTTTTGTTTCCCTTTCGATGAATTAAACAGGATGTGAATGGCAAGTGCAAAATGAAGGACGCATCTGAGCGGAAAAAAAAAAAAAAAACGCACAAAGCATCCATTCCACTTCAACCACACTTGTGTTTGTAGCGTTTCCTCTTGATTATTGATTACAGCTCTCAAACACTCGAGCCATTCAGTTTGCTTTCTCCACTATCAAAACATGTGCATCGCTGGCTTTCCAATTAGTGCGTATAAATAATTCAAGGTCCTTTCAGGGTCCCAAAGGGGAAGCGGTGGGCTCCATCACTCAGCCTTTACCCAGCAGCCACCTCATCTTCCGTGCGGCTTCAGAGTCCGATGGTAAGTCATTCGTGCATTTCAGTCGTCGTTAAATCCGCATGTATTAGGCGTATGTGTTATACTGCCGCCTGGTGGTCAATATGTGCACATCAGTTTTTTAATGACAGAAAAAAATGATTTGAGATACAAGTGATTTTAAATTCAACTGGGAAGTCAATGTGAAACTAATGTAATGCTCGGCAAAAATCTCCAAATGTGATTCGTCTCTCCCTAAGGTGTTAAAATATACAAATGGTGTTCGCACATTGTGTAACTGTCCTTGGTGCTGAAACAAGCAACAAGCTTGTGCCGGTTGTGTCCATGATACTGAAACATGTGAAAATGGCTGTTAATCAACTCAGAGCGTTAATGAGATGGGAAATATGAAAATTATCTGGTTGCATAAGTCCACACACCCTTTTATATACAGTATGTATGGTTTGGTTTTTTTAGGTCGTTGCTGGATGGACGCCCTGGAACTAGCCCTGAAGTGCTCCAGCCTGCTGAAACGAACCATGATCCGCGAAGGCAAGGAAGATATCAGCACGCTGGCATCTGGAGGAGAACATTCCCTCAACTTCTACAGCCTCCTACGTGCCCACAACATCCATGGATTCCAGTAAGTCCAAAGAAATACCTCAATCGATTTTGTTGATTAATCCCTGTGGTTTGTTTTTACCGTCTAGGTTTAACGACAGCGACCATTTGAAAGACCCGGATCTCTACTCAGACAAGTCCGACCGGGAGGGGGAACCGGACCACGAAGAGTCGGACCCGGAAGGTTTGGAGAAGAGCGAGGAGAGCGACAGCGACACATCGGAGCGACAGGACGACTCGTACGTGGACATGGACCCCAACGAGCACGTGCGGGAAACGTCCTACTTGGAGCAATCTCACGAGGAACTTGGCGAGGTGATAAATGTTCTCCGGCAAGAGCTGCTGTAGGATTGACACTTAGCCATGAATTCCTCCGACTGTGTTTTGCCAGGCGGGCGAGGCTGCCCAGACGGAGACGGTGTCAGAGGAGAACAAGTCCCTCATTTGGACTCTCCTGAAACAAGTGCGACCGGGAATGGATCTGTCCAAGGTGGTCCTGCCCACGTTCATCCTGGAGCCGAGGTCGTTCCTGGATAAACTCTCCGACTACTACTACCACGCTGACTTCCTGTCCGAGTAAGAGCCTCTCGGGATTTATTTCTCGGTTCTTTGTTTTTGGTGTTTCATCTATTTCCTGTTTATTTCCACATTCAGGGCTGCGGTGGAGGAGAACGCCTACAACCGGATGAAGAAAGTGGTCAAGTGGTACATCTCCGGGTTCTACAAAAAGCCCAAGGTGCGGATTTTGAGCACGACGACGTTAGAATTTGAATCGAGTCTAAGATGCTTTTAAATTGGCAGGGCTTGAAGAAACCTTACAACCCCATTATCGGCGAAACCTACCGCTGCATGTGGCTCCACCAAAAGACCAACAGCAAGACCTTCTACATCGCAGAACAGGTAACGGCACTGCCCCCTATATGCCAACATTGGAACTTCAACTTGAATTTTTTTGATTTCATATTTCATTGGCATCTAATCTTTCACTGCATCACTTCTGCTCAGGTATCCCATCATCCTCCTGTGTCAGCTTTTTATGTCAGCAACAGGAAGGATGGATTCTGCCTCAGTGGAAGCATCCTTGCCAAGTCCAAGTTCTACGGTACGCAACTTTTACCATTAAAGAGAAAGTTAGCAATTGAAATGTCTTTACCGTTCACCTTTTTTATTTCTTTAGGAAACTCTTTGTCGGCCATATTGGACGGCGAGGCTCGACTCACTTTCCTCAACCGTGGAGAGGACTATGTGATGAACATGCCTTACGCTCACTGTAAAGGTCCGTGTGTGCCCACGTGAAAGATTTATCACGATTATTGATCGCTCACATCCTTCAAAGCACTTCAAATGGAATTGTGCCCTTTTTCACATTTTATTTTTTATTTTTTTGTGCCATGATAGGCATCCTGTATGGCACCATGACTTTGGAGCTAGGTGGTCAGATCACCGTTGCGTGTGAGAAGACGGGCTACAGTTCGCAGTTGGAGTTCAAACTCAAGGTGGGAGGACAAGGAAGATGGTTTTAGGTAACGTTTCATTTCATTTTGAAACATTTCAACGGACATACTTCACAGCCATTCCTGGGAAGCAGCGACAGTGTCAACCAGATCTCCGGAAAGATCAAACTGGGGAAGGAAGTGCTGGCAACTCTTGAGGGACACTGGGTAAGATCCCTCGTGACTTAGAAATAAAGATAAAAGCAATTACAAACATTATGAAAAAGTAGCCCACTAGTGGTGGAAAGTAGCAATTACAGGAGGGTTTTTTTGCAAGCTAATTGCTGGGCCGCTAATTATCGTGACGACGCCCTCCGTTAGGACAGCGAGATCTTCATCAACGACAAGAAGACTGGAACGGTGGACACGTTCTGGAACCCAACACCGGAGCTGAGGCAGAGCCGACTCACACGCTGCACCGTCCCGCCCGAGGAGCAGGGCGAGTTTGAATCGGAGCGGTGAGGCTTTCTCATCACCAAAATCTATTGGTGATTCAAAATCCAATGACCTCATTCTCTTTCCAGACTTTGGCAGCACGTGACGAGAGCCGTCAACAACAAGGACCAGACGGAGGCCACGAATGAAAAGTTCATCCTGGAGGAAAGTCAAAGGAAGTCGGCGCGGGAGAGGAAAGCCAAGTGCGAGGAATGGAACTCCACTCTGTTCGAGCAGGACCCCGTCACCGGAGAGTGGCATTATAAATATGCTGAGTCAGTGTCACACCGACTATCACATGACCACACGGCATATCGGCGCTCATCATTGCGGTCGTCTTCCGCAGCACGAGGCCATGGGACCCCCTCAACGACCTGATCCAGTTTGAAAAAGACGGTTGTATCCAGACCAAGGTCCGACACCGCACCCCCATGGTACGTTCTGGCAGTCTTATTAGTCTGAGTAACCAGGGGTCGCGGAGGGACAATTTCAAGTGCCAGGTAGGTTTTTTTCCCCCCCGAAACATCTCGCCGCCTCAGCCATCATCTAAGCAGCTTCTTTTTTTTTTTTTTTTGTCTTCATCACTTTTTTTTTTTTTTATTTCATCATCTCAATCCTACTGTTTTTGCCTTTTTTTTTTTTATTCTTGCCTTGTTCTGTCTTTGTCTTTCACAAAATGGAAGTTTGTTACTTCATCTGCTTTTTCTCTGGATGGAGCAGAAACACTGATAACGTACATATGTTGAAATCAGAAGAAAAGTTTTGTGGCTAAAATTGCCTCACTGGCCATAATATTAGGAACACATCTGACATTCACTGTCCTTTTTTTTTTTTTAACTTACAAATTACACACATAAAATTTGCACATTTGGTCCATCCGGATGCTTCTTTTTTTTTTTTTTTCCCCACCCTAACTTACTGCTGACATCTTTCATCATGTTTGTGTGAATTGCATGTCATCTTTTTTCTTGTTCAATCCGTGCGCAGCTTTTGTAAATTCATCTGTTATAGGCAGTGTTACATATTTGCTAAACTCTTTACGCGCATGTGTGTGTGTGTCTTTGGGGTGTGTGTGTAGGTAACGGTGCCAAAGAGAAAACACAAGAGCGACAAACCCAAAAGCCCAGAGAGCGGTTGTTCTTCACCCGAACTTGACCGCCAGGACTCCTCCGGAAGCGAACGTGAGTCCCTTTCGTCATTGAAGCGTATCAGGTCCAAATTGAAACTTTTTTTTTTTCGACGACAGGACACAAGAGCAAACACAACAGCCGTCTGCGTAAAAAAGGTGCTGACCTCAGCGAACTTCAAAGTGCCATTGAGTCCATAAAGCAGACACAGCAGGACATCAACAGGTGAGATTCAGCAACGATGAGTCGACGTTCGGATCGTACGTCGGAAATAAATTCCTCGCGTTCTTAGGAGCATCAGCGTGTTAAGGGGTCGAACGGCAAGCCGGGCGGAGGGAACCTCCTTCTTGCAGCAGCGGGACTATTTCGTCATCGCCGCCCTCATCGTCCTGCAGGTGATCATCAACTACATCTTCAAGTAGCAGAGGCAAATCACAAATGCACTCCAGTGTCTGTAACAGACTCCATTTTTTTTCTCTCCATCCTCTTCAAGAATCAAATTCACTCAAAATTAGAAGACTTGGAATGTATTTTACTTCCGAGTTTTGAGCTTCTTAAAAAAAGAAGCTAATATGCCCCAATCCGGCAGACTTGTATTTATTTATTTTTTATTTTCGGGTTCATTCCAAAATGTCGTGACTATTTCAAAGAGACTCTTGTAGACAAAAGAGCACAGCCTTTTTATTTCTGACAGAAATGGAACTACTCCATTAATTTTGAATGTCATCAACAAACTCTTGAGCCATGACTACTCTCCTCATGAAATGACCTTTCATGCTTAGATAATATATTTTTTCTATTTTATTATTTTGTTGCGTCCAAAGTGGTCCAATCTGTTTTTTTGTTTGTTTGTTTTCTAAGCACTTGGAAAGTGACTCCAAAAAAAAAAATACACTGTTAAAAAATGTTTTATTGTGGGTGGCGTACAGCTAGAAAAGTGTGGTAAGCACTTTGTACAATATTTTATCTTCTGCACAAGCGCACTGGAAACGTCCAATGTTTTTCAAAATCGACTCCCGAGATCTGGCTCCTACTGCCCACGTTTTTTTTTTTTTCTTCTTCTTAACTGAATCTACAATTGTAAGTGTTCTTAATAGTGCGAAGCTGGCAAAAATGACATGAATTAAGTGAGGCTTAACGTTCTGGGACTCCATCTTAAAAACTGCCTTCCTGGATTTAACTGCGAGTTAAGACAAGTGTTGTAACATTCCTTAAGTGTGTGCATTTTATATTCAGTGTAAAGTTCAATTTTCGTGGTATATATTTATTTTTTAGCTTCTTATGTGAGAGTAAGCAGTGTTTGGCTTAGCTTTACTTGTTTTAGCTTAGCTAGCCATTAGCTTAGTTTTATTTAGCTCAACTGAGCTCTAAATTTTGAAAAATAGAGATAAATTTTGTGGGGTGAAATGGGGCTTTCTGTTAAATTTACACAATTATACTATTCAGTTATGTGTAATGTCAATATGAGTTTTATCTCGTTTAAGTTATTTATCATTTTGCTTCTTTTTAGTGTAGTTTATCTGCGCTTCTTTCAGTTTTTCAATTTCTTCCATTTTTCCAATTAGACTTAGCAAGCAGGTCGAATTAATCAAGTTCTAACTTTTTACTAACCGTATTGATTATTGCACCGAAACAAACCTTGATCGCATTTTATTTAAAAAAAAATCTCAATTTACGTTTTTTAAACGTATAAATCAAGTGTTTTTCTTCACTCGTCGCTTCCAGTGCTTTTGTGCCACAGTGAATTCTAGATTAGACAATTCAAGTAGCGAGAGGAGATCAAATCTTTTTACCTGTTACTACAATCACTTTAGTAAACAAAGAAAAAGAATCATTCCAAGCTTGCGTAAGTAGCAGCCAGTTTCGGTGTGTAGATAATTAGTTTGGTGTCCCGTTAACTGCGTGTATTACCTAGCAGGATTTCCTCGCAACAACAAAACATTTTCTACGCATCACAATGTGTCCTATACTAATATTACTGCCATTTATTGATTCATTATCATTTCATTCAATCGGCAATTAAATTGGAATTGACCGCTGTTGGAGCTGCAAATGTAAATCCAGTTTGATCTGGTTTCAATGTGTCATCTGGAACCACAGGAGGACCGCGGAGTTTGTCATTAGCCTTGTCGACGTTTACATATCCCGTTGCCTCCGCCGTCAGCAGACTGTTAAGCAAAGAAGAAAAAAAAAAAAAAAACTTTGGTAGCATTGTCAGGGAGGTGAGTTAACCCGGCTGGCCCGTGTGTGTGTGTGTACCCGTTCGTCTTCTTACCGTGAGTCCTCATTGCCTCGCTCATCTTAAAAGTTATCCAGATGTTCGAATGTGGAGAAATACCAGTGCCTTTTTTTTCCCCCCCGAAAGGGATGAAGATGGAACGGGAATGTTCGTCTAGAAAAGGTCACGCGTGGGAGTTATTGTAGTTTTGCAGAGCGGACGTGCCATACAAAGCCTTAGTAACGAACCTGACTCTGCAGAGCACCTTGCCCAAAAGGCGTTGCCATGGTAACGCACTCACAGGTGTCCGGATACTGATCCCTGCGTAACGCCGCCACTCCTTGTCATCTCTTGTAGTCTTATTTATTCTTTTTATGTATTCCTGCTTAGATTTTTTGGATGTTTTTGTTTTTTTTATCATTATTTGACATGTCCTCGTCACTGTACTCACATAGCTTCATCAGCTAAAACTCACTCCACATACTGTGTACCTTAATGTGTGTATTGATTGACTGTATCCTCGAGGCACTGAACATAACATCCTGGACATCTGGGGTCTCATGTAATATACCACAGAATAATGATAATTAAAAAAAAAAATAAAATAAAAATGGCATTTTTTGTGTTTTCTTGTGAATAATAGTTTTATGATTGTCCATACAGGAAAATAAAATCATGGTAAGGACATATATGTATGTATATATAGACAGCAATAATGTGTAAATTTTTCTGTATTGACCACTTATAGTTAATTTATTTAAATTTGCCTTTGCAGAGCTTGTTGACTTGTTTCTTTATAATTTTGGCCGCTAGATGGCAGCAGAAACAAGTGATTCACTGAGAGGCGGCTTATGAAGGTAAGCCATGAAAATATTCTTTAAATAATTTGTGTCACATTATTATTCAAGGACAATAACTGTCTTTCTGTCTCATGCAGAAAATATGTCAGAAAAGTGGTTTCAAGGCCAATATTAGAGCACTGATTAAAAAAGTTGAAGATAATGCTGAAATACCTGAAAAGTGTGTTACTGAAACTTTTATGTATTATTTTTTGTTTGTATTGATAGTCCTGTGCTCTTTACCTTATTATGGCTGTCACGTGATTACTTAGTCATCTCAAATCACCTCGTTAGCGCATCCTTGTGGGGCGGACATTGCACAATATTCAAAACTAGGCCAAAAAATTAGTGGTATGTCGCCGTTGCTAGGATACATTTGTCAGACTGGTGTTTCAGGATATTGGGAGGAGAAAAGGGCAAGTGAAACTGTAAGATTAAGGGTCGCCATGGAGACTGAAGAACGTGAAGCATGAGGGGAAACACCTCATGTTTGTTATGTAAGCATAGCACCTCACTACTATATTCCTCTAACATGAACAAAATGGTGGCTCGCTAAACTGACTCCCCTTGTGTACCCTAGGCGTACACGACTTTGTGGTGGTCTTATTAAAAATCAATGGCATGGAATGGGTTAATTGATACTAAATGAGGTAATGTGCAGTGCAGCATGGCAGGCGAGGTTTTGCTGGCTCAGCATGGTGTTTATCCCCACCCCACCTCTGTGCTATCAACAGAGCATGAAAAGAACTGCTGCAGTGAGCCGCTCTCATTCACAGCTGGATTAACTGAGCGTGCTATCGTCCTTTTTTTGTTTTTTTTTTCCCCCTCCCTTGAATGACACAGAGGGCAGCGGGTCTCCCATCTGTCTGTCCTGCAGCGGGGTCTGTCCTCCCCCTCCTTGTCTTCACTGAGAGAATGACTTGGGGAAACACCTTTATGTAAACTTATTTTTTTCTCCCCCCCCCCCCTCCCATGATTTAATGTGATACAAAAGGGAATCCCTCTGAAGGTCTCCTTTGTCTCTTGGAAGCTCAGGTCGCATTAGCGCTTCATGCTGCTATGAATAACCCCATTGACGTATCGACGTGTCAGGGTGTCTCTCCTCGGCCTTCCAACTTTTGTATCTCCGAGCTTTTAATCAATCGCCGCAATCGGCCCGACCCCTTAAATCGTCTGAGTGTTTAGCGCCGGCTTTTACCGGCGATTGATGGCTGAAACAACAGAAGAGGAGGAGGCGGTTTGGCTGGGTGGCTGCTAAGCAATCAAAGGACGCCAGGCGATGACTCAGAGATTTCTGAGGCGCTGTCTCCTCCGGTTGCCAGCTCGCCCGTCTAGTGTGGCAGACAATTTGCTGAGTCCTCGTCGCCTTATCAGATGTTTGCCGTCACTTTGGTTACACTCGTGGACATACTGGCATATCATAAATTGGAAAACATTTTCGAATCAAGCACAAAATATTCAATACAATTCAGTTGTCTTTAACTTAAATGCAATAGCGCTATTTAACGCTTTGTTTGAAAAGCAGAAAGGTAAACTCGTGTGAGGAAAGTGTTGCCACGAATGAATGGCGGGGATGACTCAGTGTGGATGAAGTCGGAGGAGAGGAAGATGTGGGGAGGGGCTCACTTTCCATTACAGATTCTCCCGAACGCAGTGGCTATATGCGGCAATATCGGAAATGAAGGCGAGTATTTTTTGATTGCTTTTGTTTTAGAATTCCTAGGAAAGAGCCTGGAACGTAAATTGCTGGAGATAAGCAGTCAAGGAAAAAATTCATGCAAAGGGCATCTTGAATGCATCCTACTCTACAGGACTGTCTCAGAAAATTTGAATATTGTGATAAAGTTCTTTATTTTCTGTAATGCAATTAAAAAACAAAAAATAATAAAAGGCTTGCAATATTTCAGTTGAATTGTAATGAATCCAGAATGTATGACTTTTTTTTAAATTGCATTACAGAAAATAAAATACTTTATTACAATATTCTAATTTTCTGAGACAGTCCTGTATGTACCGCAATATGCCAAGGTACATTAAAACAAAAAACTAATTCAAAACTAGGGACAAAAAACATGCTTTAAGATTATGTTAGATTTCAAATTAAACAGGGGAGGATTTAGAATGCATCCCTGGGGAACACCAAATAGATGGAGATCTCATTTTTGGTCAAATGATCTATTGTGGGGGGGAAAGCAGTTATGAAAATTGAGTATAACATAATAAACGTGGTTGTCCATCAAAACAAGACAGAACCATCAATCCCAGTTTGAAGCATTCCGCAATCCAGTATTCAGCACATACGTTGCTGAAGGCCGACCCCGCCTTTGCCGCTGACAATGACGGCCCAACGAGCCGACCCAGGCACTTTCTATTGACCCTGGGGATTACAACCCACTTGTCTTTTTCGAGGGCCCCGCACATAGGTCCTCGCTCATCAATGGAAAAGTCCGACACAGGTCCATCATTATGTCCGGGCTCGGTGTTGTACTGTAAGTGTGCTGTAAAGAGGTTTGAAGACTTTTCTTAGTCGTTTGCTGAAGTTTTAGTGGTTCAAATGACTTTAAAAATTATATTTTAAATCCCTGACAGTAATGATTAACGTCATTGGTTTTGAAGGGCCTGCTCAGGCCCTGTGTGGGTATAGTGACACCAGTGAAAAGGATTACTGAGCAGCTTGACAGCACAAAGCTGAGGCTTTTTCATTTCACCACGGGCTATTTTTAAACACTGTCAAGAGACCAGGGGGCGGCGGGTTATTTAATTTTTATTTTTCTTAATTAACGTTAATGGAGGCGGCGGGATTTTTGCAGCAATGACAGCAAACGATTAACCTAGCATGAAAAAAAATATCATTTGGATTTCTTTCATCTCCATCCATTTTATTTTGAGCAGTCAGTGCATGCTATGTAGGAATAATCCCATTAAATCCCGGGAAGATCATTAATTCATCATTAACGTGGTGGTCACAGTTGAGATTTAAAGCAACACAGAATTTGTTGGTTAATTTTAATGTAAGTGTGCATTTTTTGTATTTATTCGTGTATCTCATTAAATAATGGTAAAGAACATTTGTTAATGATTAAAAATATTTTAATAAATAATCGGGCAAATAATTGAATAGTGAAGTCGATTAAATCACGATTTTTGGCATCTCGTCTTCCATTCAGGCAGACTTTCAGACTCCAATTAATTCCATGAATTGCAGTCAGATTATGATGAATTGTATTTTTATTTTGTTTTTATCCGGTCGACAAAATATGGGAAATATCAGCGACGTCACCGATTAATCGACCTCGACTCAAACTTTGCCGAACAAACGTAATCCCATCACTGATGTTTTTTCAGGTGATAAAGATCCACTTGATTCAATTTCGTATGATTAACACTATCGATTAGCGCAACTTTAGCCCCGACCTTCAAGCCTCCCTCCAGAACACGTTCGATACCTCTCGGAAAAGGAGAATAATAAGAAGAGGCTTCCTTCGCCCTGTGATGCAACATGCCGACAATGCCGAGAGAATCACAGCTGGCGGCTGGGCTGGTAACCCTTGGATACAAGCGCATCCCCCACCCCCCACCCCATCAGTCTCCCAAATCTTATTCCCTGCTTGTTATGCAACAGGGGTTTACGCCATGTGGTACGGGCTAGTTAAGTATTTATCAAGCCTCTTGTGTAAGCGCTGGACAGGCAGCGGCTGCCAGTTGACCCCCCCCCCCCCCATCCTAAATCAGTTTGCCTCACATTCACTCTTAAGTGCTCGTTATAGCCACCATGGATATAAAAAGTCTACACACCCTACAAATGCCAGGGATTTAAAAAATGACTGATCAATAAAAACAATAAGACACTTCTGAGAAACACAAATAGAAAATGACATCACTTTATATTTTGTTTTATAATGTTTATATTTGATGTAAGCATCCCATGGGTTGATTTTTAGAATCTGTCGTCGCGGTCCATATTAGCTTCACTCTCGTTGCTTCCTGCTGCCAGCTGAGGTTTGGACCATCCTCATAATCCATTTTCTCTGACGCGAGCAAGTAGGGCGAGCAGGGAGGAAAAAATGAAAAAAGAAGGCATATCCATCATCGTTCAGGGGAAGGGGCACATGGAGCTGGTCGCAAAGCATGAATATTTAAATTTGGCACCGCTTCTGGCCAGCTCTCCTTACGGAAGATGTTGATGACGAGGGGATCGGCAGAAACCACTGAGATGGAGAAAAATGACCTCAGATTGGCATCTGTGAGGCTGACGAAGCTGAGAACTCTACACAAATCTTAAAAACAAAGAATCTTACCAGTACATGACATTATGACAAAGAGCTTATTTAGTATTTTGGAATGTAAGCTAATTAGCTAGCTGTGAATCTTTGTAACAACAATGAGGTCAAGTGGTAAGTCAGGATATAAGATTCGCCTTCGATACTGCTTAACGGTGGCTAACGAAGGCCTCATTGGCAATTAATGGCCGCCACATTAAACAACCCATTATGCAGCGTGGACCGGAAGCACCGTCGTGGCAATTTACAGGTTGATTGCCACAGGATGTGCGTACGCCTCTGTCACTGTGCCAGCCTCCCGAGACTGACACATCCTCGAGGAATGCGAGCCGTGATGAATACTGGCGCAGTCGCGGCACAGACAGCAAATCTATCTTTAAATCTCACTTCTCCGCAAATTGTCCTTAGCAACCTCAATGCCGACCTGTTGGCCTTGCCTTGCTGATGTCACCAAGTCCCTCCAGATTGGCATGACGTCTTTTTCTGTCATTGGTATGTATGACTCAGAAAAGATTTATTTGTAGTTTGTATGAGTCATACTCAGTATCAGGAAATAACTCAATAACTAAGTTGGATTTCCTAATACGATAGCTCATGATCAACTACCTTTAATATTTACATACATTGTAAAAAGGCAACGATTCATTAATACCAAATAAATATCCATTCTTTGCAGGATCGCCCAGACTTCTCCCCAGCCACTTTGTCCTGCTCTTCTAAGGTGTTCCCAATCCAGTTTCTCCAGGTTCATCCCTGGAGCTTCCTCCTGATGGGATGTGCGTAAAAAAAAAAAAACCTCACTAGGGAGGGGACCTAGAAGGCATCCTTACCAGATGCCCGAGCCACTTCAAATAAGACCTAATTTGTCTAATTTTAAAAAAAACTCTACTGTGTCCGAACCTATAAGGATGTCGCATTTTTTAAAATTTTATTTAGTTTTTAATTTTAGTTTTGTTGAAACTTGTGGGGGCGTGGTCGGTCGATCATTACCCCGCCCACCTGCAGCGTTACCGTGGCGACTGCCCGTTTACGTGATGACGTCAGATGTATATGAGCGCAGGCGGCGGGCTCACGCTCCTCTTTTACCGCCATCCGAGCGGAGTCTTTTTCCTCCTCCCCTCTTCGGACCGACTCACTGCGCAGCGCCCGCCTCACCAGCAGCACCCGCCGCCGGCTACATAGCTACGGTAAGCCACGTTGTCCGTGTTTCTCCTACCAGCGGTGGCTTATTCAAGTCACCGTTTGAGAAGCTGTATTTAACCACAATGGACATTTAAAGCGGCGTCAGTGGCGGGTAGGCGGCTAAAGCTAGTTGAGTGAGACAGCAGCAGCCATTGAGACCGAGCGTCTCCTCCATAATATGTTACGGTTCGATTAGATGACACGCTGCCATATTCGATAATGACGACCAACATTGTAATTATTCACGACTGAATATCAAAATGTCACCGTGTTTAAGCTTTGCAAGATTTTGTTGTTGACCTTATTTTTTTGATGGGGGCGGGCGGGGGGGGGGGGGTAATCGTGGATGAAGTAAACTAACGCGATAACACGGCGGGAAGACATACGATGTAAATTGATAATGGCGGAAGGTGGTTGAAAGTATGTCACGCTGACACGAAAAATAAAATAAGTGTCTACGTGGTGTTTTAGTAGCGATGCATCCCTCGGTACTGCTAAGCTAACAGGCTATGGGCACCCGACAATGGGCAAAAGGCAAGGCCGGTGGCTAAAGTTAGCTCCTCGTCGCTCGTATGGATGAACACGGTTCAGCGACATGACACCGCCCGGTTGTCGTTCCCCCTAAATCAGCTTGCGGGTATGTTCCCAATCGATGACTATGATTGTCTCGATCTGCACTTTAACCCGATAGATTTTCTCCCCCCCCGTAAGTCAGCAAAGGTTTGCTCCACTTGAGCAAGCAACACGTGGTCGCTGGCAGGAGCAGCGAAAGGGCTTTTGGGACCAGTCGACTTGGCATTCCTGTAGAAGCACCCCAATAAAATAAATTCCCTTGTCATTTTTGGAAATCAAGAAAAATACAACCACAAAATCGATCCAATCTTTGTGGATTACATCACCGGAGTGACAACAACGCAAAAACATTTTTAGCAAGGCTTCATTGTTCATTTATTATGAGTGCTTATTTCACCAATTATATATGCTAATTCGTAGCTTGTTGCAAGTGTTAATGTCAATAAATCAGAAATAAATCCCATAAATTGTCCTGTCTGATAACCTGCCCTCGTTCAGTGTTAAAATATCCACAATTTCTTCTCATTTTTTTGACTCTCACCCTATTTGCAAATGCCTCACTAATCACATTTTGCACATTATCGTATTAGAAAAATGGATGCCCCACTGTCTACTAAAAGCTTTTCAAAGCACTTTTCCCATCAATAACACGGGGGAGTATCACATGCACAATGTCTGCATCCTCGCTTCCCACACCACCTACGCTACAATTATAGCAGCATTCCTGCTAGCGTGCATGCAGTGCTGCTCAAGAGGCTAGCAGGTAAATGGCACATTTTGTTTTTTTGACCTTTTTCGATGCCTCAATTGAACAACCCAGGCCACCGTTGTGAGTTCAACAAAGCCGGGAAGTCTGCTCTCTCCCTTCTCTTGCATCCTGCGTTAAATGTTTGGGGAAGGAGTGACATTTAAAAGACGCCGTCTAAATCTAAATGATGATCGGGAAAGTTCTGTAAACGTTAGCACAGTTGACACATTTAAATAAGCTCGCCTCCCGTGTGCTGTCACAATGGACTTTGGGACTACAATGACTGGGGTCATGAATAATTCACAGGATGGCCCCATTTGTCATTCAACTATGTCTTACTCATTGTTTTTTCTTTTTTGTCTTTTGAAGCATCGCTTGAAACTCAGCTGAGATGGCAGACGTTGACAAGTGAGTGCCTGTCAAACTTTGACAGCTTTTTTTCTTGCTGCCGCATGAGGAAGTTTACATATGAAGCCACGCCCACATGCATAATAAGTCATGTCAGATGGACACATCATAAGCATCAAGTGTTTTCAATTTTGATAAGACTCTTTGTTTCCATGCGAACAGATAAAATGACAGATGGTGAAGCTATGTAGAATAATTCTGCATCCTCGTATTATGGTGTCATGTTTCAGTACTTGCAATAACAACATGGCTATTTGTGTCCACCACCACCTCTCGAGCAGCAAAGACCAAGCTACGATTGACCCGGCAGATATGGAAGATATGGAAGAAGTGGAAGAGGAGGAAACTGTAGAAAATTCAAAAAGCAAAGGTATTTTTTTTTTTTTGAATTTATTTTTGAATCCTTACATCTCCAGTGGTGACCTAAAAAATGTTTTCACATCTTTGTAGTCATATTGAAGCGCCGCACAGGCGTGGAAACAACACAAGGGGTGTTTGGGCCCTTTTAGCCCACTTCGAAAGCAATCCGGGGTTGCCATGGCAACGGCAGAGGCACTTAGTCCCTTGGACACAAAGCGAGATACAATGTCGAAATGTCTCCATATTGTTACTTTAAATGCTGTTACACAACCGCGAGCTCGATTGTGTTTACTCGACTTGCTTTAAATACACTCCAGAAAGCATTGTAGCTCACACTATTAAATAAAAGGGAACATTTTAATTGCCTTTTCAGCCAGGCGCCAAGTCGGTCTTAGCTCGTGCTCCATTTAGTTCTTTCCAAAGACTGCCATGGAAATTAATTAGTCTGTCTGTTCACTTACCGATGGCGTTTGCGTGTGCCCACAGCTCGTCAGCTGACGGAGCAGCTTATGCAGAATCCACAGATCCTGGCTGCGCTCCAGGAAGGCCTCGACGGCCTCAACGGTTCACCATCAGGGTACATCGAGAGGTAAGAAGGATTTTGGGGTGCGTCTGCTTCGGAAGCTGCTTAAGTGCCTCGAATTAATTTTGCCGCCATCTTTTGTCTAGTTTACCAAAGGTTGTGAAGCGACGCATCAACGCCCTGAAGAATCTGCAGGTGAAGTGCGCCCACATTGAGGCCAAGTTCTACGAGGACGTCCACGAACTGGAGAGAAAGTACGCCGCCCTTTACCAGCCCCTCTTCGACAAAGTAAGTTCAAATGTGTAATCTTGTCTTTATCAATAATTTCACGGACAATGCAAAAATGTTTGAACTTCCAGTTGTTGACTATTTGTTTTATTATTTTCATATAAGTTGGATCTTCCTCTACCGTTATGTCATCCATTCAAAAGTGATGAGCATGACTCGGCAGAAACAATTGTGAATTTTTTTTTTTGCAGAGAAGTGACATTGTCAAAGCAGCTTATGAGCCCACGGATGAGGAATGCAAGTGGAAAGCAGATGAGGAGGAAGAGCTGACAGTAAGTAAGCAGGTACAGGTGACGTCTAAGCTCGCATGACTTCCTTGGACCCCCCACTCCCTCATAGTCATTGATAATATTCTTCTCTTGCGTCCGCCTGTGGGTATGTGGGAGGTTCAATGTAAGCAAAGGTGTGCTCCCAGTAAAAAAAAATAATGTCCACCCTTGCTGCAGGATGAGATGAAGGAGAAGGCTAAGCTAGAGGAAGAGAAGAAGGATGAGGAGAAGGAGGACCCCAAAGGCATCCCGGAGTTTTGGTTAACAGTGTTTAAAAACGTGGACCTCCTCAGTGACATGCTGCAGGTATGCCTGGCTGTGCTTTGTCTCCCCCTGCTGGCCAATTTCTGCTAGGCTCACTCTGTTGTCTTCTCAGGAGCATGACGAGCCCATCCTCAAACATTTACAAGATATCAAAGTAAAATACTCAGACCCAGGGCAACCCATGGTAAGTAATACCAACTGTTAGTGTTTTTTTTATTCCCCCCCTAAAAAAATTTAACCATGCCCTTTTCGTTCTTTTTCCGCAGAGCTTCGGTTTAGAGTTCCACTTTGAGCCCAACGACTTTTTCACAAACACAGTGTTGACGAAAACCTACAAAATGAGGTCAGAGCCCGACGAGAACGATCCTTTCTCCTTTGACGGACCTGAAATCATTTCATGCACGGGGTGAGTATGTGAAGTCCACAGAGAATAATTTTGTTTTGTCGAATGGATTAAATACTGAAGCTGTGTCACTCTGCCACGACAGTTCCACGATCGACTGGACAAAGGGCAAGAACGTCACGTTGAAAACCATCAAGAAGAAGCAGAAGCACAAGGGCCGAGGCACAGTCCGGACCGTCACCAAAACAGTCCCCAACGACTCCTTTTTTAATTTCTTCACACCACCGGACGGTATGCTCAGAAATTGAATACTATTAACGTATTTTTTTTTTTTTTTTTTTTTTGGACTGTTTTTACCACATATGCTCTTGTTTCTTTTTTTTTTTGTAGTCCCTGAAAATGGAGAGTTGGTAAGTGTTTTGTTGCTTTCCCAGAAAGAAAATAACCACATTTGTCTCCATACTCTTGTCAGCCAACGAGTGTCACTCGATCTCTCTCCAGGATGAGGATTCCGAGGCAGTCCTGACGGCCGACTTTGAGATCGGCCACTTCATCCGTGAGCGCATCGTTCCCCGGGCCGTGTTATACTTCACGGGAGAGGCCATCGAGGATGACGATGACGACGTAAGTAGTCAATCTTTTTTTTTTTTTTTTTCCCACTGAGTACGCAATGATGTAACACCCATGTATGTATTGCAGTACGATGAGGAGGGGGAGGAGGCCGACGACGAGGTGAGCCTGCACACGATACGGAATAAAACGGCCAAGATTGTTTAAGTCAGCACGGCCGGTAAAACCGCTCTTCCGCCGGTGTCATTTAGGAAGGCGAGGAGGAAGCCGACGAGGAGAACGATCCCGACTACGATCCCAAGGTGAGATCCCTCGCGCGGCACCGCTCGGCTCCTCGCTTGCGACATCGCTGCACTTTTTAAAAACCTTTCCCCGGGGTCATGAGTTTGAACGTCCCTCCATTGCACATTCAAACCTCTGGCCGACTGAGCACCGCTTTTGTCAGAATCCATACTGCATCTCATTGCTTGTCATCTTAATTTGACTCCTGGGCTAAAACGACAATTTTAACCACGTAACATTTTTTGGTTGTGTTCACAATAGTAATAGGAGGCAAGCAGCTCTATTTTGTATTTTTTTTTAAAAGGCATTCTGTGAAAATGCACATTTGCTTTTAGATTTTGACCCTGACTTTATTATTCTGAACACAACTGTCCTCATCGCCGGATTTGCTAAAAGCAGAAAACTGCCACATCCACTAATTGGGTCGTCACCACATGAACCGGCATGCTGCTCTTGTACGATGCCCGTTTTTTTTTTTTTTTTTTTTTTTTTTTTGCATTCTCCTTTTCCATCATTGTTGTCTTCATCTGTGATCGGTCACGTTTTTTGGCATACTTTGTCAGCTCCTCTTTAAATTTTTCCTCACTAGGTTTAAGTGGTGACAGTAGAAAAATAACCCTGTCCCGGTAGGTACAGCTTGTCAACTGTCAGCTTACTACATCGCCACCCCAACCCTTCACCTTTTTAAAAAAAAAAAAAATGGCTGTCTTCATTTTCATCTGTCTTGCTGCCGTGCCCCCCCTCCCTCACTAACTCATTGGTTTGGTTTTTTTTTGGTTAAGTTTAACCCATAGTGCGCTCTGCATTTGTACCTGTATGTTGAAGCTAGTTTTTCTGTTCATGTTCCAGTCATTTTGATTTATTTATTTTTGTTTTGCCAGCATTGTTTGCTTTTCTGTCGATGGCTGCGTGCTTTTGAAACATCGTTGATCCATTTTCATCATTGAATTTTAATCCTCACCGATAGCTGCAAAGCGCTTCGAACCACAGAAAATAATAAATTGAAAGCTCACCCCAAAAATAGTCGCTGCAGATTAAACACTGGAGACGTTGAGCAGCTTCCAATGTATTTCCAGTGTGGATGGCACACGGCCACGGAAAACTCACTGAGCAGTTGCCATCACCTCTGGAAGGTTGCCCCATCCGCACGGTGATGAGACTTTAATTAATGCCAACGCACGCTTTGCAACACCCCGTTTCCATTTGGCCGCGACTGCACAACTTGAGTGCTATTCACTCTCCCGTGTGTCTCAAAGTACAGGAGCCTGAAATTAGATTTACCGTCAGATTCACACTACAAACTCAAGCCATTAATATAATAATGAAATAGGTGGAGTATTTTTAGACAAGCCGACATAGTCTTGTCAAATAAAAAAAAAAAGTGTCACTATCTCCTGGCTTTTATATAAATCGCAACTAAAAATCTTTTTGAGTGGACCTCTGGGGTCATTCCCCGTCCTCACAAATTCAGTTAATTTAAACTGGAGCAATTAAAATAAGCTTTTACTGAAGGGAATATTTTATGCGGAATAAACAGAAGAACTCCATTAAACCCAAAGCAGTTAACATTTTGGCGAGGGAATAATAGTTTCTTTTCGGCTTTTTTTTTTTTTTTTTTTACTAGCTTTGTTTGGAATAGTTTTTTTTTTGGTACCTCTGCTCAATGTCGTGTTCTTGTTGGTCTCTTGCAGAAGGACGCGGCTTCTCCAGCTGAGTGCAAGTCTCAGTGAAGTGTGGCCTCGCTGCCTCCAGGATCCAACTGCACTGTTAACAACTTCATTTAAAAAAAAAAAAAAAAAACAACAACCCGGGGGAAAACGTACATATATAAATATATATATTACAAAAAAAGAACTAGTAACTTACCGCCTTATAATGTTTTTGTATTTTTCTTGGTAGACAATTTGAAGGTTTCAAGGTTTTCTTTACAAAAGAACCTCAATAAAAACACGGTAACAATACTTTGAGCCGTGTGGCTCGTTATATAGTATTTTACTAGACCTGTTTTTTCTTCTCTGTACATTAGAAAGGATAAAAAAAAAGCATGATCTTCACCGCTAAACTAGTTCTTGTGAAGTCTTTTTGTGGTATTTGCTCTTAGACAACAGCTGTGATTGCAACCAGATCAAACTCCCCCCCCCCCCCCCCCTTATCCTTCATATAGCGCTTCGGCTGTACAGTTCTTACTCTACCAAAACATTCCAGTAAACAACACAATTGGGGTCCATTGGTGAAACACTCAAGGAATTTAACAAAAACCAGGGTATGAAACTAACTACAAGGGTCCACCATTTTGTGCTTCAGGCGTCGCCCCCCCCTTAGGACTTAACAAGCGAACTGGTCTCTTTTTTTTTTTTGGGCACTTGGTAGCACTCTACATCTCATTTGCCTCCTGTAGCGCTAGTTACTGACGACAGAACTCGTTTTGATCACTGTGAATGAAAGCGAGGGGAATGTGCGGCAAGTAAAACCTCCCTGCCCCTCATGTGGCCCTCTTCTCTACCGTACTTCATCCATCCCACTGTTTTTAGTGTACCCCCTAAAAGGCCACAGGAGCAATATACAAAACCAGGAGGGCAACTATTTCCGTTGCTAAAATGGCAAATTTTGCCTGGACAGCAGCTGTTGTCTGGGCAAATCGCTATGCTACAAAAAAAAATAATGTACTCAATTATTGTATGTGTATGTTCATGATTAAATCCGTTAAACATGACCAAAATGACAAGTTTTGAATTATTTTATTGCACCTAAAGTTTAGCCTATAGTCAGCAGAGGGCGCTGTTGCCCTTATTAAGAGCCGCACAAACTAAAATGAGATTTAAATAAGCGTATAGAACTGAACACAAAAAATTACTATTTTGTTAAAGTTTTCATTTGGATGATGCTAGAAGGAAACATTTAAAATAATTCTATAATGTAGTGTGTTTAATAAAATGCATTGAAGATCAATTGAATTTTTTTGTCATATTCCAATAGAACAGAAGATAATTGTTATGGTGGATATAGGTTCAGAATTTTATAATTGGTTATAATGAAACTAATTTATAATTTACCATTTTTTGTACTTATAAATAAATTATCAAGTTATGTAAGGGTTGAAGAAATTAACCACTTTTATTTGGAGAATTGTTAAATTAAAGACATTGCTCAAACAAAGTAGCTATTAAAGTGGTCCACGTGTATCTCCAGTTTTATTTGTTTGATTTTGTAGTAGGTTGGGTCGCTTTGTGGTGTGGGCGGTTCATCTCCGGACCCCTCCCCCGCCCGTCTCAGGCAACCAGGCAAGCCCACCCAACCTCCACTTCCATTACGACCGACCTGGCCAGCCGTCACGTATGCCTTCATCTTCTCCGGGGTAGACCTCCGCGTCTGTGCCCTCTCCCCAGGAAGGAAAAAAAAGTGGCAGGCTCGGAGTGAGCATGTTGGAAAACGGCAGGAAGGTGTTCAAGGAAGGCGTGCTGGAGAAGAGGAGCGACGGCCTGCTCCAGCTGTGGAAGAAGAAGCTGTGCGTCCTGACCGAGGACGGCGTGCTGCTGCTGCCGCCCAAGCAGCACGATCATCACCTCCAGCAGCAGCAGCAACCGCCGCAACCGCACCACAACCATCACCACCACCGCGGAGAAGACGCGGGCAAAGTCAAGGAGCTCCACTTCGCCAACATGAAGACCGTGGACTGCGTGGAGCGCAAGGGCAAGTACGTCTACTTCACCGTGGTCATGTCCGAGGGGAAGGAGATCGACTTCAGGTGCCCGCAGGACGAGGGCTGGAACGCGGAGATCACCCTGCAGATGGTCCAGTACAAGAACCGCCAGGCCATCCTTGCGGTTAAGTCCACCCGGCAGAAGCAGCAGCTGCTCGTCGTGCACATGCCCGGACAGAGCCACAAGACCTTGCGGAGCTCGCCGAACGTTGCGTGACCTGCCCGGCAAGTCAGGCGGACATTCATGCGCCGTTTGCGGTAAGAAAAAAAAAAAGGGAGGGGGGGTCTGGGGACGACTTGAGGAATCCCCGTGTGAATTGGATCTGGTCCTGGTACCTTTGATTAAGGATTCCCTGGCTGTCGACGACCTAACTTGTAGTGTATGACTTGGTTTAAAAAAAAAAAAAAAAACATCTTACATGATGAACACTTAGGCCCACTACGCTACTGTATATATAGAATGATAGCCAAACAACTATTCATAAAGTTCCTTGGGTTTTCTCATGTGTATCAGTCAATTCAATGACGAAACTGTAGAAAGATTTATAACGTAATATTGCACTTATTTGAAACGATATGCAATAATATTTTTACCTGTGCAGGTGTTTTCACGCGAGAACAATTTACCTTTATTAGTGTTGCTATACAGCCACCTACAGTACATACATGTAATTTCACTTTTAAACATTTTCCATGTTACATTGCTGCCAAACTGGGAATTTAATTGCATGTTCGTAAAGTTAATTACAGCTAATATGCATCCAGTAAATTGGTTAAAAACAACCTCACCCGCCACAATTTCCTCGGGAACCCTTTTGTCCAGACTGGTTAATAGTTTTCATAATATTCAGTCTAATTTGTAGCAATGTGTCTAATTTATTCTGTCCACAGGTTAATTGGACACTGGGCGATAAATATCGACTCCCCACCCACCATAGTCGCATCAACACGAGGACAAGCCCACCCCACCACCCATGTTGCCATGGAGCCCCTCACGGACTTCCTCCCCTAAAGACTCATGGACTAACTAAAAAGCATGTGAGAAAACAAAGTGCGGTGGACTGTTCAGTTATTTATTAGACATGTATATATTTTTTTCTATGAGTGTGTGCAATGCGATGTCTGTTATTGGAAATAAGCCTTTATTTGTACTGTGGTTGTCTTATTAGCAGGTAGGTCGTCATCATCGAACCAAAGATTCATTTTCAGACGCAATTTTGCTTGTTTAAATGAATGGGATAATTAGCCACGGTAGCCTGAGTGGAAGTCTTAAATCTGATGTTCGACAATGAACTGATGAGTATTATGTTCAAGTTACGGGAGTTGAGTGGTGGTCGGGGTGCTGTGAGAAACTGATCGAACGCCGCCATTTTGTTGATTAACATCCGTCACATCCAATATGGCTGCGCTCGTCCGTGAGCAGGTAGCATGTTAGCTCAACTGACGAAACGCCCCTTCACAAGAGTCAAACGCGGAATGTGAGTTCAGTTAATTCTTTTCATATGTTAACAATTTCATATTTATCATTATTTGTAGCGTTAGCCTGGTGCTAACTAACTTTCTTGTGTGTTTAGCACCTCGCTAGCGCTTGTCCCATCATTATACCAACACCGTCCCCGACAAATTTGTGTTTTATCTGTTTTTAAATTACTAATATATTATGACACGTTTTCATAATTTTTCTATTTGAGGACTCTGTGCTTATATTTCAAACAAGTGCAGTTATTTTGGGTGCCGGGATGAAGGGTTTATAAATTGCTCGCTGTGGCATTTTAAACTATTACTAATATGCTCATTTTAAATCTTACAACTACAAACGAGCTTACTATTTGACACAGTGACTCATTGTCCCATTGTTATGATAGTTTTCAACGAATTATATTCCACTGGTAGCGCAGGAGACATTTTTAAATATACCCTATTCACATTTATTTTTGTGACCTAAAATGGTATCTACAGCTTGAATTTGTATAAATAATCATATTATGAGCCTATATGAGTCACTGTTTAGCACGCTCCAGCTGTTTTACCCGGTTGTGAGCCTCGCCTCTGCCATTTTTGATAAAAACTTTGTTTTAAAGCCTCAACAGTCCACAACTGCCAGTTAGTCCAAAACAATTTTTAAACCCTTGTGCAAGGCATTAACCCTTATTCAAGTTATTTAGGGATGTGTGTCATAATTGGCAGCAATTTCAAACGGTCTTACTTCACAAGGCGGCTATGTGTTGATTTCCCAGTTGATCGTGTGAACCCTTTTCAAGAGTGTACAGCGGCCAAATTAACACATGCCTCAGCGTTGTTGTCATCTCTCTCACGCGGGGCAACAGTTCTGCCCTTTATCTCGCCTTCGCTGCACCCCACTGACCTGCCTCTCTGCTCCCGTCCATTTTCTTTTACTTCCAAATATATTTTCATACCTCCAAATGATACATTCCATTAAAAAAAATATGAAGAGGTAAACCGCGTTCATGTTTCTTTTTTTTCCCCCTAGCTGGTTCATTCAGGTCAACGCTCGCTCCGCTTTTATGTTTTTGCAGCCCACTTCATTTCCGAGTTTAAAAGTAGTGCGGGGGATCGGGTTTCTCTGCCAGTTGCTGCCTCTCAGATAAAGCGCCACCAGTGTGTCGTGTCAAAAACCTCACGAATCCGGGTTAATTCGATTAAACGTGGCACGCGGTGACGACATCTTTTGTGACACGCGAAGGCTTCGTGGCTGCCGGCTGGCCGAGCTTGTCACTTCTAATACTCGACTGCCGACTTGAATCATCACCATTTGTGTTTAAGTGCTTTTTGGTGTCATCGTGGTAGCACAACAACCCCCCCCCCCCCAAACTTAGTTCAGTTCTGGGGCTGCTTTGCTATTTCAAGCTCTGGTTGTCAGACTTAGTAAGTTTGAATTCATCTGGCAGCGCTGTATTGTTTTTATAATGTCATTTACTATGTTGAAATTGTTAACCCGGTTTATTCCTTTGCAGCACTTGTCCTTGGAGGAGGCAAAAAATAAATAAGATGAGTAGAGGACATGATCATTAAGTGACACCGTGCTGTTGTTGACAACTCATTTCAAAACGGAGGCAGCGGGGTCCCGCCTTTGATCGACTCTTTGGAGCGACAGCTGTCGTCGACAGGTTTGCGTTTCTTGGCATGAGCGCTGACCTCCGACGTATTCCTCGCCGCGGCCGACTTTGTGATTTGAGCCAGTGAGGTAAGAGGAGCCGCCATGGATGTAATTCGGGATTACTTCTCAAAGACGCTTCCGTAATGCTCCTAAACACGACTGAATCGCTCTTATAAAATCTCAGTAGCGCGTTTTGTGTGACGTAATCCTGAATTATGTCCCGGGATGGATGCTTTGACATTCTCATTCAGTATTCCATTGATTTTTTCTTGCCTGTACTGCACTCATGTTTTTAAAACCCCTTTCGATCAATAACAACGCAAGGATCCATTTTAATCTGATTCTGCATTATGAAGACTGCCGCACAAGGCGACCTTTGGCGACATATTGATCCCGGTTGGAAGCATATCTCGATATACTCGTGTAGGTCTCATATTAAAATCAACCTTAGAATTGTCCCTTTTGAAAGTTTAAAATAATGACACATTAATGAAATGATTAATAGTTTGTTTTTTCATTTAGGCTAGCAGCAAAGCTGTTTCATTCTGTCTTGGTCCAAACCCGAGTGCGTCAGTCTCGAGAAGTAATTAGAATCTACTTATGAGATTTCATCCCGTCGTCATTTTCTTTTTTTTTTTTTCCTAGATCGAACTTATTCATAATGTGCCGCCACCTGCTACTTGGCGCTGTCAGGAGATGCTCACAAATCCTGTCGATGTGCAACTTGATAATATGAATTAGGCAACACTTCCTGAATAGAACTTGTTATTATAACAAAGCCAAATCACCACCATAATTACGGTAATGACACATTGGACGCTACCATCGGGGGGGGGGGGGGGGGGGGGGGGGGGTGTTTAGTTTTACCACGCAATATAGATTAAAAAAAATATATATATTTTTGTTGGACATCTGGGTCAACAGATTGTTCCCACGCGACACTCATGCAGGTGCATGGCGGTTGTATATTATTTTCTTCATAGTGTTATTTTATACAGCTATAGGTCATCATAATCGGAGCCAAACGATAATGACACTGCCGAGTGGATAATGGCGTATATCAGCCTGCCTTTCTAAACGCTGATTCGGTACTTCTACTTGAGCTAATTAGCCATTAGCAAGCTGGGTATAGGGTGAAATGCCGCAATGAAATACAGAAGCGCTTCGTTGCCATCTGCTCGGATGCATATAAATGCCGCTTATTGAAATCAGTGATTCGCAAAGTGCGGTATTGCGAACACTCGAGGAACGGCTCCCTCTAGTGGTAAGTAAAGGTATCACTTAATGGTGTAAACTGTGCTTAATACGATATTACTGGATATTTGTCTCGCATAGAGACAGTTGTGGTGGTGTTTTTGTTTTTTAACACACACACACGGTGGACGTGCAACTGCAAACACAAAAACACACACCTGCACCCCCCGCGCCCTTCCCCACACGCCCGCAGGTGACACAATGTCTGCCGGTGATAACGACAGTCTGGCGTAGCCAAAACGTTCCCAACCAACCTACCTTCCCTTCCCTCAAGGTCACAGCTGCCGTCCTCCGACTTGTTTGTGTGAAATGCTCACTTCCTCTTTTCGTGCGTGATAACGCCGTTGTAACAGCAGGATTATCTTCTCCCAGGAGCCAAACAGCAGTTAATGCAAATAGCGATGGATGGCTTCTGGCTGTGTGTAAAACAAATGGACCTTCTCTCCGTCCAACCAGGATATAAGTCGATTCAAATAACTACATTATATAATAGCCACTAAGAATTGTTTGTGCATACTGTAAGAAGTACATCACATTTTTTTTTTTGGTATCCTTTCAAAGTATACGACACTCTGGCCTGACATTTGTTGGAAATTGCAGCCTTTTGTTATTGCAACACGCTTGACATTCTTCTAATCTGTCTCCTCGCATGATGGCTGCTGATCTGTATTGTTTTTTATCGTCAGGTGGGCTGTTTTGCGTGTCAGCCGGGACGGGACGGCGGCTCTACTTCATGGGAAAGTGAGTGGGCAACACTGAGACAATACCCAAGCTGCGGCCACATTGGTAGGCTCGTAATGATATGAATGAGAAATGTCACACGTAATAATATGTAAATATACACTGGGCAGAAAAGTCTACACACCCCTTTTTAAATGAAACCAGGATACAGTATATCAATTTAAAACTTCGTTCAAGGTTGTCGATAACTTAGCTTTTGGAAGTAAAAATAGGCAACGAGGGTAGTGGTTGGATAAGTGTGCACACCCTCTTAGAATTCGGATGTGGCTGTATTTAGAAGTGGTTATTTCTCACAGCCCAATTAAACTGGATAATTGCGTGCCCACGCGCTACCACACTATTTTAGTTGTTTATTCTCGGGTAGCATCGCCAAAGATAAAATCTCGGTCTTATTTCGTAATATAAAAAACCTGGGGGTTGAACGGGGGTGTGCAGACTTTTTATATCCACTGCAAATTCATATACTTTATTTAAGTCCTCGGGAGTGATGGAAAAAGCTGCTCATGTAGTGTAGTCAGCTGAGGGGGTCTCTGTAAAGTTCAGGCTCTCATATTAGCTTCTTAGCCTCATCCCTGTGAAGCTGTGTAAATCTGGATCGAGCTCATGACAACACGTTTCCACTGCTCCATCTTACCTCCCATGTCATGGATGTTGTTTTATCAAGGGCACAATGTCCACTGATGACCACATGCCGAATAATTGAACTTTTTGAGTGTGTCCCTCGGAGTACTAGAACGTATTAATTCCATTTCCATTTATTTCAATGCGGAAAGATGATTCGAGTTACAACGTAATGCTTTGCGGACATTTTAGTCTGCCTTTTTCCCCCCTTTTTGTTGATTTTGTTCAAACGCAAGCTGTAAATGTTGAGAAGGTGTCACAAAGCATGTTCCGTCCCGTCGGCCGAATGAACAAACAAATAACTGCCCCTGTAAACTAAATGTCAGAGTGCGTCGAAAAAAAACAAATTGTAATGTCGTGCAAGGGACACATTTAAATAAAATCTCGCAATCCATTGGGGGTTGCATCTTTTTTTGTTCTTTGGATTCCACCTGACACGTCTGGTCTTTGCTTACTTCCTCTGGTGTTCTTCCCCATGATGTCATTATTGCTCTCATCTTGATCCTCTCATATTTTGTCTTCCTCTAATTCCAACCCCCCCCAATCCTTGAATATCCTCCAGTGACGCTCTCGGGGAAAATAGAGTGTCGGACGCGCACTTGCACGATGCCACCAGGCGTCCGAGGACCTCGCAGATGGGATGGAGTGCGGCACGATGAGTGGGAAGTGATGAGTGGAGGGTTGATGGGGGAGGGGGCGGGGAAGAATATGGAGGCTTTGTTCATTGTCACCTTGGAATCTAACTCACTTCATCACTTTCCCTTGTCATCTTGTGATTCCGCCCCAGCCTATATTTCATAACCGCCTCGTAATAATCAAAACGTCCGTCACGCAGACAGCTATAGGGCCAATTTTTTTCTTCCCCCCCCCCCCCCTCTCTGGCGATACTGTCAGCTTTATGGATGTTCCGCAGCCTTGCACAGTGACTCATCCAGAATCAAAAAACGGCAACGGTTATGTGAAGTTCATTTAAACGCGGGGATTGTCACCACCTGGGAAATTCATAGTGTTTGAGCTTTGCCCCCCCCCCCCCTCCCCACACTCTCTAAAACAATCCCCCTCGTCCCCCTCGGGCTAAATAAACCAAGGGGATATAGGATTGAGGTTCCGTTTTTGACATGAGTCGTCAGCCAAGACTCCCGAAAAAAAAAATACATTGATAAATGCCAAGATTGAAAAGAAGAGTATTGAGGCCCAATCTTCACAGCAAGAACCCTTTCCAAACATCAATTTGTGGAGCAGGGAGCTGCGGTAAAATAGAAGCGTGTCCTCCCCTCATCTCCTGAAAATCCTTCCGCACATTAAAGAGAAAAAAAAAAATTGTGCTTCCGAATTCAGCTCCTCAGCAAAACACAGCGAGCGTCTCGCAATTTACTCCACTGAATAAATCATTAACTCCGGCCTCATGCAGACGTTTCCGTCCTTCTGCAACCAGCGCAAGTAGGGCGAAGGCATAATGTTGTTTTTTTGAGCGGTTGTCACGAATCTCGCTTTTGGAGGAGCTCATTTTAATTTGGCACAGGGTCACAGTAACCCCAGGAGAATACAATATATATTGAAACCCAAAAAAAAAAATCACTAATCAGAGTCTGGCTGCTCTCTGTGTCCCCGCAGATTAACTTGAGGGCTCGCTACAGCTCAAGCTTGGCCACTTTTCCACGAAGACCAAAAAGCGGGTGAGCTGTCAATCAAATACTAAAACATGAAATGCTTAACCCAATTAAATATTGATTAATTATCAAACTATGGAGGTGCCAGTGTAGCTAGAAGAAAACAGCAGCAAATATGATCACAGTCAACATAAAACTCAAGACTGTCTCGCCTTAATCTTAAATCATAGCTGTGATGCGTGCGTCCCATCTGAGCTGACTTGGGCTCACCGGCGGAGAATGCAGCCATCGCTATAGCGATGAATAAATATGTGTTATTGTCTTTTTAGGATGCGTAGCTGTTTGGCATCTTAGGAGAGTGGCATGATAGCGGCCCTGCTTGTTTCATTAGTGTTTTTCCATAACCAATGGTTGCTACGGCAACCGAGGGTAATGAGTCTGGGGCAAGAGTGAATATCGTGTCTAAGATGACCACGCGGCAAAGATAATTATTCGGACGGTCTAAACAACCACAACAAAAAATGAACAGCTTGCATGTGAAGCTCTGCTAGCAAAAGTAAATGAGAGAACTTAAACGCTGACCTCCCCTAAGGCCTTATCTCATTTTAGCGTAACCCCCGCCGGCAAACAAACAAGCATGGCGCGTTCTCTTATTAGCAGATGAAACAGAATGACACCACCGAGGCGTTGATCCTCTCGTATCAACCACGGCGTCGTAAATATAACCGCACGAGTGAGGTAATGCTTGCGCTCCTTATCAGCAGGAGGTCCTGATAGTCACGCGTACTGTACACATTGCAGGCCACCAAACGGAAACGCGGATCCACTCAAGGACATTCTGACAGTATTAACTCACAGCCCCGGTCCAGCTTCTGGGTTTCCCCCTATTTTAGTAAGGACATGTATATTTAGCATCCCCCCCCCAACTGCTCATGTTCATGTCAGGGCCAAATGCAGTGGTCTCCGTTTCCGCTCATTACTACATTTATAGAAAAGTTCAACCCTGTTTTTATAATTTATCCCAAACGTATAATACTACAAGGTAAGTGAGCATTTGTACGCATGAGCAAACAGCTGTAGACCTCAACACGTTTAATCTTTTAAACATGCAGACTGGGCATTTGTGGGAACAGCTGTATTGAACGTGTGCGGGCAACCAGTGGAGCAAATCCGGAATTGAAATGACATGCTGGTCGTTCCCATGAATCAGCAGTTATATTATGAGCCGGCAGTGGAGTGAGTAATATGTGACTATAGGATACCCTGGGCGTGGAAAAAGTCCTGCGTGAACCACGTCGGTATTCTATTTTCTGCAATCTGCTGTAAAAGGAGCTTATAAATAAATAGGCCCAAGGAGGGATCCCTGTGGAACACCATAAATGGTGATCAACATGAAACATTCCAGTTAAAGTTTTTATTCAAACATCTTTGGTAACATTTTGTATAAATAAGTCGTTCTCTAACAATGTTTGTAATGAAACGGGGTAAAATTCAAAGCGCCGACGTGCATCTGGAAGTCACGGGGCCGACCCGCACCTCAAATGTCCTGCAGGAAGACCCCAAGGGAAGTGGCTCGCTGTAGAAGTTCGAATTAGATCAGAGAAAGCCGACACGTGCGCGCCGCTGTAGAAATAACGAGGAAAGGAAGCACAAGGCCACTAAGAGCCATTTCCTCTCCAGCCGAGTGGGCTAATTGGAAAGTAACGTCGTTAATCTGCCACCAGGCTCCGGTTGCAGCCTCTATAAGCAGCCTTGTGTGTGTACGTGTGTGTGTGTGGGCCCAAACGTTTTGTATTTCGACAACAGCTGTCTCTATCAATCAACACCAAGCAGGCATTTGCATTGGCCGAGCGAGCTTGACGTGTTTGACAGGCACCGAGGAGGGAGGGGGGGGGGGGGGGGGGGGGGGCGGCGGCGAGATGCAAGGAGGCAGATGTGAGGAACTCGGTTGAGAAAATAACCCCCAGGCGTCGAAGCAGCCCCTCCCCCATTGCAGTCACGGATACAGTTTGATACCACCTAGATAAGAGTCAACATGCCCCCAGGCCACCGCTGGGACCAGACAGCGGAGATCCGTTTTAAACGGCCTCTTCGGGAATCCTATTGAGCGATCCATCATTTAGTTAGCATTATCAGCGGAGCGTTCAAGCGAGGTTTCGCTCCGATCGATATTTCACCGCTCGCCGTATTGAAGCAAACGTGATTGTGCGGAGCTGATATAGAAACTTTTGTCAAACTGAATCGTGATCAGATTTCAGCCTACCTTACAATTTCACTTCAAGAAGATCATGACATGGTCTCCTCTTCTTGGTAGGAGAAGGAAGGAGGCATTTAGTCTTCATTTTAAGTAGATAATGAATCTGGTGACTTATCGGTTTTTGCACGGTTGGAGGGCTGCGAATCAAAGATGATAATTGCATCCCTAAATAGTAAGCTGAAGTATTTTTATTTGATTTTTTAGTCCTAGCCAACAAACGGCGAAACGAGTGCCTCTCCAGATGCACCATAAAAAAACACAAATGTCAAAACAGACAAGACGCCACAGCTGTGAGCGCCACAGAGAGGATGAAGGCTCCCTCTGACTCAGCGGCGTCATCTCCGTTTGATCGCAGAGGAAGTATGGCGGCCCGGAGTTGCTTTATCACACTCATTAATTTCTTATCAGACACACGGCTGCAATAAATCCCCAGTTCTCCCCCCACTGCTTCCCACCCCGCAGCTGAATTACAGAGAAGGCAATAATTTAGGAGGATGTGGTTTCAGTTTTACCAGTGTGGCAAATCCTTCATGGTGCAGACGCTAACCGTTTCTGATTAAATGCAGCAGACAGACATTTGTCTGACTGTCAGCGCGGGTGGGAAGTGGGCAAGGCGGTCTGGGCAGAGGGGGGGGACGTGTTTCCTGCTCAGGGTTCAAAGGGCGACAGAAGGATGGGGTTAGTGGTGAAAGGTGTGCTGTGATGTGTTATGTTAGCATGCTGTGCTGCGACTGACTTAAATGAATTCAACAAAAACATTGTGGATCAACAAGAACGGTCGATCGGATTAGGGATGGCCGAGTAGTGATACCGGCCTTATTTCATGGTATCGGTTCTCTCGACGTTGGTCGATACCTGATACATGTAAAGTGCGGTACACTAGTGGAGGTCGCTTTAGCTTTTAAGCTAGCCTTTAAACAAAATATTGGCTTTAGCCAAATAGTAGTTTTAGCCACATTTTCATGATTTATGACCCTGTTTTACTCTGTAAATGACTCAAAACTAGGAACTTCTGTGAAAGTATATTTCTCCAGTGATTTAATATTTTTAGTTCAGCCTGTTTGCGCTGGTCATGTGTCGTGTTCTCGCTTTCCCCCCGCCCTTCCCTTTCTATCAAGTCAAAGTCAAGCTACTGTAATGACATTCTCCTCAAACTCAGCTTTGTGTGTACTCTTTGCACGCCAACACACTAAACTGGGGCAGCATTGTCAACTGGACATTAGCCCTTAGCCAAATGCGCTATGAATTACGCCTCGGACAGTATCCGCTAATAAAGGGACATTTGTCCGCTCTTTTGTCAGTAATTGTGATTGAGTTGTTTTGCTGATTGGAATCTATTTTTAGATTCGCGTGACTCGTCGCACTGAATGAATTTGAAAAAAAAGAATTTATTTTAACATCGGAGTTTAGAAAGAGGGCTATTCATGTCGACGCATGGAAAAAAATATGTTATTTACTCCATGTTTGCCTCCAGAAGACACAAGAGAGCTCATTGTATGTACACTTTGATGCAGAATTTATGCTCGGAGCAACAGCTGCTGCTTCTGCTGCTACTTCACTCTGTTTTCAGTTTTTTTTTTGTCGTCCTTTATGGCACAGGTGTCAAACTCAAGGCCCGGGGGCCCAGATACGGCCCGCCACATCATTTTATGTGGCCCACGAGGACAAATTGTCCATCAAATTCGTGTGTCATTAATAGAATTGCAAATTGTCTTCACTTTTAATATCTTTTTTTGAAATATTTGACCAGTTTTTACTCGTCTGATTTGAAAACGAGATTGTTTTGTAGCTTTTACTGTATACAATATGAGGTGCTCATACATTTATTTGGGTTGACAGTCTTAATGTCGCCCCTTTCCAAATACTCACCGAACCTTTTAAAACAATTTCAAAAGTTAGCATTCGAACTCACACGGTCGTTCGTCTGCTGTCTACGGAAGAAGGACACTCGCATACACAGCGGACCTGTGTGTGTGTGTCGAGTTTTCCTGAGCGAGGTAATTAACATTTCCCCGGCATCGGCGGTGAACACTCGCGGCTAAAATGATCCGCCGGGACCTCTGAGGCTGTAATGATGATACTCCATTCACACTGTCAGGATGGATACACACATTTGCGGGCCCCTTGTAACCTCGCCGCGACGCTTCTAATATTGCCACACACCTGCACCGTGACGCAAACTGAAATAAATATCCGAGAAACAAACGATCCGAGATGACACTCACCATTAGTCATATCATGTGAACGAATCGAAAATACCCCCCCCCCCCCCCCCAAAAAAAAAATCTCTTGTTGTGATCTCGAGCCGCATATCAATAGAACGCTCTTTTGTTTGCTCTCACTTACCCATCGATCATCTTTCTGTGATGAATGATTTAGAAGGTGACCTCGCCTCGACGTTCCAGCTCTACGCCCAGCTGTCAACTCAATCTCCTGTACGAAGAGGTTCGATTGGATTAGCTGAGTTTTGTGGTCAACAATTTCCCGTGACCGAGATACTGTACATTTCCCGATTATGAATTTATCTATATGCAGTATGTTTGAGTGGGAGTCTCGGAGGACTGACAGGAGATCCGGGACATGATTTTAAATGCGGGTTGTCATGCAGCTTTTTTCAATTCTGCTTCAGTCTGTCTGTGTGCTCACTGGAAATCTCCCCGCTGCCCAAGAGCCCCGATTGCGTCATATTTTGTAGTTGATCCAACTGTGTATTAATTATACACTTTTTTTTTTTTTTTTTAATGTCATCTAAGGGTTGTGTGTGTCTTTTCGGTGCGGGACAAAAATGACAAGGCCGCCGAGATAATTGGATTGATGTTGGAATACGCGCGTGGGCTTCAGGTTCCCTATTTAATTCCTCCGACTGGTTCATTAGACTCAGAAGCAGGACTTTAATTATTTTCAGTGACGCTAATTAGATATGGTTTGAATGAAAATAGTTAGAAATGTGGCATTTGTTTATGACTTTTTTTTTTTTATTTAAAAAAAAACCCAGCAATATTGATTTATTGCCAAGCATGGAAGGTTTTGGCATGTTTGGGACAATTAAAAATATGAGTTTAGCCAAATTATCCTGTGTGCTAACCCTCTCGTTCATTCACTTGCGAGGTAAAAAGGTTAGCGCTAGCTAGCAAGTTCCAAAAACGGCCTCCTACGGATTCCGCCGTTAGAAAGATAGTGATAGCAAGGGGTCATGTAGTCAAAGGCTCGAATAAAAGCTGCCGGGCGAGCAATTCATCAACGTATGTAGCTCGCTAATAGCCGCCCTTTCAGCGGGAACCCAGGTCAGGCTGCCACCCGTAGGCGTCCGTTTGCCTCTGCCCTCGTCCGTCTGTCCTTTCGTGATGATGTACTCGGAGCCGCTAGAGATTTGCGCTGGCCCGGTGTGCCTCGGTGACGTCACGAGTGCACGCCACCCCTTTGGGAAAACACGCGCTCACTGTGCTCTTGTTACAAACTAGCCTGAAGGTTGTTATGATACATTAGCTTTATTATCACCCCCCCCCCCCCCACCAACACTATATATTGCCTGCCATCGAGTCGGAGTATGATTTAATGGAGCGGTTACCGACGGCCGCTGTGAAATGCCGTTCAAACAAAGTGGGGGATAAATTTGATGTAATTAAAGTAATACACTCATCAGTCAGGTAGCGACTTGAGAGTTGTTACAGTGCTCATTAGCTTAACGGGACTGAGAAGTGTGGATTATTGCTAGATGGATAGACAGACAGACGGAAATCTTCTCCATTATTATTTGACACTTTCCACGTCATGGTAATGAAATTAGGAAGTTCAGCTCTGATGCGACGTGCTGCCGAGCGTTTGTCTTTCAGAGCCACCTTTTTCCGCTCGGCCATTTTTCATAGATGTGGAAGCATGCGTCGATGCATGAAATTGTCAAATCACTAATGACATTTCCCTTGCATAATGGCGTCCTCTGAATTGGTACTTACACCTGACTGTGCTTTGATTGAAGAGCGTATTACGTGTGTGAGCGAGTGTGTGTGTGTGTGTGTGTCGGGGCGGCGGGCGTATGCCAGAGGACACACTTCCACCATTTTTCAATTGCCGCGAGCCGGCCTGCCAAATGTACTTAGTGCAGGTTCTGAATTTGATTGGATGGATAACCATGTCTCGTTTTTAATGCCGCCTTTTATGACGCGCCCTTGACTTTTCCCCCCATCGCTGTCTGCGCTTTCCTCTCACTTTTCATTCTTGCTTTTACGTGCGTATGATGGGAAATGTTTATCATCCATAAATTCAGACATCTATTTTTTACTGTAGTTATCCTCATTAGGGAATACTGGACGACTGGACTCGCTCACATGTAGGCGGGATTCAAAGCCAGAACCTTTTTGTTGTGTGGAAATATATTTATTCATATAATATTAATTCCTGGTCTGCAAAATAATACCGTTTTTTTTTTTTTTTTTTGGAGACCAGTTTTCGTTTGCCATCTGTTTGGCAAGATAGAACAGTCGCTTCGGCGGGAACAAAAGGAACCTTTGTTGCTCACTGATTATTTGGATTCAATTAATTAGGCAATTAGTTTTAAGAAACATATGTCAAATCGGTTCAAAGAGAGCGACGAAAGCAGAATGTTTAAGGTTGTTTCTTTTATAATGCAAAGAGTCACTTGTGAATAGCGGCGTTGTCTCCTCGAGGGGGGGGGGGGGGCAGTTTTGGGCTCGCCTCGGGCCGTGTCACCCGATTTCCAAGAGGGAGCCTCACTTCACACAAATAATTAGGATACCCAGTGGCGACGCGCGAAAAGTCGGACCATCTGGCATAAATCTTTCCCAATCTTCAATCACGTACGTCCTTGCTGCTCTGCGTGTGCAATGTTATTAAAAGAGTCATTCTTATGTCGAAAAAAAAAATTACAAATACCCCCAAAATAAAAACTTTTAAAGCTTCTAAATTTGGCCAAAGTAGATAGCGAGGACTTCCCCTGAGTCGCTCATCCTTGACAGATAGACGCTGCTGATAAAAGTGGAATCAATATGACACTGATGGGGTTTTATGATAGTAATAAGATGTCCGCCGCTTATCTGTCAACTGGCAAAATGCCCAGTCATGGAGTACCGCAGTCTGTACAAGGCAAGCCGGCACTAGTGACAAATATGGATTTTAATGTTTTGAAATGGTTATGTTGCCCCCCTCCCACCACTTTCTATCGCCATGCTGACCTAAAAACACAGTGCCGCTTCCTATCTTGAATGAATAATGGATTGCACTTAGATCTTGTCTAATTCATCTCCCGGCGACTTCCATGTGTGGATGAGTGGACGTGAATGCAAAGTGCTTTTCGGGATGCGCCACCTCGACATTTAAGAGATCGAATCTTGAGAGACGTTTGGTTGAACCGTTTAGCTTACAGACCTTAAACGTGATTTTTTTAATAACTATTTTACATTAAGTTTGTTCTTTGAAGAAAATTACCATGTATAATATTTAAAAATCCAGTTAATAATTTGATTTTAAAGACTTGGAAGTTTGCTTTTGCTTGCTAAACTTAATGATCACCGGCGACTGTTCATTTTTTCATATCTTAATATTTTGGTCTACTTTCACAATCTGTGTTAGAATTCTTTGCTCAGTTTATATCGGTGTACTTCGGGGAAGCCATCTGTCTGCTCGATTATATCAAATCCTTTTTCTGTTGTTGGCTGAGCGCTTTCTATTTTCGTCCCGCCGCTAATACAACAGAGGCGAACGCCAACTCGCAGGTGAAAAAACGATATTGCGAGCGACCGGCGTCTTAGTGAGAGAACAAAAGAAAATTTCTACGTACATTTTCCCATTCTAACATTAAATATTCTCTTTGCATGAAAGGGAAAACGTCAAATGTTGCCAGGGAAGCTAACAGCTAGCCTAGCGTAAGATTTCACTGCTTTCTGGACACTTTTGCAGTAGCCCACTTGTAATTGCAAGTCTCGTTTGACCCCAGAATAACGGAGATGAAGAAACGAAGCAATTTCACGAAGGTCTTTGCGGCGCAGGCTCCGGCAAAAAAAAAAATCCTCCGGGGAAATAACAAGCAAGTACAAACCCCGCATAATGTCAATAGTTCCATTCCACTACATTCATTTATGTGTCAGCATAGAGTGAGACGAGCATCCTTCAAAACATTCTGACAATGTAATGGAAAGACCCGTGATGCTAACATGCACGGTGATAATTAGAAACCAAAGTAGCAGCTAATTAGCAGACTGTCAAACCACGTAACAGGCCTTCCTCCAGTTTATGTTTGGGCAAATAACTAGCTTTATTTATAGAGTTATAGACAGAATCCACCATTTTAATTATTTAATTTAGATTAACCACAAATAAATTTCAGATGTTCTGGTAGGCCTATCCTAAACTAAGCTAAGCTAAAATAAGCTAAGCTTTGAAATGATTCATTTTGCTCTCTTTTTTTTCGTATTTGGTTTTAACATTCCAAATCTTGCATAGCTAAATGATGGCGGATATTAAGCAGCAAGCAATTAAAAGGCCACATTAATTATGCTGATCAGTGAATATAGAAGGACATCCCAATTATGCAAATCAGTCCATGGTATCATTTAATAACCTTTTATGGCACTTTAATTGACAACGCCGCCTCTGACTTAACTGAACTCGCTACGGATGCCATCTATTGACATGTCAAGATGTTTTTAATTGTTTTGAATCATATTTTGCTTTACTTGACTGGCTGCAATTTTCCAGCGACACATTGCAGGGCAAAACCGTCTCTGCTCGCATCTCTTATAGACGTTACACTTCTCCTTTGTGTGTTTACATCCAAGTCTCTTTTACAAATGTGCACATGTATTATTCACTGGTCAGATACGCGGCTGGAGAAGTCAATTTCCAAAGCCAACTCTTGAAGCACTAAGTTGCCAACGTTTGATGCATACCGCTTCCCCTCCGGAGAGCCGACTCAAAAGACCAAACAGACTTAACTATCCATCCAATCAAGCAAAAAAAATTACTACATATCTGCCGCTGTTTTTTTATTCACTTTATCTAATGACACAGAAAGGGGGGGGGGGGGGGCTTTACTCCCAGAGAGCGTTCGGCTGAGACTTCAGAGAGAGACTTAGATTATCAAAGAAAAATATGATTCCCTGCTATTTCCTCAAAGAGAATGGAAAATAAGTTCTCCTATACCTTGCATAGGTAGAGAACCTCTTTGTTAGCGGAAAAGCTGGCGGCTCCATCTTATGGTCTGCTTTTTCATGTCCTTAGGCTTTGAATCGAGTCCCACTTAGAGGAAAGGGTCTTTTGATTGCTAGGATACAAGGCAGCTTCGTTGTGGACGGATAAAGGGTCATTAAAAGGTAACATCGGGGACATCATAGGTTTGCACCAATTAAAAATCAATGCAGGCCTTATTAACTGATGGCGCCTTGAGGACACGCCTGAATAATTTCTGCATTGCAGCTTAAAAACTGCCAAAATCTCAAAATAAATAGATAAAAGTGAAATTGAAAAACAAATATAGACAACAAAAAGTATCATTGAAATTTTGAATTAAATAAATACATCCACAAAAACAACAAAAATATGTACTGGAAAATAAAAGTAAGAATAAATACAAACATTGAAAAATATGTAAAAATAAATAGTAAAATATGTGGAAATGAATATTTAACAAATACATAAATACAATTAAATATAAATGTATACTTTTTTAGTGTGTTTTTAGGTATTTTTACATTTTTATTTTCACATATTTATTTTGGCAGTTTTGGTCCTTCATACTACATTTTTTTCTGCATGCATTTTAAAATTCAGCCAGTGTGTTTTTTTTTTTCTTCTTGTTTGCCCTTCTCAGCGCCACTCCACTGTGACCCTCGGTGTAATCTGAGCCGCTTCCAGAAAGCTCACGGCTACCGTACATGCGGTTGCCATGGAAATAGCAACACTGAAAAGGTTCCGGGAAAAAAAATACTTTGTTTTATGAAATAGCTTCAAAGAATGACAAAACACGTGTGGGCGTACTGCCTGAATGTTCCATCTCGTTCTATTTTTTTTTTTTTTTTACCCCCAAACATCCAGTGAGATTTTATTTTTTAAAGCGCACAGAAGAGTGTTTAGATTTTGAAAGAGGTTTTATTTTAGACTACTTCCCTTGGTCTTTTATTACCTTTGAAGACTACCAATACATATTCCAGAAGCTTCGCTCCTGCAATTCTTTTTATCTTTGACTGAAGAGTCTACGCTCAGCTATTTGTCCGTGCCTGTCAGTTAACTCTTTTTGTCTCTTCAGTGAATAACACAAAGAGGAGAAAAAAAAAAGACAATTTGCCTTTGTTCAACGGCTTTGCTTGTGTCTTGTCATCCGCATTGTGACCGAGGAAGACTTTGAAAAGCTTTTTGAGGACTGAAACTCAGCAACCAATTACGCAGTCTGAGTCATTTTGACGTTAAAAGGCTTGTTAACTCTGGACTATATGTCTCTTATGTATTTCTAAAAAAAATAAAAAATAAAACAATTATTTTTACTGAGTTTCTAGCAGTCAAGTGTAGTACCGCATTACGCCACTACATGTGAGGCAGCACTGAGCTCAAGTGGAAGCGATGCAGTGCAGTGCAATTAAGAAGAAGAGATAAAGAAGTTCCACTAATACTTTTAAGATAACTGCCAAGTCAGTCCTTACTGGGCATATATGTCGTGCCACAGATGTTTCTCCTGACTGTCTTTTTTTTTTAATAACGAGTTGTAAAATGTAGGTGGCACAGTTAGCGGCACTATGTTTAAGCTTTTGGCCGGGATACGTTTTAATGTCCCACTCTGGCCATCAGCGAGCCAAGACAAGGCTCGATAAGCACGCGAGTATTTCTGAACGGTGTAATTGCTTTCTGGTTAAAGTCGTGCACTGCAAACAAATTTGCAATTCCGAGGATGGACTTGCTAAGTAGACCGAGAGACATCCATGTGTGTTCCGTGTATTTGGACGGACGAGCACCCTGGCAATTAATAGAGTTTCCAAACTTGTCGGGTTGGAGGTGAAAGTTATAAATGACTGCAAACTCTTCATAGAGTAGACTTTTTGGGAAAGCTCAGGTGGCGGATTGTTATGCATGTGGGCGCCCCTCTTTTTTTTTTAATTAATACCGCATCAAAATGCACCGTGCATTTAAACTCGGGGGCCGCATCCCCTCGCCGCCGCCTCCTGCCACCGGGGCAAGAGTGATGCAACTCGTGCAATTTTATGATCCGCTGAATGCAATTACTGGACCTGTCAGGAGTTTGGGGTGCCTTTTTGTTGATGATGTATCCCCCCCCTCCACCCCTTCCCCCGAGATAATATATACACACTCTGTCACCGCATGTTAGAGGGTGCCGATGCATGTACTGTGGGTGGTTAGGAGTCGGGCGGATAGTCGCAAAATATGCAAATGTGTTCTGTGTATGAACATAAGTGTTTTGCATGTGGGTGCACGCCCTGCGTCTTGTTCATTACCCACTCCGACAATGTTTCACTTGAGTAGAAATAGATTGGAACATTGACTGACGAGTAGGTCAGAGCATGGTGCATTTTAGTATTTGTTTTTTATAATCCACATTGTGTGTTTTTGCTCGTAATTACCTCTCCATCGCATCGCTTAATAACACATGACAAGTGGAGGTCACCAATAAACAGCCTTTCAAGGCCACGCTTTTTTTTTGCTGTCAGCCACCCAACACAGCGGCGCATCCCCGGAGGAGTTGCGCGCCGCTAACGTTCCGTGACAGCCCTCCATCAAACTTCCGCCCGGATCTCATTAAAGTCAGCAAGCGTCGAGCGGTGCGTTCTGACCGGCCCTCGCTGAGCCTCGCCGGCCCCGTACCTGCTAAACTTTCCTGAGGCCGTTGCTATGGAAACTGTTTGAACATTTTGGAGTGAATCCCCTCCCCTCCTCGCCAACTTCCCTTTTGCCGTCACTCAATCCCGAGGGAGGGCGCCGCGGGGAAAAATGTTGGCGCAAACCTTCTGTGCCGAGTCCAATATCCGCAGGTGGCGTGGAGGGAGGGAGGACGGATGGACTCAGGTGTGTGTCTGTCTTTCCTCTTTCACACAATCTGAGGTGTGAAGGGACTTGGGAACACGGTGGCTCAACTCCTCCCCACCTTTTCGTTCGTGGAGCTCAGCCAGGATTCAAACCAATGCCAGGAAAAGCCTCCTAAAACATCTCCAACTTTATTCCGGGTTAATCCCAGGCATTTTAAAAGATGCCGTCTGTCTCCGAGTGACTTTGCGCATGACATTGTCGTGCCGCAATCCATTATGTCGGACAGATGGCGCCTTTTCTGCTCGAGTAGATTGATTTGTCTTTCAAATGCATGACTGTAACCAATTCAACTGGGCGGGAGTTGACATTGTTGCTTTCCCCTCCTATATTTCCCACCAGTATAATATCTCGGCTCCGGGCGACGTGCGAATGCGCCGTGAATGTATCGAATGACATCGTAATGGCGCGGCGGGTAGTCTTTCAAAGGCGGGGTGACTCGCCCCAAACGATGGATCACATATCAAATATTTTCAAGGCGGGTTTTATGAGAATAAAAGATGATTAGCGTGTTAGCTTGGGCGTCATAAAGAGAAACTTTTGTTGACGTAAAAAACTGCCCAGATGGGAAAAGCTAAAAGGTTTTGTTATTGAAGTGGAATTTTTGTGTAGTTGTGTAGCAGTTGGCGGCGACTAGCAAAATGCATCATCATGTTGTCTTGTTTGTGGGGAAGTGTTTGAATGCACTTTGACGTCACACAGCCTTGAGACGCTAACGGTTAGCGGGGTCCTTGCGCTGCTCACTTTCGGGGGGCCGCTGAGGCCGACGCTTGACTATGTTTTGATAGATGCTCAAGGCTGAAGAAAAAAAAAAGGGGGAAGTGGAAGAAGAAAAAAAACTCCTTTACTGTTTGTAAAAATTCTAAAAAAGGCTTCTGTTCCTCCCCCATTATTTTGTATTCGTAATAGATGCTGTTGTTTTAGAAGAAAAAAAAAAGGAATCTTGGAACGATTCATTTGGCCGCAATCGGGTGTGAAAATATTTCCGTGTGCAGACATCTTGTTCCGCAACTCAAGTGTGAATATTCCCCGTTTCGTTCTCATTGTGCTCCATATGTGTAGAAAAGATGGAACTTCTAACTGTGACTGAGATTTTGAGCATTTGACCTTCTCTATCAAGTTCATTTTTCACTTTAATTCAAATGTACTTTAAAGGTGAAGCCGGCGTCTCTTAAGTGCACAGCTTTAAATTTCCTTTTTCTCCCTTTCTTGTGTTCCTCCTTGATGGAAGTAAAAAGAACAAGGACGCACTTTCTAAAACAAGCACCATTAGTGAAAGCGCAGAGGTGACAACAATCCACAGTCGCTCGGGGATGCGCCCTCGTTGGGGTCCATTTATCGGGTTCCTCTTGAGCCTCCCCATCCTGATAATCGAGCAGTGATGAAAACGCACCTGGCCGACCTTAAATGTTACGGCGCCGCTCATCAGGCGCGGGTCCCTCAGGCCGCGGCTTTTATGGACCTTGAAATAAAGTTAGTTTATTAGGCCATCTTCTCTTTATGTGAGAAAATCGGCCGGTCCTCAAAGCAGCCGTGGAATTTCAATACGTGATCTTTGTAGTAGTAAACAAAAAGCTTAGCTGCTGTTCGGGTAGTCGACGACTTCACTATAAAATCATTCGCATAAATATGCAGTTAAATGTGTTTTTGTTATAATCTTTTCATTGCAGGCGGTAGAAAATAACGGTGTTAAATTAGTTTATGCGGTAAACTGACATGTCGCGAAATTTGATTGGTGGCGCCACTGCCGTAAATTAAATATGAGTGATTGGAACACTTCATTTAAAATTAATGTCCAAAAAAAATGTATTGAGTTGGAATTTTCGCTGTTTATTGTTTTCATGCTAAAGAGGATTTTTTTATTTTATTTTTATCACAAATAATGTTTTCTGCTTGTATTTTGTCTACGAGTAAATACCCAGATGGTCCCAGAAGTCACACACATGGCTCCTGGTCTCCACTTGTGCATGGGAGCGTAGGGTTAGGTTCATGAGCAGCCACCCGCTGGTGTCCGAATAGCGAGGCCACACGGGTAGACGTTGCTCCCGGCAGAAGGTCGTCTGACCGACCCGCGAGGACGGATCGCCCGTGTGGGCGAAGGCGCCCCAGTAACACAGCATCCGATTGGACAGCAGCTTCTCGCCCGACGTTAGGGTGAAGTTGGCCACGGGGGCCGAACCGAAGACATACGGCAACTCGCCGCCGTGGCAGACGTGGCGGTAGCAGAAAGTCAGACCCGACCAGACGCGCGGGTCCGACGTCACGTGGTCGAATACGTACATCCACGCTCGGCTTCCCGCTTCTGTGCCGGCCCGCGCCGACCTCCGCGATGGACACAGGAAGACAAAGTCTGTGACGATCTAAAATGAGGACAAGAAGACCAGTTCTTGAGTTGAACTTCAAAAATAAATACGGGAACTATTTTTATCTGCTTGCCTCTTCCTTTTTTTTTTTTTTTTTCCAGAGCTGGAACCTCCACCCACACAGCTGTTCATAGACATTCACACACCTACGGATTCACTTATTTTCACACGTTGTTACTTTTCTCCATTTTTGGGATGACGTTATGTAACCTAGCCCTTCAAAGTCATTTTTCTTCTTCTGTGTCCTACATGCATTTGCCAAATTTTGCTGATCCAATTCCATCGTGTTCGCAGAAATAGTGAAGGGGAGAAGAAAAAAAAAAAAAACGCTGAGCTCTCCACATCAACCTCCTCTGTGGCGAACTGGCTGACATTTCTGCCGACCTCTCCCCCCTCCCATCCTCTGGAGAAGCGCCCTTTATGAAGGCACGTAAGTATGTGCGCATGTGTGAACGCGTCTTCCAGCTGCGGCCCCAACTGTCGGTGAATACTAAACGCGTCACCTCTTAACCTGGACGACCTCCCCGACGTGCGCACCTTGAACTTTCATCACAGAGGGAGAAAAAGAAAATGCTGCAAGCTTCCTATTTCCAGACACTCGGTCCAATTTGTGCTTCCATATGTGGATAATTCAGAGTGGTCCTATAAAACGTCCCAGCTATTCCGCCTTGTGTTGTGCTTTGTTAATTATTCCGAGGTCATGACCCGCCACCGTGGGGTGCTCATGACAGACAACTGACTGGCTGCATCTCAGACAAACGCCGTGACTCCCATGCAGGTAGCAGCCTCTCAATGCCTCCAGTTCCATACTAATGATGGAAGGGAAAGGGGAAGGAGGGGTTGAGCTACTGGCGATTTAGCGCCCTCTGTAGGCGGGAGACTGAAACGACGAGGATTCAAAACTGGCAACCATGGATAAAAAAGTCAGTTGAGCATTTTTTTTTTAACATCCTTAACGTGCACTTTATCCTCTCTATGGGACAAATTTGGCTTGACACAACCAAATTGAAGTGAATTGAATGTCTTGGATTCCAGTACAAAGCAATGAAATTCACTTAACTGTCCAAGAGACATAAAAAAAAAGACAATAACCAACTGAGGGTTGAGTTTTTGGGATGTGTGACCTTTTTTTTTTTTTCCTGGACGAATCAGCCCCAAGCAGCGTTGATCCACAAATGCTCGACCATCTGTCCAAGACCTAATGGCAGCTTATTGATACCCAGGCGTTCTCTTTTTTTGACTAAATGAATGAAAATCCTTATTTACACACAATTGGGCTCGGTCTGAATGAGCTTCTCGATTTCTTTCTAAGAGCTGGCAAATTTAAATTTGCATACATTATTGTCTCTTCTGCTTAATTAAACGCGCCCCGCAGCAGAGCTTTAAAGTGACTTTCCTCATCAGAGTTTTAATGTCTGTTGGGGGGGGGGGGGGGGGGGGGTGTTCTCATTCACCGCATAGCTCATATTCCGAGCCGTATTTTCAGTCGTTGCGTTTTAAGTGCTTGCTTCATACGGTATTTGCACTCCTAATGGAGAGGAAAACACATTCTTTACTAAAGTACAAGCGGGTGACTGCACTGATTTTTAGATTTCTGTTTTACTTCAAATGCTCAAATGGTGTCGGATTTAATTTTGCGGTCTTTTTAGGCCTGACTTTCTCCATTTCAAATCTGAGAAATCCCATTATTAATAAACTAATAAAGTGCACCAAAGTGTCTCCACAAAGCGTTACAATGCAATCAGTGTTTCTCTCAGCATAAAAACAAATAAGTGAGCGCGTTTATGTCCCACACTCGCATTAGGCCAATAAAATAAAAAAATAAAAAACACGTGATGCCTTCGTCCATTATACTCAATCTCTGTAATTCCCTCACTTTGCATTTGGCTGGCGTATAGCTCCACGCTTGCAAATAATTGCACAATAAGCAATGAGGCTTGTGTTCGAAGTTAAATTGAAAAACACAAATATGATTCGCTTTTATTTAGCATCAAGGCTTCATCTTGCTCTCACCTGAGCCAGCATATCCCTCCGATCGGAGTCTCTGTAGAGAGGCAGGTACTTGTGCAGGATCCGAAGGCTGTGTTGTTTGAAGATGGCCGTAACGTACATGATGGACTCCACGGCAGACACGGGCTTGTTAAAGACGCCGTAAACAAAGATTACGCCTTCCTCTGAGGTTGTACCTGCAGTGGGAAGGTAGAAAAGAAAGCAAAAAGGCTCAAGTATGAACTTCTTGTGATGAGTGTGCGGCGTTATAATGAGAAACAATGGGAATTCGGTTTCTAGCTTCGGTAATGTGTGTGTGTGTCTGTGTGTGTGTCTTACCCAGGAGCACGGCTTTTTCCTTGTGCCAGTGGCCTTTCTGAAAAGCAACAACCGCCTGCTCCTGAATCAGATCGCCGTCAATGAAGGGACCCCAGGTCTCGAAGACTTCCAGAAACCGGAACGGGTTCACGAGTTTGGAACCTGGGTTCACAAGGGAAAAACACAAGATGGAGGGATTTGATGCCAGATTTTTATAAGGTCAGACAGGAAAAACAAAAAACACTCTTGATAAACCACCTTCTGGTTTTTGTTTTTGAGTTTCAGGGCTATCACACCTCAGAAAGATATAGTATAGCAGTAAAAGACTAACTGCTCTTTTCAAGGTCCCTCCCAGGAGTTATTTGGCTTGGCGGGATGCCGTAAATCAAGATAAAACTTGTGTTTTTCATCACAAAATCGCTAGCGCCGCTTATGTAACAGTTGAGTTTGCAAAGTGTGGGCCGCCCGCTGGTGTTGGTGTTGCACATCATCCTACTTGTTTTCATCTGCGCTTCCAGGACGGCCTGTGGCGTGAGCGACAGCAAGCAGACAATGTCGCCAACGGAGCAGTTGGTCTTCTTTGTAAAGTCCTTTCCGAGCTTCAGGGCGTCGTGTCTGAGAGAGAGAATGAAACGCCCAAATTGGATCAGAGTGTTTCAGTGTGGGAGAGATGATACAGACCTGGTCTTGAGAGGGATGGAGAAGGGCAAACTCTGCAAAACTGCCTGCTTGAACAAAGGCTTGCTGCTTTGGATCATCAGGTGAAGACTCACAGACTGAGCACCGGCACTCTCTCCGAATAATGTTACCTAATGCAAAAAGCCATACGCTATTTTATCTAGTTCTTCTTTGTGCTGTGACCAAAATAATATTTTTTGTTGAATTGAAACATTCCCATGGCCAAGCAAATGTGTTTATTACTGCTACGGCTCCCTCTAGTGGTACATGAAAGAATTACTACCAAGTACAGATCAGTTGTATTTAACTTTAAAGCTGATGATTGAGACTCACCTTGCTGGGGTCACCTCCAAACATCGCAATGTTCCGCTGGACCCAAAGAAGTGCGGCTTGCTGGTCCAGAATCCCATAATTTCCCACGGCAGACGTCTTGGGGTCTTTGCCAGACACCAGGAACCCGAACGCACCTTTAAGTCATACACAGGCCACGTGATCAGGATCACAGTCGGCCAAATTGACTCCAGCGTGGCAGCCATTTGCCAAATTACCTTCACATATCACTGCTCATGTGTTCTGCCTCGGAGGCAGACGGAATAATTACTGCCATTTTCCAATAATAGCTCTCATACGCATGCACATTATGTATTCTCATTCAGCGTCAAATATCTATAAACACATTATTTTAATGATTTAATTATGTCAAGGATATAAAATGGCCGTGAGACTTCCTCACCTAGTCTGTACTCGACGCTTACGACGAGAGTGTGGGTGAAGTTGCTCATGAAGCGGCCGTCGTACAGCGGCTTGGAGGCAGAGCCGGCGATGAAATCCCCACCGTGGATCCACACCATGACGGGAAGTGGACTGCGCAACGGCGAGCTAAAGTTCACATCCCGGGGGACGAAGATGTTGAGATAAAGACAGTCCTCGCTGACCTAAGCGGGATATGTGAGAAGACAGACAAACACGGTTAAGATTCAAACCCAGATTTTATCACTGTGAGCCAGATGGGCTAATTAGCTAATTCTTACATTTCTTGGACATTCCGCAGCAATCGGTCCTCTGCACGCTTGCATACACGGCGCCTTGGGGAAGGAGGCATCATAAACCCCCTTCCACGGACTCACAGGTCTGGGGGGCTTCCAGCGGTAAGCCCCAACTGGGGGGTCTGAATATGGCACCCCATAAAAAATATGGGCCTTATCTGCTGTAATCCCCTTGATTGCCCCGGTTTTGGTCAACACCACAGGTCCCGGAATGCCATTGTTGTCCTTCTTGACTGGTTTGTCCTCACGTTTGTCCTCGCTTTCTTCTGTGAATGAGAGCACGTCCGGCCTCTCCCCAGCAATGGAGTTTATCCCAAAGTCTGTGTTGAGGACGAACGGGTCATCGCTCATCAAGAGTCCGGCGTAGATTCCTCTCAGGAAGCTGATAAGGTTGACCTCATCATTGTTGTTTGTCGCCTCTCCAGTGGTTAGCACTAAACAAACTGTGCACAACAGCAGCAAATATGTCCAGCTCCTCATATTTCCCAAATAACGTCGATTTTTTTTTTCCAACACACTCAGCTCAGATCATGATGAGACAAATCTCCCTACAAGTCTGATGCCTCAAACTCTCCACAGACTTGTGACTCCAATTACTTGTTAAAATTAATTCAACAAAAGTTGCTCTGTGTGACTTGTGCACAGTGCCGTTCACTGGACCCTGGACACAAGCACTGTATAATGCTGCACTCTGATTGAGGACACATCGTCTTTACTTTGACTAATGTAGTTAGTTTGCATGCAATGGGAGCTGGCGCCATTTATGCTTCATATAGGCCAACCCATGTTTGGGTCTTTTACTATTTTTCCTGTATAAGACACTTTAATATTTTATTTATTTATTTTGATATAAAGTGTGTAATTGTATTTTAAGTACTAGCACAGCTGTTGTATTTTTTAAATTATGTTTTCGTTTTGATTTACACCCTCGTTCTGCTTGCTCATGCTTAAACCCTAAAGGAAACTGATCGGCAAACACGATTTCATTTTTTTTAATATAATGTGACATGAATGCAGATGTTGAACGATGAACTGCAGGCTTACATTTGGGTGCACACTGACACCTACAGGTCATTATATGAATTACATGTGACGCCCGGATTGAGACGTTCAAATTGAGGCACAAAAAAAATCAGGAAAACAAGCTTTATGTCGACAAAACATTTATAAATACATTTTTAAACATATATTTATATTTAGTTACATTAACTCTTTTATAATTATACGCAGCGAGGACTACTTAACTTCCGGGTCCTAAAACGCCGGATAGTGACGTCACCACTCACCTGCCACTCATTAGTGGCCTCATCTTCCAGCAAAGCCTACTTTTTACCGAACAAACGCGATTTCCTTGCTGGAAATACGAAGAACAAAATGTAAGAAAATACGATTTAACTATCGAAATGTTTCTATCTTGTTGACTCTTGATTTCTCCGCAGGAATTTCTTTGACTTTCCAGTCGTCCTTTTCACCCTATTGGCTCAAGCCATCTCATTTGGTAACAATGGCGCCGATTTCAAATTTCATATAACGTGTAATCCTATATAGAAAAACAATTTGTTTTTCCTTTCACAGGACGCACTGGTGACGTTTCTTTCTCTATTTGTTGGATGGACTTGGGCAACCCTCTGCAAAGGTCAAGTGTTATTTTTAATTGGATTCCCATTAAAGCTCAGTTCCCTCACTTTATCCATCCCCATAAGAGCTGGCACACTAATTGTATTTATTTACATAATTTGCTGTCTAGTTGGTCTGCTTTCAGTGCTTAACTAAAAAATAAGACATGTTTTATTCCTAAAAAAATACTTTTTTGTTTTTTAGTTCTGACAACCTGTGGCTAAATGACACATCTTTAAAAAACCTCTGGAGAAAGGGCGAAATGGTGTCCTTAACAGTCCCTCCATCTGTAGAAAACAAAGTGACCCTCGAATACGCAGGCACTCTTCACTCGTGGACTTTAACCATTTCCCCAGGTAAACGCACAATAAGCCATTAATTTCAGAATGTTATCCATTCCCATATGTCACCGTTTGTTTTTAAGGTACCAAGAAAACCAAAGTCAGTGGCCAACAGAAACCCCAGAAAATTCCCGCAAGTGCGACACAGGTGCTGGGATAATTCATAAAATTAATCAATAATAATTTAAGTTGTTTTCATAACCTAATCTTGTTTGTAGATCGTCCTGGATTTGTTGGATCCCATTGAGGCGTTCCCTTGTGAAAATGGCACACTCTTCTTCTTTCAAGATGAAAACTTCTTCCTTGCTTTTGGTAAAAAAAAAATGCGACAATTAGTATTTTTATGGCCCATTTTCATCTAGCCAAGCAAACCAATGAAATCTGTCTGTTTTCAAATGCCAGAACAGAATCTCACTTCCATGAATACATTTTTCATTAGATTGATGATTGACTGTCTCATTCCAGGTCACACGCTGCGGTATTCTGTCAAGGTGGAAGCCCGTTCTCCATCCACGTTGATGTTGTCGTGGACGGTGGGCCAACCTGCTCCTCCCGGCAGCGGCCACACTGTGACCCTGTACCAAGCTGACCGGGGCTCCTATAACTTGCTTAGCAAGAACAAAATCATCGACAATCGCTACCGCATCACTTCCCTGAACTCTTGTACTCTCTATGTGGTGTGCGTGGACCCTGATGCCAATTTCCTTGTCACCTGCCTCTCAGCTTTAACTGGTAATTAGAATTTGTAGAGCATGTTATATATACAGTTACAGCTTAAACCAATCTTAGTTAGTTCTACAGCTTGGCTTCAAAGCAAAAATTACTCTAAGGTTTTGTGATCTTTTCCTATTAGATCCAGACATTCCCAGAGACTTTAAGGTCAGCTTGTGGAACAGCAGCAGCATATCTTTGACCTGGGATGTGCCAGAGGACCTCTGGTTCTCCCTCTTCCTCCTCACGGCCTTCCATCTCAACGGAACGGACCACGTCGTAGAGGAGGTGCCCACCTGGCTCTCGGCGGAGGACTTTGTCTTTACCTTGTCTGGCCTGCAGCCCTGCAGCAAGGTTAAATTTGGCCTGCAGACGGTTTGCCAAGTCGCCATGGAGTCCCGCTACAGTGAAATGATTCGGAATGATGGCAATACTGGTGAAATTTACATTCTGCCACAGTTAAAACTCTAAAGAGAAAAAAAATGACACCTATTTCTGTCACTTAGCTCACTCCAGAATCGAGGCCTTACGTCAGACCTCGTACGGCTCCAACAACTACACGCTTAGCTGGGAAGTGAGCGGCGCCTCGTCCGTGTCCAGGTTCAACATCTACCAGGACGACACGCTGCTGGGCACTACACTCACCACTGACTACATGGTTGAAGGGCTGCGGCCGTGCCACCTTTACCACGCCAGAGTGGACGCGCTGTGTGGGAATGATGTGCTGATGAGCTCCAAGACACTTCCAGTACACACAGGTACTCTGTATGCTGCTAGCAGCAGCATTACATAATTAAAAAAAAAAAAAAAAAAAAGTATATTAGTGTTGCATGGTGTTCCTTTCCAGGACCCCGCGGTGTGTTAGAACTGCGGTACCACACAAACGACTCTGTCGCCTTGTGGATTCCCGGCACCCCCAGTTTAGCCCTTTCATTTTTATACAAACTGTCCCTGGAGAACGGCAGCACCCTTGCAACGGCCAATCTGACCCGGACCGAGCTGCGACTGACAGGACTGGAAGCTGGCAAGACGTACGTCCTGGATCTGTGGGAGCAGTGCGACGGCCGGTGGATGTCGGAACGTACGATGTTGTGCTTCACGGTCGAAAAATCAATTTATGGCTTCCTTGTTCGGGGTGTGGGACTTGACTACATCAATGAAGACCAAGGTCTGAATCCCAAATGCACCCCAAGTGGCAGATTTGTGCAACTACTGATGGGTGCTTTTCTGTTTTACTCTGCAGCCGAAGGCATCTACGTGCTCAGAATGGTCGTGCCTGGCCCTCTGCCTGATGATGTGGACGACGACCTGTCAGAGGCAACGGCTATAATTGTGGAGAGTATCCAAAACTTGGTGAGACATCACAGCTTCCTACATGCTTCTTGTTTTTGTGAACACATTGTCGTGTAATATTAATATTGTTAAATTGAAAGAAGGGAAATTGCTTATTTGGCTGTTCATTTCATGTCCTACAGCTGCTGGAACTTTTGAGGGAAGTCCGTCCTCCAATCCGCGTTGAAGTGACTGGTATGGATCCTGCATTCGAGACGAGCAAAACGGAGGTTGCGATCATGCTTTTCGACGCGTCCCACGAAGACGACGACATGCCCCTGCCGGTTCACTTCCACATGGATTATATTCATTCCCGGGATCATGCTTACGTGTCAGTTCGAGATGGAGTCATTTACTGGGATGGTAGGAGACGATAGATCAGCTTAACATCAGTTAATGGTCTTGACTTTTATGCAATGCTTTGTTCTCTCAGGTCCAGATCTTTGCGCGTCGTCCACCCGCGCCCTGTGCCCACATAACTCTCAATGCATCAACACTCTGGGTTCGTTCCACTGCGCATGCAAAATGGGCTATTATGACGTGAGCGCCGTGCTTCAAGCTCCAGTGCCCTCCCGCCCGGTCTGCAACGGTAATGGAAACCATTCTTAACCGTGTGCTTTGCAAGTTTGTCTTCATAAATGCTACTTATTTCTTGCCATGGAGGGGGGGGGTGCCACATATTTAAATCTGACCTTTAAAAGGAAGCAAGCACCGTCATTGTCCAGTTGATTCACCTCCCCAAAGTCCAATCATTCCTCATCTGATGCTGACCTATAAAAGTCGCACCCGTCTTCACAGAGAAAGGCATTTTCAGTGAGTGTCTGGAGAAAGTGATGACCGGCGGCGTGGCCAAGCCGTACCTGATTGCGTACATCGGCGGGAAGGTCGAGGTGGTGCTGAACAACGCCACCTGCCAAGTGGAGGAAAGCGGACTGTTGTTCCACTTCAGCACTCCTCGACACGGCTTTGAATGTGGGACAAAGAGACGGGTGAGTGACTGGACTTCCTGTGGCTTGAAAATAAAATGATTATTAAAAACTTGATGTTCTTCCCAGATCAACGAAACCCACATTGAGTTCCAAAACACACTGGCTGTCTCCTTGACCAAAGAGGAAGCCATCAGCCGGCGGGATCTGAAAGTCATCTGGAAGTGCGTCTACCCTCTGCATTATATTCGCAACGCCCATGTCAGCATTGATTTGAAATGGTGAGTCGCATTTGACGTTGAAGCGCGCTTAGTTTCTCAAAGGGGAACGTTTAATAATTGCTTTTGTACAAAAGCGACCGCACACACACACGGCTGTTTTGTGCTGTAGGTTCAATGCCTACTCGCTGGTGGAGTTCAACACCTCTGTACAGCTCGGTCTGACCATGGACCTTTTCAGAGACAAGTACTTTGGAAGCAGTTATCACGAATTTGCCAGCATGGGCCCGGAGGACACGTTGTACTTCCAGGTTGCCTTGGACGCCAATGTCTCTTTTATCTCCAACGTCCTGCTGCACGTGGAGTCCTGCTGGGCCACAGAGACCAGTGACCCGCAGAATGACGTTCAGGGGATTTTCCTGGAGGATGGGTGAGGGAATTCCAAGTCCCAAGATGAGAAATGTGTATTCATTTTGATTATTTGTTCCTCTTAGTTGTCCCATCGACCACACATTCCGGTGGCTGTCTGAAAATGGCATGGATCAGAAAAGTAGATTTGCCATGCAGATGTTCCATATGCCTGAGGAGCTGCCACTTTATTTTCACTGCTTGGCTAGCATATGTGGACTTAAAGAAAACTGTACAAAGGTAATGCAACTTGGTCACAGTCGTAGATGTCTTTGTGTCTCCTTTCAGCATTTTCCCCCCTAAGGACTGAAGTTCTCTCAACTCATTTACACTAGCTAACGTCTCGAAATAATCGAATATTTTTCCTCCAAACTCAGAACTGCACAGTCCCTAAGCGCGCCAAGAGAGCGGCCACTCGCATGATTGGCACAAAACCAAACTCGAAAAGAGCTGCTGTGGTGTCCGCTGGGCCTCTCATTGTCAGGCGGGAGGCATCACGAGTCAAACGGTCTTCCTGTGAGTTATTCAATTTTTCTCTGATTCTGATAAGCTAGTCAGTCTCATGTTTGGACAATTTATCATCTAAATATGGAGTATTGTTTGAATGAATGAAATGTTGGCTTTTTTTTTTTTTTGCAGGGAACGAGAACTTGACAATGATCTCCATTGTGGTAGGGTTAGTGGGTATTTTGGGATTAGCAGTGCTGTCAGTGAGTGCAACCAAAGCTATTATGGCTTTTCATGCACGACGACAACAGAAATAAAATTGAAATTGTCACTTATGTTGGTTGTATTTGATTCATTCATACAAATCTACTTGGCTAAATGAATTCCTCATTTGCCTTTCCAGACCTTTAAATGGCCATGAGTAAATCAAAAGTGAGCCATTTCTTTGGGAGTAGTTGAAATTGAGGTTATATATTGTCATCAGTCTCATAGTAAATTAATACTTACTGCATAATATATTTCGCCGAATGGTGGCAGCAGTGTAGCACGTTAGCCTCTCGCTTGCGGTGAACTTTACAAAACAAAGAAGAAACCATTGCGTCACTTCCGTCTGAGAATAGCAATGGACAGCGTGAGTGAAGCGCAAGCTGGGAAAAAGTCCAAAAAGGAAAAAATGCCGGGTAAGTTGTACTTTTATTCTGTCGTATGTTGTCAAAATACAGTGTTACAGTCTCGATAAGAAGAGTTTAAATCACTGCTAATCTTAATGCTTGTCGACACGTTGAATGGTAGGCGTGTAGGATTTAGCACCTACGCTAATACTAAGCAACGTGCTGCCTTGTTTATTTCATCATTTGGCTCATTAAGAATTAAATTAGGTTTTTGTTTGTCCTTTTAATCACATTCTAGAGATGTCTTTTTGTTTAATGACTAATTTGTCTTATAGCCATCACAATTAAAACTTTCCTGGCCATTTTATCCACAACAAAGTGATTATAGTCTCCAACTTTACATAATGAATTTGATTTCTGTCACACAGCGGATGAAGCCGATCTGCTGACTGTTCCCGATGGCTGGAAAGAGGACCCCTTTACCAAAGAAGACAACCCCCGCGGTATGTTGGAGGAGAGCAGCTTTGCCACCCTCTTCCCTAAATACAGAGAGGCCTATCTGAAAGATTGCTGGCCATTGGTGGAGAAGGCTTTGGGAGAAACGGTGAGCATGCTGCAAAAAATTCATGTCACAAAATGGTCGCAGTGCTCATTTGGTTGACCCCTTTCTTTTCAGCATATTAAAGCCACCCTCGACCTGATTGAGGGAAGCATGACGGTCTGCACCACTAAAAAAACCTATGACCCATACATCATCATCAGAGCCAGGGATCTCATCAAGCTGCTTGCCAGAAGCGTTCCATTTGAACAGGTGAATATTCCTCTCGAGATAGCCAATGAAATTTGGCGTCTTTCTTTTACTTACATGCAATTGTCTTTCGCCAACAGGCTGTACGGATATTACAGGACGATGTGGCGTGTGACATCATCAAAATCGGGACCTTGGTGAGGAACAGGGAACGGTTTGTGAAGCGGAGACAGCGTCTTATTGGCCCGAAAGGTTCCACCTTGAAAGTGAGTACTTATATTTGTTGGTCTGAAGCAACCTCTGTTAATAATAATGTTGCTGTCTTGTCCAGGCTTTAGAACTGCTGACCAACTGCTATGTGATGGTTCAGGGCAACACTGTGTCAGCCCTGGGACCCTTCAATGGACTAAAAGAGGTAACATTCCCGTCATGTAAAGAAAATTTAAATTTACAATTATTGTATGATCTATAAGGTTTTTGTGTGTGTGATCTTGTTCAGGTGCGCAAAGTTGTCATGGACACGATGAAAAACATCCATCCAATCTACAACATAAAGGTGCGATGGCTTGCCTGATTTCCTAACACCATTAATTGTCCGTGCCTGATGAAGATGTTTTTTCCATCCTTGTTCTGACCCTTGTGACAGATATCACTCTCTCTGGGTTTGACTGCCAAGGTTGGCTCAACCCAGGGCTGAGGGCACCAAAGATAATATTTGATGCATGCAACTGTTATACCAAATGATTTATTTTTAATTATATTTCTGCTGGAATTACCAGACGCTGATGATCAAACGGGAACTGTCCAAAGACCCCGAACTCCGCGTGCAGAATTGGGAACGCTTCCTTCCTAAGTTCCGACACAAGAACTTGACAAAGCGGAAGGAACCCAAGAAGAAGACTGTGAAGAAGGAGTACACTCCCTTCCCGCCACCACAGCCAGACAGCCAGGTCAGTGTGCTCAGAAGCTCCTGAATTTGATCAATTAGCTGTCATCATTGATAACTTTGTTATCCTGTTTAAAGGTGGACAAGGAATTGGCTTCGGGTGAATTCTTCCTGCGAGCAAGTGTGAAGAAGATGGCGAAGATGGCAGAGATAAAGGCCAGTGCACTTCAGCGTCAATTATTTTTTTTATTTAAAGGCCTTTATCTGACACTCACTTTTTTTTTATTTATTTTTTTAGGTGAAGCAAGCTCAAGCCCTGACCAAGAAGCAGGAGCAGAGGAAAAAAGCTTTTATTCCTCCTAAGGAGAAACCCACAGTGAAGAAAACTAAAGGTAGTAATGTCTTAAAGTTGCAACAGCTGCAAAAAAAAATGCGGGTTGACAGTGTGTGGCTAAGATGTTTTCACCTCTCCCGTTTCAGCACCCGAGGAAAGTAAGCTGGACATTGATGCCATTAAGGAAAAAGTAAAAAAGGCCAAAACCAAGAAGCTGGGTGCTCCACCAGTGATCCCAGCTCCGCCCGTCACCAGCTCCGCCACAAACAAAAAAAAGAAAGCAAAGAGCAAAAACTGAGAAGCACACCAAGAACTCTGTCGCTCATCCCATGTGATGTGGAATTTGTTGGACTTGGAGACAAAGTGAAGCGTTCCACCCCAGTTCTGTGAGGAATTTATCACATCTCAGTCTGAACCTTTTAATTCTGTTGTACAGATTTTCTCTCGTTTGGTATTTATCTTTTAGATCTATTGTCTTCTCTATGAATTAAAAATAAAGCTGTTTTTCTTAGGTTTGGATTGTGCTTGAGACATATACAGTCATTCACAGGTCTCCGTTATGAGTGTGAAGCAAGGCCTTCTCCAGAATGAGGCTGACAAACTCGTGTTTCTCCAGGCATCCTCTGCACTCCTCTCCCCATGAGGCTAAAATATTCCTCAGCTCCAGCACTCGCATCTTTTTCAGATCTTCGCTCCTCAGGTCCCTCAACTCAGGCTCTAAGAAAGGAAAGACAGGGTGGGGGAGGATTTGAAAAGCATCCAAGTCCAAATTTGCTGAACATCAGTGCATATGTTACCGTGTTTCAGTTGACATATCTGCGTGTCTCGGCTGCTGAGGCGCTGGCAGATCTTCTCCACAGGAACGTGGGAGGCTAGCGGCTGAGACACGGATGCTGTGACACGGGTGGCTGCGTCATCAATGGCGCCTAGGTAGTAACACTGTGACACCACACACAACATAAGCACACTTGATTGCTTAGAATGATTTTGGTACTCAAAGGCTCAGTCAGTGTTGCTACATATTGTTAATTTAATTTAATTTTTTTCCCTGGAGAATAACTGCACAAATGAGCAGTTCATGTAGTCTTTTTGGATTGCATTAAAACTGCACGTTTGTACCATTTGTATGTAAAGTAAATAAAAATATTTTGTCATTTACATTTCTTAGAAAATTAACTTTTAAATAGGTTTGTGTGCCCAAGTACTATTTATATGTTCATCTATATTTTATAGGGAAATATTTATCTTCATTTAGAAATGTAACACTTAAGTGAAATTTAATTCATGTAATGAGCGTTAATATAATTTAAAAAAATATATCCTGTATGAATTTACACCACGCCTGACCACATTGTCTCCACACATGTATGTGTGCACTTGATGGGATTAAAAACATTTGTTTTTATTCTTCTGAGCTCGATAATAAGAGTCTTCTCACCAGCCTGGCCTCCTTCCCCTGAGCGGCAGAGCAAGCCCGGAAGAGTTCTTTCTCCACCAGAGCTGGAGTCAGCTCTTTGTGATTAGACGTCACGCTTCCATATAGTCTATGAAGAAACCCCACGCACACTGCAGGCCGGTATTATTAATCAATGAATATGATTAGGAATCTAGATATTTAAATCAGACACTTTTTACCTTCACAGTTTCCTGCCTTGGAATAAGACACCCCGTTGAAAAGCAGCAGAGTGTAGAGGAGAAGTGGTGACATGGTGTTTGCTGTTATTAATAGCTGCACGGCCCAAAGTAAATGTGCTCCTTTTAGCCCGGAGACACATGGACCGAAGTTGCTGTCTTCACAAGTAATGTATGACATTAAATGTTCATTAATGGATAATTCTCTGAACTTCCATTTGTGCTTGTTTTATTTTTCTTGATCAAGCCATTCATTTTCCATTTGCAGTATTTTATTGGAAAATCATGTGCCTCAATTTGTTGAATAGGTCATCTCCACTGTAGTTTTAGGTCAAGCCCAAGCTATGTCTAATATAAATATTGCTTTGGCGCCCTCTGGTGGAATTGGTGACAAGTACTGGGCCCTCAAAAAAACAATTACCTTGAATAGTTAGTTTTCTGTGCTTCAATTATGAAAATGTGACATTTTTTTTTTTTTACACTCAGTGGCGTTTCTTTAAAGCTCTTATTTTGTAGACGTCACGTTTTGCTTTTATTCAGAAAGTCTTAACCCGGATGACGTTTGCGTGCCTCGTGCCCACGTGATGCCGGCTACAGCTCGTTCAGCATGGCCGCTATCGGCGTTCACTTCGGTTACACATGCGCTTGTGTAGCGGTATTTAAGGTCAGTTCTCTCCGGCAATGTTCTCGTCGCGTTATCGTTACATCGCTCGCATAAGTACGTCGCCGTTGTAGTTTGTTTTGACATAAATAGCGACTTTTTATACTAATGCTAACATGCTAACTACAGTGTATAACTACCAGCGAAAGGCACACAAGTTGTGTGTAGTTACTTGTTACCCTGTGTGTGTTTTCAGTTATTGTTTGTTTATAATAACGATTTTATTACGTGTGTAGGACGGTCGGGCTGACGTCATTGCCAACGATGCAGGAGATAGAGTGACTCCAGCTGTGGTTGCTTACAGAGAGAATGAGCAGGTAAAAGGCATTTAATCATTATATCATTATTACATTGTTATTTTTTTTTGTCGTCAAAGTTACTTGGTTTGAGTGATACCAAGTTTCACCAAACTTTCTGGGATATACTTTAATTTCGTAAGGATAACATTTCCACAAAAATAATAGCAATAAATATTTTTTTACAATAGCATATGAAAGTATGTGCTTCCAAAAAATGTTTTGTTCTCTGCAGCTTGTGGGGATTGCAGCAAAGCAAGGGCGGGTCCGCAATGCCGCCAACACGGTTGACAAAGTCAAGCAAGTGATGGGCAGAAGGTGACGCCATATTTTCTTAGCATCTTTGCTTAAGTCAAATGAGGGTAAAAGGTATTATTTAAAAAAAATATATATATATTAAGGCCACAATAAAGTGATTGTCTTGTTTCTCAATGAGCAGCTTTGATGACGCAGAGACGCAAGCTCATAAGTCACAGACCAAATGTCAGGTGAATATTTTGGGCGTTAATGGAAACTTCCACCTAAAGTGTTTTTTAGTGCACTTATGAGTATTTGGTGTTGTGCACAGGTTGTCAACCGATCCGGGAAGCCCTGTTACGAGATTACAGCAGGAGAACAAGTCAAGTACATTGCTCCGGAGGATGTCGCCAAACTCATATTTCACAAAATGAAAGGTAACAATGTGCAAATCAACAGGGGGAAAAAAGTATATTTATTAATATTTGTTTGTCCAGAAACGGCTCAGTCAGCTCTCGGCTCAGATGTGAGCGATGCCGTCATTACCGTTCCGTTTGAATTTGGGCCCTCTCAGAAGCACGCACTGAGGTTGGTCACATCCATGCACCCGTGCTTCGTTCCCCCCCCCCCCCCCCGTGTGGTTCTGTGCTAATTGGAGTTTTTTGCCGTGCAGGGAGGCAGCTGAAGCCGCAGGGTTCAATGTCCTCAGGTTGATCCACGAACCCACCGCCGCTCTTTTAGCCTATAACATCGGACAGGACTGTTCAGCTCCAAAAAGGTGCCACACCATTTTTTTCCCCATCATGTCCACAAGAAAATATTTTTTGTAGTGTATTAGATATTTGGTGCTCATGCCACAGCAGTAATTGGTTATATTATGTCGGCAGCCATGTTCTGGTATACAAACTGGGCGGTACGTCTCTGAGCGTGACCGTGCTGCAGGTGAACGGAGGAATGTTTCGCGTCCTGGATACCCACACCCACCACAGCATCGGCGGGGAAAGCTTCACGCAGGCCTTGGCCCAGCATCTCGCCACCGAGTTCAAACGGTACCGCCACGATCGTTAGGTCCGCTTTTTAGGCAGACAACTCATTGTTGAACTCCTCCCCGGCTTTTGTGTGTGTGCTGCAGCACTTTTAAACACGACGTGACCGAGAATGCACGCGCAATGCTCAAGTTGATGAACGGAGCCGACATGGCCAAACACTCCCTGTCCACACTTGGGTCAGCTAATTGCTTTGTGGACTCCCTGCACGATGGCACTGACTTTGACTGCAATGTCTCCAGGTTAGTGTGAAAAATGTGGTCGAAGCAAAAATATATGGTTTAGAAATATGTTTTTTTTTATTTTATATAACTTCCACCCTGTTGTCTGTCCTCCCAGAGCTCGTTTTGAACTGCTCTGCTCCTCTCTCTTCAACAAGAGCATCCAGCCAATTAGAAGCTTACTGGAGCAGACCAAACTCTCCGCCACTGACATCAACAAGGTAACGTCCCCCCTCACCCCTTCTCCCATTTTCACACACATCCACATCACGGGATAACCATTTATCCGACAATGGTTGACTTTATTTGTACCTTAAGATAAATGCTGAAATTGTTCTTGTGGCAGGTGGTTCTGTGCGGCGGCTCGGCGCGGATCCCCCGTCTGCAGCAGATGATTCGCGACATGTTCCCCGACGTGGAGCTCCTGAGCTCAGCGCCTCCCGATGAGGTCATTGCGGTGGGTGCGGCCCTCCAAGCAGGTTTGTTGGTGGGCAAGGACCACCTTGTCTCCGATGAAGAATCCGTCCAAGTGGATGTGTCTGCCTCTGACATTCTACTCAAGGTATCCTCACAGATTTTTTTTTTTTCTCACTAACACACTTTGAAATGTTTTTCTTCTTGAATTCCAGCAATATTGACTTGTTCACATTCGTCATCACATCCTCGAGCTGATATGTGTTTTGTGACTGTGCGGCAGCAGGTGGATGAATCCGGAGCAGAGGCGTTCACCGTGCTCCTTCCGTCCGGACTGCCGCTTCCTGCTCGCCGCAATCACACCCTGAGTGGAGGAGGCCAACTCTCCTCGCTCTGCCTGGAGATTTATCAGAGATTTGACTCTGAGCAGCCGGAGAAGCTTGCCAAGGTATCATTAGCCCCAGCGTATTTGCAAATTCACCTTTTATTTTTCTATGGAATCCTATCTGCAGCCATTTGCTTATAATTATTATTATTATTATTTTAAATATGTACAGATTATACTTCGGGACCTGGAGCCTAACGATGAGCACCACAACATTGATACAGTGGTCACCATGAAAAGGTACTTTTTATCACCAACTTCATTTGTGCATATCTAATTTCTTGTGTGTATATCACAGGGACGGTTCCCTCCATGTCGCCTGTGTCGAGCAGAACAGCGGGAGGTCGGAAATAATCAACATAGCCGCCGCATCCTGATCACACCATCACACACACCATCTTTTTTTTCTAATTATGTAAGGCATTCAATAAACATGTGAATCTATATCGAATTCCCGTATGACTATTGATCACATGTATGGTGCATAATCAATTGGAGGATGGATCATTACAAGGTGAGCATAAAGATTTGTTTCAACATTTTATATTGCATTACAGCTCATGGATATGCATTGAAACAGAAATACGCAAACAACAATCCTTATCTGTGCTTATCATATGGAGAATGAAGGTTGTCAAAGTCTTTGGGTTTTACTATTGCTTCCTAAATATCCCGTGCAAAAACATTTTCAACGGTGTAGTTTAAAACCACTCAGCGAGTGTTTCTTCTGTTTTTTGCTTCAGCAGCCGTGCTCCGGTACGATGCGACACTTGAGGATCTTCAAGTAGTTCTGGATCTTGTCCGAGTCGCGGCGAAAGCAGTAGAGGAGCTCGTGGTCTTTCATCAGGCGCCACTCGCCGCTTTCCGGGGGCAGGAGTTCCTCCACGGACGACAGCGTGCTGACAGAGTTGCTTATCATCCCCAACGTCTGCATCTAAGGTAGAGAAAAAAAATGCACGATACACAAATGTAAGAGTTTGCGATACGTACAGTAAAAACTGCTTCCCGAGAAGCTCCATTACATCAAAATTGAGCGTAGTTTTTTTTTTTTTTAGCGGGGTACCTTCTCGGCTACTTTCTCGACTCCTTTGCGTAGCTCATGCACCATGTCGCTCATCTGGCGAGACATGTCCGAGCTGAAATTAGCCAAGTTGTGCTGGTGCGCCGTGATCCGGTGGAAATGCCACAGGGGGTCTCTCCACGCCACCAGGAGCTTCAGGATCACCTCAGTCAGCTCCTCGCGCTGCAGATACAAAATAACAATTGGATTAGATTGAATATTTGGAAATGACGGGTCATATGAAACATCATTTACCGCTATTCGCTGAGCGTTCTCCTTGTCGTTGGGGGTGAGGAGGGTGGAGGTGTGACAGTTCCGACTGTTCCTTCCAATGTGATTCCCACTGGGCACGAAGTACTGCTCCTGCTCGGTGCATGCCCGAGAGTGAAATATCAGAGGTCTGATGTCATGAAAATGTCAATGGGTAGCGGAGGAAAGAAGTGGGAGTACTCCACTACAATACTATGTGAGGTCTAATTTAAATGATAATCAATGGAATATGCCTATAGGTCTTTCAGATCACAAATTTAAATCATTTGCCCAACTATGAAACAATTTGCATTTTAGGAATAATGAAAAATTACAACTTACAAACTTAGCGTGAAGGTCATTGGAGATGCCGTGCATCCTGGCCGAGTGCTGAATGACTCTGTCAAACAGGTTGGCCAGCGAGAGGACGCGGCACCTGGCATGGCCGTTGGCACAGATGGCTGCCGCAGCCACGTTGGCCGGTCTGCCGCCCAACGTTATTCCAGCTAGTAACATCCAAACTAGGAAGAAGAATTGACAAGATAAACGGGGGCATTAGGATGGAATAAAAGCGTGAGAAGTACTTTACCTGGTATGAGGATTCGCGGCATCCTGCAAAGTGAGGAGATCCTTAGAACAAGTGGACAGTGTGAGTGTCCCTCACTGACTCTTGTCTTTAATAGTGACCAGAAAAGCGAGGAGGCGGGAGGGAGGCAGGTTAAAAGGGGGTCACACATTCAGCTTACGGTAGTACTCGTGCGAAGTATGAATCATCGCTTGCGGTGAGGCACACGGAAGCAAACTTAAATGAATAAAATTGGCATTTTAATATTTAACAAAAAAAAAATCTTACAGGTATTTTTTTTTTTTTATTAGGCTGGGACAGGCTTGAGCTCTTCCGCAATCCAAATGAGGACAAGCACTATAGAAGATGGCTCTTTTCTGAGAGTCTTTGGTTTAGCATGTTTTTTTCAAGACAGAAGTTAAAGGGACCTAGGATGGTGCCTTATGGTACACCACTACTGATTCCTCATAGTTCTAACTCGTGAAACTTTTTGACTGTTAGTATTATCCTTACAAAATCATCGATTTTTATTTATTTATTATTATTTAAATTATATAAAGATGTTATACAGTGTAGTTGGCACAATGAACTGTGCCTAGCAACACAAATCAAAGTAGCCTATTAAAAAAAAAAAAAATTCACATTGCTTCCCTCATTTCACTTCTTTGCAGCTTTATTCCAAAATGGATTAAAATAATATTCTCAGTAAACCACACAATATTAATCACACCATATCCCATGATGATATTATGTTTGTTATTTATGAATATTAAGCCTATATGTTGTACTTGAATTCTCCATGAGTTCACCCGCCTGTCCTTCATATCCTGCCCGGTGCACGAGTTGTCTTCCCGTGTGCAAGAAAAGCGGAATAACCCCGGGCGCTCTACGAAAGCAGTGACATCATTCCAAGATGTCATATTCATTGGGGTTTACTCAGCAGCTATGTGGCGTACAAATGACAAAAAAGGTCATTGGAAGCAATGCGGGCACTAACTGGAAGAGAAGACTGCCCCGACGAGTGACCTTCAGCGAGAGCTCTCAATGCCACTGAGAGCACTGTGTTCAAAGATGGTTGAATGTCAAACAGTAAGGTCTTATGTCGTAAACAGTTGACTCACCAGCATACCTACGTACTAAATCAGGGTTTCCCAAACTGTGGGTTGGGAACCCAAAATTGTTCATTCTTTATTTTTTCAGAGGGATTGTTCCAACCTTGAGGCGAGTCGTGCCTTTTGGCGTACATCATTCAAACTCAGGTTTTTCCATTCTTTCAAATTTATAGTCTTTGATGCATGTTTTTGAAATGTAAGAGACGAGGCTGAAGTTCGCTTCCCCGAACTGTGAGGCAGATATGCCAACCTCTAGTAGACCTTGTTACTAAAGTCTAGGTGGCCAATATGAGCAGGATTCTGTAGATTTCTTTTTGAGTACTATTTATTTTAATTGACCAGGTCTTTGGGCCAAATATAGAAGAAATCAAGAAGCATCCTAGTAATACAATAATGACCAAAAACAATGACTCAGATCTTTGTGAACTAGATGAGTCATTCTTCCTTCTAATGGATCTTAAATCCTTAAATAAAGTGTAGCAATAATTTGATTCACAAATCGTGAAAGTAGTAATCCAACAATTTTCCTCATAGTAAAGTCAACCGAGGTCGTTTGTGTCTTTCAGCATGTGTAAAGAAATGTCCTCAATGATGAGTGCCATGTGATTCTGCTGCACGTTGTCCCCTTGTCCTCTTCAGACTGACCTGCTCTGGAGTGGGTCAACTAAACCTCTATCCATGCCCAGAGGCGTTTTTACACATGTCAGGGCACCAACGTCATCTGGGAGACTTACCCCAATGAAATGTCGGGTTTTTTTTAGTTTTTTTTTTTTTTTTTTTTTTTTTTTTTTACATGGCTCAGTGGAATAGAATATAGTCCAAAATGAAGTAGAGTTCAGTCCAAATAGCTCATGCACATATAGAATGTGTGTAGAAGTTGGGCACTAATTAACTTGATTTAATCTGTGTAGTGCAAAAACTACTTTTGGCTTTGAAATAGGGCATACTTAATATTTTTATACCATATTCTAAATCGAGATGCAGCATCATTATGACTTAGGTTTGACACCAAGAAATGCCAACAATGGAGAGAGCATTAAACTGTTCGTATGGTCACATTTGATAAAATTTAAAACGTTTGTACCTAAATAATAAAGGCATTTACTCTACGTATTTGTACGAAAAGCACTACTTTACATTTATAGCGTTTTATTTTGTTTAAAATATCATGCCGGAAAGAGTCAGTGCTGTCGCTCCAATTCATCGACTTGGAACTCTCGGGTGGGCGGTGTTACATTAACGCAAATTCTTTTGCTACAAATCACCGCCTGCGGGGGCGCTTGACGATAAAACAAGCGCCTTCTCTTTACGTAGCACTTTCGTGGCAGGAAGTTTGTGTCCTGTCAAATCCAAAATGGCGGCGTCCGTATCCGAAGAGAATACTGAAAAACTGCCAAATGACTCTTTAAATCCCGTTCTAACAGGTACTCCTGACAACGGGTGTTTTACGGACCTTTCCGACGAACTGCGTGACTATGTGGTGGAGTTTATAGAGAAAGAGGTGGGCAGCGACGTGAAATCTCTGAAGAAGGTGGGCACTCTGCTGCAGAAATTAAAAGAGGACAACAGTAAATTGGAAAAACAGGTGAGCTTTAAATTAATCATTTATTCCCCACAAGAGTTTGTAAACGTTTGAATTGATGTGTCGTGTAGGTGTTGTCAGTCTCCAGCTCTGTACCTCCCCAAGTGTCTGCAGCTCTGTCTGCTGCAGAAGATGCCAGGACTTCTTTGGAGGAGCTTCTGCAACGAGAGAAACTCATCTCTGAAAAACTGCAAAAGGTAACTAACGCTACATTCTTATTACTATTAGCAAATTATTTTATATGCGTTAGTCCCTGTGCAAATTTGTAACATATACTGTGTGATAAAAAAAAAAAATCCCTCCACAAAAAAATTGTATTCTATTTCTTCTTGTAGCACCTCCAGGACTCTCAGCCATGGATGGAGACTCTCACTCAAAAGCTGAGTGAAGTGGAGATCGTGGAGAGACACATGAAGTACCTTCGCTGCCTTCAGCACATTGAAGAGCTTAGGTACCAAAACGAACATCTGGCATCTGTTTGTTAAAGATAATCTTGGATTTTATGTGCGCGGTGTGTCTACAGTGCTGTGGTCCAGCAGTGTCTGATGACCAGCAGCGTGTGGGAGGCCATCAGGGCTGTGGAGAGCATGGCTGTGATGGATGCCAACCTGAGCGAGTCCAAATGCTCTCACCTGCGTGACTTCCTCCGAGAAACTCTTCACTTCTGGCACAAGATCATTAAGGATCGGTTGACGGGGTAAACACACCTTTTATCCCGTCCAAGCATACATAAATGTGACATATAGAGTTTAAAGTCATTCATCCCTATTGAAATCAATAAAATAATTTCTTCTTAATCCTGTGCACTTCTCAGAGACTTGGAGAAAGTGTTGACCCAGCTTCACTGGCCGATCACATCCCCTCCAACCCAGTCCCTCACGCCCACTGCCAACGGGCAAGAGCTGGCCAGTCAACTGGAGCTGCTCGTCACGCAGCTGCTGGCCCTACAGACATCGTATCCTTCGCTTTCAAAACATCAGCGCAAATCTGGGAAGCCGTCAGATTCTTTAATTTCCTCTGTCCAGCGATGACCTCATTTCTCAGAGGACGTCGCCTCCCTCTAAAGCCGAAGCCCAGCCAAGTGCTCTGCCCCAGGAACCTCCACTCTGCCTGCCCATCCAGATCATGCTGCAGCCTCTCAGGAAACGGTTCCGATATCACTTCTATGGCAATCGACAGACTAACACCCCCAGCAAGGTTGCTCTCGCTCGCTCCCTACCTCCCTCCCTCCCTCCCTCGCTCATCACGCGAGTAACCTTTGGATTGTGAACCGTGCGTGTCTCTGTGCATTTGCAGCCAGAGTGGTACCTGACTCAGGTGCTCATGTGGATCGGGAACAGCACGAGCTTCATGGAGGAGAAGATCCAACCTATCCTGGACCGAGCTAATGCCACCATCAATGCCAGGGTGTGTAAGGGAACCTGCTTTTGTAGACTTATTCTACTTGATTGGCACTGTCATTATTTTTTTTACCATATTCAAATTATTTCAGGTGGAGCTATGCCGAGGCCTCCTGTCTTTAGTCGAAGACAAGGTGGTGGGTGATGCATCCCGCCTTCTTTACGATGACGCGCTCTTCTGCCACCTGGTGGAGGAGGTGCTGCAGTTTGAGAAGGAGCTGCGGAGCAACCACGCGTACCCACCCCATCTGCCCGGCCTGCTCCACCTGCTGCTTGACGACGCCGTCCTTCAGAAGTGGCTTGCGGTGGAGAAGAAGAGTAGGTTGGCATATCCCCCCCATGCAGGTGTTGCCTCAAATCTAACAGTGTTGTACGCCTAGTGGCGGTGGAGAAGGTGGACGCCATGTTGTCGGCCGAAGGAGCGTGGAGCTCTCAGTACAAAGACATCCGAGACATGGATGAACTGAAGTGCCCGGATTGCGCTGAGACCTTCATGACTCTACTCCAAGTCATCACAGGTAAGCCTGACCCCATTGAGATGAACGCTGAGCACCCCTAAAATCTGTTTTGGTTTTTTTTAGACCGCTACCGAGCATTACCTTGTCCGTCTGCACAGCTGAAGTTTCTGGAGCTGCAGAAAGAGTTGGTGGATGACTTCCGTATACGACTCACTCAGGTAAGAACGCTATCAACAGAGTTATGGTTGCCTTCTTAAATGCAAATACTATTCTTGCTTTTTCTTTATGGACTCTGGACTTGACTTATTTCATTTTTTGCAGGTCATGAAGGAGGAGTCTCGCTGCCCACTCAGCCCACGCTACTGTGCCATACTCAACGCCGTCAACTACATTTCCACCATCTTGACAGACTGGGGAGATAACGTGGTAAGACTCAGGCCTCTGTGTGATGCTTCAAACTTGAAAATTCGGTCAATTGTGTTTTTACCTGTCCACAAATGTTGCGCTTGTTTAGTTCTTCCTGCAGCTGCAGCAGGCGGCCGTTTCCCTGGACGACGAGGCTGTGGTGGGAGGCCTGGGGCAGATGGAGATGGGCCGCCTGGCTTCTCTGGAAAGCTCGCTATTCGAAGGCCTGCTGGCTCTGCTGGATCGACTCCGAGGAGACATGATGGGCCGGCTGCTGGATGGCATCATGAGGGACATCACGGAAAAAGCCAAACCGTACTGCCACGACAGGTGAGGATGATGATTAGCGGGCTTAGCTTAGCATTAATGGCCTCAATTGTCCTCTTCTCACAGGTGGTTTTCTCATCCATCCCAGCACGACATGGCCGCAATGTCTTTGTCTAGTTCCGCATGTCCCATGATGCTATGTATCAGGGACAGTCTGTTGAACCTGCACCAGGTTTTAAGTCTGTCTCTGTTCCAGCTGGCTTGGCAAGGCCTTGCAGAGAGACTGGACAACTTTCTTTACCAGGAAGTAAGGACTTAAAGCAGATGTTTTGGTTTCTTCTTGACTCCAGTTGCCATTATTTCCCATATTTGGGGAAAAAAAATTACATACTTTTGCATCTCTTGTATGTTTGCCTCCTTCAGGTGGTCCTGTCTAATCATTTTAGTGATGGAGGAGCAGCCCAGCTTCAGTTTGACATGACCAGAAACCTTTTCCCTCTCTTTGGTCACTACTGCAAGAGACCTGAGAACTTTTTTAAGCAGTAAGTACAGAAAAAAAGTATTTTACCTAAAGGGAGAAGGTTAAATCAAAATTTCTGTCCTCAGTGTTAAGGAAGCCTGCATCGTCTTGTGCCTCAACGTGGGTTCTGCTATCCTTCTGCGGGACCTCATCAAGGAGTCTTCTTCTGCAGACGACACGGGCGATCGGATGGGAAGGGATGAGCCCTCGCCGCAGTCTGCCTTGAACGAGTTGGGAGTTTACTACTTGGCTCCTTGTGATGTATTAATTCTCTTTAACCTCAGAGCCTCCTGGCCTGGACAGTGACAACTGGATCGCGAACTTAGCCAGACACTATTTGATTTCTATCATGTACTAAATGTATATTGACGCACTTGAAAAACTCATTCTTTTTTTGGAACTTAAGTGTGATGGCGAGTTTTATTACAAAGCTCATACATTCTTATCCATAATGTCTTCCTGTACATGAAAGTTATAGAAAACATCAATCCTGATTATGTACATAAAAAAAAAAATTGGGTAAACATAATGTATAAGGCAAATGACTTGACGTGTGAACTGTTCCCATGGGGATGCTCTTCACCTCAGTATAGGAGCTTTTGAGTCCTTTAAATAACTCAAACCTAATTTTCAACAGAAAGTCTTAAATCTCCTATTTGGACGAAATAATTATTTCTCCGGCTCATCCACAACCTGGATGTTTATGTGCTGCTTCTTGCCTTTGTGTCCTGGTAATTTGAGATTGCGCTCAGTTAAAACAATCTCTGATTCCTCCTCGTCAGACTCGGAAGAATCCTCCTCGTCCTCCTCCGACTCGGTATCAGATCCACTGAGCTCTACCAACGCGACGTCCTGGAAATCACAAGAAAGAATTGGGACACCTTGAACAAATCAGATTCATCAGACTAACAATGAGAAGATTTTACGCTCACCATCTCGATAACTCTCTCTGCAGCCTCGACATCCTCAATGTCGAAATGTCCTGCAGAAGTTTCTTCAATCTGCTGCTTCAGCTTTTTATTGGCTTCCGCAATCTGCGGTAAGAAACTCTGCAGCCGTTCCATCACTGCTCCAGGATACAAAGACAAAATTATATTGTTTATTCCTAATTCTAATGGATCATTATTTAGCTCACCGCTACTTCGTGGAAGTCTTTCCGTCTTCAGGACAGTCGGTGGTTTAAGGAGCAGCTTCTCAACGAAACCTGAGGCAAAACCACAAGAAAAAAAAGTTTTAACTAGAATCGGGTCTGAACTACGATGTGTTCCGATTTACGTACAAATGCAGGCGTTGTAAACCGAGAACATTTCGTGTACGGGACGAGCATGTGGTTTTCAAACAAAATCACGAAAAAGCAACGCCAGCTTCCTTTTGCCTGAGTTAAATACATTTTTCTCTACTTACCTCCACCACTACCACATGACAGCAAATCTCGTGAGTTTGGTTTACTGTTTTTGTCCATTGTAGAAGAAATAAGACTGCAAAATGTTAGCGTGTGTTTTGTCAGGACAACATCCGGGAATCCCTTCCGTATTGCTCAGTGTGCATGTTGCGTCCTCTAGCGTTCAGGAGGAATCTTTACATTTACCCCCCCCCCCCCCCCTCAAAAAAAAAAAAAAAAAAAAAAGGAACGGTATGTACTGGAATATTAGGTCGTAACTTATAACAGAGAAAATGCCATTATGGCGTGTATACGAAATAAGCGAAAATCGAGTTGACAAAAACTACAAAACATCTTTTAGGCGTGGCTGACTACGACTTATTATTTTTCCGATACGCGTGTAACGAGGGCGGCATGGTCGGGCACTGTTAAGTTCAGAGGTTCTGGGTTCGATTCCAGCTCCGGCCTTGCTGTGTGGAGTTTGCATGTTCTCCCCGTGCCACATTCCCAAAACCTGCATCCAAGTTGCCCGTAAGTGCGTGTGAGTGGTTGTTTGTCTTTGTGTGCTCTGCGATTGGCCGGCGACCAGTTCAGGGTGTCACGCCTTCTGGCTGAAGTCAGCTGGGATAGGCTCCAACGCATCCGCGACCCTTGTGAGCGGTTCAGATTCAGAATGGATTGATGGACAAACGCGTGAAACGAAAACTACACGCCATAGTCCGAAAAGCGGTGCTTATCTTGACGTCATAGATTATCTTCGGCAGACTCACTGACGCGGCTGTGTGTGGGACTGTCATCATCGGCTTGCATCTTCTTCGATTTGGGATCTTCGCGTCGCGATGGTAAACTTCACGAATGACATTTGAAATCGCCATGACTTGAATTGTAACAGTATATTTATTTATGTCCAGAAAATTAATAGCCCCGGCCTCTGTTTTTTCTCCCCGCCTTTAACGTGTGAAAGCTGGCGGAGCCGCTAAATATTTCTCATTTGTACCCAGCTAATGTAGCACTATGCTAATGCGAACAGATTTACGGAACATTTTTCCGTTTTCCCGGATAGTTGCAAAACAAACGCGTTCAAGCTTTTATACCGAGGCGTTGTCCTAAGTGTCAACCGTGACTAAGAAAGTGAGTACGCAGTTAACACCATCCCGTGTAAATTCTTTTCAAGTCCTGTGCGTTTACATTTTGAAGACTTATTTCCATACTCCTGATTTATGTGACTCCGACTTACGCAGTTAATTATTCATGTGAACTCCATGTGAATACTATGTTCATTAGAGGTACAAAAAAAATGGTCTAGACATTTAAAATTTCTAATTTTTCTTATTTGACAAAATAACTTCTCCAGCTCTCTTATCGGTTTTCCACAAAGGATGGCGGAAATTGCAAAAAATGCTTAAAAATATGTTACAGTGATTAGCACTAATAAACAACAGTTGCAAGGTCTGGGCTTCTCCTGTGCGGAGTTTGGTTAAAGGCTCTAAAATGCATGTTGGATGTATATATAAATGTTTTTCTTTACAGGCTGATGAGTCTCCAAGTTTCTGAAATGGACTGCCCACCAGTGTGATTTTTGAACCCTGTTCTCAAACGAGGAGGAGAAGGTTGGAGATGAGACGTTGCCGCGCGAGACCCCATCATGAGCATTGAGAGTCTCGGCGGAGCGATCGGGGATTCCCTGGGCTCTAGCCTGACGGTCCGTATGAGCGGTGCAGGCGGCATTCGTAGTCCTCTCTCCCTGAAATCCGTCGGTCGGATCACCTCGCTCCTGCAAACCATGGTCCCCTCCGGCTACACCAAGCTCCAGGAGGAGCGGCTGGCTCTGGTTGACCTCGGTGCCAAACCCGAAGCCTCACTCCAGAACGGTTACAGACAAGAGATGGCTCACCTGGAAGGCCGGCGGTCGACGGACCGTGCCTCCCGTTCCTCCGTCACTCTGTCGGACCTTGGAGAGGGAAACTACTTGGAACTGGAGCCCATGTTGGCTGAGAGGAGGCTCTCAGATGATGATGATAATGGCCACCAGAATGAAAATGAGGAGGAAGCGGCGCAACCCTCTGTGCACATTCTGCCCAAGGAGTCGCCACTGGCTATGGCTTTTCAGATCCTCGTGCCTTTCTTGTTGGCTGGTTTTGGAACTGTATCAGCTGGCATGGTGCTGGATGTTGTACAGGTAACGCCAGCTCCAGTTTAACTTCATGGTTTGGGAGGTGACACCTCGCTTGAAGTGTAACAATATGTCCCCCACTTTGGGATAAGCCGAGTGTAATCAAAGTCTGTCTTGTCCAAGCAGCACTGGGAGGCGTTCCAGTACATCACCGAAATCTTCATCCTGGTTCCCGCCTTGCTCGGCCTCAAGGGCAACTTGGAGATGACTCTGGCCTCACGGCTCTCGACAGCGGTGAGAAAAAAAAAAAAAAACACACCACATTTACTCTGCAGAAAGAATTTATGACGGCGTCGAACTCCGATGCTTTTACTAAACCAGTTTTGACGTTTCACTCCATTTCCATGTTTAACTTGTTAGAGGTAACGAGTAGCCAGCAGAATTCTGGTTTTGTTTGTTTTGGGGGGGACGGGGGGGGTTCTCCACCCACCGACTCCTTACACACAGGCCTCACATATACATTGGAGATATTCTTCCATGTGTCTTAACCAGGAAGGTGTGTATGCATTCTTATGAGAAAACAAGTTGGGCTCGTTACTGTTTTAGTTTTCTCGCTTTGTGTACACCACGCACCCATCTGCAATTATAGAACCGGGTACCGTAATGAGTCATCCAAGTCATTCCAAACAAGGAAGTTATTGTCGTGCCTTTTTTTCGACCGCAGACGCCAAGGTGGTACACCACAGGGCATGTTGCGAAGGCTTTGTGAGAAAATAGTTTAAAATTAGGCAAGCACACATTCCATGTGGGAAAAGGCCACCACAGCAGAGATTTGTTTATTTTATTTTTTACATTTCTTGTATGCATCAGGTGAACGTGGGCAAGATGGACTCGCCGATTGAAAAGTGGAATCTCATCATCGGCAACTTGGCGCTCAAGCAGGTAAATTCTTTTTGGACTCCACCGTACGTGGAAATTATTGGAGGACTTATGTAATGAGTACTTGCGTCATGTTCTAAAAAACATGTTGGAAGAGGATGAACCCGTGTTGGTCTTGCCTCACACTCATCACGTCAGGAACATCTGCTTGATGGCGACGCTGTTAATCATATACCCGCACATAGATAAACTCATCCTAGCGTGTGTTTGTATCGTTCCTGTGTGCCTGTTCTTTCACAATTTGTCCACATTAAAGCTGTTTTGTTTGTTTTTTTTAGGTGCAGGCCACCGTGGTGGGCTTCTTGGCAGCCGTGGCGGCCGTGGTTCTGGGCTGGATCCCCGAGGGGAAGTTCCAGATGAGCCACGCCGTGCTGCTGTGCTCCAGCAGCGTCGCCACGGCCTTCATCGCTTCCTTGCTGCAGGGTAACAGACAGATAACAAAAATGTTTACTCGGAATTAATCAGTACGCTACTTATCTTTAAGATTCACTCACAGTGGATGAAAATCCGAGATAAAGAACACATTATTAAAAAAATATATATTTTGAAATGCACTTTAATGTCTATTAGCGCCTCTTCTCAATTTCTCTAAAACTGCCATATCAAATAAATTTAATTTAAACAATATACAGACAGAGTGAGCAACTTGCCATTTTTTGCTCCTCACGTTTAAGGTTTCATCATGGTGGGTGTGATCGTGGGCTCAAAGAAAACGGGCATTAATCCGGACAACGTCGCCACGCCTATCGCTGCAAGTTTTGGAGACCTCATCACGTTGGCCATCCTGGCCTGGATCAGCCAGGGCCTCTACAAGTGCCTCGGTAGGTGAAGGAACACCATTACATTAAAAAAAAAAAAATCTTGAGGGAAAGATCTGTTATCTTCTAAAAAGAAATAAAGAGCACGCCATATGAGATTGATGCTGCTTTTAACTGCAGACTAAATCACAAACTACAAACTTAATATTGTAATTCCCACATGAACCCGTAGAGGTAGCTCTTGGCTCTTTCTGAAGCACCAATGCAGAACAAACCTCCTCTCTTCTCCCGCCACATTCCACATGTTTAATTCACGTCACACCCAAACCCGCTTGTAATACAAGGATACAGTTAACGCTATTCCCGCTGAATATAGCATCGCTTTTAAACTAACCCTTTCTGAGACGTTGATGTTCCCTTCTAGAGAAAACTGACTTCGTTCATGAAATGAAACCCTCTTCAGATTCCATATTTCCACAGCTGAACGGCGTAATGAGGCTGTCTGGCCGGTGTCTCTTCCCTCAACAATGTCTGTGTTGTTCTTGAGGGTGAAAAGTTTCTACAAAAGGCTATTTTTGTGTTGGAACAACTTGTAAAAGATGTGATTGTTTGGATAAAGTTCCCCTACAGCCAATGTAGTCTCAAAGTTCAGCTCGATGACTCCATCTCCTCCTCCAGATTCCTACCCATACGTTTCCTCCGTGGTGTGTGCCTTCTTCATGTGTCTGACGCCGCTGTGGATGGTCATCTCGTCCAAGCACCCGGCCAGCCGCACGCTGCTCTACTCCGGCTGGGAGCCGGTCATCACCGCCATGGTCATCAGCAGGTATCCGGACGAGCGCTTCGTCTGCTTCCGCTTTGCTTGATGACTTTATCAGCTCTTGTCACCAGTGTGCTTTTATTTTATTTTTTTGCCTCTCTGTAATTTAAATGGATGAGCTGGAACTGCAAATAAGTGGCTAACAGCAAACTCTTTTCTTTACGGCATGTCGTGACCTTTACTGCATTCACGGATTATAAGTCCTCCATTTGTGTTGTCCTCTGCAGCATTGGAGGGCTCATCCTGGACAAAACGGTGTCTGACCCCAATCTGGCTGGAATTGTCGTGTACACCCCCGTCATCAATGGTGAGGCATTATTTAATTTAAAAAATATATATATATTAAAATGTTCTGGCTAAAAAAAGTCATGTGATATGTAAAAAAAATAAAGGCCTTAGTTATCTTTTCATCAAGAATTTATTTGTAACGCATATTGCTGTTCTTTCACTGCGTCCAGGTATCGGAGGTAACCTGGTGGCCATTCAGTCCAGCCGGATCTCCACTTTCCTGCACTTCCACTTCGCCCCAGGGGAGGTCCCAGAAGAGGCCAAGGGCTGCTACTACCCCTGCCGCACGTTCTTCGGCTCAGGTCCGTCCCGTGCAGGTGTGAACTTGGGATTCCCACACTCGTAAATGCAGCATCTGTTGCTTTTTTATTTTACCCAGGTGCCAACCACCGCTCGGCGCAGGTTCTCCTCCTCCTGGTGATCCCCGGCCACCTTATCTTCCTCTACACCATCCACCTAATGAAGAGCGGACACACCACGCTGACGCCCATCTTTATGTCCGTGTACCTGGCCACCGCTTTGCTGCAAGTACGTGTAACTCTCACCGTTGACTTCATCAATAAGCTAGATATTTATTTAACCCTTTGTGTGTCCTTTGCCAGGTGTTGCTGCTGTTGTGCATCGCTGACTGGATGGTGCACTCCATGTGGCGCAGCGGCAAAGACCCCGACAGCTTCTCCATCCCCTACCTGACGGCGCTGGGCGACCTGCTGGGCACCGCTCTGCTGGCGCTCAGCTTCCACTTCCTGTGGGTCATCGGCGACCAGGATAGCGACGTGGGCGACTGATGACAGCCGTTGACATACTTCTTCTGTTCCATGCATCTCTCGTTGTGGGGACTTTTGCACCTTTATGCACCAAAGCACTTGTGTAGTCGCCCACTGGTCCTTTTGGGTCCTATACTTGGGCAAGAATTACTCTGATTGACTTTATTCTGGGTGGTGTGTGGGAATGGCGGACAATGGTAGGCATTCTCCATCCAATCTTCACCCTCAACACAATGGATGTCTTATGAGACGGCTGCTTGTAGCACACTTTTGTGGACGTTTACAAGAGAAACATGCCTTGTGCCAACATGCACGTGGATTTTTTTTTCTTTTCTTCATTGTTCTTGTCAACGCACTCTTTTTCTACGGTATGTTTCTAGTGTAAGAACCGGTATTCAATTCCAGTCGCCTATGTGCCTCTTGAGATTGACTGGTTGGCAGGGTTCATTACAGCATTTTAAATGTATGTCCAAAAGAATATTGTAGCAGTATTATGTATGGCATTTGATCTCTTTTTTTTTTTCTTTTTGTCTGAATAAATGTATTTCCACAATAGAATCGCATGTCTTATTTTCAAAGTTGAATTTTCAGTAAGACAGAAAAGGTCATTTTTAAACTTTACATTATGTGGTTTGTTTTTGAAAATACATGGACTTTTTTTTTTTTGCAAAAAACCCTTACCAGATATCTTTTAAACATTTTATTAGTTACGACCTGAAAGTGGTTGTGTACCTGATGGAGTGTCTGAGAGTGATGTCACAGATCAAGCAGCCAATCAGGAGTTGGGGGTGGGGCACTTTTCACTTTCAGTTGACAAACAAAACAGTCACCATAAAAAAAACATTCCCTCGTTAAGTGCACCTGCGTGAAAAGTTTGGCTCCTGCAGCACATGAAAATGCCCTCAACTTTTCACGCAGGTGTGTTTAACGAGGTAACTTGGAAAACATATTGGAACGTGGTCCCCCTCGAGGACTGGAGGTCGACACCCCTAGCAAATTTGCTCTAATATGTTCATGAAAACACTTTCCTTCAAGTCTTATCAATCAGGACAGCATGTATTTTTTTGTGGTTTCCAGCTGCACTTATACTGTATGTTCATCTTGCACAAGAACAAAACACAGTCACCATAAAAAAAAAAAAAACATTCCCTCGTTAAGTGCACCTGCGTGAAAACTTTTAGCTCCTTTTGAACGTGAAAGAAGCTAAAAGTTTTCACGCAGGTGCGCTTAACGAGGGTCACTTGGAAAACATGTTGGAACGCGGCCCCCCGAGCACTGGAGGTCGACACCCCTGCTAAAATATGTTCATGAAAACACTTTCCTTCAAGTCTTATCATCAATCAGGACAGCATTTATTTATTTGTGGTTTCCAGCTACACTTATACTGTATGTTCATCTTGCACAAGAACAAAACACAGTCACCATAAAAAAAATCAAATAAAAACATTCCCTCGTTAAATGCACCTGCGTGAAAACTTTTAGCTCTTTTTGAACGTGAAAGAGGCTAAAAGTTTTCACGCAGGTGCGCTTAACGAGGGTCACTTGGAAAACATATTGGAACGCGACCCCCGAGGACTGGAGGTCGACACCCCTGCTAAAATATGTTCATGAAAACACTTTCCTCCAAGTCTTATCATCAATCAGGACAGCGTGTATTTATTTGTGGTTTCCAGCTGCACTTATACTGTATGTTCATCTTGTACAAGAACAAAACACAGTCACCCTAAAAAAAAAAAAAAAAACATTCCCTCGTTAAGTGCACCTGCGTGAAAACTTTTAGCTCTTTTTGAACGTGAAAGAAGCTAAAAGTTTTCACGCAGGTGCGCTTAACGAGGGTCACTTGGAAAACATGTTGGAACGCGGCCCCCCGAGGACTGGAGGTCGACACCCCTGCTAAAATATGTTCATGAAAACACTTTCCTCCAAGTCTTATCATCAATCAGGACAGCATTTATTTATTTGTGGTTTCCAGCTACACTTATACTGTATGTTCATCTTGCACAAGAACAAAACACAGTCACCATAAAAAAAAAAAAACATTCCCTCGTTAAATGCACCTGCGTGAAAACTTTTAGCTCTTTTTGAACGTGAAAGAAGCTAAAAGTTTTCACGCAGGTGCGCTTAACGAGGGTCACTTGGAAAACATGTTGGAACGCTGCCCCCCGAGGACTGGAGGTCGACACCCCTGCTAAAATATGTTCATGAAAACACTTTCCTCCAAGTCTTATCATCAATCAGGACAGCATTTATTTATTTGTGGTTTCCAGCTACACTTATACTGTATGTTCATCTTGCACAAGAACAAAACACAGTCACCATAAAAAAAAACAAAAAACATTCCCTCGTTAAATGCACCTGCGTGAAAACTTTTAGCTCTTTTTGAACGTGAAAGAGGCTAAAAGTTTTCACGCAGGTGCGCTTAACGAAGGTCACTTGGAAAACATATTGGAACGCGGCCCCCGAGGACTGGAGTTTGACACCCATGGCAAATTTGTTAAAATATGTTCATGAAAAAACTTTAATCCAAGTCTTATCATCAATCAGGACAGCATGTATTTATTTGTGGTTTCCAGCTGCACTTATACTGTATGTTCATCTTGTACAAGAACAAAACACAGTCACCCTAAAAAAAAAAAAAAAAAACATTCCCTCGTTAAGTGCACCTGCGTGAAAACTTTTAGCTCCTTTTGAACGTGAAAGAAGCTAAAAGTTTTCACGCAGGTGCGCTTAACGAGGGTCACTTGGAAAACATATTGGAACGCGGCCCCCCAGGACTGGAGTTTGACACCTATGTTCATGAAAAAACTTTAATCCAAGTCTTATCATCAATCAGGACAGCATGTATTTATTTGTGGTTTCCAGCTGCACTTATACTGTATGTTCATCTTGTACAAGAACAAAACACAGTCACCCTAAAAAAAAAAAAAAAAAAAACATTCCCTCGTTAAGTGCACCTGCGTGAAAACTTTTAGCTCCTTTTGAACGTGAAATGAGCTAAAAGTTTTCACGCAGGTGCGCTTAACGAGGGTCACTTGGAAAACATATTGGAACGCGGCCCCCCAAGGACTGGAAGTCGACACCCCTGCTAAAATATGTTCATGAAAACACTTTCCTCCAAGTCTTATCATCAATCAGGACAGCGTGTATTTATTTGTGGTTTCCAGCTGCACTTATACTGTATGTTCATCTTGCACAAGAACAAAACACAGTCACCATAAAAAAAAAAAAAAAAACATTCCCTCGTTAAATGCACCTGCGTGAAAACTTTTAGCTCTTTTTGAACGTGAAAGAGGCTAAAAGTTTTCACGCAGGTGCGCTTAACGAGGGTCACTTGAAAAACATATTGGAACGCGGCCCCCGAGGACTGGAGTTTGACACCCATGGCAAATTTGTTAAAATATGTTCATGAAAAAAGTTTAACCCAAGTCTTATCATCAATCAGGACAGCATGTATTTATTTGTGGTTTCCAGCTGCACTTATACTGTATGTTCATCTTGTACAAGAACAAAACACAGTCACCATAAAAAAAAAAAAAAAAACATTCCCTCGTTAAGCGCACCTGCGTGAAAACTTTTAGCTCCTTTTGAACGTGAAATGAGCTAAAAGTTTTCACGCAGGTGCGCTTAACGAGGGTCACTTGGAAACCATATTGGAACGCGGCCCCCAAGGATTGGCGTTTGATACCCCTGGCAAATTTGTTAAAATATGCTCATGAAAAAACTTTAATCCAAGTCTTATCATCAATCAGGACAGCATGTATTTATTTGTGGTTTCCAGCTGCCCTTATATTATACTGTATGTTCATCTTGTACAAGAACACAGTCACCATAAAAACAACAACATTCCCTCGTTAAGTGCACCTGCGTGAAAAGTTGGGCTCCTGGAGCACATGAAAATGCCCTCAACTTTTCACTCAGGTGTGTTTAACGAGGGTGACTTGGAAAACATATTGGAACGCGGCCCCCTGAGGACTGGAGCTCGACATCCCTGGTTTAAGTGAAAAGTGCCCCACCCGCCCTCACCCCCACCTCCTGATTGGCTGGTTGATCTGTGACGTCACTCACGGACACTGCAGTAGGTACACCAGCGCTTTCAAGTGTACCGAATAACAGGCCACACCATTAGGGAATAATCAGGGTCAAAGGTTAACTGAAAGTGAAAAGTGCCCCACCCGCCCTCACCCCCACCTCTTGATTGGCTGGTTGATCTGTGACGTCACTCGGACAATATCAGGCCACTTCATTAGGGAATAATCATGGTCAAAGCTTAACTGAAACTGAAAGGCCCCAAACTCCTGATTGGCTGGTTGCTCTGTGACGTCACTCACGGACACTCCATTAGGTACACCACTACTTTTATGTGTACTTCATAACAGGTCACTTCATTAGGGAAAAATCTGGGTCAAAACTTAACTGGGAACTGAAAAATGCTCCACCTCCTGATTGGCTGGTTGATTTGTGACGTCACGCACGGACACTTCATTAGGTACAGATTAACCGTAAGGTGTACCTACAGAAGTTAAATTGATACACAGAGAAACCTGGTAATAAACATATTTACAGCATTAACAGAAGAGCAAAAGTACTGTACATTTGGTGGGGTTGTAGAGATGTTTATTTGGACACGCATGTAAGAAATCAATTTGTTACAGCAGCCGCACCCACTTTGAGTGTTCCAAATGAAAACTGGTGAACCCCCCGCCACCGTCAAAAGCACGATTTAAAAAAAAGAAAAGACTTACAAAACAAGCAATGCATAAACATCTCTTTTTCTGTACTGTAGAGAAAATCGTTGTGCTCAAGAATTGTTGAATGCACCGCTCACTGGTAGGAGCCATACTGGACCCCCATCCAGACTGTCGTCTGCCCCTTTGTGACGAGTTGTTTGCTCAAGTTGTCTTGCATAGCCTGGGTCCAAACTTTGCACCACAGGAGACTGGCGTGCGGCTTATGCACATCGGGAAAAGCCCACAATGTTCAGGCTGTAAATGTCATCTGGAGTGTAAAGCTAGACCAGTAAAATCATCAAAGTGTGTGTGTGTATGTTTTTTCCTTCACTGAAGGTCCAAGAACTGTGAAACTGTTTGCCACCCAGTCTGCCTGTGAAGACATCAAGCTGTCAATTTGTTCCTGTACTGCTGTTATACAGCCGCTAGGGGGCAATACTACCTAATGCAAGATCTCACTGAGGTGGTGTCATTCTTTTCCAGTCCACTGCTGTCATTTAAAATAAAAATGCAGTATTACTTGATTTGGTTTTACCTACCTGCTGTTAAAGTAGGTCTTGAGGTCTTACTGGTGAAGCAAAGCAAAGTGGATGTCTAAATTTATCATTTGCGTCGTGATGGGCACATGCAAAAAATGCAGGGAAGTGCATACATATTTGTGTGAATGAGAAATTTTCTGACACAACGAAGAGGATCCGATTTTATTGTGACGTGCATTTTTTCAGAATATTTCTTTTATTTAAAAAGGATGAGCATGAATGTTGAGGACTTCTACATTTTGGTTTCTAGTGGCTGAAACAAGAAAAGACAAACAGTCAAAACCAAAACACAGCATTACAACAATCACACTCACTTTGATTTATCTTACCAAGTAGTTGTCTACAGTGTCCAACTTGTGTTTGTCCTGCACGTGCATCATGGCGTCATGGATGCTCGGGAAGAACATAGACGTCTGAATGTCATCGTCAAAGAACATGCAGCTCTGGAGTTTCTCCAGTATGCACACTGTCAACACATGAATGGTGTGAAAGAACGGCACAAGTACATAAAAGTGAGTGAAACAGATGAATCTCACCATCACATGACGCTATGTAAACAGCCACGTCAACTCGTATGAACTCTTTGAGAGCCTTTCGGGAAGCAGAGGGGAAACACGTGTTCAAAAATAGACATTTTTGGATCTTGCCATGTTAAAATCAGCATCATACTGTTTTGAGCCCCTTGAGAGCGGAGATATCCAGGAAGGAGACGGCAGAGAAGTCCAAAATGAGGCTGTGGAGATCCAACGGATGAAGCTGTGGGTCGCACGGCGGCTTGCAAAATTCCAAATCCTTCCCGGCTTTCTGGGTCACATGGAACAGGAAATGTTTTCAGGGACCAGCTCGTTTTGAATACGACGCGTTACACTTGAGGTATGACCTCCTTCATCAGCTCTTCCTGCTTCCTCATTTTTTTCAAAGCCTTGGTCCTCTTCCGCAGAACCCTCAGAGGGTTAAAGCCAACCTAGAACAACAAAGTGTTGATTGGATGGAAGCAGAAAGTTGACTGGTCATGTCAAAAGTATGTCAGAAGAATACGTACGGCCTCTATAAGCTTGTCCCGCAAAAAGTCAATATTGGCAAAGAAGATGGGAGCGGGGATTCGGAAGATTTTCACTCCTTTGGGTTCAAGTATCTTCACAAGAACAAACAAAACAATGATTGTCCAAAAAAAAAAAAAATTATCACGCGACTACTTACATGTAGGTAGTCTTTACGATCCCTGTAGAAGTCAGTTCCGGGGATGTTTGCCAAGATGGCGCAGCGTGGACTGAAGAGAAATTTGAAGCAAGATTCAGATCTCCAGTTGTTGTTTCTGTTCTGATCTCTTACAATTGAGTCCTGAAGACCACCGTGAGGAGCTCCACTCCCAAGCCGACCGCCAGTCCGAGATCCAGTCCCAGCAGGATGGAGCTGATACACGTGCCCACCCACACCACCTGTACGCACATGGGTCATAATTGAGGCTCGCTTTCGGGCAACATGAGGGGATAAAAAAATGTCGTCATCACTGTCCTCACACATTCATGTTTATCTCTCCGCCACAGGTAGGGGATGTCTCGGAACTGCATCAACATGCCCTTTAGGTTCACCAGCACCAACGCCCCCAGGACCGACTGCATAAGAAATAAATATTAATTCAAAGATATAATAGAGGCAATGCCACGTGTTACCTTGGGAAGCGGCTCCAGCAGAAAGCCAAGCGCCACGGTCACGATCATCGCAATCATGGCTGATATGAGCCCTGCGATCTGAATTCGTGGACATGAAAAAAAGTTATTGTCATCAGAGGGTTGCAGCGGGCGGGAAAGCGAGCAGTAACCTGCGTTCGGCCTCCCGAGCTCTCCTGCACGGCCGTCCTGGAGAGAGCCGTGCTGGCGGCAAACGAGCGGAAGCTGGCGCCGAACATGTTGCTCACGCCGAATGCAATCAGCTCCTAATTGCACAATTTCATGAGTCATATTTATTTATTTTAAATATCAGCGACTGACCTGGTTGCCGTCTATGGTGTAATCATGTTTGATGGCGTAAACTTTGGCCACGGAAAAGGCCACCGCAAAGCCCACGATGGCGATGGGAAAAGCCTCCACGGCGCTCTCCTGGAAGACTTCCACGCTGGGGGCAATCGGAGTCTCGTACCTGAAGATGAACCAAAGGGAACGCTAAAGAAGTGCTCTTGTGGCTTGTCATAGAAGATCGATCTTGGTGCAACTCACCCACTTAGCATTTTGCCCACAACGTCGACTCCATATCTGGTCTCAAAGGTGAAGCCGTATGACACTCCGCACGCTATAACGGTCTAGGCAGAGAGAGAGAGAGAAAAAAATTTAGATTTTATTATCATTTTGGTAATGAAAGTATTACATACCATCATGACTTCAATGGGAATGGGTACAGGCAGCTTGGCTTTGTAACGCTCGTTCAGCTCCTTGACGACGAACACCACGAGCATGATGACCACTGACATTATCAGGTCGCACACGTTGCTGGATGTGATCTGGACAAAGATCTTCTCCAGGGTCTGCACGCAATAGGCCACAGCTCAAAATTGACTACACCACCAACTTTGGGATCCATGATGAATTGGACGCACATAAATGATGGAGAGCGGCCCGTTAATGCCTGGCACGGTCAAGCCCAACACGAACTTGAGCTGAGACACCACGATGTGGACGGCAGCCGCTGTGGTGAACCCGGACACCAACGTGTCTGAGAGGTACACCACCACAAAGCCCGCCTGGAGAACCCCCATGGCCAGCTGCGTGGGAAATAAAGAATTGGTGTAGGCTCCCTCTAGTGGTGAGCAAAATAATCACAGGTAATTGTTCAGAACATTACCTGGAAGAGCCCCATGAGAAAAGTCACAGAGGAGGCAACCAGCACCCTCTGGTGGTCCGGCGTCAACCCTTCAAAGTCTGTGATGTTGGCAGGTGGTCCGTCTTCCGGGACCAGGCGGGTCACCACGGCGCCTACCATCAAACTAAGCACCGGGAACGAGCCTACGGGAAGTCAGGACCATCTTTAAAACTAATCACGCTGATACTGTCAAACATTTTCTTCATAATTAACCATCTTGTTAAATGAAGCAGAATGAATATTTTCCCAATTGTTTGAAGAGATATGAAGAAGGATTTACCGACAGATATGTGCCTGGACGTTCCGAGGAAGAAGTAGGTGAGCATGGGGAAGAAAGCGGTGTAGAGGCCATAACTGGGAGGAAGCGAGGCCAGCATAGAAAAAGCCAGTCCTGATGGAGACCACAAGATCCTCTTAGTGGAACACAACAAAGCGATGCAGATGGATTTTTCCGCTTTTCACCTTGCATGACTGCCACCATGCCCGTGCTGACCCCGGATAGAAGATCCCCCGGCAGCCACTCTCGGATTCGGTACGCTTTCATCCAGCCGACAATGGGGAGGAGGGAGAGCGCCACATTTTTGGCTCTCTTCGAGTCGCATCTGGTGTGGGATAAACAAAACGAGTCGAGATGTCAAAGAGGAAGGAGCGGCGGCGACTTACGTCAGGTAATCTTTAACGTGGCTCGATGGGGTTTTGTGCAAGCGTGGGATTTTTGGGTGGTCTTCCGCAAAGCTGTCCTCGGAATACGTCGGCCGGGTGACCGCGTAGGGTTTCCTTGAAGTCAACTTCATGTCTCCTCGATGAAAGTGTTGCACCTTTGCCCGTCCGTGTATCTAATCTAGAATCTCCACATCGGTCGCATCATCTTTTCTGATGCGCCACTTATAATCATTGACAAAAGAAGATACTTTTATGATTGATCATTTGCTATCTGATGAGGCTCGGCCCATTCACGTTTTGATACTCATCCGATTACTGTACACTTGAAAAATAAATTAAAATGAATCAGAACACAGTACACATGAAATTCATCTTTTAAAAACATTTTTTGTCACACATTTATTCAAGTATAAAATGTTTCACAACAAGATGTTCCAAAAACTTAATTTATTCTCATCATCCTGAAAATATACAAGTATATAAAAATCAATTTCAACACGTCCGCAAATAGCTACGCAGAGTACGAACACATCAAATTATCCCTTTGCATACATTTCAAAGGCTTACATACAGATTGTCAAGTCAAGGCAAAAGCATTACATGCGGTATAAGTGCGCTGTGCTCTAAATAGCTGATCTGGAAATTAAAATAAACTTTCTCTTCGCTGTTGGAGATTTATTAAAAAATAAAATAAGGGAATCACGTAGAAGTTAGAACTTGGTTTCTGGATCTGCTGCCTGTGGATAAAATAATGAATGTCATCTTTGTCGCCATCCAACAAAAATCTCTGAATTGAGATTTTCACTCATTCATTTTTTATTCTGAACGTCAAAAATGATTTTAATAAGAGTATTTGTAATGCTTACATTCTTATCTCTGTTCCTGAGACTCCCCATAGGATGGTGGACCGTCACCATTGTTGGAATCTGCAAATAAAATGATCAATGCAACATACACAATGATTGAGAAATGCAATAAAGTTTTTATTGAAAGTAACCGGGGGGGCTTCTCACTACCTTGTCGTAGCGGGATTTCTTTTGGGAGCACTCGGGATGTTTGTTTAGGATGTGCAGCACGGCGTCGTGCAGCGTCAGGAAGAATATGGACGGCTGCACTTCGTCATCAAAGAAGCTGCATTGGTGCAATTTGTCCAGGATGTACGCTAAAAATAAAAAGAATAATTAAAAAAATGATTGTGCTGTGTATTTGGGAAAACTAAAACGCAGAAATTAATATTTACGATCACAAGCGACAATGTAGACGTCCACTTCAACGCGGATAAATTCTTTGAGAGCCTGCAGCAAATGAGAGGATCGCACAATGAGGAGACGTTCAAAGCTCATGCTGGAAAATGAACTGACCGCTTTGAGACCCTTAAGAGCGGAGATGTCCAGGAAGGATACGGCCGCAAAGTCCAGCACCAGACTGTGCAGGTCCACGCGGGGGACGACAATGTTAGCGGGAAGCTCGGCGTTCCAGTCCACGCGGGCGGGCAGGTCCTTGAAGTTGGCAGGCAGGTCCAGTTCCTCCGTGTTGCTTTCAAACTCAACCGACTCGTTGATGGGGCCGCATGAGGTGTTCAGGAAGCCGTTCTGGGATAGGAAATATGACCTTAGGCCACTTTCCCACATGTTCTGGCTTTGGACGGGGAAAATGTTGCTTTGTTTTCTGCCGCTGCTGATGTTTAATATTTTAAAGTACACAAGAACATGACACAAGGTGGATTGTACACGAGTGCTGAGTCTGGCGAATCTCAAACTATTATCTAATCTTTGTCGCCGTAAACAGTTATGATGTGTTGTAGTATTTATGACTTTCGACTGCGTGTGTGTTGTGGAAAACAACTATGTTGTTATTGTTACACTCAACATGTCCATTTTTTTTTTTTATATACGAGCAGGTTATCACGTACCGATGTCCACTGGAGATAACCTTTCTTAAGAAGTTTCCGGATCAAGCGCAGCGCTTTATTTCGCTTCCTGAGGATTCTCAGTGGATTGAATCCAACCTGTGTTGGACATTTGAAAAAAATTATGAGACACAAATGACATTTAAAAAGATAAACAAACAAAACGATAGACGCACAGCTTCCACCAGTTTGCTTCTGAAGAACTCGATATTGGCGAAGAAGATCGGCGACGGGATACGGAAGATTTTCACTCCTTCTGGCTCGTATATCTGGAGAAGGAATACATTTGGATTTGAGTTTTTAAAATAGTCAGTCCACTTGTGCCATCGCCATCTTACATCAACATAGTCTTTTCGGTCCTTGTAGAGATCAGTGCCGTGAATGTTGGCCAGCACGCTGCAGCGGGGGCTGAGTTACAGTAGAAGAAATAAAATTCAAAAAACAATTTCTGTAAAAAAAAAAAAAGTGGCCAGAAAAGTTTTTTTTTTATTGCAGTCATAACATATTAAATTGCAAAAAAAACAAAAATCTAGTTAGCCTAATCTAGCTCATAGTGCTGACTCTGAAATCTGCCTAGCAACAAGTGACAAGAAGGAATATAATGTCGCTCCTCTCCCACCAACTGATACAAGCAGAAGATTTGATTAGAGACTCACAACTGAGCTCTGAGGACGACACTAAGTAGTTCCACACCGAGACCTGCGGCCAGACCAAGATCCAATCCAAGTAAGATGGCTGCAATACACGTGCCCAGCCATACAATCTGTATATTAAAACAAAAAAAAACCACCAAATGAAACACAAATTTATTCAACATCAATATCAATCCACTTACACAGTCCGACTTGTCCCGCCTCCACAAATACGGGACCTCTCGAAACTGCATGAGCATTCCTTTCAGGTTGACGATGACCACCGCGCCCAGCACGGACTGTCGGGAACACGGGTTAAGGGAAGTGTAAACAAAAAAGCAAAAGGGGATGGGGGCGGAGCCAACCTTTGGCAGGGGGTCCAGGAGAAAACCGATGGCTAAGGTGACGATCATCACGATGATGGCTGAGAGCAAACCTGCGATCTGGAGAAGTGAGAATCATATTGAATGTATTGAAATGAACTGTGTGTGAAAAAAAAAAAAAAAAATCAGGTTACCTGTGTTTTTCCACCAGTACTTTCTTGCACTGCACTTCGAGACAGAGCTGTACTAGATGCAAAAGATTTGAAGGACGCGCCGAAAATGTTGCTGACCCCAAAAGCGATCAGCTCCTGGAGAGAAATATTAAAATTGCTTTTTTAACTCTATGTGATTATTAAAAAAAAAAAAAAAAAATTCTGTTCTGTGCACCTGGTTTCCATCAATGGTGTAGTCGTGCTTCACTGAATAGACTTTAGCCACAGAGAAGGCCACAGCAAAACCCACGATGGCCATCGGGAAGGCTTCCACGGCCGTCTCTTGGAAGATGTGCAGGTTTGGGGCCATTGGAGGCTCGTACCTGAGAAGGAACATCAACAATCGGGATGGATTCTTCCGATTGATGCTGTCGGTGGCTGAGGTCAGTACTGTACCCTTTTGGAATATGACCCACGACGTCGATTTTATACTTGGTCCTGAAGTCGAACGCGTAAGAAACACCACAAGCGATGACAGTCTGGGGAACACATGAACTGCTTTAGAGCTGGAAAGAAACCAGAAATCAATCACAAAACAGATTAGTGATGATCGAGCCCCTCACCATGATAACCTCGATGGGGATGGGAACAGGTAACTTGGCTTTGAATCGATCATTCAGCTCCTTCACGATGAACACCACCACCATGATCACCAAGGAGATAACCACGTCGCAAACGTTGGTGGACTCGATCTTGGAGAAGATGACCTCCAAAGTCTGTCAAGAAAAAAACAACATAAGAATCACACGCTAAGATAAAACCTAAGCTTTTTACTAGCTTACGTAAATAATGGAGAGCGGGCCACTCATTCCAGGGACTTGTAGGCCCAGCACAAACTTCAGCTGGGACACCAGGATGTGAATGGCGGCCGCTGTGGTGAAGCCAGACACCAGAGTGTCGGACAGGTACATCACCACGAAACCCACCTGCAGGACCCCCATCGCCAACTACCAGACACACATAAAAATGTGGAAAAACCTCATCATTTGTGTCTTCAAAAATAGATCGAATAAGTCGCAGGGAGAGTACAGATGCCACAAGGTGGTGGCAAAGCCCAAAGGAGATGTTTGCTGTGATAACGGAAGAGCAGGGGCCTAAAGACGGAGCCCTGAGGCACACCAGTAGTGATTGGGCAAGGGGCGGGTGAGAAGGACTTTACGACTGGAACCCAAGAGGGAAGCCTGATTTTTATATGAAAGGAATTTCAGGCTGTGTCTTTTCACGCATGGGTTCTTGACAATTTTATGTGAAAGTGTTTTTTGGGGAAAACCCTCAAATTAATTTCAATAGCAAGGAAGTTTCACCTGCATGATTCCCACAAGGAAGGTCACAGAGGAGGCCACCAGAACTCGCTGCTCATCCATGGTGAGACCTTCAAAACCTGTAATGTTAACTGCCGGGCCTTCGTCCGGTACCAGCCTGGTGACCACCGAGCCGATCATCAGACACAACACCGGGAACGGACCTTCAGAAAAGGAAACCATGAGACTCAAAGGGAGACGTGGCCGTAAAAAAAGAACGGCCTTACCCACTGAGATGTGTCTGGAGGTTCCGAGGAAAAAATAAATGACAACTGGGAAGAAAGCAGAGAAGAGCCCGTACCAGGGTGGAAGGGAAGCCAGGAGACAGTAGGCCAAACCTAAACGAACACATCAAACTGGAATCAGACTAAAAAAATATATAAAAGTCCCGTTTACTAATTTCTCTGAAGAGGCACAGGGTGCTTGCTTCAAGCAGTTAATTGAAGTGACACTTAGAAAACAAAATAATCAACGGTTGATCCAAACCTTGTAGCACGGCGACAAGTCCAGTACTGACTCCTGAAACAATATCACTCAGCAACCACTCTTTAATCCTGTAGATCTTAATCCAGCCGATGATGGGAAGCAGAGACAAAACGGCATTTTTGGCACGTCTGGCATCACACCTACAATGACAAAATATTTTAAAAAAAAGGCAAATCTAATGAGAGTCAATACAAGTAAGATACAGAAGACATTTTTAAACGATCGGTGAAAAAGTTCAAGGTTAGAACCACCATGAATCAACACCTGAATGACGTTAAGCGTATTGAAATGCTTTTCAAAAATTGGCCCGATCGATAACGATTTTTCCTTTTTTTACACTAGCACGAGTTTGAACCTGGAAAGTAGATAAGACTCGAACACGTTATCTACCAACATTTCAAAGTGCGTGTGATGTCTCACGTGAAGTACTGCTTGACGTGGTCTAGCGCGGTCTTGCGGTGCCTGTAGACCTTCTTGTGCTCCTCGGCAAACGACTCCTCCGAGTACAGGGAGCGCGCCACCAGGTACTGGTCGCCCGTTGCTTGCATCCTGAGAACCTGCGGTACGTCCGAGGACCTGCTGCTGCTTCTGCCTAGATCCATTTAAGCACATTTAAACATGAGATCACCTTTGACGCCGCTAAAAACAAAGGTCCAGATGGGAAAGCGCTTGAGGTCTGGATCACTTGTCAGATTTGATAAATAGAGAGCAATGCCAGACAGTGTTGCTTTCAATGAACCACTTCCCTCTAACCTACAATAGAACACCCCCTTTAGATGATGTGGGTCATTCCAGAATTGGAGGACAAATTCAGTCTCTCCAAAATGAAATTTCAAAAGCACAACTTGAGGTAAGTACATTTGTTGTCAGATAGAATTTAGTGAAAGTTATTTTGAAATTATCTTTAGATCTGGTTTGAACTTTTGTCTATTCAACAGAATTTTATCAGACATGTTTTAAATTTTTGTAATAATGTTCGAAAGTTGTATTTCTCAACACGTTTGTGAAAACTTGCAAGATGATGAGTTTGTCTTGACCCATAAAAATAGTAGCTAATGCAGCTAGCATGTACTTTGAATAAAAACACAAACATGCAACCTGGTCACTGTAAAATTAAATTAGTATTTAAATATTGTTTTACTTTATTTAAAATTAAGGATTTATTCAGCACTATCTTTGAAATAGGCTTTTTTTAGTATCACCGAACAGAAACTATATGACAAATAAAATCTCATAAAAAATGTGCCAATCATTTTTTAATTTTATATATATATATATACTTTAATTTTTTTATGAAGACAAAAAAATTTGCAAAATAATTTGTGAATTTCTCAAAAAAGTCCTGAAATTATCCACCAATTTTAGAATAGGCCACATTGAATCCTACCGTGTTGCCACCTACCTGATAGTGCTACAAATTCCAACTTTCCACTGGCCTTTCCGCCTCCTCCTGCATTTGGAGCGCAACTGCGATGTCCCGCTGTTCAGCCATCAATAAAGTACGCAGCAGTTGCGACTGTCGGCTGTAATTATTAACAGTAATGACGAAGGGATCCCTTGCGTTTGGATGCCTGCCTTATCCTTGACCATTGTTCTCGCTGATATCTGTCTTCGAAACTTTTCGGCCCCTGGAGGAGGGACGGGACGGGACAGGACAGGCCATTGTTAGAAGGAGGTTTTTAAGCGGGGTGGGGGTGTTGCCAAAGGTCAACAACAACACCGTGTTTGGATATTTTAGGAGGTTAATGGAAACAAGTCAGAAAGAGGCTTCAAAACATTGATCAGATGGCAGATACAGTATAAAGCAATGTCAAAAAATTTTTTTCAGACACTTGTGATAAATTAAAACCAATTGTAAAATTAATAAACTGAGGACAGAGCCTTGAGGGACTCCATTATTCAATATTAAACAGACAATAAAAACCTTAAAACATCTAATTTATGACGCCAGAATTTATATATAATTTCAAAATTTGCTAAAACAAGATGGATCAGGATTTATTGCAATGTTGTGGTCAACGTGTGTGGGTTGGTGCTGTGCACGAGTTTCAGTGAAATTGAGCTGGAATGCAAACAAGCACAGTAATTGTGCGAATGACCTTAGTGAAATGTCTGCTTGGAATGAAGGCAGTTCACGCCAATGATTTGTGTATGATTAATTAAACACTTTGGTGTTGATTAATGGCCAGATTTCAAATTGCTTCTGATATGTTATCAGATATATTTTTTTACACAGGAAAACAGTATGTCAAGTACAGTGGGCAGAAGCAAACATTCAGAATTTTTTCTACTGGTATTTCTAACTCCACGTTTCATTAAAAAATAAATAAATAAATAAACATGAGGCAAAGTGAAGGTTTTGGAAGTTTGGTGCAGCTTTTGATCTCCATTAAATGACAGCGGCGTGACTCACATCTGATAAACACTGGCACGATTCTCCCGTTTGACTTCACCAAGGCCAACATTTTTCTAACCCGCCGCACATTTGTTATCTTTCAAGTGGAGTCCACAAGTTACAATTAAAACAATAATTTTTAATGTTATAATTATTGCTATGGATTGCTTCCTTTTTTTTCCCATCCAAAAAAATTCAGATTAATGTATTGAATTCAAAACATTCCGCTTCATATCATAATTTTTTTTCAAATAAAAAACACGTGCACATACTAAGAGAATTGTTATCATCTCATGAAAAGCGATAAAGACTTGACATAACATTATTTATCGGATCACAATAGAGTTGCACTTAATGACAGGTGGATCAAGGTTTATGGGATGCTGAAGATGGAATAGAGAGATTAGAGCATTTTTTTTCCGAATCATGACGTACAGTGACGCACGGATGGCGCAATGATGCAACGTTATCTGAGCGGACGGCGTAAAGTGTGACGAGCCTATTTCGACACTGACAAAAATAAACAGCCTCGCAAATCACGACTAGTGCTACAAACTTTCACCCATTCATTTGACTGCCACGTGTCTTTTTTTTCCAGCAATTAATAGGTGCAATAAATAGCACCATGGAGAAAATGACATGAGTGTCTGCTTCCAAAGATAACATTTAGTGTCCTGATAAAGAAGATAATTAACAGATACAAGAATGGTTACGCCTGCATGTTCCACAGATAGTTAAGTTCGGAAGTTTTTTTATTTTTATAAATATTAGTAGCTCTTAAAATGTCACTGATTTGGAAAGGTCAGCCAGCTCATGTTATATAATAAATGTCTCCTCCTATTTCAGGAGCTGTCAGTTTTTATGTTCTGCTACAGATGCTTTAGCGAATGAAACACGAGGTGTCAGTAAGAACCCAAAAAAGAAATCTGAATCAAAGATTCTTATTTTGGTCTAAATGAGTGGAAGTGTGCGATTTCAAGGATCGGCGGCCGTAGTAGCGTCGGGGGCGAATTAACGAAAGTCGGTTCCCCCCCGAAGAAAGCTAATGAAATTCGCAATGATTAGCGTTTGATGAGCGACTTCAAACCGTAGCTGGCCTGAGGCGGAGACGACGGGAGGGAGGGGGGTGGGGGGCACCAGAGACCGCCGCATTAAACATCTGAGCAGACGTGGCTTTAGTTTGGAGATGTGATGGACGCGGTGCTGTCTTTTGTAGTGTGTTACAAGATGGTCTTTAAAACCGTGTAGGAAGATAGTGAATGGAGACATGAATTATTACTTACTTGTGGTCCGTGCTTGAATTTTTCTTGGTTGTGGATTTTCCTGGTGATAACACTAAAAGGACTGAGACACACTTCTTAATATTTTGAAAAGCAGGATGTTGCTGTGAAAGAACACGTGTCCCGACCTTACAAGATGATCTTCAGGATGAACATACAATTGTTGAACTTTTATTTTTGACTTTTGAAGATTCTGTGTAAAAGGAAACAGCGAAATTAGCATAAAAATGGGGAAAAAAATGGGTCCAAGTATAAAGAGGAGAGCTTCAAATATTTAACTTGAGAAGAGCATTTCCATGACAACGGTGAGGAATAGTCCAAGGCAAGCAAGCGTTTGACACTTTTACTTTTATTTCAGGTAGCAGCATCAGTCAGCCATCCACTCGGCGTCACACACTTCCAAAATCTCACACACACACTCAAACCTGCATGACGGCCCTTCTGCGTCTTTCTTCTCGGGTGAATGAGAGCAAAAGAAGGCGGGCCACTGGCCTCAAGTTTAACAACAGTAAAAATAAAATAAACATAAAAAAAAAAAGGATTTAAAGCAAGATCAAATCATATGTCAAAAAACAAACACAAGAATAAACACATTAATTAAATTAATATTGAAACTAATGAAAACTGACCACAATCTATCTCGAGGCAGACTCTTTGGAACTCGGCCGAATGTAAAGACTTTAGAAATATTCAAGCTTGTTTTCCTGCCCTTCTGACTTCATCTTTAGCAACCTGCAAACAAACATCAATTGAAAGGAGAATACACCAAAAAAAAAAAAATGTCATCAGACTGGAGGCAAGGGTGAAACGGAGTAGATCATAGTTTGTAGTGAACACAGAGGTTTTGATTGAAAAGACTCACACACGCATGACAAGGGAGTACGCTACACTTGGCGACCATTTTCCTTGCCTATTTAAATGAGGAGGATGGATTGTGATTGCTCGCGTCGCTCCCCTCCATCCTTACCGATTTGTCTCGCCGCCGCGATGATGATGATGATGTCCGGTTAGAGGAGAGGAAAAAAAAATTAATGCTTTTGACGTGTGGTCACGGCACTTGGACGGTGTCCGCGGTGTGCAAAAACTGAATGGACGCAAGGCTGTCACTCCCTTGACTGGCACGCACACACCTGTGTGTACATTCGCCCACATGCATACGTCAATAATTCCACAATCCGAGCGGAGGTGACTATTTCCCGGATCTTGCTTTGAAAGCTGCGGTCCATACGCGCCACACCTAAAGTCAAAGTTTTTGAGGAAGGTCCGAGTCGGGTCCGTGTACCCTCGCGCCCCCCCACGCTTACCGAGTCAGTACAGTCACTCGCGGCCTGGGGGCGGCGAGGGCCCGCGGTGGCTAGCTGTTGTTCTCGGCCGTCATGTACTTAAGGGCGGCAAAGCCGTAGCGCCGTGACATGTTCTGCTGGAACTCCTCCTTCAGGGTCTTGAGGCAGACCCGGTACTGCTTGTTGGAACGGAACTTGGTGATGTCGAAGCTGGGCGCGTGTGGCATGTGGATCATGTACGCATTGGGCAGGACCACGAATTCGTACTCCTGTGGAGAGAGGGGGGATAACAAAATATTATTAATACAGCAACAAAAAAAAAAAATACAAGTAATTTTGCCAATCAGTTGCTGAGCCTGTGAGCTAATAATGAAAATTTATTTTTGTTATTTATTTTCAAATGACCCTAAAATACACCACATAGCTCTGCGAAGAAGTCATTTTCCAACGATTATATAAGGTGTATGTCACCCAACAGGAAGGAGACCTCTCCCGAGACCAAACTGTTAACAAAGAAAGACAGTAAATCCTAGATTGTTGTATTTGTGTTTGGAGCGTGGCAGGCTACTTCCTGGTGCCTGTCGAAGAGGACGGATGGGTGTTGGCGTCTTGCCATTATGATTCTTGGGGGTTGAACTGTGGCTACACCTTAACTTATTTTTTTTTATGTCTATAGCGGTTGAACAAAGGTGGCCACTCAACAGACAATGAGGACATATTAGCATTTGACATAGTTTGTAGCTATCGGTGAAGCATAAATTAGCAGATGCCCATAGATCAATAATTAAAAAAAAAAAAAGTAGTGTAACTGGAGACCCTGAAAGACGCCCAAACACAAGCTGTTCACCTTAAATGTCCAAAATGCAAAGTATTGTACGTCCCCTTTAAAGCTAGCAATTGAAGCAGCTAGCTAGCGAGTTGTACTATGCTCATTTTGTTTTCACTTGTCAATTATTTTACTGGTTCTTTTATCACAAGCAAGATACTTAGGTTGAATTACCTGACATGTTTCGGAAGTAGTAGCCGAATCATGTCAGGTAATTCAACCTAAGTATCTTGTTTGTGATAAAAGAACCAGCTAGCTAGCGACTAGCGTGTTTTACCTGCGCATCCAGCTCCATGATGTGCGCCACCTTGTTCCAGCCAAAGCCCACAAAGCGGCGGTCGTACTCGGGGCTGTCCCGTCTCACCATGACGTACGGCTCAAAGTCGGCCTCCCACTCCACCCTGTAGGGCGTGGTGGCCGTCCGCCATTTGGCAAAGTTGGTGGGCGCGTGGCCTTTGGTCCACACGTGGTACCTGCGGCAAGCCAAATGGTAACGTTGCAGTTCCTTCTTTACATAAATTTGAAGAATCAATGAACGCCGCTGTTACCTACCTGAAGGTAAAAAGCGTTCCCATGTCCAGCTGAGAAAGCAGCTCGGCTTTCGATTTTGGGTAGGAGAGGCGATAGCGCAGCGTCTCAAACGCCGGCACCACGAGTGCTTTCTTGCTGTTGGCCATGTCGAGTTGCACGACCGACTTCCTGTAAATACGCACCACGTGATCGGCAAACAAATCCAACGGGTACACTCGCAAAACGTTCCTCTTACCTGAGATATTCGTAGAGGCCGTACATGGGCAAGAAATCGATGTCGGACAGGAACATGTAAGGTGTGTTGACGTGCCGCATGGCGACGTTTCGGAGCAGGTTGACCGGGTAGAACTGTCCTTCTTTGTAGACCACGTGGTAACCTACGTTGCCTCGGCTCATGAGCACCTCGGAGCCCTGAGCGTAGCGCAGGAACTGCTGGGCCTCGGCGTCGGACAGGTAGAGGGCCAAGCTGATGGGACCTTCCCAATGCTTGCAGATGGCCTCCAACATCTGAAGTCTAAGCAGCACAGGACACACTAAACAATCACAATATTTTGTCCTTCTTTTACAAAAAAAAAAACGCTTTGTGAAAACTTTCCCTCATTTGTATTTCAGCATTGTCAATTCAAAATTTGTTCAACCAAACGTGTCTATCTGTCTTCTCCCAGTTGCCCGCATATGCTTCCTGCTTGAGTGAGCTGACAATTTATATTCTGACATTGTGTTTCCTTCCCCTGCAATTGCGCAACAGTTTGCTTTCCATCAACGAGTTCCTCAACTAATCAACTCAAAAAACAAATTAAAACAAATTTGTGATTGTGTTTTTCAAACTTTCCCGTAGAATCATCCTTTTTTTGGGGACAATAGGATTCCTTCACCCACCACTAGAGGGCGATAAGTGTTATTGTTTATTTCTTAAGTTTTTTTGTTTTTTTTTTTAAATTGAGTGCATCACACATTTACAGGAAGTGACGGTGTGAAACCGCACCTGTCCATGGAGAGCTGCGCCACTAACGTGACGTCCGCATTGTCGGGCGTGACTTCGTACTCGTAGTGGAGGAAGTAGAGGTGCGTTCGGTGGACGGTGAATCGTTCGCGGCGGAACTCGTAGCAGGGGTCATCTTCATCCAGCTCGGACAGCGTCTTCTGGAGCTATGAAGGGAGGATCATTATTAACACACGATTTTAAAAATACAAGAGTCCTCCGTGTCAATTTTCAAAATTTACGGGATACTCACATTCTCGCTATTGTGATCGGCCTCGCTGGGACAGCCAAACAGCTCCCGGCGCAGCAGGTTGCCGTCGTACTCCAGGAAGGTTAAGTAAAGATTGCGAAAGAACTCCACGTGCTTGTTCTTGACTCTTAGTTTTTTTGGGGAGTTCCAGTGGATGACCTGGTAAGAAAGAGAGAGGGAATTTCATTTTGTTTGTAGGCGATAATAAAAACTCACAAGGTCAATTAAGTCAAATGTTATTCAACTTCGATCAGGCGCACCCAATTATAAATAGAATTTTCAGCGCATTTTATAATCTGGAAAAATACAGTAATGTGCTAGTACGCCCACTTGGGCAACCCCGACCAATCCATCAGAACTATTGACTCATTTAGAGTTTGACCTCATTCGTGCCTCAAGGCATTATTAACATTTTGCACCGCACCGAGGGCACATTCGATCTTAAATCAAGTTCGATCTGTGCTTCATAATGAGGAAAATATGAGACGTGGAGCGATCGCCCACGCTGCGGTCCAGCTCTCTCACCTTGAGGTCCGACACGTCTTTGTAGCACTTCTCTGAGCGGGTGTGGTCGGAAAGCTGAACGTTCCAGAAGCACGGCAGCTGGTGAACCAGGAACGGGTTTTGCTTGATCACAGCATTGAAGATATCCTGCACACACACAAAATAATTTACGTTTTAATAAATGGACTGTGTTGTCTTTTGGGCTCAACTGTCATCACAAAATGGAAATTCCACCAGGGGGAGCCCCAGTCCAATTTGGAGAGGCGACCCATTAAATAGCAAATGTTGACAGTTTAAATACTGTTAATATAAAACATGTTAACAAGGCGCAAGCTCCCATATTAAATCATTCTAGATGCTTTATTTTGCCACAATCAGTGTATCTAGCGGCAATATTGATAAAATTCACATTAGTTATTTATTTCCCTGGATAATAAATTAGGGAAAATGGATCTGTGACCGAGAGGAAGGACCTCACATATGATGAAAGAGCACGTATAGAATTATTCGAGTTAAGCCCCAGGCTCAAATATTTATTAAATTCCGTCTCAGAAGATTTACAAAGCATTTTTCAATCCCAGCATGTGTGAATAATTTAGCCACGTCTCGTGTAGTGGCTGTCGAGTTCATACGTTGCTCCCTGCTTTCACTTTTAATAGTACGGAATAATAATATCACATATCGAACTGGTGTTGTGATTTTTTTTTTGATATATGAACAATTACGAGACTCAAAATGGTGCTTTTTTTGTGAGTCCAAATAATGTGACCACGTTCCCAAATGACGCCCAATTTAAAAACAAATTCAGATGAATGCTCAAGATCTTCCGACTCACATGGCAACAGTCGGTGACAGCCACCACAAGCGTCTAATGGGAGACATAAAAGCTCAATAACCTCGTAATAAACGGCGCGATAAAGAGATCTTGACAGACCTTCGGAGTAGCTCATCGGGCGGAAGGCAGATGGAATGCTGAAATGATTCCGGAAGCTACCCCCGTTCATTTTCCAAACTGCATACCTTGCGGGACTTTACTTAATGAAGGTTTAATTAAAATCTCATAAACGTACCACTCATCGAGATGAGGGGTGGATAGCTCGCGGATAATGGGGGGAGGGGGAGGGGGGGATCGTTCACCAAGGTCTCGGTGAAATGCCCTGACAATATATGCATCGTGGGAAGGCGCTGCGTCGCTGCGGGCTGGCCAGTGAAAACGAAAAAGCCATAATTGCTAAATGGGGCGAGTTTACCATGACAGTGTTGCCTCGTTTCAGATGAACTGGTTTTGTCCAAGCGGCCGCCATTATAACCAAGAAGCAAGTTGTGGATCACTGCTTTGGCGGAATATTTTTTTTATTTTGCACTGATTTTGCACTGGGGAAAAAAAAGTGCCTACTTCAAATATAGACATTATGTTACCAAGGGTGAGTGAAGCTTTTTTTTTTAATATACTATACTACTACCATACTTTTTTTTTTTTTTTTTTTAACTATACAGGCTCACCAAGGGGTGAGTGAAGCTTTTTTTTCTATACTATACTACTACTATATATATATTTTTTTTTACTATACAGGCTATTTATTTGCATCTGTATGTCTATTTTGGGAATCTCAGTTTCATTTGACATAATTTGGATGGGTAAATCTCAAAATTGGCTGGAAAATTAATCAAATCTAAATGATATACTTTTTTTTAAGAGTTACAATTATTTTCCATTTCTAATTTTGTGGACCACCAATAAAACCGCCATGGACCACTAGTGGGCCACAGACCAAGTTGACAATCCCTTGTTTAGAAGAAAGTGATTTAATACATTTTGACTGTGGGCTCCCTCTAGTGGTATCAAATTTATTAATGAATGTTAAAACTGTTACGGATTTATTTTCTGATTTCATCCACTACAATAGTAACATTTTTTTTTTCCTTGAAAGAACTTTGTCGGTGGCCTCCACGTGAAGGTTCAATTTGATTGACCACCAGAATTTCTTCCCCCCGCACGTAGCTCAAGTAGCACGGCACTCGGTGAGATTTTCACCCCGCGTGGCCGAACATATCAAACGTTAGATATTCCTCTCAAGGCCTCGTGAGGCAAAAAAAAAAAAAAACTGCGCCAATTACTCGTGCACAGCAAGCTACCTGCTGAGCAAACCGTCTCGAAAGATTTTTTTTTTGCTCAGCGGATAGTCGCAGGCTTAAATGTTCAAACAGAACATTACAGAGCTTTACAAAGAAATGAAATCAACTTTTGAGGAATAAAAGCGCTGTGTCATTTTTGGTGCCGAACGCCCCCCGCTCAAAACTCGATAGTTCCTCTTTGTTGGATTTCTTGCCTGCTAGCATTGTGTCCCCCGGCTTGTACGATGTCACACCGTTTCCCGCCCACGCAGCCTTTTCAGCTCGATCAGGGTCGACTATTGTGAATCACGCTGTGGCGCTGACATGATTGTCGGAGAGTGGCAAGTGGGGGAGTTGTCAAAGCGCGGGCAACACGTCGCTACGCTTGGCCAGATGTCGCCGCGGTAGTCGCAAAGGCGCCGGCCGTCCGGCAACGTTTTGGCCGTGCTCCAGCGGACGTCCGTGCGGAGCGCGTCTTCCACTGTTCGGCTGTTAATAAATGAAATGTAAATCCCGCCTGGCGGAGCCGAGCTTTTCTCAGCCAAATGTCACAACACAAAAAGGCTTTTTTGTGCTCATCTTTCTTCATGTGCTGTAAAGGAAAGCTGTCTTCGAGCGAGGAGGCGCGTACAAACGAGGCGGACGAGCGGCAGAATAATATTATAACGTTCAAGCCTGTTTTATTCTGACAAATTAAACTTGTGGATTCCAAAACTTAAAACTAATCAACACATGTGATTACTGCAATTTAAAATTTGACCTCGGAAGGCGCCACCCGCCGCGTCGAAATCTAAAACGAACGTACCTGATCCGCCAAGGAAGTCGACAACATGCTCATTAACTCCCGCTCGGCCGTCAGCCTCCACATCTGCTCCCATCGCAGCTTTCGAAGTCGATCGAGGAGCAGCAAAATCACCCCTGCAAAAAGTACACAGGCCTTGATATGACATCTTAAGAAACAAGAGAGATTCATATCGCCGCTGCTCCCCCGCCGCTTAAAGTGATAAAGTCTCATTCACGAGACTCCGAATCGCCCGCCGTGTGTTTACCGAGATAAAGCTGCGGGCGAGAAGCTTGCAAACAAACCGGCAATAGATGCTAAAATGCAGCTACGTGAATTGTACCCAGAAAAAAAAAAAAAAGGCAACACAAGGAGGAGGGGGAGAACTTCTCACTTCCACTGCTAATAAAATAAATCTTACTGGCAGCTACAAATAAAATTAGGCGTCCCATTTTCAAGGGGGAAAGATTGGAGCAACCCGAGCATTCTTCACATCCCGCTGTGCTCCATCTGTTGCTATGCCGCCGCGCAGCAGAGCGACCGCAGCTGGACTGGACACTTTTTTTCGAGTCGCTTTTCTCCGCTTTGCAAACGGCCGCTCGGCTCGCCGGAAGTGGAACAACTCGAAAGGTTAATAGAAAGATTAGCCAGTTATGAAGACCTCCAATGAACAGGGCCAGGATAAATGAAATATGCAAATTTTGAGATAAAGAATATTTTTTTACATTTATTAAATGCGTTTAATGTCTATGAGCTGTTTTGGAAAGTTGAATTTTTTTTCGTGGTGGTACTTTGTATAAAAACACGCGAGCGAGCATTCGTCAAGGACGTGAATTCTTTTGGATCGAGAACTTTGCGACAGTTTTATTTTGCCACAACTAACAAAGAACCACCAAATAAAAATCCAACTCAAAAAGAATATCCGAACTTCACTGTATATTTAAAACTATATATATGACGTGAGAAGATTTGTATTTTTAAATAAATGACGTACCCTTGGTGCAACCTTGCAAGGGCTTTGAAATGACATTTTCAATGCAAGCTTTTGTGAAGCGTGTTGCAGCATGACTCATCATTTTTGCACTCTGTGGGGTTTTTGTATTCGCACAAGGAGCTCTCGAAACATACTAGAAAGTAGTGCTTAACTTTACCCTTTTTTTTTTTTTATTTAAAAAAAAAAAAAGCTTCTTTGCTGGACTAATAGAAGCTCCTCCACTGCTTCTCACCGCTGTAAATTTGAAGTGAATGCATTGCGGCATTTTCCAAATGCTAATAATGGACTCCAGAGATAAAGAAGGAAATAGATTAGTTGTGATCCGGAGATATCCGTTGCTTTATTCCGTCACGTAGCCTCACCAAAAGTGACACCTCCAAATACTATCATGGTACGAACGCGATAATTAGAGGAGTCATTTTTATTTTACTTTAAAAACATGCCATTAGTCCTGGTAGATGCTATTTTTATTTACAAAGCTGCCGCAAACAAACGCTTTCCTTGTTCTGTTCCACTTGGTGCTCTTTATAGAATCATTTTCTGCAGCTCGCTTTTATGACGCTTATTAAAAACTCACCAGTGTTGAAGCCTCGACCCAGTGCGGGCCACGGTCGGTGGTTCTTCCATAAGTTTCCAAGATACCAGTCACTCTGGTTCTCCACCAGACCAAGAACTTGCTGGCCTGGAACAAGCACAAATATCAACCTTTAACTTCACTCCACCGGGAGCTGAAAAGACTCAGTGGCACCCCCTACTGGTAGAAATGTTTCAATGCAATACCTTTAGTCCTGATGCTTTGATTTGTTTTAAACTGTAAATCAGAGCGTACGCTGACCATTTTGCCCTGAGGGGATGTTGAGCACTCCTTGCAGCTTTGATTTTATTCACAACACTCAGACTTTTGAAGCTACCAGTGTTTTGTTGTTGAATGAACAGAACAGTTAGGATTTTGAAGCAAAAAAAAAAAAAATATCGCAATGGATTTTCAAGTGCTGTCAACTCATTTTCTGAGAAGCTCCTCACCTCACGTCAACGTAGTTCCTTGGCCACAAGATGGCGTCAAAGCATTACATTATCACTGTTGGGAACAAACAATAACGTGCTTTTCTTAGAGAAGATGGGGGAGACTATATTCTAAAAGTACATTTCGGAAGGGATCAGCGACCAAAGACTTGAGGGGTACCTTAATCCCCTCATAAAGCTGCCTTTTATATCTGAGTCAACGGCAAACTCGGGGTGGGAGGGGCCTTAACTGCCACTCGACATTGCCATGACAAAAGTCACAGAGGGAGTTCCGTAATTAGCTCACGTGAGTCAAAACATTTAGAGCTCTGAATGTTAGAAACAGCAGAAGGAGGCGGAACGTAATAACGGCCCAGCAGTTAAGCCAAAGGAGGGAAGGCTGTGGGCTTAAGGGCGAAGGATTTGCAAGGAGACAAGCCAGACGGATGTAAAGGTCAAGGAGACGGACAGCCGACGTGGAGGTAGGGGAGGAAGCTCCAATAAAGGCCCCGAGGAGGATAATCGGGAGATTGTTTGAGCAGGCAGCCGTGATGACTGAGAGAAATGATTAGAAGCAAAAAGGTAATTCAATCAAACTTTGTGGTCCTTTTTAAATTGAGCCGCTCCCCAAACATCCCCGATGTTTATTCAAGCAGAGTTAGGTGTTAAAATATTCATTATCATCATGCCTTGTTTAAATTACTGCGACGGGGAGTGTCCAACAAACATCGAACGCTGTAGCAAGAGATTTAAAAAAAAAAAAAAGGGCTGTGCTATTCAGGCGTGCAAAGATAAAGCTTTTGTTTGAGTAAAAAAAAAGTCTGAGAGAGATTTATGGACTACAATAAATTCCTAAAAACATCAATAGAGTAAACATGACTCAATAATATCAGCCGCTGTTAGAAGATTTATTTACATTACAAACTGTGTTTAAGCAAAGCGAATATAAAAGAGCGGAATGGGGTAAAAAAAAAAAAAAAAGAGCAAACGGCTTTAATGCAGATGCTTAAAGTTAACTAGCACGTCGTCAATCATGTTTATTGCCGGAACAGGTAGTGCACGAATTTGTTCGCGGATTAATTCCTTCTTAGTCGAAAACTGTTAATTACTGAGCCTTTCAAATTGCTCAGCTTCTTGCTGTTTTTCCAAGGCAACCATCTGAGAGGAAAACATGACTGAAGGGATTGAAATGAAAAAACAAAACATTAACACGGTGACCTTGTTAAATTACAAGACAATTAAATACTTTTAATTGGAAAAAACAGCAGGGCTGGAAGCCTTCGCTGGCTGTCAAGGAAACAAAAAAGACTTGGGAGACTAAAAAAATAAATAAAACAAAGACCCAAGGACACAGACACCTTTTTTGAAATAAATTCATCAAAGAAATAAACGCCAGGAAAGCAAATAGCTTTCATTACCGTCTGGATTCAAACAAAGCGCTCAGCTGTCAGCCATTGAATCAGCGATTTTATTTCTTCAATCTTCAAAGCAGAAAAATGCGCATTATTCGTTTTAAATGAGATTGATTTTGTAAATCAGCAAAAAGCTTTCCAAGCCCCTATTTGGAATCTCGGTCGATACGTAGCTTAACATGTGATTAGTTGCATGTAATAATTAATTGAAGGTGTAGCCCGCACATTAAACCTTGGCTCATCTACAATAGAGGTGGTGACTGAGGTGAGGCTTGTTAAAATGGCCGCTAACAGAGCGCTTTAATGGTTGGCTAACTGTTGCCGTTAAAGTGATAGGACTATAAAACAAAACGGGCTTTCACAAAATGGGAGCCCCTTTTGTAGAAGCAAGCTGACTGAAAAAGCTTGGCATTACAGAAAAGCAGCAAAACGGAAGAGCGCTCGTAAGAGGATGAGAATAAAATCACGGTCTTAAAAATAAATTTAAAAAAAAATCCCACGTCAGTTTGTGCTACTTAGGCTAGCATGCTAGCTAATACTGATGAGCCTCAAGTGTTTGTGTTGAATGATTTAACAACAAAATACAACTATTTGTAACATGAGTTGATTGCTACGCGCTAATGTCGCCACCTAGTGGCTTCCCAATGTCATTAAAAAACCCTTTGCCATTTTGACGACAGAGACCAAATTGGAAGTTGAAAAAAGAAATGACGACTAGCATCCCAAGTGCATGAGAAAAGGCAATTGAATTGAAAAGAAAAAAAAAAAAAGAATACCGTATTTTCCGCACTATAGGGTGCACCTAAAAACCTCAAATTTTCTCAAAAGCCGACATTCCGCCTTATAATCCGCTGCGCCTTATATATATGGACAAAGTTTTAAAATGGGCCATTCATTGAAGGTGCGCCTTATAATCCGGTGCGCCTTATAGTGCGGAAAATACGGTACATGGATTTTTTTTCTTTTCTTTTGGCAGTCTTATTACAAAGTCGAGGATGGAAGAGTTGGGCAAAGCATTGGCTCTAACAAACGTGGGCAGTAAACAACAAGTTGTGTTGAGAGCACAGTGCTCTGTATTACGCCACAATTGCCCTGGCAACGTTTCCGCTGTGTTTCTTTGTGCACTTCAAACAGTCCCAGCTGAAGATGAACAGATGGAGTTGGAGCTAATAAATGTTGAATATTTACTAGTATTACTGCAATGCAGCAAAGTGGGCAGACCAAAAAGGGAGGGGATGTTGTGGAAAGGAGCACGCGGAAGAAATGGGACGCCCACCGAGGCGATTTTTATCGCAACCGACGGCACGGAGACAAATAACGTGTAGCAAAACACAGCGTTAAATTGCGAGCCGGCGGGGCGCGGCAATTGATTGTCACCGGCACATCATCTTTGTCCCGCTGCCCTTGAACGCCAACTGATCAGCTAAAAAGCCTTTTTGACGCACAAGTGCCGAATGAGGAAAAAAAAAAACCCGATGTGTCACAGCAATACGCTAAGTGCTGCTAATTCAAGGGCAGGTACTTGGCTAGCTAACACAGCCCAAGCATCACCTGCAATTAGTTTGGTTGTTCTAACATGGTGGAGAAAATGAGCTTCTGATGGCAGCTAATTAGCGGTGTTGCTAAAATGGCGTTTTTGACTATTTAGTGAGATTTTTGGAGAGAAAATGTCAGAAAATGTGGGTGGAATCGATGTTTACGGGACTGTGTGATTACATTTGACAACAGGGGCGACTGGCGGGCTTTTACTTCAGTGCTCCGTGGTGATGAGAGGCATCACGCTCCGGTGAGTAACGGAATGAGGAGCGGAAATGAGGAGAGATTTTTTTTCCAATGGTCACAATCCCGTGTCTTGTGATGTATTGATTCCATTCAATGAGAGCTGCCATGTTTTGCTGACCTTTTGAACAATGCAGAAGAAAGTCATGGAGTGACGTGGACAATGGAAGACAAGTGAACGGTTAAGTGGAGGCCATTGAGGAAAATAAAATAAAGGCATTTATTTGAAAGCCAATCTTCAGCGGAGAATTGAATCTTGGTTATTATCATTATTCACCTTGTGAATCAGAGAAAAATTTATCTCAATTTAACTAACCAACAATAATCTCAGTAACACTTATTTTAGGTCGATAGCAAAAAAAAAAAAAAAAAGCCTCCATCGCTTATAACAGTTGTTTGACAAACCAGTTTTAGGTGAGGAATTTAAAGCGTTTTTCAAAATAGCTGTTATTTTACGACTTGAGTGTATTACAGCACAAGCGGGTGATTTGGGTGTTATTTTAAAATGGAGGGAGAGCACAGAATTGCTACCTACACAGGAGTTTGTTGCCTTGAAGAAATATCTAGAAGAGGCAAGTCAAAACTTTTAAACTGAAAAGAATCATCTCTCAAAATCTGTCTTTCTACTAAAATTATGCTAAAAATAGTTTTGACGACTAGCTTAACTCATTCACTGCTTTTGACGGCTATAACATCAAAAATTAATTTCACCTATGCTGGCAGTGAATGAATTTTAAGATTGATGCTCCAAATTAATTCTCGAAGAATCACCGTCTTAGTGCAGCAATTCAGTTGTATTTAACTTTTCAACCGTGTCAAATTTTCATGACCACTGGCATCCACTTATTTTCGAGTCATATTTCCTACTGGCATGATAATGCATTACATGCCTCTGGCTGCAGCACAGAAGATTCGGAAAAAGGTGTAATATGGCAACAGGAAGGAAATCTATTAACATCTCCGGGACATGCACTGTACATCATGTTCATAAATGGGGAGTCAGAGCACATCTATTGAAGAGACTCCACAGCACCCCTGAGAGATGTTGAAGAATTAATGAGTTCAAAGGCATTACAACACACTGCTCAACCCCCCCCCCGCGACATTAAACACCTGACCTCAACCTGCCTGCCCTCCGCCGCTTGATACACACCATTGCACGCCTCTCAAATTTGTCCAAGTGGCAAGGGTCAGGGACTACGCTTTCTGGAGGCCACGCGACGTGGGAATGAAGGTAAAATGAAAGATGGGGTCTGGAGTGCAACTTTTAATTTCTCTAGAGCTCTTACCCGACCTTATATTATCAACTGATTAGAATTGAGGGTGGGGGGGGGGTTCCAGGAAAACCGTCAGGGATTTCTGACACTGGATGGATAAACGATGTACATCACTCTTGCGGTTTTCGAACCCATCAGCAAGTCAGCATTTAGGGGAGGGGAGGGGGGTTGGTGGACACCACACCGTGCTGCCATAATCGTACGGCAAAACACAAATTGATGCAGGGAGGAAAAGACCACCGGGTAAAATTACACCCACTGATAGCCACAGCTTTCGAGCTGACAGGAAACACGGGGTCCAGTTATGCTCGCCGGGATGAAAATATCCTTCACAGCCCATTTGAAGTGCCGCTAAACAATACGAGCGGGGAGCAGCCAGATCGATGAAGACAACACCGAAAGAAACATTTTGAGAGCATTGGCAGACAGTCATTATGCACTGAGGCCCCATAAACATGCTTGGTTTAAAAGCGGAGCTCATACTGTCGCATATCATTTGGGGTTATCGATTAGTCGAATCCAGCACTTTAGGACGATCGGCAAATAACACAGGGGGTGGTAAAAGTGACCAAAGAAGGCATTGAACGCGATGTAAAAAAACTGGACTGCATTAGTAGAAACGTAATTACAGTCCAAACCTTGCAGCTTTTTATCACTTAATGTTAAAAAATGACGGCAAAACTCACTTAAGAGTCCCCAAAATGGAGGTTGTGCAAATAGTAATGCACCCAAATGAGATGTATTGCATCGCTGGGGTGAGCAGGACTTTTGGTCATTTCGAGTTCCATCTATAATTTGCTTTACAGATAACGCCTCAAAATAGCTTCCTCGACTCGCTGAGGGTTGAAAACAACTCCGCACCTCCTGGTTTACAATCCATCCCCCTTTATTCATGTGTAAGATTACCGGGCTGGCAGCGGAAGCTTATTAGATGACTCATTCAAACTGAAATGTTCCAAATGGAAGGCCGTGAGTACTATTAAAAAAAATAAAAAATCACAGGTGACAAATGTTGTACACAGCCTGTTGTTACTTGAGATTATATTATATATATTTTATGCGTTGATTTTCAACAAAATTGAAAAAACATGTCACAACAAGCGGCAACAATCAAATAAAACCAGAAATGGGTATTTAAAAACAAACGGTGGAGCAGCACACATAGACAGAATTTTTTTTTTTTAGCTTTTGCAAAAAAGGCTAACTGAGAAAATGTAAAAAGTTCCTCCTTTTGAAGTACCGCTTTTCGCTGAGTGAATATCGGGGCCTACTTTTGCTTTTAAACATAATGGGAACGAACGACTGAGCCCGACTGGGCGAGGAGCGGGTGGCAAGAGGTGGTGCATTGGAGTCAACCGTTAATGAAGATTGATCCAAAGCGCTGCCGGCTGCGCCACTCTATAGGACAGCAGCTCCGATAAATCTTTTAAGTGATTCGCTGCCATCCCTGCGCCTACGTGACTTCCTGCAACCTTAACTTTCGCCGATGGATTTGCCCGCAGGACTTTGTGCCCCCGTGACACACGCTGCCTTTTATGTCTTTAACGCTGCCCAGGCATCCTTTAAGTCGAAAAAAGGTGCTAATTGGGTTTTCGGTCATTACGTGAACTGTCTGGAACTCTGTGTAACAACTTACTTTTCAAGAAAGTTGGTGTTTTGCAAAGTATTTGAAAAGTATTTTGATTTATAATGACCAATGACCAATATTGATCATCTATTTTAGGGACTTAAATATTAATACTAATGTAAAAATGCATTGATTACCGATCTCATATCAATAGATTATGGTATTATTTGGTTAAATATTTTAAAAATGTTAAACATTTTTTTTTTAATTGATTGATTGTGAATTCGGGCGGCTCGGTGGCGCACTGGGTAGCACGTCCGCCTCACAGTTAGGAGGGTGCGGCCGCGTTCGATTCCACCTCCGGCCCTCCCTGTGCGGAGTTTGCATGTTCTCCCCGAGCCCGCGTGGGTTTTCTCCGGGCACTCCGGTTTCCTCCCACATCCCAAAAACATGCTTGGTAGGCCGATTGATCACTCCAAATTGTCCCTAGGTGTGAGTGCGAGTGCGAATGGTTGTTTGTCTCTGTGTGCCCTGCGATTGGCTGGCAACCGGTTCAGGGTGTCCCCCGCCTACTGCCCGATGACGGCTGGGATAGGCTCCAGCACGCCCGCGACCCCCGTGGGGACTAAGCGGTTCAGAAAATGGATGGATGATTGTGGATTCACAGTTGCTATTCTTCGAGTCAGAAAATAGGTCAAATTCCCAAAGAGCTACCTTTGAATTTGTGGAAGACGGCCCATAGCTCGGCGATGTCCGTGGCAAACGTGATGTCTGTATCCAGGACGATGACTTTTTGGAGATCTGGCGGAAGCGTCTTGGTGAGCACCAGCTTCATCAGACCGTAGATTCCGGAGTAATGCTTGTTGGGGATCCACGACACCTCAGACTGCATGAGACAACAAACACAACAATCTGTCAGTGTATTAACGGGGACTGGAGGCAATTATTAAAATATTCTTACTAGTATCCAGCATTAATTGATTAAATTGATACAAATTAGCTTTACTACTGTTTTAGCTCTGACTGTATGTATGGCTTTAAAAAATGGGGCCTGACTTGGTGAGTGACGTGGGTGTCAGTAGATGGGGGTAGATTATTTGTATTTTGTTTAAAAAAAAAAAAAAAAATATTATTCCACTGTGTATGGAAAAATGGAGTATTTATAGTTCTTTTTTTTAAACTTTATCTCAAACTAAATAAGTACCCGCTGGTCTTGTACAATATATGAGAATTGGTGATACCCCGTCGACATTATTCAAAACTCAAACTATATCTGGAAGGCAAACTATCTTAAAATATGGCTTCACTTTGCTTGCTAAACTTAGACAAGTTGGATATTAAAACAGGGCACTTTTGGGCATTTTGCTTCCAGAAATGTATGCGTTTTGACAAGTAGTCTGGGGGAAAAAAAAAGTGCCCTGAATACACATTTAAGCGCTTATTTTCACTGAGCGTCATCATCTGTAGGACAGTTGCCTGTCGCTAAGGCGCGAGCGGCACTGCTAGCTCTCCGCTGTCGGTGGGAAAAGGATGTTGTTTGCATAAAACTCTTTAAATAGAGTTAACATGACATCCATCACACCCGGGGCACTCGTTCCGTTGCTGCAAAACTAACATGCTGAAGTATTTTGCGTAAAATCATCTAGTTGCTAATGCTAGCATAAACGTACTTCATCTCTACGCTATGTCATTTCCAAACTTTTTAGTAGGCAATGAGTTTTTTTTTTTCCTCATCGGAAGGCTTTGTAGTGTGAAGTGTATTAAAAGTGCCGTAATTATAAAAGGGACAGGTAGCATGACGAGTCACCGAAGCAAACGAGAGCAGGTATTTCTCACCTTCAGCTCATCTGCGTCGTAGAAGTCGACCCGGACAGCAGGAACCATCCAGGTGTGGAACAGCGACGACAGGATTTGCTGAGCTATGGAGTCGGTGATGAAATGGAAATGGAGGGGGTTCCGCCTGTGGACACGCATGCACATACACGAGGGTGAAGCTTAAATATATTTTATGCACTTTCGCTGGAAAGCTTCAAAGCATTCTATAACTTCAAATATGCTTCAATGAGAAATTGAAATGCATCGTCAAACCGCAGTTTCTTACAGATTGTCCTACTTTGACGAATGAAAAATGATCTCGACGAAGTTTCGAAGTCTTGCTTTAAATTCCATCCCGCGTTGAGACCCTCAATACAGTACATTTATCGAATTTGTGTCGCAATAATAGCGCTAGCTAAATCGTTTTGGTAATAACGTCAATCAAATCAATTGACTAACTAACCCGAACGAGTCCTGTACACTTAAGAGTCTTCCTGGGCTAAACCGCATCTGCTGATGAAGATCTGCACGAAACCACCGGAGCAAGCAACTCTGTCGACCATTAGCGGAGATTGTTTTTGCTAATCTAAATATCGTTTGAACGGAGCGCGGCGTGCCGGCCTCGGGGAGACACAACGCCATGAAGGAGATGATTCATCAGACAGGACGGCCGAGGCTTTATACAGAAGAGACAATAAAGTCTGACCCAGGAGGAACTGCATCTTTTATCCTGGGACTCCTTTGAAATTAGATGAGACAGCTTAAAGGGATTTATGCTGCTAAATGCATTTCACCAAACACTGGCTTGTGTGCTTGTCAGAAAAGGGTGGACGCACTTAGGAGGTATTCGGGAATCCAAATCAGGTCAAGATTTAGAGAAACTTAACGGGGGGAAGTGAGCGCCATGGGACAACATAGGCTGAATGATTTTGGGAATCAATGTGTCAGCTGCACTCGCTGGAGAAGTCTGCGAGGTGCACGAGAGAGATGCAGCGTCGCTTCCATACAAGATGTCTTTTGGACATTCATTTTACTGGGGGCTTGTGGTAAAATAAAAAAAGTGGATGTGTCAAGCAGATACTGATAATCAGGGTCAGGCCTTCCGCAACGCTCTCCCACGGAGACGCCGATTTATTTGTCGTGAATCGAGAAAGGATATTCTAAAGCGTGAACCTTCACCTTGGAGGATTTCAATGCCGGCCGTTTCCATGGCAACATTAACCATCACAGTCACCTTGCATTCAGAAACGTAGCGGTAAAGAAATCTGTTGAGGCTAATTAAGCAATTTGGTAGTTTCTCTCCTGAATGATCACCGCTTGTAAATATGTAACAGCTTTCCGTTGGCTGCTCTTTAAAATGCTCTCAGCTGGTAATAAATTGCCGTAAGACATGTTCCCTGTTTGCCATAAAGACGCAAACAAATAAAGGCAAGGAAAATTGGGCTAAGAATGCTCCACACTGTTGGTGAAACCATGAAAGATGAGGTGCTCACTGGATTGGGACTGCACAAATGTCAGGTCTTAGGAAAACCAAATGCCATGGCCCAAAAACAGAGCAGTCTGGAATCTGGAGCAAAGGTCCGTGATCTCACTTCAGCGCAAATTAAGGTGTCAGGATATACTGGGCCGAAGCAGGAGATACCATTTTAATACATCGACTTGCCTGGAGACCTTAACCCCATTTAGATTTGGCAGTGGAATCAAGGGCGGGAGCGGCTCAGTGCAAGTGGGACTCGGGGAATGGAAGGACACAGTTTGATATCAGCTGGGGGCCGAATTAAGCAAGAGAGCGGTTCCGAGTCGGGGCAGATGGTGGCTGGGACGACTTACTTGAGCGCAAAAATCCTCAACTCCCAATCACTATAAAATCTCTCCTCAAATACCGTCGACGGGATTGTGTTTGTGTGAAAGTTGTTTCATTTCACACCTGACGGGCGGGTAGACACCCAGTCCGGAGACCTAACTATTTGTATACAAGCAATTAAAAAGTCAATTTTACTCGCCTCTTTTAAGCACATCAGACCTGTGCTGTAAGCAACACTAAAAGGTGGCCCATTAAATCATTAAGACAATGACACTAGAGAACAATGAGTGAAAAGCAATATCGACCAAAAGCTCTCCTCGTTGTGCGCCCGGTTTAATCACTTTTGTTGAAGATGTGAGGTCAGAAAACTAGTCAGTAAACTAACAAGACTGCAAAAGAGGAAGTGATTCCATTTTCTGGATGGAAGGGAGGGGGTTTATATCATCAGATATTGACGATGATTGAGGCAGTACGGGACGAGAGCCGATTTGCTAAATACTGACAGGGTCCCGTGGTGTTTGGCAATCAATGGCCCGGCTGATCCAATCCGTTCAATTTCAGCAACTCCTCTATGAGAGGACGGGCCAGCATGGCTGATCTCGCAGGGTGCTGTCGACTCGAATGCTTGTCACTCAGTGGCAAAACAACAGTGAGTCAACATTTAAAGCCCTCGTTTGATTCAACATTGCCGCGGGGGGTTGGAATATTAGCCGCTCGATTGGTGACCGCTCCGTAGCTTTAAAAACAAAACAAAAAGGTCATTCCTGTACAAAGCCAAGCTCGTCATCTGCTTTGAGCGTAGGATAGTTGTGTTTGTCCTGCCAAAGTCACCTCCAATTAGCTTCAAGTCGGCATAGCCTTCTTTTAAGATCGAAATCATATCAACGTGTCCAAAGCTAGGCATCAAGAACAATCTGTTGCGACCTTGCCTCGGTTAATTCAATGTACGGAGAGCACCTTCAGTCAGTCAACCGAACGTCCATAAAAAAAAAAATCCATTCTCTTTCCCCTGTTTGGTTAAGAGTGTTACGGAAACGTGCTTATGAGGTGGAACAAACTTTTATGGTTGTTTGGAAGACTCGTTCAACCCTGGATGCTCTGTTGAAATAAATCAGCCCACCCACCGTGGTCATAGCAACTGTTGGCTTTAAGGAGTGAATTAATCAAAAGACTAATGGAAGGAAATGCTGAGGACATTTGCTCTGATTATGAAAAGTGCTCGACCCAATTACTGAAATGTGTGCCGAAGAGCCCCCCCCCTACCCTGCCTAGTCAACCTCTCTGTGCTTTGGCCACACCTGAGTGGCCATTTTCGCACTAAAACAACCCCTGAGTGGTAGACCATAATGCACTCCATCCGGCAGTGAGAGCATTAATTGTGAATAGAAATTCAATGAACCAAAGATGAAGAAGATACTCCATCCATTATTTCAGAAGCGTATCGTACGTGCGTTTCTAAGAAGCAGTACTAACCCTTGAACGCCGCACCAGGATCTGGTGGAATGTAGCGTTGCATGAATTTAACTGATTACATTAGATTTTTTTTTTTGGAGGTAGGATAACTCAAGGTTTTGAAATTCTGTTCCCAACCCCGAGTGTTATTGTGCAAATGAAGTCGGATTGCCTAAATGTGGTTGTTTTTCTTTATTCCAAAAACACCTGTTGCTAGAATCAATAACTAATTCCTTACTGCTCAAAAACATATCACAAAAAAAAAAAAAAAAAACGTACCTGTGGAAAAGGACGGATTTAACCAGGGTCACCACATCCCGGCTCGCATTGTAACCAGCGCAAACGATGGCAACATGGATGGTCTGTGGAAAGGAGAAAAATATAAACATACGTGAGTGACAACAGAGGTCAACAACAGCTTTGCGAAATTTGCTGAAAAATATACCAACCCCCAGAGATGCTATAAAAACGCAGTTCCTACCGGAAAATTGAATTCAAGTCGGAACTTTCGAGTGTTACAAACCACAAAATGAACACATCTCATTATTTGCTGTAAAATGTATTGTAAATATAGATGTTGCGGTGAAATGTGATTGCTGAAGTGTTCCCTAGCCAAAGTAACAATATGTGGGTTAATAACGCAACGCTGTCTTGGGGGAATTGATGTCTCGAATGTGGCAAGATTGCTTTGGGTTGAATTACGTTCCGAACAAAGAGAAACTTAATTCTTTGTCATCGTGTGCCGACAGAAGGTGTTTGGGCGTTTGCTCGAATAGCTTTTTGCTCAGCGGTGAACGTGATGTCCATGTTTGGATGATCATAATAACGTGAGGTCTTCGCTGTCCGTCAAGGCCACAGAACGGGCCGGGTTAGATCTCCACTATACGGGTCAATGGGGGCTTGTATTTTGTCCATCTGTCACCGTGATAGCAAGCAGGCAGACAGCGAGAGGATTTGCCTGGACTTTTTAATCAGCCCGAGAATCGCAAAAAATGGTGTTTATGCTAAGTCAGATTTGACGTGTGAAAAAGTGGGTTAAGAGCATTGTGTGAAATCTGCAATGTGTCGGAGCGGAGTTGGAATAGAAAAACTGACAGGCGTAGATTTGTTATCAGGATGAGCATTTTATAAACCTGCCCGTGTAGAAATAAACCTTTCATTTTCTCTTTGGTGGGACTTTGAGTAATTTCCTTGTTGGCGCATGCGACTTCATTTTAATGTTGTTTTCTGTGTCCTTTGTCTGTATGATCCTTTTCGAGTTTAAAGAGTGTCACCGTGTAATTTATCTTTAATGCGTTTCTTTCAAGGAATAAAACATATGATTTTTTTTCCCTTCTGTTTAGACTTAGAATGTGAAGTGAAATGAAAGCTATTGTATGGATTTGAATTTTATTCGCTTATTCCACAGGTGTCAAACTCAAGGCCCGGGGGCCTGATACGGCCCGCCACATCATTTTATGTGGCCCGCAATTGCAAATCTTTTCCTTTTTTTTTATATTTGACCAGTTTTTACTCGTCTGATTTGAAAATGAGTTATTTGTCAGTTTGTTTTGTAGCTTTTACTGTATATGAGGTGCTCATACATTTATTTGGGTTGACAGTCATAATGGCCCTCCGAAAGAAGTTACGCCGACAATGCGGCACGCGAAAAAAATTAGTTTGACGCCCCTGACTTATTCTTATTCTAAATACCACTATTATTGTCTATTTTAGTTTCCAAATCACAAATGTGCTGAAGGTTTTCTTATTTCATATTAGAAGAGTCTGGAATGAGTCACCTTTGCATTTTTGCAATGACGTGTTAAACATTTAGAGGGGTGGTCACTTGCTTTAACTTGCAGGATTTCTCCCTCACTGCCCCGGGAAAGGGCTCCAATTTTAGCTCCATATGACATCTTGACACGTCAAAATTCAGTGCGCATTTTCGTTTCCACCCTCCAAGCTTCCACTGTAATCTCCCCTCAAGGGTCAGGGCAGCCTGGCTAACCCTCCAAGTGAGCAAGCGGTCGTGTGCACGCACTGCCGGACTGGTGCCCGAGTCAGACTGGCCCTCTTTTGATTTTTGTACTTTCAGCCCACAAGCTGTTCTGCCTTCTCTGTATTCCGTTTGCGTACAAAAAATACTCAACCAAAAAAAAAAAAATATATATATACGAATGACTGACAAGCTCTGGTGTGAAAGTAGGCTGCGGTGATGATAAGACAACAACCAAGGACACGACATACACCCACGAGCGAGAAAGTACAAGAAGTGCGACTCCTTGAAAATGCAGAGGAGACAAATCAGCTAAACCTTCAGTTGGCAAAAGAGGCACCTTGAAATTATTTGTTTTGCCGCTTCTACTTTCCATTACACATGCCTATTATGCTTCATAATGTGTGCTTTCACAGAAAAATCTACCACATAGTAAATTAACATCTACTACAAGCCTGCCATTTTATTGATTAATTAATTTCATAATGTCATTTATTTATGCATTTATTTGTGTATGCATTTATTTAATAACTTGGCTAGTTTTTCCTCTTGCGTATACAAAAAAAATGGCGGGCGCTAATGTTAGCGCTAGCATGTTTTCCATTTTTTCACCTTGCAGTTGAGAAAAAAAAACATTTGGCGGAACGAGCAATGAAATCTCATACTTAATCTAACGATCTGGCGTGGTGACATTATTGAATCTTGTCCCCCTCTGTGTTTGTTTATATAAAGTACATGAGGAAATACTACATACACTGCACATTTCTTTTCTAATCCAAACATTACCGGACAGCCCTATCGGATGGTCTCCCTAGATGTGTCAAGTTGTAAAAATGAAAAGCCTTTGGACTCATTTCTGACTGTCAGTTGACTCCCCAAACGCTTTGGAGTTTTTATTGAGCTAGTGTTAAGATACGCTATCTTCATTCTGGTCATCCTCCCACTGAGCTCAAATGTGCTGCGCCGCTGCGGGAGCACTATCAGATCACAGCATGGCAATGCCGCACTTCTCACACGATACCAGCCGTCTGATCCCATTCCCGGCGTCAGAGATCAGACTAATGAGAGAATCCAAAATCTAAACCTCGTCTCAAAAGTCGGCGCTTTAAATTCCGACGTGACGTGGAAAACGCCTCACCTCGCACTTGTCCACGACTGGCTGCTGGACACAGTCTGAGCTGTTCCCCACTGCAGCAGCTTTCTGGCCCTCATTATCACCGGTGCCCTCCTCTGAATGGGCTCTGCTTTGGTTGCCATGGTGACCGCCGTACGGAAGGCGCGACGAGGGGCTCCGGGGTGGTCGGCTGAGCTCGCGGCGGAGCGCCCGATTCTCCTCCTCCACCGCCCGCACCCGCGACTCCAACGCTTGCCGCTCGCCCGCACCGCCGGCGGGCGTGGACGACTGGGTCTCCAACGGTGACAGGGGGAGTGGCTTCACTGTGGAGTTCAAACCAACAGAAGCAATCTTAAGTGTTTCTCACAGTACGACATTTCGCTCGGGCAATAAATCGATAAAATCACAAACTGTCAGTAAAGCTACGGTTTGACTTACATGTGAAAAACCTTGTGACTGATTGGAATCAATGTTTTCCACCATGTTACACGAGAAGACATAGGAATGCAGATGTCTTCCTTTCCCGTTAGGTAAGACCACCCAATATGTGTTCAATCCAAATCAGTGACAATTCCTCACCCTTCTCTTTGAAATGATCAAATAGAAGCGAGCAGCTCGGAATAGTCAAAGACGATGCTTTTTTTTTTTAGGGATGAACTTCTCGCTTCGATATATCTTTTGAAACTGAAGGCCCCCTGAGGGGAGTGACAGGCTCGGGGTTGAGGTTCATTAAAAGAATACAATAGTTTTTTTTCCCATTCTGATGTCTCCACCTGGGTAAAAAGCTCTGGAGAGCTTCACATACTGTTTTACAAAAGAGCAAGGAATTTAGAGTTGACTCTATTGATCGGTGTTGGGAAATCTGTGGTACGAATCCATCTGTAATTTTAGTGAGAGACCAGCTGTTTTCATCGGGGTGGCCATGGTCCCCATTTTTCTCTGGCTGTTCGATAAATTAAGGTGGTGGTGAATACACGACTGGGGAATATGCTAATCAAGTCCATTTGAAAGTTGACATTTTTCTGTATGTATCGACTTTAAATGAATCAGCGGAATGAAAAATTCCTGGCCGGTCGCTTGTTTGTTGTTGATAATGGAATTTAGTTTTTCTCCCCCCCCCCCCGGTGATTTATAGTCTCCTATGGCTGCAAGATATCAAAGCAGCCGGTAACCGAAGGAGGCTAAGCCTTCTTCTGGAGAACCAAAACTCAATTTGGGTTCAGTTGCATCCACATAATTGCCACAATGGATTCTCGTAGAAGAAACCTTCAAGGACAATTCGTATGTGGTGCCTCGAGATTGCTGGTGAAATATTCAGATGATTCATTTTTGGACATGCAGAAAACAAATAAATTCATGATACTAGTGCTCAACTTTCAAACACGTTTCCAGAGGCAAAAAAACATGTTAGCTTACCACCGATGATTATTTACTCTCTCCATCAAGACCCAATATATTTCACAAAATAATTCACCCAAGAGCGAATATTGTTGCTCCAGGGTTTTCAATAATGGTTATTTAATTATAGCTCACAATCTAGTCAGGGTATAACAACCGTTCAATTGATCCAATATGCACACCCTGGCTTATCTAAAAGGAAACAGGGATGTAATTAATGTTATCAATTATACCTGTGTTGACTGAAATTAAATGTCATAACGGGTCACGGTGAAAGGATCCATTGTTGTCGTACGAATGGAAGGATGTAAAATCGTGGACAGCTGTTTGGGGGTCTTGCCGTTGTGTTAAAATTGGAAAGCAAAATAACTGAGATATTCTTTCACACACATTGCTTTGACAAAGGAATGAATGTTCTGGTCCTCTTGTGAGCTTATTCAAAGGAATGATTCTATTCTCATATCCCTTGTCTAATTTAGCCTTCACATATTTCTAACAAAGGCTGTGTAGCTTCTGTGGAATGAGGTCTGGTTTGGTTTGGTAAGCGTAAAAGGGAACGTACTCAGATAATTTGAAGAGTTTAGGTGAGGTGATTCCTGGTGAAGACTACGACGGTTAATTCGCATACGAGAAGCTCAAAGCAGGAATCTTGCAGTAGAGCAGAGAGCAACATATCTTAAAGATGGCGCAGCGCTAAATCAAGTTTCAGGGACCCGAAACTGTCATGTTCTGTACGAGTCAAATTGCGGCGCTGTGGAGTGCGCTACACCTTCCGACATGGTGATTAAATTATGGGAGAACTAGGACAAGGCGAGATATGATTGTATTCGGATGGGACTGAAATAGAAAGTGGTAAACTTAGTTATGAGACTTCGATATTGTAGTTATGATGTCTCATGGGAAGTAACGGCCAGGCATCTGAAATCTCCCAAAGTCTTGTCTGGCCCGCTTCAGAAGGATTGAAATCGCTTTGAGTTGCTTAGGCTGTGCCCTAAGATGGTTTCATCCCCTGAATTGGGTCACAGCCGTTCCTCTCATGGTCCTGTGGGAAGCAGGTTAAGCATGGCAATTCAGACCTCCCAGTCCCTGGACACCCTTCTGGAGTTACACCAGAGGGACGCCAATCTAGCTGTGTGATACAATCCCTACGGTGGATCTCCGAGACCTCCATGCTCAGAACATCTAACCCAGGGGGGCTTACGTAATATATGCAATTATAGACACCAGGCACAGCAAGTCGGTCCCACAGGTCTTGACTATACAAGATGTGTCAGAAAAGTTCCAGGACTGGAGTAACCAAAGATTTATTTCAAAGCTACCAGTTTTCACCTTCAAAGTAAATCCCCTGACCTGGCTTTATGCAATTTTTTTTCCTCGCTCATTCCCAAGCTCAAGAGGGTCATTAAAGTAGGCCCATTTTGAAGACGTGGACGATATTAAGACGATTTGGTACATGAAAGTGAGGAGCACTTGAAAGTGTGTCAGAAACCCTTGGGAAAACGTGTTAGGGGAATTAGTTCCAAGGGAAAACATTGGCGTTCATAGTTTAGAAATAAAACTCTTTGTCACCCAAGTCCTGGAAACTTTCGGACACACATGTAAGAGTAGCAACAACGATTGTAAAGTAAATTGAGAACACACTACCAATCTTTTAAAAAGAAAATATTCAGGGGCGTACATTAGTAATGGATGTTTGTTGATGTTTTCGATTATACGATTATTTTCGAAGGCTATCACAATGCCACAAAGCATCACGGCGTGTTTTCTTGACACAGCATTATGTCTTAAAGGATATTAGCATTTAAATTAGCCTTGTAAGCATAAGCAAGAATATTACCAAGCTATCCAAGACATAATTTGCTTGATTATTAATGATTATTATGGTTAACTTTCTATAGATCTTGGTAATTTGAAAAACCGACCAACACTAATTTTCATTTCTGAGGAGCCAGAGTAGCGCATTAGCTTTAAATAGGTTTCTTTGAGTTAGCATCATTTTTGCAATGCTATTGTCCGTCTAGAAAAAAATAGCCCTCGTAAGGTTCATTTCAAAATGGTGCTTAGAGTAAATGAGTTTTGCGAAAAAGGTCAAACAAAGAAGTAATTAACAGGCGTTTCCAAGATAATTATTATCATTAGTTGAAAATGTCCTAAAATAAATGCCAGCTTTTCTGGTACCATCTTTGTTTTTGTTTGTAGTCTCAAACAATTCTGCATTCAAAACCTCTAAAACGTAAAGAAATTCTTAATTTTTTCTCAAATGATGTAGATTATTCCGGAATTAGTGAGCATGACACGTTGCACTCTAGTTTCCCTTTCCGCTGGATGGTTTCGTATTATCCAACAGTCGACCTCAATTTTGAGATAATTTCGCTACCCAGCAAACGCAAAATCAATATCTCGCAGCTTTGAATGGCAATTCCGAATATTCATTTCACCTTTGCATTTGTTAGTTCTGGCGCTTTAATTAGCGTTGAGCTCCAAAAAGCCTCACGCCAAATCATTTGTCTTCCTATTAATAAGGGAGCATAAATTGATCAATAAGGTAATAGTAGCAGGCCTTTCATTAGCGCCGACTAGCCTCCAGGTTTGCGGTCTCAAATGGTAAACATCTCTGGGGGCAGATTGTATTAACTATTGCTAATTAAACTTAATTACAAATCAGTGTAGCTGCCTGATGAATGTGTTCTCAGACGATGCCCGAACAGAAATGATTTGCGAGAGAGACGGAGAAACGTTCGCCTCACTCCGACCGCGCGGAGCGGCCCGGGTTACTTTTACGGCGCAACAAGATAAACAGTGCGGATTACCTAACAAAACCACTTTTCACACCCACTTATCAGATCCTTCCAGCGATGCCAATAAACATGGAGATGATCTATTTTCAGTACGCGGGAGAAGTGACGATAATGACACACAACGATCGCGCAAGAATAAAATGATTGACAGGTAAATTAAAAAGCATTTCAGTGACGGGAACAAAAGGACAGGCTCGCATCTCGGAAATTCAAGATAACAGTGTTTACGTGGGTCCAAATGATACGTTTTTCCGGCAACCTCCCGGATAGGATAACGGAGAAAGCGACTCAGTTAACAAGACGGCGCTCCAAACAGAAATGTAAATCATGAGGGGAGCTGTCGGCAAATGAGACTTCAGCTCACTGAGCAGCTAAAGGATTAACTCTACAAGTGGTTTGCTTTTTCGGGGGGGACCATTAGAACCAGCGATTGGCAAGAGGAAAAGCATTTGGCTGCTCAGTAGAATATGGGCATTTCATTATATATGGATTACGTCAACAAATTCATTTCGCTGAGCGGGCTAACGACTAAAATGTGAATCTCGTTGAAGACGCAATCCCTCGAACTCTTTAAGACGAATAAACAGAGACGAGACAAAGGAAAACAATGGCGAGAGACTAACAGAGCGCGGGACTGGTGTGAAAAGGAAGCGCAACGGTCTTAATTGGCACATTGACGCCCTACCTCGAGGTGACCTGGCGCCACGTCCTTTTTACAACTTCCCCGAGCTGGCAGATATTTGAACTAAATGACTTTGCGGGCCGTGGCAAAGGCTGCATTATTGGAGCATATTCGCATAATTCTCTCGTGAACGGAACTCGGAGTGAAAATTGTCATTTTAATCATAATTAATAATGGCACGAGCGCAATATTTCAATCCGGTGAGGCGTAGTCATTAAATGGCTTCAGGAACTTGCCTCGGCCCTGCTTCGTTGACACGAGGTAATCAACTTTGGACAGGCTTCGGTGGTTCATTAACGCAACCCCCCCCCCTACGGAGGAAAAAAATAGGAAGAACAGGGGACTTGGCCGACAGGAAATTTGTTTCTGTAGATTCACTTTGCTATTGGGCCGCTGAGCGATTCTGCTTACTCATTGTACTTTCCAGCCATTCCTGTGGGACGTGTGTATGTTAAAGCAAATTGAAGATTGAGATCTAAAATAGCAGCTTGTCCCCGGTATGAAGAACAACACGCAAAAAAAAAAAAGTGTGCTGCTGACTTGTGTAATTGGATGATCTCATCCGGATGTTTCCAGGCAAAACAAAAAGAAGAAAAATACGATCGATAGCCGTGTCTGATTCATCAAGCCAGTCCCTGTCGGTCATGTTCATCGCAAAGGTGGACTCAACGGCAGCCTTTGGCGAGACGGGCTCTCTCGATCTTATCGTGCCGAGCCTCTGGGAGGTTATTTGAAGCGAACGAGACCTGGCACCGATCCTATAAAAGACGAGCGAGCAAACAAATGCTGCACTTTTAATGGCTATGGAGACAAAAGTTGCTAAAAGAGAATCAGGAAGCAGTTGTTGCACTGCACCGCGAGGAACTTAGGAACTTGAACGGGAAATTTGGAATCCATTTTCTTCAACAAGAAATAATGGAAAGAGAATTATGCCATCATCCATCTATTGGTGCATATTTCATTGTCATTAAAGCGTCGAGTACCAGATGGTGAGGAGGTTTTCTTGGAATCACGAATGAATAAATTGCCTCAACATGCCCGAATACAAAGAACAGGATAAAATCTGAGTCGAAATGAAAGAAAAAAAAAAGAAAGAAAATAATCGTATATAATCATACTGAAACTATCAACTTATTCCCCCCATGATTTTAGACCATAGCTCCTTCAGAACGATTCCGTTAAGTATTTTCCTGAAGTTGGTGCCAAGCATGCTTGTTGTAAGGTAACACAATTTAAAAAAGATGGCATCAGCATTTCTGTTTGGTGCATTACACAGATAGGCCGACATCATGCGAGAGGTGCAAACGCTTGGAAAAAGCCTCGAGCGATAAAAGCAATCACTATACTGGTGACTCAAGCAACAATTTCCATACAAATATACACTAATGCCTGAAGGTGTGTAAAGCCGCAAGTGTTAAAAAACACAACGACGACACAAGCGATGCTGTTATCTGACGAAACAATTGAATCACTTCAATTTAAAAATATTTAGAGAATGCTTTAAAAATTACGACTCCAAAAGTGTCAGTTTTGACCCAAAAAACTAAGAAATCTTTATTCTTGTATTATTACTCTTTTATTCAAAACTCTTCATCTAATTTTGATTTTATTGTTCATTTTTTCCTGATAATAAAGATGAATTTTGCAATCGTCGCCTTTATTGCCTTGACATCACAGTTTTCTTGGATTCTCCGATTGCGATGACTTATTTACTGCCGTTTGGCTCTGACCTGGGTAACATTTTATCGTTTGCGATCATCATCGGCCCCGAAGGATTTACCTTGAAAGCTGCCGACCGACAGGTAGAGCCAAGTGAGCGCTGGGATGAAGAGCAGGGCGAGGGAGGCCGCCAGGAACTTCCTGCGTCCGCGACACATTCCCAGCATCCTCTGGACCGAATCGAATGGAAAGAGAGGTGGGGTGACCTCTATGTGGGTAGCAGCTGTTGCCCACGATGATTCATGGCACTAAAAAAGGTGAGAGGAGAGATAAACTGGGTTAGAGTGCAAAGCGCCGGTTTGACAATGCTGTCATTGCCGTCCGTTTGATGACATTTTAATGGCGTGGGGGGATGATGTATTTTTTTCCCCATTACATTTTCAGCACATTTACCAACGTCACGCCACATTGTTCCCACAAGCGGTCTCATCTGAATGATGTGTCGGTGAATTGCATATGCGTGTGGTTTTAAGAAAAACAGCAGTACGGTAAATTATGCAGAAGTATTTGGCGCTTTACAAAACAAAACAAATCTCATCTCGGCTTGGCTGTTACTAAGTTTCACTTGACATGAGATTGAGAAGGCACGTCCGTGAGGAATAGAGGCATATAAAAGGTCTGAAAAATCCTCGCTCGACAAAGACACAGGAAGTCGAACATTTTGGTTTAAAGTGGCCACTTTATGGTCATTTTGGTCATTTCCAGGGGAGATTTTGTCCGATTACTCCCAAATTTGAGGCCCATATACTAGACAGATGGGAAATGGCAATTAGAGGTTTTTTTTTTTTGTGTGTGGGCAGACCAAGGCATCCCGACCCACGACAAAATCCCAAACTTAACTCCACAAGGTCAGTTTTGTTTTTAAACAACTTTCCTGATAACTGGTAATCCTCAATTAAGAAAGGAGTTAGCCGTAATACCCCAGATGGAATTTTCTAATAAGCATCTAATCTAATAAGCATCATGTCACCCGGTGAAGCCCAAAAATGCAGGAGGAACAATTTCCAGTACTCCCCCCCACCCCCACCCCCTCTGTCCTTGACAAACTTCTTTTATAGTGCCCAGTGTGCACGGTAAAAACTCGACTGGAGGTTAAAAGAGGTCATAGGAGATTAAACAAGTCCGTCAAGTAAGACAAACGTTTCTTTGATAGGCCAACTATTAATCATTTCGGTAGCGCCTTGATCTTTGACCCCCCCCGTGTGATATGAGCGCTCGGCTGGATGCTCTGATTTACATGGCAATCGTAACACTGAAGACTTTCATTATCATACGCGAGGCCAAGTGCCTGCCCACAGACATCAATGGGGATGATACACTGAGAGCAAAGCCATCAATTAATCACATAGTACGCTAAAATTTAATTTAGCATATTAAGCACAATAGCAAGCGTGCGTGGAATGGAATTATTGTTTTTAGCTCACTTGGGGTTAACCAGCCTCACATTCTAGCTGTAATTTGGAGTGAGTAGGATTTTAAAAGGCGGGTCTTGACCTGGTGAGTGACGTGGGTGTCATTTAATTAGAAAGTTGAGTTTGGTTAGCGTTAACTGGTAAATGTATGAGCGATTAAGCTATCGGTAGCTTGCGTATGAATTTACTTATTTTGTTTCCTTACTGTTTGTTCTTTTGCTGTGTTTATTTCGCTATCGGTAGCTTGCGTATGAATTTACTTGTTATTTTATTTCCTTACTGTTTGTTCTTTTGCTGTGTTGATTTCATCCACCCCCGCCCACAGACACACACTTGAGACTTTGCAAAGCACCTTCAACATGACTTTGTCTCCCAACGTTACACTGATTTCTATTTGTGTTGATATACAAACTGTTATCTTTCCATCTGTGCTCGACCGAGTTCCTTTTCAGTTTCTTATTGATGCAACTTTTGCATATCAGCCTGATGGCTGAGATGAAAAGTATTGAAAGCATTCCCTACAGCACCGGAACAAAAGCCCAAAAGGAAAGATAACATGCCGTTTTCCAATTTTTTTTTAATTTATTCAAACCTCTCATCTCTGTAGTCAAAGAACGGAAAGAGGCAAGACAACATGCGCCATGTAATTTACCTTAATCTCATTCCTCAGTCAAACTTTAATGACTCGGGTACGAAACACCGCGTCCTCCCGAGATGCTGCAAACTTTTGAAAACGCTCTGCCTTGTTAAAAACGGTGACGTGCAAACTTTCCATTCCATCTGAGTTCAATTTGACTCCATTTAAATTCAAAGCAATAATGGCTTCTGAAAGCTAAAGCGTGTTTCAATTATCTACTGGGTTTTTACATAGCTGCTGTCTTTAATCATTTATAAAATGGATGAGGGAGAAGTAACAATGAGAGAAGAGTGAAGGAATGCACTCAGGTAGGGGAATTACTTTTTGTTGTGTTTGGCTTCCAGAGAGCTGCGCATCTATAATGCTTGTATGCTGACTGTTTGCAGGTAGGCGGCTCTGCTGCGACATCACGCAGAGAGGACAAAATATGACTTTTAATAAACTCCAACAGGACAGAGCTGCAGGTCTGGAAAGTGAACTACGCACGTACACAGTGTTTGTTCTGAAACCCTTGAAAGGACGCTATGAGGTATCAAAATAAGTCAATGACCCCTGTGGCATGGTTTAGCATTCAGATTAGTATAAAGCTCTCAAGTTATGCAATAAAAAAGGGTCATGCAGACAGTTGAGATGGCTTTAGCGATTTTATAGACTCTCGAGGTCCGGACTGTGGCAGGGTCCTTGTCTGTTGCGAAAAAATGTATGTACGTGGTGTCAGAAATGAAAGCCCTGCCATGTGGCAACGGGACGCAGTCTGGACATGACAACATTGTCAAGGTTCCGCTGAAGAGGAGGTCATTGAAAAGTCAGATCTAAGACCTCAAAGGCTCACGACATGTAATTAAAAAAAAAAAATTGTTGGAATTGTATTTCGAGAGGAAATTGGACAGAAAGATACCCCAAATTATTTATTCTTCATATCTTATTTTAATGTTTTGCTTCGGCAAAGCTTTCAGTAACGATAAACGAAAATGTTCACTCACCAAAAACGGAACTGAAAAGGTAATGGTCTCTTCAAACGGATCTGAAAATTCGGCGAACATGAAAAGCTCTGGCTGTCATGTCGCTACAGCTTTATCTCTGCCAAAAAAATGCCATTGCGGTACAGAAGCTCTGCATCAATGTCAGCTGCCATGCAGCCTTTTGCAAAAACACAACGTAGTCGAGTCTCTCGAAGGGCGAGAGGGTCAAAGTTTTACTGAGTGGAGAAGTCACAATATTATGAACGCTTTTCCTCTCAACTTCTGTGTTGAGTGGCAAGTTTTACGTAATCCTCCAGTGGCTGGAGGGCACTCTAACTTAAGTCAACACAACTGTAAAGCAGCAAGGCGCTTCTTTTGCCTTTCCGCTGTCAAAAATCGTTCAGGCCGGTCTCGGCGTTTACAACACATCCAGATGACGAGTGATTTGTAAGCAACGTCAGGGTTTACTGAAGCTAACTGTACCCCGGTGGGCCAAAGTGTCCCGAATGACCGAGTACATCGAGTTTCCATCCCGCATAATTGTCAGGCAGTGTTGTTTGACTGCACAATACATCAGGCAGTTGACCGAGTTCATCACTTGGTGCTATTTTGGATGACAGTTTTCTTTCGCTTGGCTCAGTTCATAGGCGGTCTTCCATCAGAATTCAGCTCCAGTATATTTGATCCGGTTGGAGAGATTACCGGCTAGTTTTTCAATAAACAGTCCGCTGCGGGCTGACAAAATGTACAACAGGTCATTTCCCCGGTGGTTGCTGTCAGATGATTAGTGCCATAAACAGTGTCAGAGAGATGGATGCCTAGCTGGTATTTTTAAGACAACCGTCTTTTTTTTTCGGTTCACATTTAAACAAACTGAAAAACTTTTGGTCTCAACTACTCGACGAGGGGACTGCAATCAACGTTATACGGTAAAGACAATCTTCTCCCAGTGTTGGCTACTTGACATTAAATTCGTAATATCCGATTTGAAACATTTACACGGCGCATCAGCGTGAAAGATGCACGAGTTTTCAAAATGCCACTTTAGACTTAAGTTGACAGTCGAGCATAATTTAGTGCTGCGACGCCTTGAAGTGATTTGATCAGGGACTCTTGAGTGGGGGTATTAACAGTTAATATGAATAACAAGCAGCTCGACAGTGTTACGACAGTTTCCAGGTAGCACTCAAAAGCTGATCAGAGACTACAGGAAATGGAAGAGTTGAGACAACAGCAAGTTTGAGACAAAGAAACGGCCAAGAGGCGATTTGCAGATAACGCCTCAAATTACCCAGATGAAAGACTGATGAAGAGGCTTAGCATTTTTCGCCCCTACATTCTTTTTTGTGCTGTCACAGTTAAAATTAAACGACCGACAGATCTGAGAGCTCAAGGTGACACCCTGTTTTACACCCAAAAAAAGGAACACTTTTATTCCTTTAGATGTGAAGGTGCAGATCAACTGCAATTTAATACAACAGGGGGGGGGACTTTTGAAACCAATCAAATGAGCGGAAATATTAACAATTCCGTTTAGAGTTCGGTTAAAGAAGATATTACGGTTTGAATCTCCCATCCTGAAATATTCTCGGGGACAGGCAGCCAGTCTATCGCTCAGATGCGTTTATGAATAAAACAAAGTTGATGCCATTATTCAAGAGCATACCCTTCTGCTTTCAACACTTGACTTTGGGGCATGTCCATATCGTTTTCTTCCAGTTTTCCATCCACTCTCCATCAAGATCACATGATCTTGAGTCATCCCCTACCTGGTCGAGAACAAAAAATGCGGGGGACACCTTTTCTTTGTACGTGGTTCGAACCGAAGTACCTTTCTGAACCGTAGCTGTGTCATAAGACGTAAAATAGCCGAGTGACTCAAGAGAAGAATGAATCGCTTTTGATTTGCCGAACGGAATCGAGCAGAAAGTCCACCCACAATCCAGGATGAATATTGAAGGCAAAAAGAGAGTGGATGGCTGCCGCCTACCCAGGCGGGAGGAGTACAACGGTGAGCTGTTTCTCTTCTGCAGGAGCCAAGAAAACAAGACTCTCTCTCGCAACGTGATAATCAAGAGTGGCCACGGGTCAAAACAATCAACACTCTGCGGAAAGGAGTACGGAGCATAGTGTGGACTAAATGACTTCTGCCACACTGACAGTGGAGAAAAATATATTGATTGAGCAGGCGGGGCTGTCCTCATTTCATTAAGCTTGTATACTCATTAGTATTCTGTTATGGTAGGGAGGGACGTGTGCGCTCCCATACAAAGGCAGCTCTAACATTATGGATGTCACTGGAGCCGGGGAAGTGCAGAAAGGCATTTGGAGGTGAAAAAGCACACAAATCTTCCGTGGCCAAAAGAGGGGCAACGCAAATCAGCTTCTCGTGCCGAGGAGGGCGACGACCGAGGCGCCGCTAATACGATTTCCCGTCTTCTCGACGCCATTTTCAATCAAGTGTCATTCAGCCCGCCTGGAACTGTTTTTTTAGAAAATTACGACGATATTCAAAGATGACTCAGTCGTCTGACAAGTTTCATTTCAACAGCCTTGTTCTGGTCTGTGACATGAGGGTGTTAATTATTCAAATGTGGCAAAAAAAAACTAATTAGTCGTCGTTCCAAGTCCAAATATTCAGGTCACGTTGGAAAAGTTGTAATTGAAATGCTGCTGTAAAATAACTAATCAAAAGGGGTTCCGTGCCAGGTTTTATGGTTTAATTACACTATTTAAAACTTCCTTGATTGTTTGCCAAGGATGGAGAACGTACTTCACTATGTCAGCGGCGACGGTGGACTCAAAACGACCACCGCCAGCCGCATCCGTATGCAGCTCGCGTTCCCTCAAGGTGCGTCTCATGAGTTCACACGTAATTAGAGTTGTAACCTTAAAGTAGGCGGTCCGCATCCCTCAGCTGCAGTTCTCCTTTCCAAGTTTCCCTTCCCCTCTGTATTGTTTGTAATTGTAGCTAGGCCAAATTGTCGTCATTTAGGCACGAGTTCCATTTTAAGAGGCAGCTTGCAGGTGTTATGCTCCACCACGGGAGAAGATTGCGATTCACTTACATGCAGCGGGAGAAGGTGTGAAATATGCACACACACGCTCAAGTCAAAAAGACCAAGGTGACCAAGGCTTGACCGACTGTGTCTGCGAGCATAATAGACAGGATGGCCTCTCTCAGGAGTGCATTTAAAACTGGGATCAGAGTTGCCGGGACGAAGTATGGTCTGCATTTTAAATGTCTTCATTAAGGTCGAATATGGAAGGAGATCAGTGACTGTTGGGCAAAAGTCGTTATTCTAATCAAAGCAGTGCCTCGTTAATCGTAAAGGTAGGCGAGTAGTTATCAAAAATTTTTTGGGGCTCTCAAATCATGGTGTCAGTCAAAAATGTTGAAGCGAATTTTAATGTTAGTATTCAGTTCGACACATTTTGGTGCTAGCGGTTCCGTGGTGTGAATATTTTTAGACTAGCGCCAAGCTAACAAGGCTAACTACTATTTATCTTATTTTTCTGCTGCCTTAAGAACGAGAGTCCATTTCAATAAATAAATTGTGCAATAAATATTGCTTTTATGATCTTTTTGAACCCGGAATGAACTCAACTTCCTTTGGGTTCGTTTTCCAAATATCTGCAAATGCAAGTTACAACATGGCAAAATAGCAGCGGAAGACGACTTAAGTCACTGGTGTGTTCCGATGCGGGGTGAAATCAGCGCACGGCATTTGCACAGCACTCAGAGCCTACCATCCAATCACAGTAGTTGAGTGCACGAAATGGAATGAAACAGACTCCAAGTGCAAAAGGCCACAGTTGTATGAGGAAAATGCGAGGCGATATGTGGTCTGCGCCGCGCTGATGTAAACCGACAGTCTTCAGAGGTAAGATTCAGTTTAAATCATAGTCACTTTATCTCACTTTTTTTCTCTCTCACTTTAGATAGCATGGCACGTTTCCGAGAGGATTTCCGTATTTCCCATCCCGTTTTTATGAGCTTATCTCATTGAAGAACCTTGGCGACCTAAGCTTTGGGGTACGCAAACAAGTCGTAAATTGTACGACATTGACGTGCAACAATCACAACCTGGTTTGAAGGTTGGGAGAGTCGCAGGTTGAACGCCAGCTGCGAGTCAAACATTCGAGCGCCGAAAATATGGAAATTGGATCTCGTCAGGTTGCGAATTCCTCCTGGGCGTGACACCATTTGCACATCCCTCTCGCTCTATCCCTCGCTAATTGCCTATCACATGATCCGATTGTTCGTGTTTCTAATTGTATGTCATTAAAAAACTACAAGGCATAGATTGAACACCCACCCCCCCTTTTCGTCCTCCCATGAGAAATAAGAGATCGTTGTCCCGCCCCCCCATCGTTGGCTGTCAGGAAAATCATTTTGTTAATGGTTGCATCCGGCAGTTTAACAGAGGATACGCTACACTCTGAGATAAGAGCATTGCTGCTCACGTTAAGGTTCATATAATGATTGATGTTTGTTTGTTGTGCCTTGTCTCGATGAGAACAGCAAAGAATCAATTTTTTTTTTACTTTGGATGCAGCATCTGGTGTTGTAACTGTCACTCTTCACTCTGAATGCCGAAGACACCGACGACAACATTTCTGTTTTTAGTCTCTTGCCCTACTTTACCCCTTGTGCTAAAGTGTTGTGGCCTGGATTAGGTGGTGGGGGAGTTACTGACAACTTCACTTCGTGATGATTCGAATCATTTGTTAAAAGTCTTACTCATTACCGAGGGATGCAGATGTCACGTTGAGGCGTTTGGCAATAAACATACATTTGCAACTCGCTCACGGCTCTAAGCGAGGATGGAATAATAGCGTAGCATATATTGTTTTTCCACTAAAATGCAAAATAGTAGTGGTTCACATTAAAGCAAGAAGATGTGACCTTCCCTTTGCAGTTTTATATGGGCAAAAACACGTATGGGTTGTACGCTAAGTAATTGTAGACTCAAACTTGCCTGTAGATGGAGAACGTGTGGGTGGATGTTTTTCTATCTCGCTGTGTTAACCTTGTATTTCACAATCTTTTCAGAGTGCCTTCAACAACTGTAATCCATGGCCAGTTATTAAAAAAAGTGTGTTTTCACAAGTTCTCTTACACGGTGAAGTAAATTTGATTCGAGTTTTTTTTTTTTCATTTTCTATTTGGACTGGTGGGAGAGCCCTATATCACATTTTTTTCAAATCTATTTTGTTTTGGAGTTGGACCAGACTTTTCGATCGAGTGCCCAATCGTTTGATTGCTAGGTTCGCACTTGACCACACAAACTGCTCTACGGGGTCCTCAAAGGTTCAATCATGGCAAATTGTTTGTTGAAGACGCTTCACGTAGCATCCAAAGGGCTTTTTTTAGTTCTAAATTTTTTTGGGGTGTCGAGTCTGCCTATGTCTGCTTAATAAAGGTGGGTGTGACCCTGAGGCTGCTCAACAAATTTGTCATATACAAGAGTTCACCATTTAAAAACCATCCCAATGATGCAAAGGTTGTTAAAAAGTTTTAGTACAAGCTTCGCTTTAATGATCACAAACCATTTTCAAAACAGCTCGTGAACTCTCAGATGACTCCGGACCTGGCAACACAATTATTGTCTGCAGTACGACTGCCGATTACGCTTTTGTCCAAATTTAAAATGAGCCCATTTGTTTATCTACCATGTGGTGCGCTGACCCTCTGATCTAAGAGCAGCTTGTTCTCTGACGAACTTCATTTCATTTTTGCCTTCAAACCGCATTCATCACATTGCAAAAACGTCGGCCTTCATCAACAGACGGCAGCCGCCTGGGAAACAATTTCTGCCACGAGCTCAACTTGCGTTGCTTTCTAAAAAAGTGCAACATTTTGATAAGATCCTTTATACTTGGCAGTCTCGCTGTGCTGACATATTGGATCACTGGCGCCGCGAATAGATGAGCGTGCAGTATACGAACATCTATTTGAGACCGAGGTAAACAAGTTACTCCGAGCAAATTCATACGACAAAGCCGGATCCAAGCATTTGTTTTTAACACAGCATCAGGTGCTGGGATCAAGTAGGTCACTTTTCTACTCGGCCCCAAGGCGAACAGATTGTAACAGGCGGAAATTTAAAAATAAATTCCTCAATCTGCGCCTCACCTTTGTAGTTGACAGAGGTAATGATAACACACGAGTTGATCGTTTGAAAGAGGCTAGTTATGACTGCTAATCAGCTCAATGCTAATCATCCAAGACTGACAGGAGAGTTGTGACTGGTCTCTCGGTCTAGGAAGTCATCAGAACAGGATCACAGCTTGTGCTAACTAAAATTAACAGGCCCTGGACATTTGTGAGCTGATTCATAGACAGCTGGTCTTATGAGAGAGGAACACGTAAGCCAAAACCAGCTTGGTAACCAGTTGCTGAATGACTCACAGAATGACGACAGAACAAGTTATTATTTTAGCAGCACCACAGCAGCTTTGTAAAATATCAAAGCTGGAGAATTGAGGGGACAAACGATCCATTCTACGTAAATCAGTCACCAGATATCACTGGACGACTGACTTGCATCGTGATGACAAATTGCAGGAACAGACCGAGCTCACCCATTCATCAAAATCAGATCATTATCTTCCCTAGCACAGCTAAATGTGAATTACACATCTGGACAAGGTTCCCAACTGAGCATTTTGACACATTTGTCTAATTCCATATTTGGCTATGGACACAGGCGAGATAATCTCAGGATCATAGACTCAAAGTCAAAGGTTAATTGGAAAGCCGCCGCAATAGAGGATAGCGGAAATAATACCGGCCGGGATAGTTACTGTGATGCACGCTCCGATCATTTAACTGACCGCAATGCTTTCAGTCCACGTGCGTTTAGCGCAGCGTTCTATAGCCTGCTTTATGATCCTCGGCTCCAAGAAATGCTGCATGCATACTGGCACTCGAAGTCGTGGCTTGATTTCAATCGACCTTTAATGTATCAACACTGCATACAATACAAAAGTGCAATTGTGTGAAAATGTCGTCACGGTTAAAGCAGCTTGTAAGGTAAGCCAAAAAAAAATAAAAAATGAATGCTAGCAACTCTCATGACAAACACATTGCAAAGTTTATGAAGTATTTTGACCCCCTCCCTTTATTTATGCTAAATAAACCCAGTCGGGCTACATTGCGAATAAGGCCACGCAAAGACCTGGGCCTGCCCTCAACAGATGAGCATCCATTAGCCTAAGGATTGATCAGGAATTCTGTCAATTGTGGGGAATTGATTGTTGATTACTCCTGTAATGGTGGAATTGATTTTGCTAGATGCAACAACCGCACAAAGACCTTTGAAATCGCACAAGCGCTAACAAGCAACAAAACAGGAGTTCAGGGAGATTACACCATCCCACCATTGTCAAATTTTTCACAGCTCACCCCCCTAAAAAAAAAAAAAAAATACAGTAAACCTGGTGCGCATATAACAGTCTCTACTCATAGGGCATTCAGTAACCAATATTAACATAATTAGTCATTAGCAACTATAAAAGCGATATTTTATTCCATCTCTATTCGAATTACTGCATCGTAATGACCTTTTTTTTTTTTTATCTTGCAATGTGATGAGTTTGCTCAGAGGGATATAGGTCCTTTGCGTAGAATATTGCAGTGATGATGAGATGTGTTCTTAATCGGATGTAGCTTGCTCTGGGCTGTGGAATGTATTCCAAATCCTTCTTCTATCAGACAACGCGATCCGTTTCAATTAGATTCGTCTGGTTGTCCTGACAGATAATGTCGTACGGATCTGTGAACTTTGATGTGGACAGCTCGGCATGTGGCAATAACATAAGATATGCAAAAATACGCTTCGATGCAAACGGCGTTATATTTTCTGTACGCCTTGGTGGAGTCTCATGATATTGATAGAAATCTAGTAGGTGCGATAAATCCAATGAGGGACATGCTAGCATGCAGTTCCAATTAACTCTGCTAAATGACTTGTTTATCTCAACGCTTACTGCAGTCGCACTGAACCAGCAAACAGTTGGAAGGACAACGCGGTGAGGGATGACATCATGTTTGCATATTTGAAACTGGCGCTAGTTGCAAAGTTACACAACAAAATGTCAGACCTGTGGGGAATAATACCTCGAGTCCAAACTTCAGAAAGTGACAATAATTAGCACTAACTGACTAATATAGCGGTGACGTGGCGTTCAGGGGAGCTCCGTCAGCTTCATTTTCAGATGCGACTTCAGCGGGGCCGCATTAAGTTGCGAGCCATTCGCGGTGATTACATGGTGATGAGTGCATCGCTTGAAATGTGCCCGTTTAAGGCCGCCGGGCATGAACAGGGAAATCAATGAAGCAGTGGACAGAACAGGCTTGTTTGCTTTTCGCCCATACATCCCCACGAGAGTTGCTATACGCTCTCATTAATGAAGACAAACAGAAATAATATGGACAAGTAATATAGCCAGACGACACAGAGGTCGCTCCTGATTATGTGAAGGTGACCAACCCCTTCTGAGCACGCAATCATTTACTGAGGTCGGCGAAAACGTCATTGTGTTTACAATATAGTCGAACACTATACATAGTTAATAGCTAGTTTCATTTCACCGGCCTGTCTTAAAAGGCCAAACTAGTTTTAGACATGTCGAATGTGATGGCAGTAATATATGATGTCCATCCCTAAATTAACATTAGCTAGCTAGCTGGCCACCAAATAGCTAAGAGATTGAGAAAGACTACATTATTGGATGGACCTCAAAAGCTGATCACAACAAATGTCTTTAAAAAATATGAGTAAAAAAAGTATTGATTTCTAAATTTATACAGAAACTTAGCTAGCTAGCCAGCAAAAGGCTAGCAGACAAACTGCTACCTGTTACAAAAAGTTGCAAAAAGTCAATTTTATTTACAATGTACTTCTCACAGAGGTCTTAGGTAGTTCTTAGTGTGCTTAAAATACAAAATTAAACCAAACTATTACTAAGAAAAAACTCCAACAACAATCAAGCCTTACTATTTTAAATCCTGTTAAATTTGAACATCAAGCCGGGACTCAAACGTCAAATACCCCGAAATCGACTCAATTATCTATTAAAACTGTATTAATAACTCAAGTCTGACAAAACTGCACCGAGCAAGTTTCCGATTGGTTAGCGACCAAGCATAAAGTAGTTTTATTTATTTGCAAAGCAACTTTCACCGTTAAAGTTAAGAGAGTGTTTAAAGACTGTTTTAATGTTTTAGCATAAAAAAGGACCTTAAAAGTCAAACACCCCATATGTTATATAAGGCTAGGTACAAAAACTTTTCAAACGCTATCTAGTCTATGATTAGAGTTTTTTTTTTTTTTTTTTTAATAATGAAGAAAAAAATGGCACCATGTTCAAGGTTATAAGTAGTAATACTGAAACATTCAAGTCAGAAACCTTCTTGGGCAAATAATGACACATTTTTCCGTCAACAAAACTCCTTTATGTCCTATATTACAAAAGCAATTATGTTCTTCAAATCAATATGGAATGTGCTGACCGTAAATACAAAAATGACCTGGTGGTCAATAGTCACATTTTTCCATGATGACTAACTCCAAACTAAGTGAGAAAATACAATCACTTTTAATCATGAATCGGAGCCCTACAGTGTAATCGTTTTCCTCGATAAATCACGTGACTGCTGAAACAATAACCGGTGATTATCGTTTTAATTATGAAATGTGTTTTCCAGTTGCTCCCTAGGTCAATCAGGAGAATGAGGTGGCATTGCCGTAAAGAATATTAATTTCAAGCGAGGCGCATTCATCAGCACGACACAGTTAACCAATAGTTTTCTTTTATAGCCAACAATTGCAAGACTACTTGATGCTGCCAAGAAATGGTACAACTTTACAGTAATCTACAACTTAATCGGAGCTAAATTAACATGTTGGTATGAGAACAATAGATGAACAACTTGTGACTCTCACCGTAGATAATGAATTTGACATTTTTATTATTATTATCATTTGCAGGTTGTGGCTCCCCACCTCATAACAATGAGGTGCGAGCTCCCATTACGAATATTAAAATCAATACAAACGAGTAATATGAGATAAGATTGATGCTAACGCGCAATCCAAAACGCTTTCGAAAAGATGACACTGATGTCACAGTCTTATAACAAATTAGGCGCCAGACATTTGTGCACAAACCGTGCCAGAGGACATGTAAACAAACATAATACTTGCTGGCATATGGTAAATTCTTGATGCTATGCAAAAATGATCAATACTTTAACAGCAGCTTAATGATTCATTTAGCTGTGAAACTCTTCATTTCTGTCTCTACAGATGTACTATCCCGCCAAGGGATGTTCAATACTACTTTTTTCCCCCCCAGAATACCAGTTTAGTAGTCACAGATACTGAAAAATAAACCTTTTCAAAATGTTTTTTAATTAAAAAAAAAATAAAATAAACTGCGAAGACACTCACATATTTTGACTCGATCCTATGCATTAATAATTCACATTTGTTTTCATGGCCAAATAGGGACTCAAATTGATTTACTACTGATTTGTGCACAGCACTATATATACATATACAATCCACTGCCGAGGAGGACTTAATGTCAGATTTGCTAATTGTCTTAAATTATCAGGGGCAGACTCCACGAGTTTTTAAAAATTTTCAGCATGTATGACAATAATTTTGAATATTTTCTATAATTCCATGAGAATGAGGTAACAAAACTTCACACAAGTGACAGCATAACTATCCACACAACTAATTCTGATTAAATATGGCGTTAATAACTATTATATCAATATTGACGTTTTATACTTAATATTGCGATTTTTTAAAATTCTTTATCATTGTGCCACTTGTTAGCTACATGTTTTACGTCAGCTGATTAAAAAAAAAAAAAACAAAAAAAACACGGGACATAAGATTTACTGTACAGCATACTATTTAAACGCGATCCATTGACGTGCAGGTTGGATGAATGAATGCATTCGGAATGGGACAGCTGGCTAAGCCCATGTGTGGTTAATCCCCAGTCTGTTCTATTTACTGCTTTGTAGCGGTTTGGTTAACATAAAGCCCAAAAATGGACATGCACGTTTTTTTTTTTCCTCCTCCTGCGGCTCGACAACATGACTCAAGAAGTAGAACGAAGCACAGCCCAAAATAACGCAGGGTGAGCGTTTTAAAAAGGGGGCTGGTGAGGTAAGGTCACCGAGCTAATGGCTCGAGAAAAACTGCGGATTTAAACTCACCTGATGCAGAGCCGTCGAAGACACTTGTGTCCGGTAAAAGCCTTCGGGTCTCGAAACAGAAATAAATAAAAAATTCAAAAGCGTAAAAAAAAAATATTAAGAGATCCCACGCTGCTTCTGCCACGCAAATATCTACGGTTCCTTCATCACAGTTCTTGCAGTGGAAGAGTTTTTTGCGGGATGTTGCGCCAGTCACAACCGGCCAGCGTCAGCGAGCAAAAAGCGGAGCAGCTAGGTCTCCTCCATGGAAAGATTTAAATCTCAAGACGGCACATTCAGTTTCATTAAGAGTAGCGGGACTTGATTACAGCGACACACGCGCAGTCACGGCCGTGCTTGCACAAGCACAACCAACTCGTCTCCATGTGCAAAACCAAAAAAAATCCCTTGGACGTCTCCTGTTGACTGTCCCTACATGTAATGTTCCACGGAGGTATTTGGTTGTCGTCTCCCCTCCAGATTGTGCCCGAGTTTTCGGCCTCAACACAGCAGCTCTTTCTTCCTGACACAGAGCCAGCAGCCAATCACAGAGTGGCGTTGGCAGGGGGAGGGCGAGAAATGCAGGAGTGGATTTCAAGGATTGGAGTGTGCACGCATGGGGACCGGGAGCTGTTGCTCATCTTGGGGCACTTGACGTCTCTGTCTCGACTTGTACACCATCCCCACTCCAAGTACAAATTATTTGCACATATAAAAACTGCTATAGACTCATAGGTGGGTCTAATCCGAAAATATTGACATAATAAAGTCCAGTAATGCAAGCTTATCGATCTTGTGCATCTATCCATCCATCCATCCATTGCAGTGCTGCATAATAAAAAATAATAAAACACCAAGCAGGGGTGTGCGGAGAAGGGGGGGGGGGGGGGTGCAGGTGCGGCCTAGCGACGACAAATACAATCTTGGAATAAAGGCATTCGCGATCTGCTAAAATTGCAGGGCGTGGAAATAAAAAGGAAACTGTGGCAACACATCACTTTACATTTATCTGTTCTATTTGCCTCGGCAAATATCGAAGCACGATAATACTAATCGAGTCCAATAGCGCCACTCTGCAAGAAAAGATAACATACAAGTACATATTGATTCAATTTCCCGTGGCTGGAAATCTATTTGCAATATCGCCCAATTGTTATGATATGAATGCCCCAGGAGTCATGGAGTCAGCATCTCGGAACTGGAAACTTTGATCCCCCGCAATCATTGTGTAATGGAAGACGCTTGAGTAAGACACTAAAACCTCGAGTGATTCCTCACGCTGCACCTTCAGTGAATAAATAAAACCTGTATTTGTTTCCATGGCAGCCCATACACTATTATAAATGCGTTAATGCATAAATGAGGAGGCAGCATTGTGAAAACCTCCGGCGAAAACCTTGAAGGTTTCCGCTTAAATATTAAACCACCTTCTTGCAAGAAACCTCTACCGCCACAGGTTTCAAATGTGAACTTTGAAATTGCGTATCGATGTTTACGATTCTCCCTCATATTTTCTCTTTTTGTATATTCGATGACAGCGAGGTGAATTCGTCCGACGGTCTTGCGGCGATATTAATAATCCATGTCAAGACTAATGAGGCAATTCATTGTAGTGCAGCGGTGTGCTAAATTTCCAGTTACTAATTTAAACGTACTGCAATTTTTTTTGTTACGTCTCTTCTCACCTAATAATTAAAAACGGTCACATTTAGTGATACTACTTGAGAGGATAAAAAGGGGGAGGGGGTGTGATGAGTGACATTCCGGCCAAATGTATCTGAAACACGATTACGGCGCCACGCACGTAATTAGCTAACAGACAAAGCACGATGAAATTTGACCCCCAGTGTTAAGACACTGATGAGTTTTCTTTTATACTTTCATCATCGCATTCTGTCATCAGTTCTGCTCAAGGCACTGAGGGATAATTATACTTTTTTTTTTTTTTTTTTGCCCTCCCGAAAAATACATCTGCTCAAAAAGAATATGCCACGGGTAATTGGACTTGGGGACAAAAAAATAGTATTAAGTAATTACTGAATGTTTGGCCCACGGAGTGTGTAAGGTGAGCGTCTTTTTGCTAACATACCAGGAGCCGATGTCGCTTATCTATTAGCTCCAAATTTAAAGGTCACAATATCACCTTCAATTTCATTTGCGGCATCATTAGGAACAAGTCGTTTCAAATTAATATCAATTGAGTCCACTATTGCCTTTATAATTAATTTGTACATACCTTAAAAATTTCCGACGGTCATAAAAGCTGCGACTGAAATATGATCCGATTAATCGACGAATCGAGACTACTGTTAGATAATAGTCGACAAGCAGAATAATCGTTTCTACATACATACACAACAGACCTTTTTATGACAACGATATGCACGCTGGACGAATTTGCAGCTGTGGCACCGAGCTGAGGGATGCGCAGAATGAGCTAGCTTGATAGAAGCTAATTCTATTAGTGTTCATTATCAGGGAACACAATGAGTGGGGGGACACAGGTGAGATATTACAGTCAACTAATGAAGCATTGCTGGATTGCTGCGTTGATTATGAGAACGAAGACGAAGAAAACGTGACAAGTTTTTGGGTCAAGGATATGGATCAAAAGATAAAGTAGCCTAGAAAAGTAAAGTACCACAAAGGTCAAAAAATGTATACCTTGTGAGGAAAGTAATAAGACAGATCTGTTCTGTAGCCGGCTACGAAGAGGTTACTGCTCAAGTAGCTAATACTTTTTTTTTTATATTTCCTTCACACAGTCGGCGACGAGCACTGCAAGTACAAGACACACAGCTGAGTCTAACGCTAAAGCTGCCCCTCGCCAGAATTCTAAATGCCATCCAGCCAAGTTTGCTGGCTCGTAGGCCGAAATACAAACCTGATGCTGAAGTATAGGTAGTTTAGGGAAAGAGATTACTCTGGAATTGGAGGGATTCATATGGACCAATGGATGGTAAAGATAGACAAGCTGAAGCAATGCCAGAGAGCGATGAAGAGGAGGTAGAAGGTAAAACTAGAAAAGGGAAGTGATAACGTGCCAGATCATACCAGAGGGGGTTGACTGAACAAGCTGGCATTGTTTTGGAGTGAAGGTGCTGCGGGATGATAAGTGATGGCAGACTGTCAGGAGGAAGCAGGGCAGGTTTTGTGGGAGTAAAACAGACTGTGATGGATGATCGTAGAATTGTATCATCAGCTCTTCCTTGGGATGAAGAAAGTGCTGGGAGCTGGGAGATAGATTCCCAGAAATGAAAAAAGACTACCCAGATATGACAGAGTGGGTGGGTGGCAGTATTGGTCATGGAGAAGTCGCAATCAAGTGGCATCATCTACCAAAGTATGGATTTGGAGAGAAAGAGAAGTGGGCAGACGACTTATTTTTGGGTGGTCCTAAGATTTATATCGATCAGGAATCTGATAATCCACTGTCAGATGATGGCAAGGAGAAGATGACCACTAGGATCTTCGTGGGTTCTTGGGTACTGAAGGTCCCAATGCTGTCAAGGTATTGAAGAGATGTTTTGGAATGGACGGAAGATTTTTGAGGGTTAAAGAATGCACATCTATGGAACACTCAAGGATGGGAAGTCTTTACTGGAATACATCGGGCTTAGTATTTAATACGAAAGCAGCTGCTGAGTTCTGACTGATGTTCATTAGGAGGAAAATATTCACGGAGACCTTCTGTGGTTATTTTGCTATAAATCAACTAAGTAGACGCTGCAGTGACGCATATATGCTCTTTTTAAAGACTCCGTCTGAGCTACCAGAAGTCAACAAGGACAAAGGTGCCTACGATAGAGCCCACTTAAATCCCAGGAGTATACGCGGGCCTCTTCACAGTTCTCAGCATGCTCTGCCTCTAAAGCCGAGACAAGGCTACTTAAGAGGCGAGCCTTCGTCAAGTGGGCTAACGCAGTGGCATGCCAGCGCCGCAGGGGTGGAAGGACGCTGCGACAGTGTCTTGGCTCGCGCTCCGTGTCAGTTGTCATGGTATGTCTGCGGCCAATGTCTCTGAAGCAACCAACCTTAAAATAGAACCGGGGGACAATGGCCTCTCATATTGACGTTACACCAGAGAACTAGTAGTTGAATTGCCTGATATCAATCAATGTCGGAGCAGCCTATACATTTATATTGCGTCTATAAAAGGCAAACTGTGCGATCAATTTGTATCATCATTACAGTAACTCCCTGAGGGGAAACTCCTCTTACATGTACTGTTGAAATATAAACACAAGATGGTTCTTCTGTGTTGACTCAAGAGTATCCTAACTTAAGTGTGCCCCAAACTGACTTTTTTTGCAAAACAGTTTTCTGTAGTTCTTGGTGCAGGTCTTGTTATCTACAATACTTTGACCATGCGCATATTTTGCCGTATGTTTGTACATTGCAGTTTATTTATACAAAAGTGTGGGAGTTTGAATCATCGAGCACTTATGCGCGGAGGCTCCAGTGAGAGCCCGCGCAAAGCGTTGGATGTCGATGAACAGATGTATAGCAAGGGTCCTCTGCGAGTTTCGTTTATTTCGGTGTTCGCTGACCCTGGATTGTTGATTTTGCCGGTGGTGGAGAGACTGCGAGGGCTACTCGCAACTAGACCCTGTTATCAGCTAGCGGCGATTCTGCTAGTGTTTTCTTAACTGCAATATTTTAACGGTAGTGAACGGGAAATCAAGTGGAAAGTCACGACGACGGTTATTGTCTCTTCTAAATGTTCAGTGATTACACGTTGTAAAACCAGTTTAATTACATTGAATTGTTTTGGATGGCTCAAACACAATAATCAATGTATTTTTTTCCCCATCATTTCATACATTTGTACATTTGCATGTGAGGTTATGCAAATTACTGCGACAAGGAACGAATGTACAATTTTCTGTCTGGAATGAATAAATGCAAAAGCTATTACGACTGCATTTTCCAGATGTTGTTGACAACGAGTGGGAGGACGAAACGGCCATCGGGTAACAAGCGAGAAGTGTGGCGGCGGTATAACAATGCTGACTGTTGCTTAAGCATATGTCTCTTGAACAAATGTGATCTAATGACCATACTGTTGAAGTGAACTCAATTTTGAACTCAGTGACTGTTTTGCTCTTTAGCCTTTGGGCCAAAGTTGTCGAAAAAGTTGATGAGGAGAAAGTGATGATCATTTACCCGGAGTGTGAATGCCAAAAAAGTGTCGTTGGTAATTGAGGGCAAAGAGTACAAGGGTCGGCGGGGTCGGCGAGATGGGAGGGTTTCATCTTGATCCCGAGTGCACCCGCAAATTTATTAGCCAATGTTCGTTTCAGGGTCGTAAAAGACGAGACGGTCCACCAAATAGCAGCACTGGTTGCCAGATTATTAAAAGTGTGTCCAGTAAAGTACTTGAGGTTTCCTTGGGTGTGGAAAGCCTCAACGGGTCTGTTTGGCATGATATGAATGGACATATACATCATGCATGATACTTTTCTGTTAGAAATCGAAAAGCCGGTAAGGCTAGCACAAGTGAATAAAACCAAACCAATATATTGACTTTTTTTCCGCACAAGCAGAAGTGAAATGATTCATATCATTCGTTGGCAAATGACAGGGCTTGAATAACAATGTCAGAGTATGACGAATGGCAGATGTTATGCAGAAATAACGAAGACGGAGCTGCTGTCAAGAAAGCACATCATGCGATACGATCTTTGTTGTCTTGCTCTTGGATGTGTTGACATGCATGCGGGATCTCACGTGTATTTGAAAAAAATCTTACATTAATAGTAACGGGAATTTTAAGGGAATATGTATGTGTGTGTGTGTGTGTATATATATATATATATACACACACAAAAGCCGACAGTGCGCCTTATAATCAGGTGCGCCTTATATATGGACAAATATTGAGCCACTACAGCAGGTGTGTCCAAAGTCCGGCCCGCGGGCCAAATGTATACATCTTATATATGGGCAAAGTTTTAAAATGGGCCATTCATTGAAGGTGCGCCTTATAATCCAGTGCGCCTTATATACGGACAAAGTTTTAAAATGGGCGCCGGTGCGCCTTATAGTGCGGAAAATAATTATCCCAAAATGCAAAATTTGCTACCACCCACACACAATGTTTTTTTTTAAAATACTATTTAAAAGTTTATGTGAATTAATTTCACGATGTTCCATCTAACTTCTTAAACAGCAGGGAGCCCCCTTGTGAGGAAGCCCACACTCACGCTCCTGTTTGCCTCATATTAAAGCAAATAAAATGTGCCAAACTGTGAAATCCCCATCGGGCTTCATAGCAAGCGAAGGAAGAGTTTGCTCGGGTGTTCTCCGGATGATGAAAACAGATGCTCGTTTCCCTCCCCACTGAGCACGCTCCGTTTCACCCGTCTCCAGAGGGGCGCGGGGGCACGGGAGGGGGGGGTTGCACCGAACGGCCCTGCAGGACAACCGCTCAGGCCGACTGGTGCATTAACTTCTGCTCTCATATGGTGTAAATAAAATAGTATCTTGCATCAGATTAGAAAACAATAGTGTTAAAAGAATGGGAAAGGAATCCAATGGAAGACTGGTGCGCTCGAAGCTAGAGTGCAGACGGTTCGGCAAAAAAAAAAAAAAAAAAATCAATTAGCCCTAATGAGACCTCAAGAGAGGCACTCCTGCACAATTTGTATTTTATATTTTTTGGGGGGAAGAGGGCTTACATTGCTTGTTGTTATTTTTGCTAATGTTTTTTTTTTTAAACAAGGATTCAAAAGCGAGCTCAGTCAAACATTAGCATTCGCATGAATTATTATGCAAATGTTTCTCGCAGTTCTGATGAACAAGATTTTCTCTGGAGTTCAAAGGCCGGCATGGTGATCATTACAAACTCACCGCAGGTTACCGAGGCACAACACTAAACGGATGACTTGGCAGGAGTTTTATTGGCAACAACTATCTGAGCATTTAATTAAAACCCAAGATACTTGACTTAAAATATGCAAAAATCTGAGTGGGGCGGCTCAAGCATTTGCTACCATGACAATAAGGGGCGGAGCAAGTAAAACCTTTTCACTCGTGCCTTTGAATGATCTCACTTTGGACGCTAATTGCTTGAAAGTGGCACCGAATCCTTCCGCATAACGACTCGCACATTTTTCCAAAACAGGCAGATCAAAGATTTACGTGGTTGTTTGATTTCACACTTTAGTAGGCAGCCACTTCGGAGAAACTACTATTTGTACACAAGCACTTAAAAAGTCAATTTTCCATAATACGTCCCCTTTTAGGCTATTTTATACTAGCTTGTCTTTGGAAGATAACGCTGAGTATCACCGAGGACATAAAGTGAATATTAGGGAGACGTTTAAGACTTTCTAACATAAAAGCTGAGAGACATCACACAGTTGGAGAAAAGAGCAAAAAGGCACCCTAGGCTTTATTTATAATTTGAGTTAGGAACCTGAAAATGCAATCAATCATTGTCAGTAATGATGAACGAGAGAGTCATCAAATCAAGTTTTTATATCTTCAGCCCTGTGGATAATCGGCAATTTAGGCTCATGGAGATTGAGAAAGTTTTGGTCCAGTTCAGTAGATACGCTCCCCCCCCCCCCCCCCCCAATCTCACCTTTACTTGCCCTCCACCGCACCTCATTTACTCAAGAGGCCGATTATACACGTACAATCTCTTCTTAATGTGCATTAGTCTATTTTCTTTTCTTTTAAATTCAAAGCAGGCGGCAGTTTTTGCCCTGCTGCGAAGCACAAAAAAAAATAATGACCAATTGAGCTTTTTGAGAATGTGAAGTTTACAGTTGGTTTACCTGCAATGAAATTCAAACTGTGCCTGATAATTGGAAGGGATTTTTTTTTTTAATTCACCTATGAGCAACGCATTTAATGATGATTTGGTTTAGTTGGGCGCTTAAGTGTAATAATTATTTCTCGTGTTTTCTACTTCAATCAGTGGTGACAGGCCCAAAACCTGAGTTGCTATTTTTCAGACTTTATGAACCTGTACTTTTCTTTGATCCCATTTTTTTGGCAGTTCTGAATTATTAATAATGAGCAACATATTTTTGAAAACACGATTTATCTTTGCTCATGTCATACCACTGTGCTCTCATTATCCAACTGCGCCTCCGAAAACCTCATTCATGTCTTGCGGCAAGAATACAATGAAGCCACCGGCTGATTTATTTAACGCAACATTTCTCGGAGAATTTGTATTCCCCTTACATAGTCAACTTTAAAATCTTCCCATCCGATCATACGAAGGTAAGACCGCCTCAAATGCGTCGGGCTGCCGAACGAGACCGAGGGGGGACGTATTTTATTTGGGTGATGTCATTTGGACATTGATTTGTTTTAGATGTCTTCCTCGTCGGTGACAAGCGAAATAAACATCCGCCGCCCGATGAAACGGAGATGCTTCCGTTCGTGGTAATAATCTTCACAAAGTCACCTTGCCTGGGCGAGCTATAAATACACGGGCGCAAAAGAGTGTTTGTTGACTGATTGTCAGCTAGCACGCAGACCGCGTCGGCTCTCATTGAAGATGATAGAAGATGCCGGATAATAGACATTTTTGCAATACGCGTGCTTTCATGCGCATCATTAAAACAGGCCGTGATGCAAAATTTTGTAGCGTAGAGGCTATATGATATTTTTTTAGGGTCGACTGGGGATTTTTTTTTGATATCTTTGTATTTCTTCTAAGTTACATAATGTTTGCTTCTCCGCTTTGTGTGGAGTGCAACACTGCTTTTATTTTTCGCTTTTGTTCTTATTCAGGAATTTCACTCGCCCACCTGACTGCATGTTCTCTGGCGGCTGTCAAACAACGCTGCTATTGTTCGTGTCAGACTTTTTGCAATGACACAAAGGCTCGCCGTGTTCTTGTGGGGAAGGGCTGGCGTGGTCATTAGCCGCGTTTTACCCCGTCTTCATTTGACAAGTTTTCTAAATAGCTTGATTTAATTTACATTTACTGTGACCCTCTTAAGTCCAGACTGAAAATCAATTGGGGAGGGATGGCGAGACGCGCAGGCGGGCTCGGCTGGCCAAGTTTGGATTTGTTTACATAAGACTTTGCGTCATCCTTCGTAAACTGTACTGAAAACAAGATTTGTATAAATTAGTGGCTGAGCATTTGCATTCTGGAGTCATATTAGAAATGGATCATATGTAACCTTGACAAGCTTTTAACAATGCTCTTAAAGTTTTATTCAACTTTTAAGGTGTGGTATATGAAGTGCTGCATCCCTCAGTGAAATTTTTTGTCCCCTCACTTGGGGCTTTATGAATACGTCGACCAACTGTCTGTCTTTTTTTTTGTACGTGCAAGAAAAAAGTAGTTCCGAACAAGTGATGCAATCGCATGGAATCTTGCACATTGGAGGATAAAAATCATCATTTCTGTATAGAATAAAGACAACTGACGCACGGTCGAGAGCTCTCGGTATCCCCTCGTCGCCGCTACGGCTTTCACATTATTGCGGTGTCACAAAATCAATTATCTTGCATCATCTGGCCCTCCGATAGTCGCGGCGCCTTAGGAAGCCAAGCAAGGGGAACAAGAGCTCAGCAGAAGATGGATGGTCCGACGCGGCGCCGCATGCACAAGCGGTGACATTCACACAAAAACCCCCGACCGGCAAACAGATCAATTCGAACATCCCCTGTTCTGCTTGTTGATATTTCACCACTGCCTGGAACCTTCTGTGCCCTTATGATGCCAAACAAACAAAGCCAGGTCGAGGGTATAGCCTATAAAACACAAATGACAATTTCCCAAGATACCTGTGACTTCATCTACCAAGCCTATTTTAGCTTAGCCAAATTAGCTAAATTTGAACATTTAAGGTTGTACTCACTTTTGTCACCATTTTTGTTTGGAAGTGCGCCATGAGGTTTTTTTATTTTAAAAATATGTACTCAACAAAGGTTGGCAAAGACCGCCACGACGGATGTGGGACCCCACAGCTCATGTTGAACATTATTAACGTGTGCCCGTCTTGTGTATGCTCATTAACTCCGACCCATACGCCGTAAATTTTGCTACTAATATGCCACTGAGTGCACTTTGCAAACAACTGTAGGGCCCCTTTTCATTTCTCTATTAACATATGACGCCCGTATATTCTTGTCATATTAAAGCACGCCGTGGAATTGAATTGAAAATGTTGTCGCAAATACTGTTCTACCCCGGCACACAGAGCTTCATATTAATATATCAAATCCCTCCCAGGTCTGCTACCTCCCAACCGGTGCTGGTAATATACGTGATATATGCCGCCCGGGCTCCAATAACGCTCGTATTAGATGCATGTGAGCGACTCACTGATGCTTGTCACTCTGTATTGCCTTTATTTTGCTCAGGCCTTGCTTGTAATCTCAAGAGACTGGGGGAAAAACAAAAGGCCAGATTCACACTGGAGGCCGACATGACCAGTTCAAATTTGTCTATTAACAGGTACATGTGTGTTGAAGCATGTCACTGTATTTACGAAGGCAATCTGCCAGAATCGGCATGCATATATTCTTTATCCTCTGTGTCATATAATGATTATTAAAGCGTTTTACTCTTGATGAGATGTGCTGCTGTTTTGGTTAGCGACAAAGCTCCAAGGTCTATGAAATGAGAAGTCATTTTTTTCTAATTCAAAGAAAGGCAGTGGTTATTTTGGCCACTCAAGTACAGGAAGTAAAGCTTCTAGCGAGGCTGTATTAACGTATCAATTGAGTCATTGGTCAAATGGAATTGCCTTGGAATAAATATAGGGCTCTATCCAGCCTGCTGAATTGGCATCTAATCCAAACTCCCTCCCTCGGTCCCTCCACGCTATTTCCCGACTTTACCAGCTCTTTACCTAAATAGCATTGATTAAAAGGCTGTTGGGAAACATTTATGTCAGCATGGAAGGATGTGATGTAAGAGAAGGACGCCCACAACTATTCTATAAGCACTGGGAAGTACTAGTTTGGGACTCCATCAGCTCTCCACACAATCAGCGCTTTGACCCGCCAGCGCATGGCGCCTCGAATGGAAATGAACTTGCTGATGAAGTGATGGTGATCTTGAAAGAGTGTGTGTGGGATACAGCGGTGGTGTGTGTGCCGGAGCCTGTAATGCGTCTAGACAATGAGGAAGCGCTTTTTTGACTGGGAGCTCTCTACTGAGCTTCCCGTGGCTTCTTGAATGGATGTGGGTGTCTCCCGTACCTGACAGCGGTTGAGGGTCACGGCATCAGCAAAGGACTTGGCTGTGCTCGGCATAAATACTAATGCAGCTCGCGGCGGCAGGGAATTCCTCATTGTGTCCGAAGACACAGAGTCCCAGCGGAATATATACAGGGAAGACTGTTGTGGTTATTTTCAGGAGCAACTCTGTGTACTATTTCGTCCAAGTGTTGAAATGCTATGGTACTGTACATAACAAAAGATATTCTATTATTCTTCACTGTCAGAATAAAACAGCATATTTTCAAATATTTTTTTTTCCCCACAAGATTCTTGCAGTCTTTTGTCTCTTGGACTGGTTGTAACTAAGAAGAATTTTATTGCTCTGTAATTGTGACATGTAATGACAATAAATTATATTATATTCCATTATAAGGTATACTACTAATTTCGACGATTTACTGTTTGGTAACTCAAGCAAGATTTTTTTTTTATTTCCTGAAAAAAGTGGTTTTGAATGTATTGTATTCCCCACGACAGCAGTGTTTTTATTTTTCTGACAACATTTCTACTCCTTTTTTTACCACAGGATGTAAGAACAGAACAAATTTGGAAAAAACCTCACAACTTTGACATTTAAAGCCGCACAAATAAAGCAACAATTAAAATGCAAATGCTACAATTATGCAAATTGTTGACTGAATTCCCCAATTGGGACAACAACTGCTATTATTTAATTTCCCTAACAGCATTAACAAAGTACTTCCAGCCATTCATATGCAAGCGTCCTCTGACAAACAAGCAATATTGAAGAAAAAGCGCTTTGTAAAGCTTGCAATTTGTTCTCCTGGGCCATTGCACACAGCCATACAATTTAACATTAATCTCCCCGGCTGCTCCTTAGTCTGTTTCCAGGTTGTTGTAATGCTCCACAGCTGGTGTTTATCCTAGCTTAGCAGGACACCACATTTGTGTAGGGGACCCTAAGGAAAAGGGGGATCTTTCATTTTTCTTTTTTTTAAAGCAACCCTAATTCACTGACTTCCTTTTGACATTATTCCTGGAACATTTTTTTTTTTGGCATTGTTTTTACATTTCTTTCAGTGATAACTTTTAAATACCAAGGACATCAATGTTTAAACGGCTTTCATAGACCTTGGTATGTCTTCCACTTTCTCACTACAATTTAAACATGTGTGATACGGTTAAACGAGGGCTTTAAATCTAAATCGCCGTGAAAGGTCTTGTGAAACGTTGTCTGTCACAATACATCACAATGATTGATCAGCCCGAGGGTGTACGCCGCCTCGTACTTGATGTCAGCTCGGCTAGGCGGCCCTGTAGATGATGACTGGTGTGTACTGTACAGTGAACCCCCCCCCCCCCCCGCGAAATCACGTTTCATTTTTAGCACCTTTTTGCGATCATTTCACCCCCCCCAGTTATACAGCACGAGCAAATACAAATTTATTGTGGCACGCCTTCAATCTTTGTGCCATGTGTCCGTTTCTGGTGTGTACATGTCACTTGAAGGTTTATAATTAGCCTAACATAGGCGCCAATTTCCTTAAGCCTGTCCAAGGCTTTTAGCATCAAGCTAATTTTTAGACTAAATTATATAGATTGGTTGAACGTTTTGGTTAACTATATGAACATTAAATCTAAGTAAAAAAATCTGAGTAATTTACACCTCCCGTAAACGGACTCATAATCGACTAAAAAGTTCTTATTGCTTTGGCTAGCGCAACAAACAACAATAACGGAGTTTTTTAGCAAATAGGTTGGAAAAAAAAAAATCAGTGACTAGGCCATACAATGTTTGATAATGCTTTGTTGTATGAATGTATATAACCACCATAACATCTATGCTAATTTCCATTAGCCCGTTTCACATTAGCATTAAGCTAAGTTTTGTTGAATGCAATTAATGATACGATTTTGGTTGAACACGTTGGTGTTTAAATATACAATGTTTAATATTCTTTTATGTGACAGTTTCAGAGTATAAAAAAAAATGTTATCTTGCTGATATTCATCTTGTTGTTGAATATATTCAGTTTGAGAAATGGGAGTTCATTGTATACGGCATGTTGATGGATAGAGCCTTGATCCAAGTGCATCAAAAGGTGCACTGGGAAGAGCTGCTGTTTTCAAGCACCAGTGCTCCTCAGCCCTCTCCTGTTGTTTTTGCTTTGAAAAAGAGCCCAAAAGAAAAAAAAAATAGGTCTACTCTGCCCTCTGTGCTTGCGTTAGATAAAGGCTTTATTGCCGTGAGGTCTTATTGCACTCGGCACGGGTGCGAGCGGCTCCTCTAAAGCTGTCCGCCGTCGTACAATAAATATTTGTTTAAAAAAAAAAAAAAAAATGCCCACACACATTTTGCTTTGACCTTATCAACGCTTCAACGGAAGAGTGGTTTTGTTTGGCTTCAGTGAATATATTTAGCAACGTGGGTGGAGTTGGTTCTGTATATTGTGTAGGCTTGTTCGATATGGGAAGTGACTAACTCACGTGGCAGGGATGCACAAAGTGTATTATAGTACATTAAAGGAGAGTAAGAAAATCAATACAACAATAATTGTCTGCCCTTGTTCCATTTGAACCATGTTTGAGTTGAAAAAATAAAAAGTGTGACAAGCGTGGCCTTGTTTGGCATAGTATATGCAAGACAAACATATCCTTTACAATAGGCACAAAAATAATACTCAATGTCTGGCTTGTTTATGGTGATCAATCGGAAGGAGCTCAAGTAGCAGTCGTGGATTTATTAGGGGATCCTGATTGAATAGAAATTCCACTGGCCGGCTTCGGCGTGGTGTCTTGCCAAAATAATGCGGGGGTAGTTTATCTCGTCTGCCGGCTCTCTATGATGCACTGAATGAATCAAGCAGAAGCCCTTACGCAACACTTTTTGGTTTTTGCAGGCGTCCAACAACACTTTTCGCATTGTCTTATTGTCTATAAAAGCGCTAAAGAAGGCTAGCTGAAATGCTTTTGATGCTTCGAACATTATCAAGCGAGGTTTCCGTCTTCATGTTTTAGTCAGAACGCCAAATACGGCGTTACATGCACATTTGCAAAAGTGAGTTCCCTGATTGTCACGGACGTTAAAGGGTTTAATAACTCAGCAGCTTACCGCTAGCGGTCTCATTTAAATGCATACAATGCTACATTTTCTATGGGGGATCATCACTTTGATGTATGCAAACACTTTTTCGTGACTTGTGTAAAACCGCCAAACAAAATATTGTTAGCCGAGTCTTAATTTCAACGTAAAGGCAGAATCTTCAATGAAGGGCACAGTCGCGCTAAAGCTAACCCGCTGTGCTCATATACAGCCACAATCATTAATAATCGTGCTCCAGAACCCACAAATCAGATTTACGTGTTATTTAATATGCTAATATAAGCAATTCAAATGACTAGCAGTGGAAAGACCCACGTTTTTTTCTTCTTCTGGGTATTCTGCGATAATTGACTGCCACAGCCTTAGCTGCTCTTGAGAAGAGCCGTGGTGAGTCAGCCTAAGCGCGACATAATCACAGGTTCTGTGTACAAGCTGTGATGCAGTGGGCCACGCTCAAGTTCATAAATGAGAAAATCAACTTAAAGTTGCACGCCGGCCGTGCTGGTTTCTCTTGATCCTGTTAGGAAGCCATTACAATTCCCTGCCTAAGCAGAAATGTTGCGGCAATTGCGGCAATTGGACATTTGATGTTCACCTCGAGTGGGGCATTTAATAGTCGTCGCATTGTTCTCTCTCTCGCCCTGAAAAATAGATTAGTCTGGAAAGTGTGGCAAAAGAATGTGGTTAAAAATGAATAAATAATAAATACAGGGGAATTTATGCTATTAGGCTAACAATTTGTGATTTACTCCCACCTCTGCTTTCACGTAAAAGTGTACGGGCTGATGTCGCTATTACTTATATAGATGACACACTGAGGGAAGATTTTAACGAGGGCGGCGTAATGGCATCACGCGTCACCGCTTCGCACCTCGGTCTGGTTCTTGGTAGTGAAGCGGTCGTGTTTGTAACAGACAGGTAAATGGTGCAATGAGGCGATTAGCCTCCGCGAGACAATGACGTTTATAGTCGGTGCTTAAAAGCAAAATCCTTTATGACCCAGCGCTCACTTTCCCCGGATTGATCTTAATCCTGCAAGCTGCCACAATGCTTGCTTGAGGGGCCCGATTCCAAATATGAGCATTTTTGTGTCAATGATAATCGCTTTACATCAATGTCATTATTCCGTCAGCAATTTGTCACAGCAACTTATGTATTGCCCAAAAGCGGCCAGCAAAGATTAGAGGTATTACTGCGCTTATTTTTTTTCCCCGATCGTCAAAACCCAATAAAGTCCATTTGGCTAACTCCTAGCGCCTCCGTTTATTAGCGTGAAAACGTGTTTTGATCCCAACCTGAACTGTACCTGCTGCTTCTAATTCCCCCTCCACGCTCTGCCCCCTTTTGTCATGTACACCTTCTCACATCTTACCTTCCCCTCCTTTCTTTATTTATGCCCAACACACCTCTCTTTATCTGGGTTGTGTACTCAAAGGCAGCCCCCCGTTCACCTTCTCCCTCCCCTCGCTAGAAAATTCCATCCACAGTAGTCCGGGGCCCTCGGGCAGTGCTTCTTCTGCATGATTTATTGTCCCTTGCCCGCTTTGGCCGCTCTCGACAAGTCGGTCCTCTTTTGCAACCTCTCGCTTTTCTGACATAAGAAATGAATAAACTTCCACCGCTGGGACTTCGTTGTTTCATTTTCAGCTAAAAAAGAGTCAAGAGCTCATGTGAAGTGCTAAACAGTAACTTTGGTGAATTTGTTAGTTCGCGCTCACATCTTGCCCTAATACGATAATTCGACTTATGTAACTAATTGAGTTCAACTCAAAGGTTGGTATTTGCAATTAAATTCCTGGGTCGAATTCTGTGTTGGTGGCTTACACACGAGACACAGAGTAGGTGGGAAGGTCTTTCGTTGATTCTAAAGTGGACGTCACATTTTTTTCCTGAAATGGTATAATCTATTCCATAGCCCCCTACTTAAGTCTCTATATCATCTCCTGTATCTAAATTAAGATATTTCTTCTCCCAAAAGAATAATGACGATCTGTTCGAAATCTTTTTGCATTGATATGCATATCACAGCACTTTCCTTCCGTCATTGTCACGTTTAAATTCAGATTGAAATGAGATATCCACAATACACATCTCGGGAGTTCACACAATGTCGAAATTACCCTAGCGAGATCTGATGTGAGAATCTCAAATGGTACTTTTAAAGTGTATCGGAAAACGATCAAATAATGTAATACGTACACCCAGGGAAGAAGAGGAGAAACTAATTAGAGGGGCACTTGCTGAGTAAAATGCTTCTGCTTGCCAGCATGTTTTAATCACTGCCAGTGTCATTAAGGAAGGGATATGTAATAAAAGCAAACAAAAATGTATAAAAAAAGAGGATTTGCTGCTACACTGAGACAGACTGTAATGCAATTTTACCGTGAGATGAATGAACAATTAGCTCGATGAGCGTGGAACATCCCACTAGGAGCCAAATAATCAAAATGCATGTTGATACAGTATGTTATCATACAAATGCTATCCTCGTGTAAATTCACCAGACGGTACTGACAATTTCCCTGCGTGGGTTTAATCCAGAACGACAGTTTTGCAAGTCTGCCTCACACATACAGTTTTCCAAGGTCTCTGTGCGAGAGAAATCCTTGCTTTGGTTTATATGAAACACAAAACATGAGCGCCTAAGTGCCGCGCTAATTAAATAAACATTGAGTGGCTAATGTTTGTGACTAAATACAAGGACAGATGGGATATTAATAGTGAAAGTGGAGATTATTACAAATGTAAGGGATGTGTTGGTTCACTTCATAGACCTTATTCAGAGAGAACAACAAAAAAAAAATCTTGCAACCTTCAGGCAAGGGCATGTGGAAAACAAACAGCCAAAACATGACGGTGAGAGATTTTGGAGGCTGAAGAGTAATTGAAGTTATTAGAATGAAGCTCCGGTGTAGGAAAGTGTTCTTCTACTCTACGATGAGACAACATTCAGGGTCGACTAACCTTAAAACAACTCATGTGTAGACATGTGTAGTCCGTTCATTTAAGGACTACAAAAAAAACACTTTGTACTGTATTTTTTTTTTGTGATTGCTACAAATCCATAGCAGATTTTCTCAATTTAACAACAATGTAAATTGAATAATTGAATTATAAAAGGAAGTATCATGATGCAAATAATGACGTATTCATCACTAGTTAACACCGACTGAGATGTCAGAAAACTTCGAAAATGTATTTTCTTCACGGCATTCTAAACCCCTCGAACCACAGGGGTCAAACCCGAGCACGCATCAGCGCAAGGCAAAATAAAGACAGCACAGTGGATCCTCATTTGTGGACGAGCAATCAAAGAAAACCTGAACAGCGCTAATTTGTGCATCCATGTTCCCTGCAGAGGGGCATAAGGGCAGCTCTTCTACGCTCTCCTACACATTCCCGGCGCTCTTCGCTTAAGAGCATGTGATGATGTGTGAGAGAAAAAGGCGGTCTCGTTAGAGGCCAACCCATCGGCGGCCTGTAATTGTCCACATCTCAGTGGAGCTCTACGACCTCGGCTCCGCTCCCCCTCTGCGAGACGGGCAGTCGGCTTAAAGTCAGTCATGCCTCAGTCGGGAATATTGGAGCCATTCACGCTGAATTCTTTGTATTATAGTATAGGTTGGGTTTTCTTTTCGAAATCTTGCAGTAGTCAACAGCCAGGAGCGAGAGCTATTATTTCCGTAATTGCATCAATTGCGAAAGGCTCTCTTGTTCTGCTTCTCGAACTTTGGCAATCTGGTCTGATTCAAGTTTGAAACATCCATCAAGTCTTTGTATGTTGAAGTGACGGGGGCGGGGGGGGGGCTTTCCGTGCACACTTGAGTGGTTGCTTGGCGACTTCATTTCGGCAACTGTCCAGTTTTACTTGTAGTCCATTACAAAATGTAGTCATCTGATTAATATACCCCTTAATCACCAATTTAAATTTTTCTTACAACTAAAATTTTCCAGAATATTCAAGGTTGAAAGTTGGATATTTAAGAGTGGAGTCCTGAGGAGGTCAGTTTCTATAAGCGAGGTGAAAACTGGGCCATAGAACCAAAAGTCATACGTGATATAGGCTGTGAAAAACCATTCAAGTATGTCGTGTGTATTAAAATTAATATGAAGAACGTTCCTTGAGGATAGCTGTAAGTTCCCCCGGATTACTTTCTATTTCGGGCGTTTTTGATGAGATGCTCTGCACAGGAAGTCACTCACGAGATGGAATATATTGTGGAGACCAGTCCACGGGGATTAATCAGTTCCGATAATGGCTGTGAAAAGAGTGGTGCAGGGCTGAAATTGAAAGCAGGTGGGGGAGAAAAAAAAAAAAAAAAAAAAGCAGCAGAGTGTTTCTGGATTTCTGGGACAGTAAACGCCACTTGGATTGTGAAGTTCACCGGGGCACCGCTGAGGAAAGAATTGGTTTGTGCAACAGGTGAATGTTCCACTGGAAATATCACGTCACCAGATAGAATGGAAGTAAGAAGACCAAAATATTCTTAACATCTGTTTTCCCCTTGTTGAAAAGATTTTTTTTTTTTGGGGGGGGTACTAAACGGAAGATTTAGGCAAAATATGCAGAGTGGTTGCTCGAGGAGGAAGAACTCGAAAAACAAAGGTTCGATAAGGCTCCCTAGAACAAATCTCTGTGTGATTTCTGGCATTTGGGCAGCGAGGAAAAACTGTTTGCAGAAAATTAATGAGTATATTACGCGGAATGTGATGAGTAAGGAGGACATCAGGCGTTCCTATCTCGTTCCCCTGTGGAAACGCCACTAAATTTACCCGAAAGGCCATGACGCGCAAACAAAATGGTGTTCAGCGGTAAATAAAGTGGAGGTAAGCAAAATGGCGTGGCGAAAATAAATGAAACTAAGTGAGGTGGGGGGGGGGGGAGGGGGGGGCAGTGGATGTGCCAAAGGAAAGTGAGCGCATCGGTGGCACCTTTAATGAAGGCTGTGAGGATGATTAATGAGCGCTTGATGGTGCAAGAGGCAAAGGGCGCCTCCTAGAAGAAATGATGTGCGATGGAGGTGATGACAATGGGAGGTCAATAACAACACAAAGCTTCTTCAGATGTGACAGAAGTGAGCGGACGATCGCTACTTAACCTCAAAGATCAAAACCGCCGATTTAATAAACGAGGAATAAGTAGGCTACAACCGTGATCGGTGGTAATTTGTTTGAATAACTCACCGTGTACGACTTCAAGCCAAAGTTACGATATTTTTGTCAATACCGTATTTTCCGGACTATAAGTCGCTCCGGAGTATAAGTCGCACCAGCCATAAAATGCCCCAAAAAGTGAAAAAAACATATACAAGTCGCTCCGGAGTATAAGTCGCATTTTGGGGGGGCAATTTATTCGACAAAATCCCACACCAAAAACAGTCATGAACGAGCAACAACAGGCTAAACAATAGCAACAACAGGCTAAACAATAGGTATGCTAACGTGACAAATACAAACAAAGAGCTGAGAACGGGCCTGACGTAACATATAGAGTGATTAAGGACAACTATTACATGAATAACATGTTTATAAAACCATCGGTGTCACTCCAATTCATTAAATAGCAACAACAGGCTAAACGATAGGTATGCTAACGTGACAAACACAAACAAAGAGCTGAGAACGGGCCAAATAATAAATAATAATAATAAATATAAGAGGAGCAAAAATAGAGCAAGTGTACATACAGCAGACAGTGGACTTGGATATGGTGCTTTAAAGTGTTAATTGCTTTATTTGATGTTTTCTCTATTTTTTATGTTTTGAATATGTTCAAGATAAAGATACAAAAGCATGTGAAGTGATCAACTATACTAAAAATAACATGGGAAGTGGTCAACTATACTTGTAAGTAAGTGATGTCTTAATGCTCAAGTAAAAATTTGTGAAATAAAACATATATAAGTCGCTCCTGAGTATAAGTCGCCCCCCCACCCAAACTATGAAAAAAAGCGCGACTTATAGTCCGGAAATTACGGTACTTCAAACACTTCTAAGGTGTCTCGATAATAATTTTTCTTTGTTAATGTGAGATGCTGCGTCATTTTTTTTCGCTATGTGAAATATCATTGTTGAGAATTTTTGCCAGTTCGTTTTGGTGAGTGTGAGCGATCTTTTTGTTTTTTATTGTGTGTGATAAGTTATTTTTAGTCAAGAGGACACCTCATTATGAGGCTAATGTTGCTCTAAAAGCAGAGACGAACCAGTAGTCATTTAAGTGAGGAAAAAAAAAAGTCGTGTTTTTCCATCTTAATCGAGAACAATGAAATGAGGCGGAAGGTGTAAGCCAGATTTCTCTCGCCGCAAGTTTGTTTTTACTGATTTGGCTGAAGTCCTTTTCTCAGTCAGGCCTCGTTTGAGTGCATTATTGTTGATGTAACAAAACAGGACAACGGCGACGCTTTTACACTCGCCTGATTTTCAATGAGCCGCGCAGTCCGAGGAAATGACATTTTCTCTTTAATACAGCTTAAGAATAATAAGGTTACATTTGAGTCAGGAAACGATTCTTAATCCTTCCACTAAATCAGATTTATGCCTTTGCATTGCTTTTTTCATTTCTTTTATTTATTTTTTTTATCCCTGACATATTGTTCAAGAGTTTTAATCAAGAACTGAACATTTCAGAGAAAATTGTATATTTACCGCTACATTTTCGCAGAAAACCTAGCATTCTATTTTCCATAGCGATGACTCAGCCAAATGCTCCGGCTCAACACATCCCATGTCTACTTCAGCTGTGCTTGAATGGATTTTTCGATTCTATTTTTTTTCCTGTGCTGTCAGTCGATCAGGAAGCACATCCTGTCCATTATCGCCGCTAATGATAGTGTCAGGCTACATTCGCGGCGCTGGGCTCCGTACAAACAATGTCCCATCAGGAGAGACTGATCATGATATTCGACACCAGAAATTGCCGGCTCTTAAAAACATTGAGCCTCGGAGTTGTTCGGAAAATTGACATGCAGAAAGTTGCAATAATGATCATCATTTTGTGTTCTATGATTTTTTTTCTATTCTTTGTTTTATGCGTCTACCTGGAAACTGTTTAAATCTTTTTTAAAAAAAGGAAAATATATACTCATTTTAAGTAAGAAATACAACACTTATTGCTCTCAAGGAATGGCTGAGATTAATTATTGAGCGAGGACACCGTGTGATCACATTTTCCATGGATGGCGACGACAATAGCGCGCACACGCATACAAAACACACAAGACACACACACGCCGCTTGCTCTCAAGTCAGTTGTTTGTGACGGACAGGTTTCAAAAGGCGGTCCGCAACCGGCGCGGCAGCGAGGCACAACCTCCGCCTCTCATTGACCATTATCTTGTCAAAAGGTCATTGCGGTATGACTCATCCACCTGCTGGGTGTGTGATGGGAATAAATTGAGGCGGAGGAGAGGCACAAAGCATCGGAGGGGAAAACGGCAGTGGCAAGGCAATGGATGAGTGAGCGTGAGGGAGCAGATGTGGAATGTTGGACGCTTGCCTGCGCTTATACGGCTTCGACACATAGACAACGTTTTCGCCTAAGCACAAGCACATAATGACAGCGCTTCATTACGCCAGATGCTCGCTCCAGTAATTAGTTCGATATATCGATGACATACGCACTTGAAATTGCACGTCTGAAAAAGGCTGTGTTGTGGTTAAAAGTTAAAAACAACTAACCTGCACTAAATAAATGTCACTCTGGGTGTATGGATAGCTACATCACTTACATAGTTACGCGTCATTAATTTAGTGATCATAAAGCGCAGGAAAAAAAAAAAAACACACACAAATGTAGACAACAATATAATTTGATGGTGCTAAAGTGGACATGGATTTGCACCTGTTTTCCAAAACAAATGCCTCTCTTGGGCTGCCGCGCACACAATGAGTCGGCGGTTGATTTGAAATATGCTAATGAGGCAAAGGCTTCAAAGACAATGCAAAGATGGCGGCAAGAAGATGATGAATTAATGGCCTCCGAGGCATGGCGTGAAATGCTAAGGAGCTTCGGTGAGGGTTGGAGGAGGCAGATGCTTTTGCCAAATGGATACCTCACTTGAAGCATCCTTGCTGAGATTTATTGTTAAATCCTCAAATAGTAAATACATAGAGGATTTATCCTCACCTCAAGTCATTAATTGTTGGAATAGTAAATCTCCCCAGAGGGTGATTTTACACTCACCTAAAGTCACTCTCACTTTCATTTTATTTGGCATAATAACGCAAAATCAAACGTAAGTGTAGTAAACATTTCATTTATTATTTCTCACATAATTCTGCATGAGCAAAGTAATCCGTCACAACTTGCTTATTGCCACGGGGTTATTCCCAGCGGCAAAAAATGAGAAACGCAATCGAGAAGTCTGAAGTCATTTGGATTTTAGTCTGTTACACACTACGGCAGGACAGTGTCAATTTGAAACGCTACATATTTTTTTTCAAAGTCCATCAGTGAATGTAACGAGTTGAAAAATAGTTTTCAGATATTTCTGAGACGCTTCTATCAATGTCTCCCATATACAGTCAGAATGTATTGCCCCTTGAGCAAAAATGCTAACTAAAAGAAAAATGGGACACCAAGACATATTTGTCACACTATCTGCTTATATTTGCACACCCTTACATTTACCCCCCCTATGGCAATGAAGTATTTACACACTGCAAATTGTTTGTTTGCGCTTTTTTCTGCTGTCCTCATTCATGGGTCATTGTTCAATAAATATGGCAATGAGCACATTTTCTTCCACAAAAAAAAAAAACCCGATGCCCTCTAAAATAGTCAAAATTATCCAATGATTGTCCAGCGATTTCGAGATATCTCAAGCATTTTTTTTAACACAGTATACGCCACAATCATTGTGTGAATGAAGTAATATAGTAAAAGCCCTTTCCAAAGCGCTTTAAAAACGAAATCCATTTCGGGGAGCCTGAGGCAAAAAAAAGTCTCCATTGTCCCTTTATGGAACTATATAATTCCTTATAAAATCCAGGATGAGACTTCTGCAGAGTGAGGTCTTCACTCGAAAAATAAATATAAAAAAAGTATACCTGTACCGTCAAAATATCCTTAACGTCAAGAATTACCGAAATCTATTTTTTGGGCTAACACCCAACATGGAAAGAATTTCGCACAATTGTTATGCATCTGAAGAATTCAAATTGGTAATTTTCTGAATTAAGTCGTACATCATCCACTTACTGAATGGTTAAATAAGACCGACACCTCCGAGTTTTGGGGTTCGCATCATCTGTCAGTCAACCCCAGACTGCAAGAGTCTACTGTTCCTAGTTTTCATTTGTGACACACGTCAAAATATACGTACAATGGCGGCCGTTACATAAGAGCATCGATCTGGTTCGGTTTGAGTGAGACTGTACAGGGGGAAGGTAAGGAGTCTTATAGCTTCTATTACTAGTATTGATCAGTGGTGGCTTTCCACATCGGTCATTTTTGGCATCGCCACCTCTGAAGGTGAGCCTCCCCTCGGCACAAGAGCGATGTCGGCTCTCAACTGTTGGCGAGAGAGGAGATACAAGCGTACGTGGAAGAACGGGGGGGTTTCATATTCTAAACCGCATAAGACGAAAATCTACTAGCCTAATGCTAGCACATAACGGGAACCAAGGAGCAGCACAAATTCCACTGTTACATTTATTTTTTTTTTAATTAAGGAGCCATCGCTCACTCGATTTTTTTTTTTATCCAAAATATCGATTACTTACTCCAATCGTGACAGGTAAAGCTGGTTTATTGATCCATACCCACCGCTACTGCAGTGTCATTTTATCCCCTAATACCTCTTTATACATTGACTTTATGAATAACGTAGCAGACGGCCTCGGCCATAAAATGACAACTGTTGTTGTCATTCTCTGTTGACTGCCTGTGGTAATGAAAGCCGTGTTGGATTTGTTACTCTTGGGAGTCACAAATTGATACCCGGCCAAAGTCAGCACCGACGCTTAATATCTGTCTGAGCTCCTGGAATAATGTGAATATCTATATAGCGATTATGGTTCAGAGATGCCAATGTTTCATGGTGTCACCTTATCAATTAAAGTCACATTCCCCCACCCTGCTCGGCTATAAGAGGTAAATTTCAGAGCAGTCAATCACAGCTAATTACTCTCAAAAGCACTTAGCCGGTCTGCCTATATTAGTCTTGATAACATTATTGCATTCCATTATTGAAGAAATTGAAACATCTGTAGCAGCGGTAGTGAATGTGAAAATTATTTTATGTTAAGGAACATTCATCCACAAATTGTTTTGGGGAAATATGTATGAAAACAGTATATAAACATTATAATGACATCAAGTTTTGAACTTGAACATTAAATCAGCAATTTGCAGGGCATTTGGATGGAATATAAATCTCACTCACTGTACCAAGTGTGGCTCGTGTAGAGATTAATGTAGTGAATAAAGAAAGGACCAATTATAAGTGAAGTATGAAACAAAAGCAGAGGCTACCATCCGCCTTTGAATGGCATTCATAAATATTATAAATAATTGAGTTTTGAGTTTGCTTACAATTGGAGCGCCTTTGGCATAACAGTGAAGATTGATTTTTTAATAAACAGAGCATGTTTTAGATCTTACCCCCCCAATTTTCATTGAATTATAAAAACATCTACATCTACAGAAGCCAGCAGGAATGTAGCTAAATGGAATTGGGCAAATGAGGTGCGCTGATGTACGGAAAGACTTTTCCTACAATATACTTTGATGGTTTTAGACTACACAATGTCACAAAATGTGTCTCTGTCCAACTGAAGACGTGTAAGTTAAAAGCTTCATGACAGTCCGAGCACAAATACAAATGATTTCCATTTATCGTAAACGACGCTATCTGCTCACGAGTCCAAAACGAAGCTGTACTGTCTTCGTGTGTTGTACGTCACCGTGATTCAGATGAATTGTGCGCGAGACGGACGAGCGTCGCTTTAAACGAGGCAATTTGTATCCGGGCCGGGGATGTGATATATGTCCCAAACACCGTCCGGTCAATTAGTAGTATGTCACGTACAGTTGAGGCACGCCGCTAAAGACAAACTGGAGTGCAATCTGACGTCTCCGAAAAGAGGCATTTCCTTGTTGGGACTTGATTTCAATTGGAGTTGGTAACGGTTTGATTTGATTTGGGCCTTTGGCTGTGCACGAGAGCCACCCTATATGAAAGGAGGCATCTGCCTGAGCCGAAAAACACTCAAGCATCCGTCTGGAGCATCTGCTGTGCTGACAGGTGGAATAAATCACTCGCTCTACTGCAGTCTTGCAGCACACAGAACCCAACGCTTGTGTGGACTGCAGCAGCTTACGGCCGCTGGGCATTGTGCCCTGCAGAATACTACTAGCGAGGTACCTCGGAGAGGCATTGTTTATAAAAGCGCTATTAGTCTTGCTGAAGAAGCACCCCATCAAACTTTGGGAGCTTTCCATATTCCCCCCCCCCCCCCCACCCCCCCCCCCCCCCGCCTCTGGTGACGATACTAGAATGAAGCAACAATTTATTTCAGTTTCTTCAAATCATCAAATTTCAAATTCATCCTCACGGGGGCCAGCGTACTGGCCCTTGATGTAGATTCATACTCCGGCAACCGTTGCAGTGAGAGCATATTAAAAATATTACCTTAAGCAGGCAGGAGAGTGATGGGCATCCGCCCGTCCAATTTATATCCACTTTCCAAAATTGAATTGCTGCACTGCAGTATACCATGCATTACACCATAAGAGTATTGTGCTCTAGTCAGAGTCCATCTAACAGTCGGGTCACTTGGGTTTATTTCCAAAGGGTCACTTGGGATTTATCCAGTCTGGTCATTTACTGTGTGCTTACTTCTTCCAGGCTGGGAGGCCTGGCCATGCCTCTAAATCGAGGCACACCCGGGGGAGTATCAGCATGACAGATGACAGCCTGCGAGCTTGCTGTAAGTGCATCCGACAGCGGCGGGGGGATGGATGGATAGAACATCACAGTTCTTCTCTCCCTGCATGTCATAGCTAGTTTAACCCAGTGATTCGCACCGCATGGAGCCTTCAGTCTAAACATTGATACTTGGGAGACCTCTGACCCCTTTTAACATGTCAATTAGATGTCAATAAATGTCTCAGAGGTGTCAGAATGTTTCGATCAGTCGGATGGTTCACGGGCGTCAGCAAAAATGAGAGATGACTGACACAGTGAGTCCTGCCTGGATGGAGCCTGGTTAATAACACAAAAGGTAGCAGTGGACTGACAAGAAAGTTTTGGGCTGTTCCGCTATGAGACATTCACAAGGGAATAGTTCTGGAAAGAACTGTGCCTGCCCTCAGTCTAATGAGATCCAAAATATAAGATAGAGTAGGGGATCGCCTATTGAAGTTCCTGGGGTGGCGGGAAATAAAATAAAAATATTACATTACAATATTTAAGTAGATTTGCATTAGGTGTCAGCCAGAATCCGCTTAAATCGGGTTATTCCATTTTTCAACCGCCATGGAGAGCGACATGGTAGATAAAGGTACTGTAAATGATTTGGATTAGGATTGTCAAGGTATCGCTATACGGTCATCATAAGTTGGGTCTCACAATGTGGTATTATGAACACTCAATTATGTGGCTCCCATCTTTCACGTTGGGGGGCTTGGGGGAGTTTCTGAGAGCTGTTGAGTTTGCTGTAAATTGGGGTGATGGGAAAAAAATGAGCGGCGGTCGATCCAATCTCTACCGGGTACCCACACGCTGTGGAATTGGGACAACGGAGAATACGACAAGTTGACTCCATAGGCGCAGAATTGGACAGCTCCAAGCAATTTCCTGCAGCTGGCTCGGCTCGCCTGGACGGTCGCAAAATAGACCAGACGATGTCTATCTGTTTTTTTTCAAGTGTTTGGCTTCATATACACTCAACTGTTAAGTGCAGCTCGACTTGACTCGGGATATTAAATATGGATCTTCATAATAACGCACACTTGGCAACGAGAGATGGCCGTCTTGATAACGTACTCTGAGTGGACACTCTATTAGGTACACCGACACATTCCAATCTGATCTAATCTGATGTAATGCTTTATCTTGTCTCATGTTTTGGATCACAAAACACTTGTTTTTGAATAGGGGTGTGTAGACTTTCAATATCCAATGTGTGTCAATTGAGTCTCCGGCTTTCATCTGAATGCAAAACCGAAAATGTCAGCGCTATTCGCAAATGATATGAACAAAAGCCATCATGTTCAAAAGGAATTCAATGTTCTGCGTTCTTGCCAAGTGACAAATCAGAATATCAGTCGTGATTGCACCCCCCTCCCTCCTTTGATACATTACGATGTCAGTAATTGTTCCACTTCAGAGAGGCCGTCATTTAATTAATTGTCTCGACAGGAAAACAACATTGATGATTAATAAATAATTTGCAAGTTAAAAAAATATTTCATCAGCGGCTGGTATACGATCAAAGCAACACATTGAATTATTTCGAGGTGTTCATTTGATGTTTAATGGTTTGTATCCTGAATTTGTCTGCTCGGTACAATCTCTCTTTGCAAGAAATGAACTAGAACGACCGCTCTTGGAGTGCCACGGTGTTTATTAGAATATAGAAAACTGTGTCTGGACGAAATGCAGGGTCGGGCCCAAACCCCAGCGACTGATTTCGAGACTTCCATTGCATCACAACACTGTTGTTTGTCACTAGTCTCCCACTTTCAGCCTGTTCACTTTCATCATTTTTAATATCCTCCAATTGATGAGGGAGACAACCTCACTAATGCCCAGTCAGATTAGTCATAAATCACCTGCCAATCACACTCCAAGCCAACAAGCAGTCGGAGAGAGCAGCGGCTAGCCAGGCTCCGGGGTTTCATCTTTTATTTGGAATAGTTGTTTGACAGTTAATTAACTGCTCGAGATCATACAGGCCTCTTTGAATATTCCCAAATAGGTTTGTGCGAAAGGTTTGCCTCGCATTTATTTAGTCGTACGTTCACGCAGATGTTAAAATAAAATGACAAAAGAAAGTGATCGGACGACAGCACAAGGAAATGACTGAACTGAGGTTGGATTAATAACATTTCAACAAAAGGCTATCCTTTCCCTGTAACGGTAAAATAAAAAGCCATCCAAAAACAATTCGCTGAATACGGTCTATGCTCCCTAACCTGGTCATTACACGTGTATCACTGCCAGCAAACATCTCAGCCTGATGATGTGTTGATGCAAGGTCTCGGTCCAGATTGTTTCCATTTGTGCTGCCCTAATACAAACGCTATCACGGGCATCCCTCAAGGGTATCGGGAGCATCCCACTCTATCTTTAGAGCATCTCTTATCTCTCGCAGAAGAAACTAACGGCACCGCAACTCCTCACCCGAGCTCCTTGTATTTTATCTTACTGAAAAAGAAGGGTTACGCCAGGTGACGCCTCATGCACCGGCTCCACGGATAATTAATCGCGATTGGAGTAAGTTTGTGTTTATATTGCGTCATTGCGCGTTAAGAGTCTCGATGCAAAGTGCAGAAAAGCTAATCTGGAAGCGGTTAGAGGTTAAATGCCAAGCACACTTAAAAGTGCTTGAAGGTAAGATGAATCAAAAGCAGCCATTTTATGTTCTGGTGGGAATCTGCATGTCGATTGCGGGTCGCTGGTTCGCAAATTTCAAACGTTTTAACGAGTCAAATTCCAGGAAGAAGCGAAAACGCACTCAGTCTAACCTGTCAGGTTGAACTTAGTCTGACCCATAAACCCTCAAATGACGAAATTGTTCAATGTTCCAGTAGTTCTTGCACAACTTTGCAGTTCTCAAACAAGGGGCGGAATGGCAGGATTCACAATAGGGGTTGAATGGGGAGCCGTGTCACAGTTTTACAAAAGATGTCTTTCAAGTTTTTGTGAGTATATGATGTCCTAGCTCACCTCGTTTTGATTCTGCACATACACAGCAGAAATATGAGGTTCTGCTCCCAGTGCAGCGAAGGTAAACACATTGACTTTCTGTGATCCTTATTGTACAGAGGTCGTAGGAGACACCACTGAATGGAGTCACACAATGTACTGAATGTACGTGTGTGCTTGTTCAAGCTGTTTCTCCTCCTGAAGTATTACCGTTATTCTTTCCTGCCTTTTAAACTCTCTCGGGTTATTTCATCCAGCAAGCCTCTCACGTTTTAGTCAACACCAGTATAAAACTGTGTCATCTTCAAATATTTAGATTTAAACTGGATAGCGGTTTTAAGAATTTGATACAGTGTGAATTCAGCAATTACATTTTCCCTTTGACTCGGGCCAGGTCGGTGCGAAGTGTGCCGGAGTCATTCATGCAGCCGTGTCGAATGCATTCTTGCGCTCATGCTAAGGTGTTGTTAGAGGATGGCTCTGTCGTGTTGGATCAGGTGGTGAGAATGAATCAGAGCGTGAATCAGGCCTGCTCTTTTTAGCTCCAGACTCCCAATGACGCGGGTGTCTTTGGATTACAAATTATTCATCGGACCATTTTAATGTACACTGCAATGGACGTAAAAAAATAAATAAAAATTACTTCATGTGCAAGTCATTTCTGAGTAATCACGTCTGACATGTTAAGGATCGTCAGACCTTGATGGAGTTCTACACGCCTAAATGTGCAATTGTAACGATTCATATTTACATTTGTCATTTGCATACTGTCAGTCGTTCATAAATTCAGTTTGATGACTCTCTGATTTAGGCTCCCACATAGTCTACAAATCTCTTTATCGGATAGATTTATGTACAAAATGGCGTATTCGGCTTTGGAATTCAATCGCAGAGTGCTAGAATTGTCCCAGTTAACAAACGATTCAGTAATAATTAAGCGTCATTATAAACATGCTAAAAAGAGACATTTCACAAGACATGCTGTCGACTTGCTGTACATGCTGGAACGAGCTCAAGTGTGAAGACCAACATGGTGCCGCAATCCAAAAACGTGTGAGCGTGCGACCATGTGTTTTACTCCACGCCGAGCAATCTATCACACTCGGTGGTCTCCCACTTTGAAAAGTGTGACAGTTCCATTGAATTGCGCTGTAATTGGATTCTACTTGCCCGTCCCAAAAAAAAATGGTTGCCACTTAGATCGCTAAAAAAAGTCTCTTCTCATTGGCTCGTTTGGATTGTCAGTCACTGCAATGAACGCGGTTGGGCTATTAAGACTAGAAGGAAAAAAAAAAAAACCCTCGAATGATTCTCAAGAGAACATGGACCTTCAACAAAATCTATTAGCCAATATTATTCTAAAAATATGCTTTTAAATAAACAGCCACGGTGTCCACGGTTTCAATTAAAGATCTGGTTGAACAATCTCCTGAAGGGAATGACGTTCGACTTTTAAGTGTTCACTGTAGGGTCCATACCCCCAAAAATTGCACTAAAGTCGGAAACACAGCCCACAGGCAGAATAAATAAACAATTCATTCCGTTTTAATATCCAACTGGGAGAAGACCGTGTCGTCCGTGCAGCAAACCGCCATCGCTCGTTTTGCTTTTATGCGCTAGCGCATCCGATGAGACAATGCGATCGAACATCTGTGCGGTTATGACTTTTCTCGCCACGAAGCCGTTGGGATGTCGTTGTGAGCGCATGAATTTGTAATGGCGGGCGTCTGAGGTCGACACAACGGTAGATGCGATTTTTATCTTGCTTTTAGCTCGCCTCTCGGTGGATTCCTTTTAGAGCAGCTGTTTCGCATTTTGGCCTGTCTTCAGCGGCTATCCCAAGTCGCTGAGTCGGCCCCATGCTAACCGCGGAGCATGTAGTATAAAAACAGACATGACCTGCTTATTCAGGCCAGCCCAAGTAGGGCCAGTTGAGAACATCTGCCACCGTAGTAAAAGAATGGGTCAAGGTTAAGAAAGCCCAGAACCGAAACCTACAAGTTTGCGTGTGTAAGACAGGGAGGTCATATAAAATAATTAAGAATGTAGCTTCCCTGAAATTGCTTGTGTTTGTTTATAAGTAATAATTTGAAAACCAGATAAAATGAATGAATGAACATCAATTTTCTAGAGTGCTGCTTTCGTGCTTGGTCATGTGGAAAGAATAAGGTAATCATTAGAAACACAAGGTCAATAATTGTGTGTGTGCTTGTAGCACCATTTAGAGGTGTTCATAAACAATGTGGCGAATGAGTTTAAATACGTCAATAGTAAATGTGTCCTTCCACAACTTTAATGACCCAGGCGCATTTGTTCGCATCAGTGGGCAGGAAAAGGAATATACCGTAATTTTCGGACTATAAGTCGCGTTTTTTTCATAGTTTGGGTGGGAGGGCGACTTATACTCAGGAGCGACTTATATATGTTTTTTTTTCACAAATTTTTACTTGATCATTAACACATCACTTACTTACAAGTATAGTTGACCACTTCACATGTTATTTTTAGTATAGTTGATCACTTCACATGTTGTTGCTATCGTTTAGCCTGTTGTTGCTCGTTCATGACTGTTCTTGGTGTGGGATTTTGTCGAATAAATTGCCCCCCAAAATGCAACTTATACTCCGGAGCGGCTTATATGTTTTTTTCACTTTTTGGGGCATTCTATGGCTGGTGCGACTTATACTCCGGAGCGACTTATAGTCCGAAAATTACGGTACAGATATATTGTTTTCGAAGGTAAAACTGTTTGATGACGTCAAGCCTGTTCCGACTGAATTTGATGACACGTGAGGAACGATTAATGTGTCTTACTAAGGCCCAGCCCGATTCATTTCTCATTTGTGATCATGATTGACTGCAAGCAGTCGTCTTTGCCAGGATAAAAAAAGGATTCATTTGACAGTAAGCACTGGATCGACCCACCAGTCAAAAATCAGTAAGGAAAATCCAACAAGTTCAGAGAGGATTTCAGCGGACCATTACACTCAATTCTATCGAGAACAGGCCGAGCCATGTCAAAGTATTCCCTTGAGTCTGTCCAGTGAAGCGTCCCCCCTTTTTGGAGTGTGTGTTGCTTCAGGCCTATTTGGTAAAAAGTTATTATGGGGATGTTTGAAGCCCTAGTCTCTGAGGATAGCGAGAGGCGCGATTATTAAGTCGCCGCACCTCCACGTTAGAACAATGAAACACAAGCCAGTAACAAAAGGCTTCCTCAAGGTTGGGCTGGTTGAACATCAAATATCCCCTTCAGCAAAACAAGAGAATAGCCTTTAATTAAAAGACTATGCTTTACTTATATTGATTAATCCTGTGCAATAACAAGGTAGATGTAATCCCGTGTTGCTCGGGCATTATCAGGAATTCAATCATTATGAAATACAATATCGGCCTGTCTGACCCCGTCCGTCTCCAGGATGCGATTATTTCATCAAACGTGAAAAGCAATGTCTCGGGCCCGCCACCCACCGAGGGATATTGCCGAATGTAACAGAAGTGAACGATCGATGCTCGTACACAACCAATGCAATGGAATAGCCATTTATTGACTACACAGTTGGTTGACGGAGACTCCCCATGCTTCGCTTTTTTAGCCACAGGTCTATTTGAAATGATTAAGTGTTATTGTTAAACACCATATAGCATTACTGTATTGGTCTTGTCTCCTGTTCATCTACAATTCAAATTTCAATGGCAGCATAACTAGACTGTCGCCATCTCATGACAAGTCACTGACATGACAGCTCAGTCACGTTCTGCCGCTTCTCCGTGTATGGCGGGCAAATACTTCAAGGAATTTCTTGTTTCAATCCATTTGTTGTACCGCTCCTCCTCACCAGGCAGCCGCTACATGAACGGGAGAGCAAACCGACGCACATTTGACTTCTCTTATTTATTTATTTTACTACGAAAGACCAGACTACGAGCGAATGAATTCCACAGTGACGTTCTCATAAAACAGCTTTTGCCGTTAAAAATGAAATAGCCAGAAGGCAAACACATGCCCTTAAGTGAGGGAAAATCTCCGCGTAGTTTGACATGGAATGGAAAACTGTATGAATGCTCAAATGATTTGCAAGCCTTTAAACTGTACATGTAGGGAAGAAGTAATCAAACCATAAACCAAGACTGGCTGATGAGTTTTTTCAGTCCTAATTATTTTTTTCTTAGATCAGATAGCCTGTCAGACAAGTAATGCATAGTCACAGTAAATACAATTTATGATTAAACGATAAAATGCTTGTAATTTGACTCGCTGGGTTTGCACTAGCGCTTTGACAAGAGATCTTCAATGAAATCCAGTTCTGTATTTTATTTTTCTCAACCAGACTAAATGCAGGTCCTGAGTGATTTTACAAAATTCACATGCAACATGAAGAAACAAGTACATACAGCTTACAAAATCATCAGATTCCTCCCTTTTGCCAACACGTAAGGACTGTGAAGGAAATTATTATCCTGCAAACTGCCGCTCGGATGATCTATAGTATATGCGCAAATAATCTATAGCGCATTTGCTCGGGGAACCCAATTCAACTCCACTCCCATGATGCCCCGAGTCATAACACCGGACTCATCTTTCATGGTTTTCCAATCCAGTGTGTCTCCCAGGAGATCCAGCATCCTGCCCTTTAGCCCAGATGACATTAAAGCAGATTTTGGCCAAGTTCAGTCTAGCAGTCGAGAGTTTTTCCCCTTTGCTGTTCAAATTGTTTTTAAAAGTGACCTATATTAAATTTGTTGCCATTTTGCGGCATTGGTGGTAAACTGAACAAATTGTAGCTCTGCATGTTTAAAATCAACCGGAAAAACGACGATTCCATTCAGTCCGCAAGAACCCAATTACAGTATGGCTGCTTCGGAATACCTCGATGTGTCCCTTAACCACGATTGTCCTGGGCCTTCCGGTGAGAAACTCATCAAAGTTCAATTCCCATCAAGATCTTGCCAGACCTACTCATTCCTTTTTGTCAAACCCTTTGATCACGGTAATTTTATCACCGGTATCTATGAAGGGAAATCAGCCCGTCGATCATTTCTCAAAATGACTCATTTCGTCTCTTACGTCGAAATTGCCCCGCTTAGAAAATTGACGATAATGTCTATCGGTTTCATCCGAGACATTTTCGTGGAAAGAGGACCACAATTTATGTCTCGCTTCTGGAAAGTTCTTTTTTCCAAATGGCCATCTCAGGTGAATTAAAATTGCAGTTGGAAGAAAATGCTGTATCAGCAAAAGCAGGTACGCTGCAGTGAATCCTTGACTTAGGAGCTTAATTCTCCTGTGCCCATGCTCACGACTTGTATGTCAAATGATCTTGCCATTAAAATAAGCAATGCCAAAAAACTATATTTGTATTTTAAGAATAAATGAAAAATAGCAGTGGTCCCCAACGCCCGAACCGGTACTGGTCCGTGGATCATTTAGTAAGCGGAATGATGATTCTGTGCTTTAGAGACTGACGTGTTTTTCTTTGGATTGCACCAAATCTAAAATCAAAAACAAATGTCTGACTTTGCAGTGGCCCTATCAGTAGCCCGATGAGGCAGCCGAGTGGCTGTGTGTATTTTGCCATGATTTGGTTGTCGTCGCTCGCCGGTGCGGAGACTGAGATCAGCACTGACAACACTTGAGTAATGGCGCCCTGCTTTGGACGGGAATCTCATGAAGCTTCCGATAGGGACTTCTATCTCTGCGTAACTAGGATGGATATCTCCCATAGTGGAATTTAGACGGTTTATTTAGGCTCAAAGGAAAACACGATGCTTCTACCCGACGACTGCAAAAAAAAGAGAATGTTTTTCCTCCTCTCGACTATATTAATTTAGAAGATTAAAATGGGTTCATTCCGTGTTTGATTTAGGGAAATATGAGCAATATTTTTATGTCATTCGTGTCCGAGCTTGACAAAGTGATTTGGCGTCACGCATTTTAAGCTCATGCTCTCATTAAGACACTCATTAGCTACAGACCATTCCCAATCCGAACCCTTACGTCTGTAAGGTGGTCTTTCTCCAGTTAGGACGGAAATGCCAACAACTCGCAGTGCGCCGCGCATGATTTGTGCGTGTCCGCGTATCCGACTGCAGAGTTTAAATGTCAGCCCTATTCCAATGTGTCCATCATCGACTCATTCTCGCAAGTGTACATACTTTGCAAAAGTGCGGAAATGTTTACCAGTTGTGGATGGTATTCAGTAAATGTCACATAAACAGTGAAGTTACGGAATGTGTTTCACAAGGGGGGAGGGGGGGGGGGGCACACTCATTATGTGCTTTTGCTTAGAAGTGAATTAACCGCAGCACTCTGCAGTCAACTCTGCTAACCTATCCACTCAGGGCTCTATTTTCTTTTTAATTAATCTCCAGCCTTTAATTACCCTTTATTTCATCCGCCTCGCTGAAAAGTATTTTGTGAACTGTATTTTTAGTGAACGCTATTTGGGTGTTTGAAACGGATTAATTGGATTTATACTACTTCAATTGGGATATATTGCTTTAGTTTTTGTACAATTTGCTTACAGTAAGACTTTCTGGAATGAATTAATCATGAAACCTAAGGGCCCGCTGTAAAGTAATCTTGCCTTTGTATCCTTGTCGCATTTACAGTTTGGTCTGTACTTTTCATTGTCGCATTCTGATTCCTCTTTCACCCTTTTTAACGTGATGTTTCAGCAGTCGCGAGGGAGCGTCACTGTCGTTGTCAGCATGTCGTGAGCAACGCGGCGAAATTAATCGTGCGAGACTCTGGCAAAGGCGTTAATTTATCATGTAAAGGTATAAATTACAGGGGGAAAACGGAGGCACATTAATCTTCATAGGGCAAAAAAGCAAAATCGGCAGAAAATGAACACGCCAGACTACTTTGATTTGCTTACATGCGGAGAAAATGAATGATTGCAGTAACGCTATGAACTTTTGAGATTTCGGCTTGGAGGAATGTAGAACTCTTAGTTACGAGGAAATATGTATATACATATACATGATTATATTTGAATAAAAGAGGTATGACATTATGATATAAAATTTTGCTAGTTTGTCACAATGAAGTACAGTGGCTCTAGCTTATAAAAAAACAAATGGGGAAAAAAGGCTTTTGCACTGAGGGAAAATTCAATCTTTGCAATCACCTGCCTCACTCCTTAAAACTTTGGGTGATGAAAGCTATGACTCAATGTAGATAGTAAAATAAGCCTTCTGCAGCCAAACATCTATTAAAGGTTGAAATGAAGTTATAAACTAAAACTATCGCCGCATTGCCAAAAAAAAAGTCAGAAAGTTTCTGTAGACCGATTCCGGAGAGAGGTAACATTGAGGTAATCCTGTATTTTTAAGGCATGCCAAGTGAAATAGTTATTGTTAGATAAGAAGGTTAAGAGTGAGAGAAATCAATACAATTCTTATCTTACTTTTGCAGGGGGGGAGTACCAAAAGCTGCATTTTGGTGGAAATGACCAACGGTAATTAAATGCACAATGAATTGTGTCATGTCTCCTTTAAACCGTTTTTCTTTCCCTCAGCATGGCTAATTAACTTGATTTGTTGTTTTTTTGGGTGTATTGATCCGTAGGTCATGAACATTTTCACTGGAGGCGTTTACTCCCCAAAAAGAGGTCAGTTACGACAAAAAGCGACAAAATGAGGTCTTTATCATTTGTCTTTATATGTAAAACTGAATTGTGACAAAAGTCAATACAGGCAGCAAACATGAAGGGACAAAATTAATTAAATGTCAATTAAATGTGCCCCAGTGAGATTCAGTCTGGACTGAAAAGACAAATGAATGAATTTAAATAGAATTTTTGTGGCCAAAATTAACTGCGCATCTAAAAAGTAGCCTAGTTATCCACAAGCTACCTCAAAACATCTGCTCCCGAGGGAACATCCAATGAGTTTCAACAGCACCCCATTTAGGCAGCAAAAAAAGATATAAAGTGTACAAAATCTGGATCAATTTCGGGAGCGTAGGTCAGCAACCTCAAATGCCCGCAAGCAACTACCCAAGAGCCCTTGCAGTTAGCTACGATCAATGGCATCGCTTGCTGAAAGCACCCGCGGCATTATCAACCACTAACAGAGAAAAGTACCTAGACCATTATCTCGGTCCGGGCGAGAGACGGATGGCCCGCATCGGGAATCAGCTGTTACCGGTGTAATGGATCTATGGAGGACACTTTGCTATTGATACACTGAAGAAAAATTCAAAGATAATACACAAATACAACTTTACATTTTCGAGGAAACTTTTCGGTTTAACGAGTGACAAAGTATCGTAATATTAGGTGGTTCTTCTGGTTAACCTACGGAATATGAATGCAATGTGCCAATGTAGATTTATGAGCATCCCCTTGGCTGTCTGTATTTCACCGAAGTGAAACTGACAAAAGTGGACCGGGGTATCTCTGGCGAACGTGCGGCGCACTGTTCTTTATTGAATAATGCAGCAGAGCCTTTAGCTCAGCAGTCCTCCCTAATGTACCCGGCACTAATTCTCCAGGAACATCGCAAGCTGACTGCACAGCGTGGATGTCTGCTTGTCTCTGCCTGATATAAAGACATAGAAATCATTCATGTTCACTCAGCCGTCGAATTGACTTTTTTTTTTTTTTTCTTTTTCGGGGATTTATCGACGTACAGTGAAAGACAAGGTTGCTTTAAGCCTGTTTGAATGTGGAACAGCCAGTCATTTTGCGCTTATTGAAGCACGGATGTGGAAATCTTTTAATCTGCACAATTCGTGGTAGTTTTACTTCGTTTCGGATGAAAGATAACACCTTTAATCATTTGCTCTCATTGGTCTTCAGTCATTCTGTTCATTAAGGCTTGTTGTCTAATTTGGCATTGCCACTGTTACAAAAGATGAAAGTGATGGCAGCTTTGATAGCTCTCTCTCTTATTTCATGCTCAAAAACAACCGGCAGCTTAGATAACAGATGGGTAACATTCAAGACAATTACCTAAATGCAATATATTTCATGAAAAAAAGTCACATTACTTGATTGCAGAGGTATAAATAATATTGGAAACACCCACTTGTGGCAAGGACGAGACAGTGCGGCCATTGGATTTCTTGTTTGAAAATTGAATGGATGTCAAATTCTACACACCCATGATATATATAAAAAAATATTTTTGTGCATGTTCGAAATGCCATTATTGGCGGGAAACGTTTTGAAACAACTGGTGTCATTTCTTGTATAACATTGAATACCATCCGCTTTATATGGCACAAGCACTCAAAGGGCTTTGTTTTCGGCTATTTGCTCTCAAATGGTAAAAAATAACTATGGCAACTGCTCTTTGCTTAATGAATTCTCCAACAGAAAGATCAATTTGTTGGAACAACAACGTTTAAAATAAAATAGAGGGTCCAAAGTGACTCCCGCAGGGATCACACTGGGTGAAAGAATAGCAAATAATGAATGGACTTTAGCGCTGATGCTAATGCTGATGGCAGGGCAGACAAACACTAAGCCATGTGTTGATAGGCTATCAACATTTTGCCGTCAAATACATAAAAAAAGGAGATATCGATCTGGGTTGGAACAGATAGAAACTACAAATGTTCTCCTTTTACCTAAGTATCGTACAGTGCGAGTACAATTGCCACATTTCACATTTCCATCCAAGCGAACTGTTTGAAAAAGCCCATTAAGAATTTATTTGTATTTGTGTGAAGTTAATACCCTTTTGCAGACCACCATTGCGGAGTCAAAGCTGTAAAAGTAAAAGGTTGCCGCGTTTATCTTCAAGGTGGGCCATATTCTGTCAGCCGCAGGTAAGTGGCGGCGGTCCAAAAACAGCCGACTGTAATGCCCTTTGGCTGCAGTTCGCCACTCGTGGTAATGGCCAAAATTTTTTTACGCGCACTAAACCTCTTTACAGCTGTGCGCGGGCCAATTGCACAGATGCTAATGAACGAGCGTGCGAAGATTCTCGCTGGGCGCGTATGCTGCGGGTTCACCTCCACAATCCACAGTACACGGTTCCAGCGGAGGAAGGGTGATCACGGAAACAAGGGAACGCGAGCGGTGAATGTTAAACGGCGGCAACTAATGATATGCTGTGGCGATTACACAACAGCCGCTAATTTAAGGTTGTCAAGCCCGTAGTTCAGAGCAGGGGCAGACTTATTATTAGGCAAGCAGAGGTGATTGATTGCCCGAGACCTGGAGACTAATAGGGGGTCCGCAAATGGAACGTTTTCTCCCATTTTACGATTAACGTGCTATAAAACATCAATACAAAATCTCCCCCCTTTGCTTATCATGCTATGGACTATTCCATTTGCTTCCTGCGCATTGAACGTTTTGGGCATAATTTCAGTATGTAATTTAACAAGGGTGTGTCGACTTTCTGAAACTGCAGGGTCTCGATCGAATTTATTTATATATCTATTTCATTCCGCGTGTTAAATTAAAACCCCCTAGTGAGCCGGTTTATGCTCTAGGGGCCTCATATTTGACACACCTGCTCTAATTGGTCGACTCACAAGGGGAAGACTGAAAGATTTCGCTTATTTGCATACTTATCTGCCAATAAAAGGTAGGCCCTTCCACTTACAGTGAATAAATGACGAAATATTCCAGTCTAATTGCATTTTGATGGCATTATACGAAGAGTTTTTACGCCATCTTTTTATGAAGTCACCTGACATATGACAGCTAGGGGCAGCGTTTTGTGATTGTCTTTACCGCACGTTCACGTTGAATCTAATTCGCAGTGCGGCATAATGTGACAAGAGTGGCTGTCGTGCATTTTCATGTCTTATTTAACGCACACTTACTTGCTTATATACGGCCTTTATCAATTATTTAGCGGGCACTCTTCAAATGCTCGCATGGTGATTAATCTCAAACATAGCCCCATTTGAAATAGTTGCTGCCAGGCTATTTGTCTTTCCAATAAACAGCAAGCCTTTATTTTTTTGTCTTCTATATTTGTTATGTTTATGGATCTGTTGAAATGTTGTCCATGCATGCTCACATATTGCGTTTATTGTTTTATTTTATTTTATTTGAATCACGGGACCGTTACTATTGGTTGTCGTCATGCTCGTTACCTTACCCCTCCTCCAATCCTCTCTTTTGTAATAAAACATGTTATTACTATCAGATTGTGTGCTCAGCCTGACCCTAATGAGGGCAAGTGCTAAAGAAGACAGATGGAGGGATACCGCAATTTACCAAAACAAATGACAATCTGCACGGCAATGAGGATGCAATGAAGAGCAAATATAAAATGTGCAGCAGCATGCTGTTGAACCAAAGCGTGTGGCGGTCAGCGCGGGGCATGGGAGAATACCAGAGACGAATGGGAGTAGATTATTTTTGAGGAATTAATATTAATGAGTTAACAAATGGGGTTTTCAAAATGCCACGCGCCAAAGGGCAAAGAGGCAAAAGGGAACAGAGCCCAGAGAAAATGATGTTAAATGAAAAGGCAAAAGTGCAATTCGGGGCTTCTGGGAGCATCATTTTCCACATTACAAGAAAAGGTGGCAGAATGGAATTGTAATTTTCTTTTTTTTATGATTGATAAGATGGAGAAATTGTGTGATACTGAATTGTTGTTACGACTCGGCTATGGTCCGAAAGTGTGAACTGCACAAGAGGGAAATACATTCTGATAAATGAAAGTCTTGGGGAAAAAAAAGATAATTTTCCAAGATAACAGATGGTGCGGTAATTTAACACTTGAATATTGGCTAAAGCCAAGCTATCGGCACGTAATTAAAAATACTGGTGATACGGTTGGATCGCTTTGTCGCGTTGGCACTCTACTTTATTTGACTCCCAAACTCGAGAAATCTCACACGTTGCGTGGGTTTAAAAATATATATATAATTCGACATTACGTCACATATTGAGCAGGTGGGGAGAACTTCAGCGAGTTTACACTTGCTCTTCATCTCAGTGTGGCATCGAGCAAAGAGTAAATTAGAATGCTTGCAAATGGTTTTCTTTACTGATTCTATTTGTTATGCATGACGGAATCATCCCGAGGCATTGCTCTCAGCTCCTAACTCAAAACACCCGCTGCTAAGACGACTTAGGAAAGCCACGTTTTTTTTTTGGGGGGGGAGGGGGGGGAACCTAAAGTTCCTATTTCACCAGTCTTTTCCTTCCAAGCACCCAACTGCGAAGACCATAATAATCCTCCTCTAATATTGCTTTTGCCTCAGGTTCCATCCTAATTAGCTTAACGTGATCAAGCCAGTCTCCGTGGCGACCCATTTGGAAAATGATCTTTTAGCATTTCTTAGAGGTGTGAGGTGAGGCTTACTTAACAGAATAAGGCTACGGCTAAATATTTGAAGGAAGAACGTATTTTAGGAAGCTCATTTGCCTCTTGACATAAGGCCGCACGCCCCGACATGCATAAAACATCTTTTGCCAACCTCGCCACAGGCAGGAATCGGGTTTCATCGAGAAAAATGAATCCATGTCTACTTTCATACAAATACATATTGCTCTTTGCCGTATGATATGGAATTATATGCTTCACTGTAGGGAAACATGAATATAAACATAAATGATTTATATATATTCAATGGACTAATGTCACTAATTTCCTCCAGCTACCTTTTCCCCATGCACAGTTGGACAGGTGAGGCAAAGTGGCAAAGTATTTGTGGCTTGGAAGCACGTACCAGCCTAATTTATCACCAATGTCTTTCCGAAAGCCAAGTCAAATGCAAAATAGAGCCGCAAATGAGTCGGGGAGATAAGCCGACGCCGAGCTAATTTGCCTCGTAGTGCTCGGTTTAAGATCAAGTCATGGGTTTGAGGTTGAATTCCAAGTTGATTGACTGCCAAGGACATGTGCTACTGCTATCAACAAGGTCAGCAAAAATAGGGGCATGAAAAGCACACCAAAAATACCCAGTTATCGTTATAAAGAGAAAATAGATAAGATTTGGGATTTATTATCTGTCTGCTCCCGTGCTTTTAAGATGCCCAAAATGCTTCTTCGTGCTGGTGTGAGGGAAAACAAATGTAGTAACTTTCCCACTCAAGCGAAAAGCACTTAACGTGAGACCGAACTGCACACCAACCTGTGCTGTAAAACCTTAGAGATGAATTCTCAATAATAAGGGTGAGCGGGTTCGAGTACTCCCAAAGCAGACTGAGTGCTGCCCATGTAGCGCCTGACTAAATATAGAAATAAGTAGTTCATGCAGCCGTAAAGAAAACAAAATATTCAAATAGTTGGGCCTCTCAAATACATTAATAGCATAGAGAACCATCAATGATCAACACCATACTAAAATGGACACACCCAAGGTTTCGATCCAGATTTTTTTTTCTAGTCTCAAGGGAAGTTGGCTAACGGGCTGATTTCTCGGGGATTAGACAAGCGACACAACTAATTTGAAAGTGACAAAACTTAACTTGATTTGTTCTGTCCAGAAATACTGTAGATATACAAGAGCACACTGATTACATTAGTAGTTTAATTTCCCGTGCGCTCCCATTAATAACCCCCTTAGGCCTCTTTCCTCTTAAGACAAGCGGCAGCCGAATAACATTCTTGACATGCCCCCTCTGGTATAAACACACCGCCCGTTTATTATTTAAAGACAAAAAAAAGGACATCTTTTTGCACTGACTATGCTTATGTTGACAGTTTCCTGACACTTGGTAAAAAGAAAAAAAAAGTCCCCTAGGCCTGCACATGCACTTTAGTTTTGTGGAAAATAACCCTGAAATTCATGACATAGTTTGTTTGCTTTATATATATACTATTTCTGGGCAAGAAGTCAAGTAAAATATGAAATATGTCATTTAGATGTTACACTTTAAGAAAAAAATCTCAGGGAAAGAGATGACCTTTTGAGACTAGTCTTGTTTTGCTAGTGTGCTGCTTGGCCCAGATGCAAGTAAATTGTAGCAGCCAAGGAGTCCGCCAAAATATGTTTTGAAACATCACGAAAAATTGAAAGGATTTTTGTGCCTCACGATGAAATCAAACAAACCAACAAATGACTTTCAAGACCTACCTTTCCGTCTCCACGTTGTGTTTTGTGAGAGAATTGAAATCAGCAGCCCACGGAAATACGTTTTGAATCATCACGAAAAATGAAAGGATTTTTGCGCCTCACAATGAAATCAAACAAACCAACAAATGTCTTTCAAGACCTACCTTTCCGACTCCACATTTTGTGAGAGAATTGAAATTGAAATCAAGCACCAACATGATGCATCTAGCATGTACACAATCATGAAGCCATATTACATAGGCTTCAACACAAACAGCACGACTAATATTTTTTAACATAGTAACTCAAAAGCATGTTACTCACCATCATTTGGCACTTTTGTTTCAGGAAAAACTGTAGATTCTTCTTTTTTTTTTTTATTATCTGGCTCTCTATCTGCACAAAACAGAAAACCACTATGAGTTTGTTTAGATTTTATCAAATAAATTCAATGTTTTCCAATTAGTAGTGCATTCTTCTTTTTTTTTTTAAACAAATGTTTCTTTTTTTATTCTTTTGTCGTTTTTAATTTTGTTGTAGACATATATGTTGTGTGCTCCATTTAAAACCAAGACAAGGCAACCATATGATTGGCTAAGGTTTATATTCTTCAAGCAGCACACACCACTAAGCAATTTGGACCTAAATGGCAGCCTTTTTGCTTTGTTCACTCAATTAAAATGAAATGGGTCTACAGTATATCCAGGCACACTATAAACCACCTGACTTAGATTGCTTAAATGGCGTATTGGTTTGGTAATAAGTGGACGGAACGGGGATGGTTTTGAAACACCGGCTTCCTCATTTGCACTCATGAATATGCATGCAAATGAGGCGGTAATAAATGAAGCACTAAATATGCCAAGGAAACAGTGCACACAAGTGCAAAGTTTAAGGGAACCAATAAAGCAAGGCGGTATTAAGTTTCGTAATTAGTGATTATTTGGATTATGAGGGCACTGTATTTCGTGGACATACGAACTGTTTTTCTTGCTTTTATATTCTGCCGTGATTTTTCTTGTTTGCTTTCACACATTTGTCACCTCAACACCGGTTTTTACAATAATTCAAAACAACGACAATGAAATTTAGATTTTGAGTGTGATTGGACGTGTAACAAATAAATAAAAATTCAATGAAATTTAACGAGAAATCATTATTCCTGTGATGGTGGCCAGCTCTCTATTAGATCTAATGAAAATAAAAAAATAAAATGGTTGCTAAAATCCCTAGCACCATGGACAGTGACTAAGCCTTGCGTTTGTTACATAAAGTTAGTATTTAGCAAATTGAGCAAAGTGTAGAGCATAACATTATTTCAAGCTAGCTGGCTAAGTCTCTATTGACTATTACAAAAAACAATAAAGCAGCGAAGAACAGGTTAGCTAACCCTAACCGCTAACCCGCTACGCACAATGATTCAACCAGTGGCCAAAATTCTTTCAACGTGATTATTTCAAGAATGATTTGTACGATTTTCCTCCAGCACATTTCTCTTTTGCCTCAGTTGAGCTGTCAATCATAAGGAAAAGGCATAAACAACACTCCTACCGACCCACTTGAGTGCGACCACATCTCGGCGTCGGCACCACATGCTGTGCTGAAACCTTGCCCTATTTCAATCACTCGCAGCTTACCTTCGCTGACATGGGTGACAAAACTCAGCGGGCTTACAGAAAGGGGACAAAACACACCGTAATAGATTCACTACACTCACCTCGAGGACAGCTGTGATAAATACCGGGTGGGCCCGAATGCAGCGTGCGGCGGGATACAGCTCATTCCACACAGCCAAAGATGTATAACAGGAAATGACTCGCATTGTATATCTCACTGAATGGCTAATGACACGCTGCACACACTACGGCCTCAGTGGGAAGTCAAACTAATACAGGCTTGGGAAGGAGATTCAAAATCCTTGGTTACAAGCGTACAAACCTCCGAGTGGAGGTATTATAAAAGTCCAGGCAGATACTTTTCCATGCTGCATGTATCGAACCCTGCCAAAAATAATTGCCTCTATTAAAAAGTCACATTCCTAGAAATGAATGTGGTATTTATTCTTATGATACTATCAGTTTGGTGAATTCCCTTATTATTGCAACACTAAAATTGATTTCTAACTCCCCATTGAGATATATGGCTTATCCTATCGAGTTTTTGTCAGTGTTGCTAAACAAAACTGAAAGACTGAAGCAGGTTTCAAGTTTCCCTGTGATTCGGAATCCCCCGGCCATCTATTCTTGGACCCTTTCTTTTTGCAAACGTCTATTTATTTGGGATGTATTTGTTTTGCACATTAACTCTATTTTGGCATAACTTGAATATGTTGCCTATTCACCTGATGATTGCACCTAATGTATAGATCGAATCAATAACTGGATAAGCCATAAACCCCCATTCAATTGAAAAGAGACAAAGTGGAGATTATTTACTTGATGACAATGAGGATTAGCGTCATAAGCACCTTGTTTCACAGGCTGTGACAAACAAGATCCCAACTTTGTAATCTTTCCACCCAGACACACCTTGAGCCCCCCTTAATCTACCAGATAGATTATCAGTGCAATCACCAAAACTGCATTGCTTTGTTTTTAAATTAACTATAACACCCCAAGACATCAGTGATTCCATTTTCTCACCACCTGCGATGATCCACATTGTTTAATCAGACATCAACATGAAATTACATGAAAGAAACTGAGCACTTTTCTGGCGCAAACGTTTAAATCACCTCAACACAATATAATTTTACACCCCCAAAACAGTGTGCAAGCAACGCAGCGTGAAGTCGTTGTGAGTCCCTCTGTGACCCCGCTATGTATCCCATGGTAACGCGCAAGAATGAAAAGCTTTCTTCCCGGCCTGCTCAGATCCTGACAACCAGGAAGCATCCAATCCATGTACATACAGCCCCTCCCCACCAGCCTCACTACAGGCTGTCACAAAAACCTGGCGTCACCGTGGCACGGAGGAGCAGGAACTAACCAAGGTGTCCTAGCATGTAGCTAATGGCATAATAAATCAGTACAGTATATTTTCACGGGTCACACCGTCTATATTAAAAGTATGTTGAAAAAGCTGAGGTGTATTACAGAAAGATCGAGTTTGATTTTGAAAGAAATCCATAAAAAACAAGACTGAATCCAAAGTTTAAGTGGTAGCTTTGAGGGGATCTTATATTCAAGGAGCCTCTCTCGAGTACATATTTTTTTGGAGAAATGAACCTGCCACTTGAAGCTCAAATCATTTTTAATTTAAAAGAATAAATCATGCTCCCAATGCACTTCAATGGTGCAGCGGTGAGAGAGGGTTGAGTAAGTGGATGAGGCACTACTAGACAGAGATAAGGCCTTCTTAATAAAAGCGGAGGGTTCAAACGGGGGTCAACACCAACGGCTGCTGCGTAAGTGAGAAAAACGAGGGCGCGTGTTGTTAATTGTCACAACCGGTCAGCCCATCCATGTCATGTTTGGTGTTTCCAAGTGCAAATATACCTGCTGTTGCCTGCTCCTGTTTGCTTGACTGCCTTATTTGTAGGTTAACTTCCAGATGTCAGCATTTCCCCCCAGAGTGGTTTTGACCTGTTTGTTAGATTTTTTTTTTTTTTTTTTTTATTCAACGGCAGTGGGCCTTTTTGAATTTGAACGGTTCAGTAGTTGAACGACTTGTGATTCAAGGGGATTGTGCCGTCTTCTGTTGTCACCGTTTTAACTTTCGAAAACCATTACAAGTAAAACGCACATATAGTCAGACAATTAGATCATAATAAATATAATTAAGCCAGTCCGGGATGGACCAATCAAGGATTGCCCAAATTTTGCACAAAAAAAAAAAATCTGGTTGTCTGATCTAAGAGAACACTTTGGTGCTTCTGTTTTGGTTAGCAACAGAAGCCAGTATGTACACTCAAACTGTATATATTAGTAAATGCTTGAGAGAAAGAGGAAATCCCACACCTCCAGGATTTTATGCTATCTAATATTGGTCGAGCGAGTAATCCTTTCGATCTTCGGTGTTCCTCGGTGCATGACTAATAAAAATTCCCATCGGGAGATTTGGGCGGATTTCGGCTCGCTTTAATGTTACTTTTCATACGTCTCCAGCTTCTAGATCTATCTGGGATGTGCTTGGCACACTCTGCTGACTCACTTCCTGCCTGCTCCAATTACCGTGAGAGAAGAACATCTGCTGCAGCTTTTGCCGGCATTTGTGACTGTAATGGCATCATAGGTACAATTCATGTTCACTCATTAAAATCCCTCCAAAAGGTTCACAGTCAACTGGAGAGGGCTTCAAGATCCCAGGATGTTTTTTATAGACAGGGAAAAAGGTGCCTAAGGCATCTTCTGAGAGAAGACAATATGTGGACAGAGCTTTAACAATACAATAAAAAAATATTCTATTCATCCATTCTGTATAGAAATTCTACTACAGGACTGGGTCGTAAGAAAGTGAGTTGAGAGAAGAGGTGAATGAATGTTCTGAACTTCCATTTCTGAAACTATGGATTTGTTGTTCTCTGTCGCTCTCAGACGAGATGCTTGGGTTAGCACTATTTTGTTCTCTCATTGGTCATCATAAGCACAAGACAGGCTGGCAGCTGACTCCATTACGTATTTGTTTCCATGAACCTTTGCCCATTTTGGCATTCAATCTGCCATTTTTTTCTTCTCAGGAGCTTACCTCCATCTGTTTCCATCTTGTGCGTCATTAGTTTGATGAGAGAGAGAGTTTTCACTTGGAATCTTTTATTGCGAGGTAGCGGCGCATCATTTTTGAGACTTTTGCCCGTTTACTTCTTTCGTGTTGCCAGCCTCCAGCTTTATTGGGAGCTTTTCCTGAAGAGATGGAGAAAAATGTGTTATCGTGACTGTATTTTATGACATTCTGAAAAAAGTTTTATATTCCTAATAAAGATCAAAAGTGTGGATGGGTCCAAATGAAATATAGTGACATAAAATTGCATGAATTGTATTAACCCGTTAATACATAAAGCAAAAAAACCCCAACAGATAATCCATAAAACCAATCAGATTTTTATTATATATAACAAATAATAATGGCTAATTATTGAAATTTCAATAAAACATGAACTGAGTTAAAATTCATTGAAGCAATAACAAAACTAATTCAAAAGTAAATGACTTAGGTCCCATCATTTTATTTTTTTTAATTTAAACATGATTATAACGTAATTAATTATCGACAACATAATAGTTTCTTACTGGCATATTGTGACATGTAAATTATGCAAATGATGGCATTTAAGCTACGCCAAAATAATTACAACGTGAGGCAATTCATTTTAAATAATTTCCGCTGTACGTATGTGGTCGATCAATACCTCTGAAGCAATTAAATTAATGAAATTGTCTGATTCTTAATTTGAGGCAAAAGATGAAAACATGGAACTTATTTAATTTTGTTGTGCTTTATGTCGCTTTAGTTGACAGCAGATGGGACGAAGTGTTCGAGTTGGCTGTTGGACTGGTCAGTAGCCAATCACAGGGCACATACTGTAACTTGTGAGGCAGGCGCACAAGCCACGAGTCACCATGCTTGCCAAGGAAATAATGTATGAGTGAATCATAAATATGCCACACTTGATTTCAAAAACATGAAGGGGGGGAAAAAAGCAGGCCAGGCATCAGGGGGATGGCGAAGCAGAGGCCAGACCAAGTTCAATTACATGTATGGATTTTTTTCGGATCACGCATTCTTGATCAGTGATTCTCACTGTGGGCGCTCTTTAGCGGTACTTGCATGAGAAGTTTTTGCGGATAAACAGTAAAGCAAATTTTGATAATTGTTTCCTTGATGTCGAAATTAATTGTGAGCGAAAAAGAGGAATGCATTGTTTACGTTTCTATATCCTACCCCCCATTCTTCCCAGAGGATAAAGAATATATGTTTGAGTACCTCTTTATAGCTCTTGTTGAATTTTTAATATTAGCATTCTACTGAACTCATGAATAACAAATATGAAAATAGTTTGGTGAAGCCTCTCTGCTATCATTTCGAAATGATCTGGAGATACAATCACGCTCGCTGTTTTTAGGCTCGGTCCCGTTTTATCTCATCAGTGAACATGACTGGTGTTGGTTGAATGAAACGATAGCGCTGCATGTATATGTGCGTTTGTGTGCGCTGATGTGCCGCCGCTCAGACGCTGACAGAAAGGCTGATAGCCAAGCGCTGAAGTCCCATCCATCAAACGGGCCGGCTCATCAATCTGCGGCTAACGCTCCTCTACTCTGCCGCCGACGCTTGTCACGTTGCTTTTTGTGATAACACTCCCACACTTACTATATAGATACAAGTTGTGCTTTTATGAAATGTTATTCCACCTGAACTTGTTTATGAAGTGTCAAAGTGACGATAAATCAAACAAAGTGGAGGTTTCGGACGCCATTTGGCTGCTAATCCTGTCTGAGGTAAACCATAATAGCATTCAGATGAATGTTGATTATTTTAGTGGACAGTAGCAAATAACCAGATTCAGTGATTCTCAAAAAAACTATGCAAAAAGAATCACTGCCCAAGAGTCTGATTATATTTAAGTAAAATATATGAGTATTTAATCTTCTAGAAAATATTTGGGTTTATAGATTTATAACGGTACAATTTTAATTTAACTTTTAATGAGCGATACACGGTGGTTTTGGATTGTAATCATTTTATGCAAGTGCTACTTTATCACCACCAAAGATAAATTCCAACTCAATCTGCCTTGTGTTGAGCTTGTTTAACGCTTTTGAACTGCGATCTGAAAAATATGTTTGTGGCTCTTGACACTTTATGCAAATTGAACCGTAACTTAAGTCGTTTTACAAAACAGAGAACAGCACAGTGAAGAAATCGAGTATAAAGTATTTCTCAACTGTATATCTATATTTTGAAGACACAATATATTCCAACAAGATAGTAGTCCATTCTTTTTCTGTAGTTGGTGGTGTTATGGATGAGCTGGAGCCTATCCCAGTTTAATTTGGCCAAGAGTCACCAGCCAATGGAAGACTTAATTCCATCAAATAGCAGCCAGGGTGGAAAACCCAAGAAAGCTCCTTTGTGATATAACTACAGTTTTCACTGTCTGTTCTCGCAAGCTAATGACTAAATAGAAGGTGCAATCTGTAAAGAAGACAGCATGGGTATGGGGTGGTGGGCTGACAGATGATAGCACGGGACGCGGCTAATTTGCGACTTGTCAATTATCAAGGGTGCATGCCAAAGACAAAAACAATTTAACAGGACTGCTGTTCATCTGACTCCTGCCTTGACAGGTCCAAATCCCACCGGGACGCGTATCAGTCAGCGAAAATGCACAGCGACGACGGCTGATGGAATCCCGACTCAGCAGTTTAAGTGGAAAGAATAAAAAAAAAAAAAAGGTGTAAAGCAGCTCAGGGGAGGGGGGATTCAAACACACGCCGCTGTCAAAAGTGAAGTGACTGTTAAATAAGGCCTTATGACTTGTAACGTTAGTTTTATCTCCATCGAAATTGCCGTCGTAATACAACATGTCAGCGGAGTTTAATTTGATCTTACTTGAAATATGTCATTTTAGCTCCGAATTGTATTACTTTTGGATGTTATCGTGCCTGCAGGTGTGATTTATGCAGAAAGGGGAGAGACGATGTTGCAGTAATAATTATTACGCTAACAGTCATAATTACTTGTCAAACCACAATATTGCAGCGTGTAGATGTTTTAAAAAAAAACGGATGAATAACTGAGTTCATCAAGCGCAACTGCAAAATGGTAGTCAGGGCTGTCTCAGGAGCGTATGGGGATGAATCATCAGATTGGTAAAATCTTACTTGCTGATAAGCAGCAAGAATTCGAGATCTTTAGCACCTTTAGCAATCCATTTATGAAAATGGCACAGTTCTTCATTGGTAATCATCTTTCAGTTCTAGTAATAAAACAGAACTTTCAATCTGAGCACACTAAAATTACAAGCGGAGTACCCCAAGGCTCCTTCCTCGGGGGTCTTTCATTTAACAGGTTGTCAATTACTCAGATCATCAAATCAAACATATTTGGCCACCTCTACCATCGTAGACATCACCTTACCTGGTTTGGGCTTTAATTTGGAGCATCTCATTTCCTTTTGCATTCATTTCTTGTGAGACTCAACAAGTGGTGTTAAGAGAAGAACCTGAGAAGAAAAGAATCAGAGTTGAGGATTGGGGTGTGTTCACAATTAATCAAGCATGACGTCGACTTTAAGATGATCAAATGGATTTTTGAAATCGTATGTCTTTTAGGATAAGATACCACAGGAAATTCTGAAACAGGGAAGACTTCTCATGCTCAACCGGAGGTGTGCAACAATTGACCCGGCACCAGCTGTCACATCCCATAATGTCTGTTGTGCTATCCCGGCAACAGCCTCTGACAGGAAGGTGTGGATAGTCGAGAGCGAAATAACGTGTGTGCAGTCACAGCCAGCAGAGGCCACATATGGCCGCTTGTCTCCCTGAGGTGTTGTCGTGCGCATGGCTCCAGACCAGAATAGATTTTTTTCCTTTTTGTTGTTTATTCTGCCTCGGCTGTGAGGGCAGCCGCGTTGCACACCCAATCGCAAAGTGTATTACTGAAGCTGGTGCAGTCCCCGCAGAAGCAATTACACGGCCAGTCCTGTTTAATTTCATACAGTCGGGAGTCGGCTTGCCAGTGTGGAATCGCAACGGTGGCTGGCTAGGCTTCTGACAGGGAACATCAGCCAGTTGGGTCAAAAGAGCGAAGAATATTGACATTGGCTTTGAAAACTTTTATTTCTTAATCAGCGTTGCGCTCCACATAAGAGGAGACAAGTGTTCTTAATGCAACTTTCTTAGGTTTACTGGAAGTTACGAAAACCAAAAGCGAACATCTGAAATTTAAAAATCCACCCATTGCATATATTGCCTTTTACGTTGCACGCAACTAAACGGATGTTTGTGTGACTAAACAGATGTTTACATTGTAATTTCAATTGACGGACGGATGTTCAAATTTTTTAGATTTACTCATTAAAATAATTACCCTTTTTGAGTCATACATAGCGTGGAGCACAGATTAGCGTAACCTTAATTTGCAAGCGAGCCAGAGTACAGTTCTCCTGTCACATCAAATACTGATACAATCAAACAGCCTCCAGTCTTACATACTATATTTATTAAAATAAATGGATAGGAAGCAGCCTACTGGGTCGTCTTATCGAGTTTTGATTAAAATGCTGTCAGGGTTTTGCGTGGAGGGGCTCGGCAGTGTAACCGGTCAAAGTGAAGGTGAGTAGGAGGAGGACGAGGGAGGTTCAAGGCATGTCACCGTCTCCACAAATGAGATCTGGAGAGTTCCTCGCGGCAGAGCGGATGAAGTGACAGCTTTCCCGCTAAGAGCTTTCTGGGTGTCTCGATGAGAACGTGAACCCTTCAATTTGCATTTGACATTTTCAGGAATCTGCAGGCTCTTCCATCTTGCTCCAATGAAAAGTACAAAGTTTTTCTGGCCAACTTGATTCCTCCTAATTTTCCCCAGAGCTGCATGCCAATTATAAAGTCTCGATTTGTTATTACAAACAATGACAATTATTCATTTCTAAATCCCAACACGTGACACTCTGGTAACCATAAACAAAGCAGAAAAACAAGAGACACCAAGACTATGAGATGCCAGGAAGAACATCCTGGAGCTTAAGGATTAAACACAAATGAGAGCCAACAAAAAAAAAAAGTACTCACAGAGTGGAGGTTAAAGCAGCATTGCTCTCATGAGATATGAGGGGAAAAACAATGGAACTAATTAGACTCGCGACTAATGGGGGTACAAGACACAGGTGGACAGGCAGCCGATTGGCTGGAACACAGAGAGAACAGGACACGGATGACCACACGCAGGTGGACCAGCAGGGAATTGACTGGCTAATCAGATGTCTCTCCTTGTACTATTTTTTTTTTTTTTGGGTCTACCTCTGGCAATATGCCCTCTTCCCGTTTGCTAAACAGTGGGGCTTTTCCAGTTGACCTATTCTGCCAGACCGCATCAAAACGAGGTAGTTGCAGGTAGAAAGCTAGGAGCAGTCGACTGCCCCTTTTCCGCCGTCGGTAAAAGACGACATTTTTCCAGAGTTTGAAGCTGACTTGGAAGTTTTCCCAACTTCTATGGTAGTCTCACCCGAGATGATGGGAATTTTTCTGGAGTTGTAGCACCACATGCTTATGAGAAGTTAATGATATATGATAAATATTACTATTACAGTCAAAAAATGTTGGAATCGTTAGTATGTAGCTAGCTTGTTAGCCTACATAAGGACTGTAAAAGGGTCTTAAATAAGAAGCATTACGGTAGCATTGAAGCTAATGCTAAAAATTGTCTCGAAGATTTAAAACAGTCTTAATCTGTCGAGATAAATGCTTGATTAAGCATTTGATTTATTAAATTGTGTCTCAATTGAAACTTGAAAGTTAGGATTTATAACTCGCACTCATGCCTTACTCCTCCTACTTCTGCTATTCTATTTGACGCTGACTGAGTGGATGAAGCCAAAGCAACAGTTTTACGGCTCTTGGGGTATCAGAACCTTCAACAACTGCCAAAACGACAAATCTATCACAACTATACTAGTGAATAAAACAGAGAAGGTACAAAATAGATAGAAAACTAACAGTTCAATCAGCACCATGTCAAATCGCTGTACTTCAATAATCGACATGTCAAGCAAGCTTCCAAGTGTGCCCTGAACACCGTTTGTTTCCCCGCTTCTGATAATCCACGCTGTGATTGACAGCGAGTCTCGCTTGTTTGGTCCTCTGCGAATCTACGCTGAGTGGGCTGGCACACTTGTTACCCCTGCTTGCCAAGAACACGAAGCACGAGGCACCGCTAAGCCTCCACAGTCTTACCGTTATTATGAGTGCAAAACTAGCAGATGGAAGACAGAAACGCTTGTAGCAGATGTCAGAAGCAGCAGGTCTAGAAAACACTTGTGCCACTTGTGGCAATAGATTGGACAGAGAAAGCAGTGACCTTTAAAAGTCTTGTTTTGCTTCCCTCGCTCTTCTCATTCACGCCCGCCAAAGCCCTTGGCCGTTAGTTTTAACAGATCACCTCGGATTAGATTTGATCCGGGGATTGACAATAAAAAGCAGAATGCACGCAAGGCAGATAAATCGGGCCAAGTTGTGTCAAGTTGTGACAAATGTGCAACTGCACATTGACGGGATTACAAAATAACTATCACAAGTTTTAAATAAGAAATATTATCCCTGGGGACGTTTGCCGGGGTAAGGTGAAAGGGAAACGCAATGGAGACAGATGAAACCCGCTCCAGTGTGCGTAGAGGTGACAGCGGGAGGGAAGGGGGGGGGATGTTTGGAGAAGGTTGGGCCACCTCATTACGCTGATGGAGTTCACATTATTTCAGTGTCACATCCAGGCTGGAGGAATCAGAAAGCGCATTATTTGCCTTGGTCTCCACTGATCAGCTCCATTCATCAACAGCGGCGAGCTTGCGCACGCATCATTTATTTCAATTATGATCACACCCGCTCGTGTCATGCAGGTTCATGTCTTCTTGTGCTCCATTTACTAGCTAAAGCATAATAGCATGCCCCCTCCCCCATCTCAAAAATATTACTCTGGTTTCATCAAAGCTGTAATTCCGACTAATAGATTTTTGTTGTTGTTTTGCGTCGGGACTCTCCTCAGTCATTTAAATTGTAAATGTTCTAATCAAAATACAACATACAAAAAGCTAATTACTGAAAGAATCACCGTCCAAATACAATTCTTAAATTCAATACACATACTTGCATTTATCCTTTACAAACTGGTTGCTTTAAAATAATAATCAAGGTTCATATTCTAAATTAGTAAAGTCAATCAGTTCAGTTCCTACATATACAATATAATTGAATTTATTTATTCATTTATTGAACTACCGGTACAATTTTTTTGAAACCCTTTCTAATGCCGGACCCTGCGGTCCATGCAATCGCGCCTTTCACTCGAGTAAACTTATTACAGTAATATAGAAATTATTGCCACACAAATACTACGAAAACATATTGTCAAAAAAATTAAGTTAGTTAGTGGCTGGGGCGCATTTAATGGAGGTGACCAGGAGTCCAACTGCCATCATGAGTCCTGCGCTGGATGGTTTAATAGAGTAATTCTGGGACCTTCTGTCCCATGCCGTGCTAGCTTTCTGAAAAGAAAAATAGAACATTGACGGCGATTCAATGAGTTATTGATTCTTCATCCCTGCTCGAACCCAAAGTGAGCGTGGCAATACGCACACCCAAAAGACTTGATATTTTCTGATTTCTTTGGAAATGTTGATAGTGAGGCCAAGTTGGAGAATAGCCAGTGTGCCTGAATGAACCCTTTGCTAATTGCAGTCCTAAAGAGGCTTTTTGAAGCTTTCACTTATGATTGCAAGCATGCGGGCCCGAGTGGTCTTAAACTGTCGTTGAAAGCCTCGCATCACTTTTGGCACAATTTGACTGACAGGAAATGGAAGTGCATAATATATAACCTTGGTGTGCGGACAATTCTGGAACTTGATGCATTTCAATTAACACTTGGAAATGGCTCAACGCAATTTCGACTATGCCGAGAAAGACGTGCTGTTGGCGTTTTGCTTCCTGTTAGTGTCAAGTGATTCCATTATCCATTGATTTTGCTTTATGAGGGGGAAATAATGAGCTGGCGCGCACAGAAACACAATTGATTGATCTAATTCTCTTTTGGCATGACTCATTTAGAGAGATTTTTATTTTCTAGATTTCCTACCCTGTTGTCAACGTGCTTTCCTTACCAGGTTGGTCAGTTGAATCAAAGTATTTTGTGTCACGAATTAAAAAGGTGAGTTTGCTGTGGGGATGGAATGTATTCAGTTATCATGACATTACTGCTGTTAGCTCAGAAAATGCTGACACTGCATCTCTGCTTACCTTTTTAGCTTCGATATGTTGATTTGTCTTGACGTACAGCAGCAGGAATTACGCCTTTGCTTGCGAATGACACATTGTCAAGTCAGGAGTGGGGTCTCTGTGTGGGGACGTCATACAAATGATAGTAACCTCATTGTTACATCACAACGACGGAAAAATATGAGATTGGACCACTTGACGGACCCTCTTCCGACTGAAGACTCGCATTGGGTTTCTGCTAGCAATGTGTTGACGACAAGCTACGGTAAGTTAGGTTTAGCATTCTTCCAATTTAACACAAATGAGTTTCCATTTTTAACTGTTACACTTTGCTTATCTAGTCTACAAATACTAAGCAGTACTTCCCAACTAGTTGACACAACTAGTCTCACTTTTTAAATGACAGATGGTACATTGAAAAGACCTTACCTTGCAGCTGAGCAAAGGGGTGGCTTGTTGTGTTAAAATGAGTGAGCAGCTCCTCTGGCTTTTAATCGGGTTTCACAATGAGTTTCAGCTCATTGTTTGCCTGTCGGGCTATGGGATTTACTCGCGGCGCTACTCTCAAAGTGTCAGTCATTCGTATTTTTGGGTGATGGGGAGAAGTTTAATAAACCGCAGTATACAAAACCACCAAGGAGAGTGAGGGGCTGAACTATATGCAGCAGGGATACGAACAAACATTTCTAATGAATAATACCTATCTTAGCATGTCAGTGACGAGCGGGACGACCAAGAGGTGGAAGAATTCTGCCCGGAAGGTGGAGGTGAATTGCGGACCTCGGTCAGGCAGGCAGGCAGACACGCAGGCAGGGAGAGAGTCATGGCTTCACCTAGGCACAGGTCAGGCAGTCATGGCTTCATCCCGGTGCAGGCCAGGCAGGCAGGCAGTCATGGCTTCATCAAGGCGCAGGCCAGGCAGGCAGTCAGTCATGGCTTCATCCAGGCGCAGGCCAGGCAGGCAGTCAGTCATGGCTTCATCCAGGTTTGGTGTGGTGTAGGGCAGGCAGGCAGGCGGGCGGGCGGGCGGGCGGGCGGGCGGGCGGGCGGGCGGGCGGGCGGGCGGGCGGGCGGGCGGGCGGGCGGGCGGGCGGGCGGGCGGGCGGGCGGGCGGGCGGGCGGGCGGGCAGGCAGGCAGGCAGGCAGGCAGGCAGGCAGGCAGGCAGGCAGGCAGGCAGGCAGGCAGGCAGGCAGGCAGGCAGGCAGGCAGGCAGGCAGGCAGGCAGGCAGGCAGGCAGGCAGGCAGGCAGGCAGGCAGGAAGTCATGGCTTCATCCAGGCCTAGGCAGGTGAGGCAGGCAGTCATGGCTTCATCCAGGGGCAGGCCAGGCAGGCAGTCTTCTTCATCCAGTTGCAGGCCAGGCAGGCAGGCAGTCATAGCTTCATCCAGGCGCAGGCCAGGCAGGCAAGCAGTCATGGCTTCACCCAGGCGCAGGCTAGTCAGACAGGCAATCATGGCATTATCCAGGCACAGGGCAGGGCAGGGCAGGGCAGGGCAGGCATGGCTTCATCCAGGCCAAGGCAGGTGAGGCAGGCGGTCATGGCCTCTTCCAGGCACAGGCAACGCAGGCAGTCATGGCTTCATCCAGGTGCAGGCCAGGTAGGCAGGCAGTCATGGCTTCATCCATGCACAAGGCAGGCAGGCAGTCATAACTTCAGCCAGCAGCAGGCAGGCAGGCTGTCATGACTCCATCCACATATAGGCCAGACAGCCAGGCAGTCATAGCTTCGGCGAGGTGCAGACCAGGCAGGCAGTCATAGCTTTATCCAGGCGCAGGCCAGGAAGGCAGGCAGTGATAGCTTCATCCAAGCGCAGGCACAAGCGCAGGGCAGGGCAGGGCAGGCAGGTAGGCAGTTTCAACCAGGTGCAGGCACATGACATATCCACCAACAAAAGACTGATTCTAGTTGCGTTAGTCTGTCGATGGTGTTTTCCATAATGTGTTAGCATCAAGCTAACCAACCTTCACATTCATCACATTTTCTATACATACCGTCAAATCTGTATTGGGTGGTTTGCAGCCACCAAAATAAATTGAGGGGCTAAGACATGAGCCAGGCAGATGGTGCTTTCACATCTTCCAAAGTGCGTTTGTGGCCAGTGGGGGCAACAACAAGAAAGAAAGAAAAAAAAATCCCATTTTAACCAATGAGTCATCTGCTCTCCGGCGACCCGCATTAACGTTTACACTCGCAGCTTCCACATTACCTGCGACTTTCACCCGCGACCTCTGTGCTTGATGAATCCTCACGCATTTGTAGGAAACGGCCCTCTCGCTAATTTGAACTAATCCTTTCAATCAGCCCGCCATCTGCTCACGGCCGCCCCCGGAGTCCCGCCCGCCCCCCGCCCACTCTCTCTGAAGCTGATATTCAACAGCGGCGGAGAGGTTTTTAATCAGGTTAGGTAAGAACGTGGGTGGAACTGTCACGAGTGACTGTGACAAGGTGTCACCTTGCGAGGAGGATTCGCTTTGAGGAGGCCGCTAAGAAGCCCTGGGAGAAGTTAAATTTCCTCTGCCTTCGTCGAATCTGTCATCTGTTTGTATGTTTGTTTGTTTGCGACCTGTTGGGCGAACTTCCTCGAGGACCCCGTCGAGGGTGCAGACTAAAGCGCATCTCTTAAATTGATCGCATTACACAGACAATTTCACTTTTCATGCAAGGCAATTTAACGGCTCATGAATACGCCGCAATCAGTGTGCTCATTTGGTAAATAGTTTGCATGGGGTTCCTGGTGGAGTGTAAACAAAAACTAAAACACCCGGGAGATGCTAAAATACTTGCCGTAAAGTGTGACCTTTGTAAATGAGTGACAATAACTTACCTGTTTGCTGTTCACCTCAAGATATTTATCTTAATAAACAGCTTGAAACAAACACTTTTTGAAGAATTAGTCACTCTCTGGTAATTACGTATGCAATCATAATAAAGGTAACGTTACAACTGCTTTATAAGCATTTATGTAAATGGTATTATGGTGTTGAATATCGCAAAACAGACTGGAAAGAAAGGTGGTCTCATTTATAATTATGCTTTATTCCTCATCATTTGATGCCATCTGGTACAGAATTAAGTGAAAAATACCGCTTGTTCGAAGCAGGTTGGCAGCAATTACACGCCGATTAGCTGCGTGCGTGCGAAATACTCAACTGTGACCACGTCAGGTTGAGAAAATGTGATTGCAAGTGACATTAAGTCTCCCGAGAATCTCTTTGGATTTTCGTTTCAGCCAATGACCAAAGACGAGGAGAACAACGGAGGGGCTCGAGCTCGCACTCTGTGCAAATTACCGCCGTGGCCGATTTGATCAGAAGTTGTGCCTTTCAACTCTTATCCACATTGAGGTGCCTGATATGGTTTGGACCCAAGCAAAGTCACCTTGTCATTGCTGCCTTTAAAAGAATTATCTCACTTTCCCCAGGAGTGGGCTGGAGACATTTTACTGACATTTCATTGAGCTTTGAATAACGCATAAGAATTTCTTTTCCAAGCATTAATTAGAAGACAGCCTATATATAATTTGAAAATGCAAAAAAAAATATATATATATTTTATTTTTACGTACCTTTACGATTTGAAGCTAATAAAAAGGACGACGATAATAGTTGTAAAATAAATACCCGCTGGCAAATTAAGCTAAATTCATTCAGCAGAGCCAATATGCCTGTAAAATTAAAAACAGATTGTTTTTGCGCCAGCAATCATGACAACCCCCAACCATCTGACATCCCCCCCAACGTGTGTATTCTTATTAGATATTATAGTAAATACTGATTGCGCGCCTAACATTGATTTCTTACCATTCCAATCAAGGTTGAAGCATCTGTTACCATGACGACCACAGAGATGCCAAACCAGTCTACCACAGAAATTAATTCAAATTATTAAATATTGTGGTTTTGAGTCAGTGACTTTAAATGTACCATTTCGGTGTTTGAACTTCTTGCAGGGAGAAGATGTCAGCCAACGTTAGGCTTTGACAAATATAAGTGTGACTTTTAGATTATGCACATTAAATATTTAACCAGACGGAGGAGAGCTTCTGCTTGGACGCCCGTGCCAGACAGAGCCATGCAAACTGTCATTTAGCCATTTATCAGCATAATGATGACTTTTCTCAACCCATTTATATTAAAAAGGTCACATGCCAAACGAGTGCACCCGTGTAATAAACTCATTTGTGCCACGGATGCCTTTTTCCTGCACCACAAAAAAAAAAGCTACTGGTCATAAAAATCTTGTTTTTGTTGCAGTATTTTCCGCAATATTGTCACAAACATGAAAACCCAGGAGGGACGGTGTGCAATGCAGTAGACAAGATCGTAACTATACATTTGGTTGGTTATTTGGAAGTAGTCAAACAAGAAAAGAACAAGTAAGAAGTTTTTTTTATAAAACCCAGCAAAATGTATGCACACGCCGCGTCATTTAGTCGGACAGTAATTCATCTTCGTTGGCCTGGAGAAAAACGCCAAAATGGATGAGGGGAGAACAAAACCAACATGAGGAGAATAGCCAACTTGATATATTTCCAAGTGAGCCGGGGTTTTAAATTGACACTGTCAAATATCGAGGCCCACCTCCAGGATGCGGCCAGAATTGAAATGTGGGCAGAATTTGGGAGAATGGAGTGACGAATGGTGTCCCGATGCACAGTAGAAATGAAATAAAATGACTATTTTGCTACTTGGCTCTTAATAATTTTTTTTTTTTTTTTTGCAGTGACACCACTTATCTCCCCACGGAAAAGGTATTTAATGACATAATGGGCAGTTCCGTAAGGTGAATGACTCAAGGGAAATTATATAAACAATCAACATAGCCAATTACATTTGTGAAGGCGAAAACTACATAGCCACTTAATTTTAGCAAACCACATAAATTTGCCTTGCAAAAGTGCGCTAGCCTGACGCTAACTAATGCTGCCCCATGTTGCCAAGGCACTATTTTAAATTTGCGCGAGCCTTGAAGGAGGTCTAAAATCTGTTCCACATCTGTAGCATGATTCACAACTTATTCATCAGCGCGGCTCGCTCGCTTATAATATTAGCCGCTAAATGGATGCCATGTCAACTCACAGCCGTCATTAGTAAAATCATGTTGACATCTGCTGCCTGATGAACTTTAAAAATATTAACAAAACTGGATCATTTGCCAAGTCGATTATGTCCTCGCAAAGCTCAGCTGTCAACCCAACAGCGGTAACCTTTTTGGCAAAATCACCCCGCTCGTTTGTGATCCACCAGCGCTTTGTTGGCCCACAGGAAGCCGAAGCCCGCCGAGCTTCATTTGTCACGTCAAGCCTGTCCTATATCTGTCCAAACAAGCCGCAGACTGATGACGAGACAGAAGACAGTTGGGGTCGAACGCGGCGGCCGCAAACAAACGACTCCTTCTACTTTCCTTTTGCCGAATCAATTATTTAAACTCAACTCCCATCATTTACATGATTGCTTTTGGCGCACTGCTGGTCCTCGACAGAACAGGACACACATTGCAATTAAGCTACATTTCGAGACGTGCACTAATCATCGGTACCGGCACGCAACACCATTTTTTTTATTTTTTTTTTGCCCTCCTGACACTGTTAGATGAGTCCATAAATAAATAGCTATTTCATATTTCATCTCAGTATTGACCACAGTTGCGCTGTAAATATTTTACTGTAATGGAAGCTGTCAGTCAATTGGGAAGCGAATAAAGGAGAGTAATGGTGGTTCAAAATATCTCAGAGGGTAAAATCTCGAAAGGCACTAAAATGTGGACTGGTCTATCCGAAAGAAGAGAATGCTGATTATGTTGATCGTTTGCTGCTTCGCATGTCCGCCAATTCTGCTAAATTTGCATTGATTCAATTACCGGTATGCTAACTAGCATTAGCATCACAGGCAGCATGGGCACCACCAACAAACAGAATCAACTTGGGCTGGTTTACTGTTTGCCATGTGCACCTGCTTGAGTGACTGCAGCACAAGCGCAACATCCTTTATCAACAAGCTCAACCTGTTCTGGATGAAGCTCCTTCGGAAGCAAGCTGCAAAAAAATGATAAGTCGCTCGTAACGTATGAGTTTGAGACGTGCCAGTTCTGTCTGGATGTATTTTCGGGGGGGAGGAAATTGGCTGTCCCTCCGACAGAGTGACAGCCATCTCTCTATTCAATGACACGGCCCGATGACCCTCATCCGTCCGGCGCTGGCTGTCGTCCAGAGCGTTTGCGCCGCACGCGGGCCGAGCGCACCGTCTTGGACGGCGTTTGCATTGAAGAGCCTCATTATCGTGAGACTGAGTCACTCCTCATGGCTGTCTGCGCTCGTTATCGGACCGAGAGCTTGGAAAAACAATTACAGATGGACTCCCAGAATGAAGGTCTGAGAGCAGCAAGTAAATTGATTATATGCATCGCGCTCGACGGTGACTACCGCCGTCCCATTGTTGACTATGCAATTAACGCATATGACGGCACCGGAGAAATACAGACGTCGCCGAGTGAGTACCCGCGCAGTATAATTACAGGTCAAACTAATTTCACACCGGCAATCCGGCTTTGCTTAATTCAACACCCGCAAAGACTTTGCTTTTTCCACTTTCATTAAGGCCCTGAATGTTTAAATAGTCAAATACACCCATTTAGGAAGTTTGCCTTTTAAAACATCCAGTGGGAGTATCAATGGGTACATTAAAAATTAATTTTAAAAAATGCCATTTACTTATTCACTTAGAGTAAAAAAAATTCAATTAAATATGAGAATTGCTTGGGTAAAATGAATTTGGGAAAATAAAAAAAATAATACAAATTCCCATTATGCTCACTTAACCGTGGAATAAGAGCTCCATAATAATTTTATTTAGAAATGTGACTACCGCAACTGTGGTATTTACATGTATTGCTGTAACGCAACACAGTTTGGATTTTACAAGAATAGCAAAGTCAGTGCACTGAATCTGGGTGTCGCCATGTGACCGCTGTCCTTGGGGAGCGAGATCAACCGATGGGACGCATCTCCGGCAACATTCCCGCATTTAATTAGATTAAGATTCACAACGTTTCCCCTTTACACCTCCCTTAACCAGCTGTCTCCAAAGGACTGTGGATAAATTGCCAACAGCTAAAAAAAAGTGACTGGGCGAATTGGGCTTGGGGAAAGCTAGAAGAAAAAAAAGGGGGGGAGAATAAAGTGCCCTGTCTGTCTGCTTGATGTATGGAAGTATCTGCCTCAGCTCTGCTTAGACAGAGTGGAAATCTCTGCTGAATACGAGCCATTTTTAAAGATCAATACAGCTTTGGACAGTGAACAGTGCAAGTTCATTAAGTATGCAAAGACGCGTCACGATGAAGACATCTGAGAACAAATGGCTATATTGATTTCTAAAGGGGAAGAGACGGCTCGCTCGAGGAAATTTGCATGGACGTGAACGTGTAGCATTCATTTTGTCTATCGTTAGCGGATGAACTTTGAAGCACCCCCGAATGAGTTTGATAATATACAGTACTGAGCCCTCAGATAGATTGGTTGGTGGAAAACATGGTCAGGAATCCAAACTAGTACTTTAACACTGTGACGGCCCTCTGTGTTTATTTGAGACCTTGAGCCCTCAAATGGTTAAGTTTGATTTAGATTATAAATGATGGAGGATTTATATGAGAATAAATTAAATAGTGTTTGGCAAAAATGTTTAGTTTCATTAAATTAATTACTCAAATAAACTAAGAACAAAGGGAGACAGTTGTATGTGAACAGTAGCTAAAAGCCTAAATCATTTTTAACATAAAAATCCCCCCATAATCGAAAAAAACTCACCTGTAGTGGATAAAACGATAACATGATTTTTGCTGTTATGAATCACTCATAATAACATACCGGTGGGGTCTATTGATGGAGGTGCAACAAAGGAGGAACGATCCAGAAATGAACCCCTAGAAAGAGAGAGAAAACATTTACTTGCAAAGAAAAACAGTTTAAAATATCATTTTTGGGGAATAAGTTATGAAATAAATGTAGTGAGTATATTGTACCGTTTCAATGTGTAGTGAGTGGAGGTCATCCCCATTGCATCTTCAATCGGCAGCCACTCCAATAGACTAGGGGAATAAACAAGACAAATTCACAGAAAGAATTTAGATTTGAAATGTCACCTTAACATACATCAATGAGCAGCAATAGTGCCTGCGAGTACGACTATGTGCCACCGGAAAACAGTCGAAACTATTGAGAACGTCAAGAGACAGTCCCTCTCCCCTTGGCTTCTTAATTGAACACCTCCTCCTGGGAATTTACCTGTCAGGGTTACTTTAATGGAAGAGGACCAAACGATATATCAATGCCAGTGCTGATGTCCCCCACTGCAGCGGCATCAATACGGGACAACACAGAGATAAAATAGGGCCCAAATGTACCTCAAGGTCCCTTAACTAACACTCAAGAATGTCTTCACAAGTAAATTTTCATTACTGATGCACAATTCGATGAAGGAAGTAAAAAAGAAAGGATTTTAAGAAAGTATATTGCTGTAATTAAAACATGAGTTGTAATATTAAAACAGAGGAATACAACAACATAATGTGATATTAGGACTAATATTCCTTCTCTAAAACCCTCAAACTTGGCTACAATATGGCAATATAAATATTCTAGCTGGTTATCAACACTTTTGGGCGGTCAAAGACACCAAAATACGGTGTGAAAATCAACCATTTGAAAATGAGGCAACATTGCACATCATATTTTCAAATAGACGAGATAAACACATTTTTTCACGAGACATCCCTTTAGAGTTTTCTACATTTAGGGGCAAGTCAATAAACAGTTCTAACAGTACAAACCGTTTCCTTACATTTGTAAAGCGGTTTAGGAAAAAAAATCGCGAAATATGGAAGGCTAGGCTACAAGCTAAAGCTACGTCATGTTAGCCCAAACGCTAAATTAGCGCTGAGCTAAGCGCCAACGAGTACAATTACTACAATACTACCGATATTAGTACTACAATAGTTGATAGTATCATTTAATAAAGTTGTGTATCATTACATTCACTGTATTTTTGCGACTGTATGTAGTAACTAACTTTTTTCACATCGGTCTTACCTCATGCGTTTTAACGCTGTTAACAATGGCGACAGCCGGGTAATTGATTGCACACACCTGCGCAGAACGAGTGAACCAATGTAATATTCACTGTTAATTACTGATTAAAATTAACTATATAAATAAAACGAACTCTATAAAATTAAATAAAATCGTCAAATAAAATACTAGATGCCAAAATAAGTTACTTAGTCACGAATAAAAATACAATGCGGGCCGTAGAAGAATTTCGTCATTTCCGGTGTCATGTCCGCGCTGCTTCCTTCATGCCTGTCGGGATTCCGTAGCAAGTTTAATATTTCCTAGTCCCATGGACTGTTGATTGCTAAGGGCTGTCGCTGGTTTCAATATACCATATTATAAATATAAATATTTTGTACCTTGCAGGTTTTCTTTATTTGCATTATTTTTCTTGATATGTCTACACCACCCAGTGAACTGTCTCACCTTGGCCACTAGATGGGGTTGTTTCCTTTTCTTAAGATGTTTAAAACCTAATACAACAATACTGTTTTTTGGACAACTTATTACAGTTATTTATTTATTTATTTGTATTATTTATTTTGTACAACAATTTATTTAATTTGTCCTTTAATAGTAATGGAAGCTGTTTATGTTTGAAGCTAATTGTGTGAAGCAACACCATGATGATAGCATTAGAAGACAGATTGTGTCCAGTATTGTCTTCCCCAGCAAATACACTCGGTGAATAAAGCATCTTTGTTGAACATTCTGGTACTATTTGATAATAAAATGATCAATTTTGTCAGGAGTAATCACAAAAATCAAACGTTTCCGTGCTATGATCGAAGCAAACACACTGAAACTCAGTGTGTGAAGGCTAACGGAATGAAAGCTTCAAAGAGGCAAAAACAAATTGCTACTGCTTTAACATTCTCTCCTAATGGTGTGGATGTGTTGTTTGAATGAGATAACAGAGATAAATAGCCACATCAGTTCTACTATGAGAGCGTTTTCTGTCTGTCGGTGCCATTCGCGGACACCGTGATTACAAATTAGAGCGTCGGCTGCCAAGAACCAACGTGGACAAAGCATGGAATACCCTCGGAGGCCGGGAACTATTTGATTTACCGCTACAAAGAAGAGCCGAACACATTGAAATGGTGTTTGGTTGTCATTTAACGCTCTGTTTGTTGTGACAAGCGATGGGAGGACTGACATGGGCTTTGCGGAACATGAAAACAAGGATTTACTTTGGGATTTGGGTGAAGTGAAGCTTAGCAAAAAGTTTAGTCTGGGTTGATGCGTGCATTAAACCCTGACTCACAATCTTTATTTTTCTGCGTATAAATCTAGTAGAGAAATAGAAAACATGGAGACAGTTAATAAAAAATATTTAAAAATGGTTCATAAAAGAAACATCTAAACCGCACCTATGTTATATCCACCAATACCTTTTCCCCCTCAAAGGTTTTCTTTCCCAGATCCATTTCCTTCCTTCAATTAAGGCAGCAATCTTGTCTGTGTTTTGTTTTCACAGCGTCACTCCAACAGAAAAGATAATTGAACAAAATGGATCGTTATTTAGCTTGCAGCACAGCCATTAAGCTAAGTGCTGGCTGCGCTCGTGTTTCTTCACTTTGGTCTCCAGCTATGTCGCATTCCCCGAAAAGGAGTTGGGGGTCCGTTTTTATTCTCTGGATTGTTGCTTTTAAGTAAGAAAAAAAATCTCAGGCGTTCATTTTTACATCAAAGCAATATTGTAGTCTGTAAAACCAATTTAGAAACTTTTCGAATTATTTTCTGACAGCCTGAGAGTTTTTCCCCCCCATCCTATTACAAACTGCTTTAAATGCTGTGCAGCACAAATGTATCCAAACTTCATCTTTTTTTTTTCTTCTTGCCAAACGCACCATTAGTCCCACCTTGGGTCAAATGCTGTAACTGTGGACCCTTCAGCCACAGTTGCAAATGACTCAGCTGGGGATTTCCCTTCCCGGCTGTATGACGGATTATTTTTCACTCACTTTTTTGGGGGGGTGAATGAGAAATAAACTGCACATACCGCCTTGACAGGCCTTAATAAATAACACCTCTTTTGGTTCAAATCCAGCACCAGCGACGTAGAAATGCAAAAATTAATTGACCGTAGTCATGAAATATAGTAGACTGAGCACTGCTTCAAAAGTATTTAGTGGCCACGAAAAAAAGCCTGTAAATGCCACAAGAGGGCAGCAAATTAATTCTATGAGACTAAATGAAGGTCAATAAAGTTCCTTGTGTCAAATATACCACAAGTGGAGTTTTTTTTTAAAAAAAACTTGTACAGAAGTCTTTCTACTCAAGTACAAAATGAGTATGCTGCCTCTACCAATTTATTATATGAAATCTGATTTCCAAAGTCACTGCGGAACTCACCTCTCATCACATTGTCAGTAGGGGCGGGCAAGTATCGTTAGATGGAAGAGTTGGAGCGCTTTGGGAGAAGCCCGGGAAGACAATTAATCACTCAGGAGAGGCAACCACCGCAGGGCCAGGGGTTGCAAAGCGCACATGGTGAGTGGAATATTTGATGAGGACAAGACAGAGATGATCTGGCTGGTGCATGAAGAGTAGGCGGGTAATCACAAGAGGAAATGCAAAATGATGAGTTTTGAAAAGTTTACTTTATCTTCAATAACATCCAAAGAGTATTTTTGAGACTTCTATTTCAAATCTTCGGTCATGTTATGGCGCGTCGACACCTCCAAACAAATGGAAATTGCAGGAAGAGTATTTCTTTTGATTTTAAATAAAAGAAACTTGAAATTGACAGGCAAAGAACAAATGTCAAGTACAAGGAGATGGAAAAGAAGCGGAGGACCTAAATAGACTCGGAGCTAGTGACAAAAATCTCATAGAGATGAGACAGCCCCGAGATGCTGGGCAGGTGAGAATCTGACACCGAAGGACTGATGTGACGGATAATTGGCGAGATCGGCGGATGAAATGGAAATAGAAGCAACGTGTTCATTGAACTTACAGCAGAAACTGCCCTAGTACCAAATCATATTTCAAAAACAAATTACAAATAAATATGACCATAAATGGAAAAAAATCCAATTTCATCATACAATTAACTTGGTTACCATGGTAACTCTCTTCCTAAGAACTTATTGTGCGACCGCATTTGCAAACATAATTTCAACAACTTGAGCAAAGGTCAACCGATGCAAGTCGCAAATAAAGCAGCCAGAAGAATTCTAAACTGCACAAAACAGTTTTATCTCTCCATTGAGTGAGTTGTTGCTCCCCACTGTCCTTTACACCTTGAGCAAGAAACACTGCTGGGGCGTCCAAGTAAGCTGCCTGAGCAAAAAGTGCTATTCTTTGTTTTCTCCTCCCCTGACAGTTGCTTCTGACCATGTGTGGGAGGATTACCTTAGAGCTATTACGCAAAACACAGATATCTACATTATGGTGATAAAAGGGAGACAAGGTGATGAGGGATTTTTATAGCCAGCTATAAATATGTTCAGTGGTTGCCCATTATCATATTTCAGGCACAGCGGAAAAACTGCCGGAAGGCACAGATAAAGTCACGCGACAACAAGGCTGATTGTCACAAACCTAATAGCGATGATGGGATGTCAGGAGTCGGGCCAGCATTGCACAGAGATCCATTAGCGCCCCCTGGTGGATAAGAGCAGGAAGAACATGTGAGCGTTTTCTGTACATAGATGATAAAGTATAGCAATAGACACTGCTGAAAGGGAATTTCAAACGTCTTTACCCTTCTTCAGATTTGTCCATAATCTTGGTTGCTTGGCTCACGTGATTTTTATTAATATGCAACGAAATTTGCTTAATTGCTTCACCTGCAAAATGGCGCTGCAGTCCAGTTACTAGATGGAATTTGAATAAATAATTCGGGGGAAAAAGACTCATGAGAGACCAATTACTTTCCGCCCGCATTTATTCCTCACCATGCAAGTAAGAAATAAAAAAGGCAAATTCTGCAGTCGTCTTTGATTGACGCCAATCAGCACAAATGAGCTAGCAAGACGCCAAAATGACACGTTAGTGTAAAAAGTGCAAAGAGCAGCTAGTCGCTTTGCAAATAAAGACTTTTCAATACTTATCAGACTCCTTGCCTTTTCTTATTAAGAAATTTTGGACGACTTGCTGCTGTCCGTCTGCTGTCGTGCTAATTGTCACTTAACTGTTGTAGCTGGCAACAGTCCAATGCTGCCCCCGTGTGGACAAAAAGCACCACAACAATCCCACCACTTGATTTTCATGCACTTCTTTAATATATCAGTTTCTCATATTCACAACAAATACATTAAGCTCTTTCTCCTTATGATACAGCCTTAAATAGTTTTTTTTTCTTGTACACGCAACCATTTTTGAAAATGTCTTTGGACATTTTAAAGTTTGTTACATGTGTAGATCTCTCCATGCTTTCCTAGCAAATTGACAAGATTTTCTTTGTACATTATTTACAGATGGAGAAGAGGGGAATGAACAAAACAAGCAAACAGTTTTAAAGACATGATAGTTCTGCTGGACAGAATTAGGCGGTGTTTTTTTAAAGGTGCAGGCAGCAAAGACAAAAGGAGGAACATTAAAAAAAAAAAGTACACCAACTTAGACAATGGAGGTCACTTTTAGGCAATTTATAGGCGCGCTTATCCCTAAATTAACATTATAGTGTGACTTTATGGAGTAGATTTAAGTGGTGGGGGATGACAGAAAAAGATAAATGACACAGAAGCCCACTTTTCAGTAAATGCTTTTGAAATGGGATTAAAAGAAAAATAATACATAAGTCAAGCCATCATAGTAGAATTGCAGTCATGAAACAATAACGGAAATGTAGTTGACACTTTTATAATGCTTAAAGAGGGTGATTGGTAACAAGTGACAAAGCGTCAAAATAAAAAGCATGTACCTTCTGATTTTTGTTGTTTTGTGCATTTAAAAACAAACAATAATACACAATTTATTGATACATGCTTTTCATTTGAAGCCAGGTCAAATGGTTCCATTTTTGCTCTTTAATAAATGTAAAATCATTTTTGTTTCTTGCACTTAAAATTTATAGCGTGTATCTTCGTTTGAACAAATCCCCAAAACCAGCACAAAGATCATAATTGAAACGTTACAAATAATCATAATAATTGAAACGTTTGGCAATAACACTTTTCAACAGAGCTGTGCAGTTTGCTTTGTCACCCCCCCGTCACTTCCAAAGTTAACGTAAAACATGGACGACTATATCAGACATAAATAACTATTGTAAAAGGAGCTGCCAGGAAGTGAAAAGCAAAGCATAATCTTTCATGACCGCTTACGATGGCAACTCTACGCTTCAAATCCCAAAACAACTAAAATGGTGAGCTCAGCTCTCTTCACTTTGGGAGTGGATACATATTACGAACAAAAAAAAAAAAAAAAGCAGGCTGACGGCAAAATCTTAGCATCGGGTCCTGCAGATGCCAAACTCGTGAGGCCACCGACTTCGGATACCGTGTGCTTTGCCAAATTGGGACAAAAATAATAATAACACAAAAAAAGGCAAGTCGCTCATTTGCTTCAAATCATTTCTACAAAGTGCAATGTCTAGAAGTCACAGACTTGGCAAGAAAGCTTCAAAAAAAATTCCGAAAATTAGCTTGTAAAACATAAACAACAAATAAATACTGCTGGTCTGTACAGAAAAAAAAAAAAATCAACAAAACTGCACATTCTGGAATGAACTCATTAGATTCATCTGAGCGTTTCATTGAGTGACACCGCAACCCGTTTAGTCAGGCTGCTTTAAGAAATGGGATCCGGACCAGAGTGCAATATTAAAGCCACGGAACGCACCAAAAAAAGGGAACAGAAACAATGACATGCACAAAATGTGCTCCTCGACTTCAGTACCCCCCCACCCCAAAAAAAAAACCTCTTCCCCAAATCTTAAGATACTCAAACTACTTCCACGTAAACTGTTCAGTGCTTTAAAAATGGAATGTAGATCCCACTTCTATCACCTGCCCCACCCACAAAAAAAGTAGTCATTCCATGGGCACCAAATTTTTTGTTGCTTCTATCACCAAAACGAGATGTGTTGCTTTTATGGCCCAAAAAAAGTTTCGTAGCTTTCATTGAATCCCCGAAAACATCGCTTTTGTTGGCCCCCAAAAAAGTTTTGTTGTTTCTAAGGCAAAAAAAGTCTTCTACTGTCCTATCGCAAAAAAAAAATGCGTTGTCCAAAATCTTTTTACAAATCAAAATATTGAAATTCATGCTTCTATCGCCAAAATTTGTTGCTTTTCTTTAATTTTTTTTTGCCATGTCAACTGTCAAATACATTTTGTTGTTTTTATCGTCAATAGATATATTATCGTTTCTACCGTCCCCAAAAATCCTCATGGCAAAATAAAGAGCTTTTATCACCCACAAAAACTCGGCAAAAAAAAGCTAATTTTGGTTGCTAACGTCTCATTAAACCTTTGTACCTGCCAAAACAGTCTTCATTTTTTTTTTTTTGGACAAGGGTAAGGTCAGGAATAGGGCAAAGGCAAAAAGCAACAAGCTTGCTGCTGGACGGAAAGTTTTCTCCAAAAAACCCAAACCTCTAGCTAGCGCTAGTTAAAGTCGTAGCATGACAAACTTTGAGCTATATATAGAAAAAGTAGCTTTCAAGTCACGGTTGGGGAAGAAGTCCTCCCGCTTCTCAGCTCATCTCAGCGAGCCCGGCAGAGGGCCGCCCCCTGCAGGCCGCCTTCCAAAGTGCAGCCGGAGCCGCTCGGCCTTTTCCTTCGCCGTGTCGCATCCCGTCGCCATTTTCTTAGGCGGGCTAGTCCACCTGGGAAGTTTGCCCCGCCTCCAAATGGTTTTGGTATGGATATATTCGTGCTTGGTTTTCTTTTACGATTTTTTTGTGGTGTATTTTTCTTAAATTGGATTTTTTTTTTTGCCCCCCGATTCAATTTGCTGCCGCTTTGGCTGGTTGCCCAACGGACAGCTTTGAAGCTGGAAGGAATCTCATCATTCGTAGAGGAAGAAAACGGCACATTCGTTTAAGACTACATTTCAGTTTTGTTTTTTTTCCAGTGATGAATTAATCCACGGCAAGGACGGAAGGACTTTGGAGCAGTGACGAGGGAAGGGCTGGTGAGATGCACAGCACTTACTTGAATGCTGAAAACTCCCCTGGTGAGAAAATAAATAAATAAATATAAATAAATGCTGAAATAGCAGTAGCAAAAAAATTAATTGGGTTAACAGAAATCCAAGACTTATGGGACCTTACCATAGCCGCCCGCTTGGATAGGAGTTTTGGGCGAGGCGCAGGCGTATAAGCTGAAGTCCTCCGTCTGAAAGCCGGCGCGGTTTAACGAAGGCTCCGAGGCGCTGCGGTGGATTTTGGGTAACGAGCGAGCCAGCAGCTCGATGGACGCCAAGATCTGAAAATATTCCCAATTGTTGTCCCGTCACGAATAAGTGGTTCTTAACTCATAATAATAATATAAAATAATAATATGAGTAGTAACCTGAGGGAAGAGGGGTCGCTCCTCTCTCTTCTTCTTCAAGCAGTCGGCCATTAGCCTCTTCATAGCCTTCGGGCAGTTGCTCCGCACCTTGCTGAGGTCGGGGGACAGGTAACCTCGGCCAACCATGAATATGATCTGCGCATGATTAGCGGAACACAGTTATGACAGCTTTTAAAGTCTTTCGAATGACATCATCTTACCTGATCTCTGTTGTTGATGTTTGAGTAGGGCAGCGCTCCTGACATGAGTTCATACAGCACGATGCCAAAGGCGTAGACGTCAGACTGGAAGCTGTAAGGATTCTTGTCCTGCAGTCGGATCACTTCCGGAGCCTTTAGGGGGCGCACAAGAGTGTTACTTCAAACGACGCAGCTGTCCGTTTGAAAGCACTCACCATCCACAGAATGGAGCCGGACAGCTGTTCAAACTGGTGGGAGCCGCTCCAGCGGGACTTGACTGTGGCCAGGCCAAAGTCGCCGATCTTCACTGTCAGATCCTCATGGAGGAAAATATCTGCGCAAGATGCGGTTAAGGAAAACCGTCACGCTGCACCTGTAACCTGAAAATTCCCAACAAATCCAAGATACTGTTGCTCTTGAGATCGCGGTGGATGATGGACTTGGCGTGCAGGTAACTAAGGGAGCAAAAAAATAAATAAATTGCGAGTCTATTGATCAAATTGATGAATTTTGGGGTGTGCTCACTCCATCCCCTGAGCGGTCTGCCTGGCGATGTCGATGAGCTTGATCATTTCAAACTTAGTCTCGATGATGTGCAGGTGGTGGTAGAGGCTGGAGCCTTCACACCACTGCGTCACAATGGCCAGCTGAGGCTTGGTGGTGTAGCCCATGAAGAGCAGGATGTTGACGTGACGCGTTTTCCTACAACGATGAAGAATGTCGGCCATGTTGTAAGAGGGGGGGACGCTGATGAGTTTGAGGTTACCTGAGGACGCCCACTTCGTTCTTGAAGGCCTGAAGCTGCTGAGGTGTCGGAGCGGTCACGTTCAACATCTTCACCGCCACATCACCTTAAAGAACATTTGAGTCATTTTTTTAAATTAATCGATTTTTTTAATAGTTGGTGAGCAAGATAAGCAGAGCTGCAATCGTCCTACCATGCCACTTTCCTTTGAAGACAGTTCCAAAGGAGCCGGAGCCTATCCTCTGCCCGAGCGTGATCTGCCCCTCTGGGATTTCCCAGTCGTCACTGGAGTCCCGCCTCCCCAGCGTTTTCTGTCGCAAACGACACCCGTGAGATTCTTTCGGTGGAGACGGGACGTCCCTGTTACCGACGGGACCCACCATCTTGTTGCGGTCCTCGGATGAGGACGACGACTTGCGCTCCCTCTGCGGGCACGGCGACTTCTGAGGCACCTTGACGTTGGTCAGGGAGCCGGGGAGAGAGGCTGGGGGTGTGGCCGACAATCCGGTGGTTGACCCTGAAGGGTGGGAAGGGGGAGGGGGGGGGAGAAAAGAGGGAAAGACAGGTAGGTGGAAAGGTAACTAATTCCGAACGGGAGTTGGAATCTAGTATTTGTCGACATGCAGGGGAAAGGTGAGGGGGGCGCTTGATTGGATGGCGTTAGAGTCAAGCCCCCCTTTTGGCGCCATCTGGTGGCACCTTGGTGTCAAGGAGGTATGTTGAGGTGAGATGAGGAGTTTCATTTCAGTATTTCCCATGTTGTGACACGGCAACTTAACCTCCACACTTTCGGAGTGCTTAACTTAACGGCGGGGACCATAAGATGTTTTTAAATAAATTGCTCAATAATGGAGGAAGAGTCAACATGACGATTTTAAAAGAAACTAGTTGAAATGACAATACAGTTTTAATAAATCTGGCTCGGTTAACTACTGACGGTTTGAGGAACAGTGGTGGTGAAAGATGGGGGGGGGGGTCACACAGCGAATGAGACGGACCTGGTGTTTGCGAATGCGGGGAGGCGGTGGTGGTGAAAGCAGGATGAAGGGGAAGGGGGGGCACGAGAACACACAGAAGGGCCTGACTACCTCGGAACACGGGCTCGGGCTCAAAATCAAACACTATGTCATTGGGGTAGGAGTATAGGAGGGGGCTTGAGGTCCGTGTTCGGTGCTTCCTCAAGCAGCGGGCAGGGTGGGTCGGGGGGGCTGCAGGGCAAAGAGAGACAGACAGACCATCACTGCTATTCACTCACCCTGCCCCTCGCCGCTCAAGCTAAGCGTGCCCACCGAACTCCAAAGCATATCACATCAAGCTTCGGTTGGGCTTTGATTAACATTTACTCACGCGCGTGTTTTTTTTTTTTTTTAATTTAAAAAAATTAATTCAAATTTAAAAATATTGTGAATTATATTAAGGGGCTCCTGTAACACATAAATAAATCATTATTGTTTTAAAATTACTTTTAATTTTTTTCATTAATAGTAAATAATTTTACGTAAAAACACATCACATCTCATCTTGTTTATAAACATCAACAAAAAGGTTTTTAATTTTTAAATTAATTGAAAACGTTAGTTCCAGCAACGAGGAAAAAAAAAAAAAAAGCAAATGACGACTAACATGAATTACACTGTCGTGTCAGGTTGTAGGAAAACGAGCACCGAGTCTAAATTTTCTAGGGTCTTCACATGCACATATATACAAACACACACACACACTCTCACACACACACACACACACACACACAGAGAAGACCAGAGTGCACGCAGACACGCGGGATGGTGGGAAAAAAAAAGAACAAAAATGGAGGCAGGATCCTTACCTCCATCAGACCTCACTAGTCCCTGATCTCGGATGAGGTCCTGAAAAAAGAAAAAAAAAAAAACTTCATTATATTATTACCATTATTACGCAACTGTAAAAAGTGCAAAGCGTGAAACCGAATTCATCACTCACATCAATGTTGACGGCCTCGATGGTGTTGATATGAACGTTGGGAGCTGAGGACGAGCGATCCCGCTGGCCGAACTGGTTACGGTGCTCCTCCTCGCTGGGCCGGAAACTCGGCGGGATGGGGATGGACTTGGACGGGGACAAGGCGGTGTGGCACATGGACCTGTAGATACCGTGTGGGCCTGTTAGCAGGCTTATCGGAAAGGTCAGATTGCAAAGGAGGCTCACCCGGTGGAGTCGGACGGAGGGAGCGACGGACAGACTTCGGAGACGGGGGTGGTCCCCTCGGAGGAGACCTCCTCTTGGGTGAAAGGGTGATGCTCGAAGAACTTGGACACCAGTAGCAAACTGCGCGGCACAGAATTGCGTCATCATCAGCACGCAGCCGTGAAAGTGACGGGCTACTTCTCGCGTGGCACTTACTCGAGCTGGTCGTAGTTGACGCACATGAGGGGGACCTCGGTGCTGCAGCGCTGGTGGAACTTATAGCCGCACGTCTGACAGCGGAAGCCCTGGAAAAGAAGCTTCCGGCAGAAGTCGCAGAAGGCCAGCGTGAAGAAGGTCTTCCTCACCTGGAGAGGACCAACACGTTCTAATAAGCCACATTTTGCATTTTTCGATATAACTTTTGACATATACTTACAAAGTTGTGCGTGGTGAGCGGCACATTCTCCAAGACTTCCACGTGCAACTCTTCCCCCGTGAGCCAGGAAATATCCGTATCCCAACCAATAGGCTTCTTCTCTCTGATAGAAAATAAAATCAAAAATCAAAATCAGCACAATGCTTTTCTTTCCTAATTTTAGTGCGTTTGCATCACACTCACCCGTCTTGTATCCTGTAGACGCCGCAGCACTCCGGGATGAGTCCTCGCATCATGAGGGCCTTCTTGAGAGAGTCTCGCACCGTCATCCCACAGCGGGCGGGGACCTGAAACATCTCTCCGTTAGTTTTGTTTCCTTCCATGTACCGTATTTTCCGGACTATAAGGCGCACCTAAAGACCTAAAATTTTCTCAAAAGCCGACAGTGCGCCTTATAGTCCGGTGCGCCTTATATATGGACAAACTTTCAAAATAGGCCATTCATTGAAGGTGCGCCTTATAGTCCGGTGCGCCTTATAGTCCGGAAAATACTGTACTATGATGGCTCCATTTGAAATAAATAAATTGAACATAATGGCTATAAATAATGTAGGCCTCTGTAGGGGGCGTGGCCTAATGAGTGACAGGACCTCAGTCATTAATTTGAGAACGTACCACTGTTCGCTGTTTATTGGGCAGGAAGACCCGGACGATGGGCTTCTGCGGCGAGCGCGGGTTGCTGCGGCTGGCATCGGTGGGTTTCTGGAGGACGGCCAGAGTGTTGGGCGCCGAGGGGAAAGCCTGAGCGCCTCCCCCACCGCATCCCGTCTTGACCTCCACAAGCGCCGGCACGGGACTCGGCGAGCTGAAGTCGGTGCCGTTACCGGTGGCCTCTAGAAGCTGCTGCTCCCTCTGCTGCAGGGCGTCCAGCTTGCTGGTATACTCCTCATAGGCCTATTGAGTTGGGGGCGGAGTCTTAAATGATCGAGCTTCCATGCCGTGAAAGCAAATCACTCTCACCTCAAGATATATGGAGGGAGGATTATGTTCTCCTCCAAACTTGTCCAGAAGAGCCTCTAAGTGTTCTTGTGTCAACTTGATCATCTGTTTGATGTTCCAGATCTGTTTTGGAGAAAGAAAAAACAATTGTGATTCATTAAATTCTATTCAGTTTTGCTGACTTTGAAATTAGATCCTCCGTCTGGCGTGCGTCACTTTTATGAATAAAAAGCTTCTCACTGACCGACGGTAATCAGATATCAAAACCGATATCCATTCATGAGAATGACATCACCCGCAACTCATCTCTCCAGTCATTCGCTCGAGAGAATATGACATCATGCAAGCTCATCAGTTTTCAGGCTTCCCTTTTGCCTGAATGAATTAGACCTATTCATAAGACTGAAGTAGCAGCGTACATTATTCCAGTTTCGGGAACTTCACTCCATTCCCCTTCTACAAGTTTGTACAGAACGCAAAAAGCAAAAACTCAGCTAGTAATTGAAAGGTTTGTATTTGCCTAAAGTTACCACAAGGTGGCAGTAAAGCACTTTTCACTTTCAGGCCTAACTAAATGAAGCTCCTCCTATTACTTCAACAAAGTTGCTTGGCACATTAGCCTAAGCAATTATTTTCGGCTTGAGCTGTGTTGGACAATAATTTATTTTATATACATTTATTTTTGCTCAAATAGCTAACTTCAACCAACACAAAGCCTTAAGTCTTCATTAAGAAACAGGGCCATAATTTATGTAATTCAATACTGCGCATACAAATCTAAGTGTATCACTTGCAGTGTTAGCACATGACAATGTTTCACACTTAAAAAGGGCTGAAGGGTGAACGATGACTCAATGGGATGTTGAAAAGACGGCTATTTCCTGATATTGCTCTTATCCTCCCGACTTTCAGGAACTGTATCAGATGATGGCTATTTCCATCGCTAGGCCGTTTAAAGGAAACCTCAAAGATGAATAAAGTTAAAGTAATCATCAGAGGAAAAAAAAAAACAATGGCGTTAAAATGTGTCAAACTTTGCCAATTCTGGTTATGTAGACATTTAGCTTGGCTTTTATTCTCCAATATAGGATTTTACTACTTTCAGTAGTTTAAATGATGCAGGTCCGCATGGATGTAGCTCAGATTTCAATATGAACAACTGAATAAATGTCATTAAAGGGAACAGGTAAGCAGAGCTGCACTGTGCTTCATTGGGTGTGCTGATAACTACTGGAAATAAAATATATTTAGCTGTGAATGAATGAAAACTAGGCGGATTGATGTGCAGAGGCCTGCATGGTCAAGTGTGTGCATGTTTTTTTTTTTTTTTTCGTACAAAAGTAACCTGTGCAGCTGCATAATACGTCAACACGACTCGAGCTAGCATCCACCATCAACCCCGAGTGGGTCTCTCCACCGCGTCCACGCAGCGGTGCACCCCACTGGCAAAAGCGCCGCTAATTGCCCGTCTTTGTTGTGTCAACAGCGGCGTGCATTGCGTTGCGTGCCGTGGCGGCGCTGCAGTGAGAGCCGACGGAATAAAGCGAGCAAGGCCCCGAGTAAACACCGACCCCTCGAATAAAAGCTCCCCGTCCAGCTGCTGCACGTTCCCGCCTAGCGGGAACCGAGGATCTAGAGATCCCCACCCGTTATACGGTTCTAGTCGTTGCCCGTTGTGCCGCATCCCCCGCCGTCCGCGGAGGAGCCGGTGTCTCCTGAACATTTCCATCCAATTAGCCCCGCACGGAGCCCCGTTCCCCGTGCCCACTTTGCTCCCTCCCACCCCCTCCGCCGCCACCATCGCACCGCTGCCGTAAAGCGCCTACCTCCTCGTCTTGCGGACCTTCGGGGATCCCCGCCGGGCTTGAGGGCTCCAGCGCGGCGCCAAGCTCCTCGAGGCCCTGCTCCCCGCCCGGCTGCCGCTCTGAGGTGTCTCCGTTAAAGACGGGCGGTGGGGACTCGGCGCTGCTCAACGCCGCCATTTTAAAGTGTGAGAAAGTGAGTGGAAAATAAGAGAGACAAGCGCAGTGGCGCCGCTGCGGACCTAGGGGGCGACAAAAACAAACTTGAGCAGGCTGCAAAGCATCAGACGCACGAAACAGGCACACACGCGCAACATCCACAAAGAAATGCAATACCTGTTTATTATTGTTTACAGATTTTTTTTCCCCTCTGGTCATTTATTTTTTACAAAAAAAAAAATACGATAAACTGAACATACACTTTTAACACAAGCGTACACACAAACAAGACACACATTACCAATACAGAGAATAAGGACTGAAAAAAAATGGACGGATGGAATAGTATTTTTTTTGTATCTCTTTAATACTTTCAAAAGTGAGCAACATTGCATCTGCAGTCAACAAAAATCTTTTCATACATCAAACTTAAACGACACAAACATAATCCTGAATTTTTAACACATCCCGTAAGCATCGTTCATGGTGTGAACATTGCAAAGAATGTTTTGGCCGATCGATCATTAAAGTCTCTCGACTGTCCCGGTTTTGAAGTGATCCAGCTCACTTCTTCTTGGTTGCTCTCTTCCCTTCTCCTTTCTTTGGCGGGCCTTTTCCTCTCAACTTCCTCAAGCGACGCATCTCCTCCTTAAAATCCTCGTGCTCATCCCTGCGAACAAATATTAAAGAACAATTAAACATGATAATTTAAAGACAGTCCAGGATGTACAAACTCCTGGCACGTGTCAAAAATTACCTGAAAAGTCCCATGAACCTGAGCTTCTGGGTCATGGAATAGTAGATCTTGTGCTGCGGGTACCAGTCGTACACCTCCTTCCGCTTGGCCATGGGAGGTTCCTGGAAAAGGCGCACCACCTTCATCGATTTGGAGTCCGTCGTACGTACGACATCCCCGAAGATTTGAGCGCTCAGTCTGGCCATGCGCAGTGCATAGTTGGACATGCTGGCCATAGCTGCTTAATAAGGAGCAGGAAAAGGAAATGTTATTATGTATTTTATGAGATTCATAAAAGATGATAATAAAATAACAATAATAATGACAATACATTTTAATTGCATTGCACATTTAATAAAAATATTATGCAATGTGCCGATACTATTATCTTGATGCGTTTTTTCATTTGATACGTGCTGGATGAAAACATTGGCGAGATGGTCATATGCACACGCAAAATGAAGTTTATCGTCATTCTTACCTTAATCTCAAGGCCGTGTTGAAAAAAACAACGATTTAGGCTTGTAGCCGCAAATAAAGCATCATAAGAAACCTAGAAATTTCATTTTATGCAGCAAACAGGCCAAAAATGTGCTGCAATTGTGTGTAACCTTCACCGGACGAGCGACACTTCCGTATTCCGTCTGGTTCTGAGCAGTGATTGGATGGTAGCTTTTACTTCCGGGTACATAATAAATTTGTTTTATCGCATTTATGCCTCCTCAAATGTTTGTTTTAATTTACATGGATACCTTATTTAATACAAAAAAGACAGAATTATACGTTATAAATAAAAGTGCATATATTAATATAGTAAAGAACATTTTATTGTATTTTGTGTCAAAAGGGAGTCCGTTACTAAACTTTACACTGCATACATAATATGGGTGGACAAAAATATACAAAGTATGTTAAAGTTAAAGCGTATAAAATGTTTTGCTGGCCTCAAACTGGTATTTTTCATTTTTAAAGAGTATGGATTTTGAGTCCGCTTAAAAGCATAAGTGAAATGTGAATCTCATTTTGACCGCTAGAGGTGACTAAAAGACAAGCAGAAAACATCTTCAGGTAACTTTGAGCGAAAAACTACCACTCATACAAAATATTTCGTGCTATTATAATTTAGTGGACAATTTTGTCAATATGGGAATAAGCGTGAATAGTACCAATTGCGTGTTTCTAATAATCAAAAGTTTACTGCAGTGTTGTTTTCGGCCACCAGGGTGCAGCACAACATCAGGTGACATAAGTTACTGTGTGCATTAAAAATATATTTGTCTATCCATTACTTATATATTCAGGAATGATAATCACTTTATTAATGTTTTAGACGGATCTGAAAAGATCTGCAACTCATAAATTGATACAACTATGAGTATTTATTTGTGTTCGAAGTAAATAAACAGCATGTAAGGGCTAATAAAGTATTTAGTGGTCTGTGGTATTTTTAAATGGTCGGTCCGAGCCCTATGCAAGTAGTTAGCCAACATGCTCGTGTAGACAGATGGGCGTTGATTGGTCGGCCAGGCGGGCGTACGGGTCCGCTCTGGAGCATCTGCCGTCATCAGACGTGCTTGGGGGGGAGGACGCTTTGCTGACTCAACGGGCTGATCCCTCCACATTTCCACGGACCTATGCCCCCCCCTCCCCCCGCCGCTACTCGGCCACATCAGGTCTGAGCATTTGCATTCTTCTGCACCCTTTGTCCTTAATGGGTGTTAATGACGTTTTCTAATGGTGTGAATGGTATGTTGCCGAGACAGATGCATGCTGCAGATCCTGCTGCTGCTGCTCAGATGAGATAAGCGTCTTCTTCGTGCTGCAGGAGGAAAGGGACGCAAGAGCGGAGGGTTGGAGAAGACACCGGATTTAAAGGATTATTAATTTTTGATTTTGTTTTTTTTGGCTGCTGCACCCCCCGCCTCCCCATTTTAAAAAAAAAAAAAAATCGTGGATTCCGATCTGCAGAGGTGATGTGAGCCGGACCCAAGCGAGACGAGGGTGGAATCCGCAGAGGAGCTGTCCAACGGTCGTGGTGCTGATGCGGCTGTGAGGCGAGCATGGCTGCCGGGAAGTTGCTGCTCTACGCCGGGCTCGCTCTGTCTCTATGCGCCCTGGGCATGCTGGCAGTGGCGATGTGCTCCGACCACTGGTACGAGACCGACGCAAGGCGCTACAAGGAGCGCTGCCAGAGCTTCTCGAGCCGCCGCAAGGACCCGGGCTTCATCTACATCCCCAACAACAGCCTGCCTCTGCGGGCCGGTCGGAGCGCCGCGACCCGCTGGGAGGAGAAGCTACTCCTGGCCCGTAACCGGCGGCAGCTGTTCGCCATGAGCGCCGCGGACGAGTGCAACAGGCAGTACAACTCCACCAACATGGGGCTGTGGAGGAAATGCCACCGGCTGGGGTTCGACCAGGGAATCGAAGATCTCATCCGGAAAGGTAGAAATCCCAATTGAAAGTTGCACTAATGCCGGGCTGTGTGGCCCTGTGGCAACGTGCTGACATTAATTAATGAAGGGGCGAATCAATTACCCCTGCATGCGTGCCTGATTGTTTATTTCGCTCTTTCCCAATCTTTATTGAGTGAAACAGTGGCGGTCCGAACTTAAAAGGCGCCCTCGCCTTTCACCACCAAATAAACACACAAATGAAAAACACCGGCATAGACATGTTATTTTCATTACTGTAAAAATGATCAATTCAGCCACAGCAAAAAATAATATAGATCAATAAATATATGTGGAGGCTATGAATGCAATTGTTTACTGTCACTCCCTCTGAAATTTACAGCCATAATAAGCAAAAATAGAATTACAATATTATGTGTCCAAAACAACCACATAGGATTGTTATAAAGTTAGCCCAATGCTAACAAACAGTGTAAAACACCATAGACAGGCTAACACTATCACTATACATTACTGGGATAGATAGTTGAACAGCTTAGTTGATAATCACCGGTTTATTCAACCAAAGGGTACATTTATTGTCTCGCCATTATACAGCCTGTTTGTTGGCATGCTATTTTTTATTTTTTTTTGCCCCCCCAGCTGTCCTCCATAGCTCAAGTTGTAGTTTAAATGCTGCTCGCCCGACCTTTCAACTGCAAATAATGACATAATCACGTCAGGGTGCCTGCCAGCTCCACCACTCAGCGTTGCTGTACAAAAGCGTGGAAATGGCAGCACTTTTCTTAATGGGTCTCAATTGCTATTTTCTGGTGCAGACAAGTCCACCATTAGGACATCCATGACTTGAATGCTACTCAACTTCCCTAAGGAGATATATTACACATTTCTCAAAACAGTATCATGCCACTGTCATAAAAGTCCAAGCATTAAGAATTATAGCAGGTCAAAATAGGCCGTGTGGACCACCGAGGGTCCATGAAATAATGTCAGATCGTACATACAGCAATGACATCATCACTTTGAATGTTAAGTTAAACCATTTTCCCAAAAAACACACGAAAAAGTGTGTAGTAGGAAGCAGTAGTAATAATTGTCAAATATGTTGAATATACATACACAATTTTTTTGCAACTTTTGCAATATTTAGATGTTTTTTTTTCAAAAGTTTTTCTTAACTTTACAGTGAGCAATGCTTGAATTTTAATAACAACCTTTTGATACCACTCCAAATCAAGACCTTGGCAGAGATCCGTGCTATTCCGAATGAATCTAGTGCAGTCTGTGTTTGAAGGAATGCTAGTGAATCACGATGAGTCGCATTGATTATTCATTTACGATTCCTGTCGGTGAAGATGTTGGATTTTTTTTTTGGACCCTTTCCTAAAGCCGAGCCAAAACAAATGTCGAAATGTCCCTGCGGTTGCTAATGCTACAGAGGCAGCCTGTGTGTGTTGTTAAGAGGACAGGAAGCAGCTCTGTGGTTTTTTTTTTTCCTGCTAGATGTTGCTGGAATAAATCCAAGCGTGAAAAGAGCGCGGAGAGTCTGAATTGCGCTGCAGCTGTGCCTTTATGCCAGCACGCCTGGCTGGCCTCCGCCGCCCGCCATCTGCAGTAATGGCCAGTCAGAGTGTAAACGCAGAGATCACATGAATGCTTCTATACACCGGCGACATCAGCTTCAGAAAAAAAATTGGGATAATTTCTGACAATAACTTTATTCGGAAGGGTCAACGGGCCTGAACACCTTATGTGCAGTGATGATGTAGGGCTAGCTAGCTATCGCGAAACTAGCTAGCGGTGGTAGGCTAATTTTAATTAGCTAACATTCATACCTTGCTACTGTGGTATGATGTAATTTTGTTTCTTTTTTAAGCCTGAAATGATCCTACATTTGGATTTTATGAGGCACACTGTTAATTTTTAAGAAAATTAAAGTGTGCTTTATAGTCCGAAAAATACGGTTACCTTCCAGACTTGTATTCAATTTCAATTTCTCGTCCCACGCTAATGAGTCACGCCCTATTTAGTTGATATCGTCACATTTTACACAATTCCATCTGGTAGCTGTCAGGTATGAATCATAACCCGGTTGTGCTTATCACATCGCTGCGTGCCAATCAATTTCGATTCGCCTCATTCTTTAACTATGTTGACGATTGGCGCGCCCATCCATTTGCCTCGACGCCTCATCTGTTTGTCTCCGGGCCGGATCGACGGCATCCATTTGTCTCCGCGCGTCTGCGGCGTCTAGGCCCGAACCTTCCGGATGCGTCGTTATGTAGATTTATGGAAGCGGCGGCGAGAGGCGGACGGTAATGGGTCAACATAAAACACTAAAACCTCGCCTTTTTTTTTTTTTTTTACAAGAGTTTTCACAGGTCGCATTAAGAACGTAATGGCGTGTGCTGGAATGGATGGATCGAGGGTTAGCCGACATATTTCCAAAGCGGATGACCGCCGCGATTTTCCCGTCAACGACCAAACATGGGCTGATCTCAAAGAATGATGAATTGAGGCCATTACGGCAAGACGAAGTGACAACGTTCTTGCTGCACACACAAACTGTTGCTAGTCATGGAAAGCTGCCACTTCAGAAATGAAAACAGAGACGTTTGTTCTGGCTCCTGTCGGATATCCAGGGAATGACTGGGGCCTTTAAAAAAATCAAACATTCAGAAATATTCGCTAACCAGATACCACTTTTGTCCCACTACAGTGTAGTGACTACACAATAAAACCATATGAATAAATTCCCATGCTGCACTTGGCCAGAATTCACCACACCCCAAACTGTATTCCCAAAAGCCGTATTCAAATCATTGCCGCATGATTTGGATGCAAAACGTCGCTCGGCTCTTCTGACGTCAAACGTTTATTTACGCGGCAGACGGTTTGTTGCCACCAGGAGTTCTCTCGTCTTCAATAATTTAGGTACAAGCGCGAACACCCCCGCGCTCGTTAGCGGTCCCGCTGCGCGCCGGCGACACGCCGAGCCCGGGCCAGGCCGCCTGCCGGCTGCTTCTGCTCGACGGATGAATGAAACGCTAAGAGTCACGCAGAGAGCAACGTATATCCGTACTTTGGCCGTTATTTTTGCACTTATGACATCAAAGTAATGTTATCAAACATGGTTCACAGGGGAGATACTTTTATGACACCGATCCGTTACCATGGCAACCCTGGATTCCATCGATAGACTCTAATAATTATATGTACCTGTCTCGAGGATAAATTTGTCACTTGTCTGGATTTTCTTACAGAGTTGATTGCAATAGAAGTGGAAATGTTCGCGTTCATTATAACGGCCTGTCAATCAAAGGTGTGTTCATATTTCTCAGGGTCAGTTAGATAACACACATAAAGTGGGAAGAAAAAAAATCTGGGGAATGTTTAGCTGATTCACTTATAAATTTTAGCAAGTTGTCAAATTCAAAATATCCAAATTTTGTTCTTTTGGGTTTTAATTGAATTTTCCTCCGATGACATCATAGTATGGAAAAAGCGAGCACTTTGTTTTCCATTCGTCGCACGGCGCGGACCCGCAGAAAAAAAAAAACCCGATTTGTCCGTCGTTAATAATGAATGATGTTCTCTCTCTTGACAAAACAAAGTGCTTTTTAGATGAGGCGCAGATTGATGCTGATGATTCCTTGCGGTTTCTCCTTTGAGGAGGGATGGAAAAAAAGTAAAGTCCAAAGATTTTTTTTTTTTTTTCATGACGTCTCCATGGCGACTGAAGTGTCATCAACTGCCAATTGGCGCCAGGACCCTCTTTTTCATTAAGACTCTCATCCGGACATTAAGCGGGACTTAGCATGTGACTCAAGTGGCGACGCCGTCTTCCCAAGGGTGCCGCTGGCCTCTTACTTACTTGATTGACTTGCAACACGTCCAGCGAACATCCCGCCTCTCGCTCAATGTCAGCTGGGATTGGCGCCGGCCAAATGTGACCCTGCGGAATATATATGATGTCGATAATGAATAAATGGAGTCGGGCTGATGTGTACAAGGTCAGACGGGATTTGTGGACTGAACCTTAACCAGAGCGTTGATTCTAGATTTGGGTGGTGAATGGCATAAAAATTCGGCAACGATATCAAACCTAAGGCCCGAGGGCCAGATACGGCCCGCCACCTCATTTTATGTGGCCCGCAAAGACAAATTGTTGACTTCATATGTCAATACTGGAATTACAAATTGTCTTTTAAAATATAGACATATTGCCATTTATCTTTTTAAAATATTTGAGCAGTCTTTACTAATCTGTGATTTTAAATCTAGTTTGTTATGTAGCCTATACTGTATATAGCATGAGGCATTTATTTGGGTTGACAGCCATTATGGCCCATCGAGGGAAGCCATGACGCGCCCGCGACAAAAACGAGTTTGACACCTGAACGATTTGAGATCCAATTTGGGATCCAATTAGACTGCCAGCAAAGCTCACTTTTAGCCACCTTCAATTCTGTGCTCGAAGCTTATTGTAGTTCAGGTCATGAATAAAAAAGCTGCTTACATGCAATAATAATAGTACAGCTTCATCGGGGTCATGTGGGAGGGGGGCTTGATGAAACGTTCGCCGATACGAGCGCGCACAATACGGCCGGTCAGGTCCAAAACACACTGCGGGATGGAAAAACATGTTTGATTTTACATCAGCGGACATTTCCATTCTCTCTCTCTCTCGCTTTCTGGCGGCACGTCTTTCCTCTGGCCCCGTTTAATCAAAGGCTTATCAAGTCAAGAGAGCTCCGTGGGCCTCCTACAAGAGCCCGCATCAATCAGATCCTTATTCTGCCTGTCCAAAGACTTGGAGAGGAAGGAGAGCAGATGAAGGGGTCGCTCTGTGGCTCCAGCTGCCTCCCCCTTTCGTCACAAGAAAGGCCTTTTTAATGGCTCGGGACTGCGGGACAATGCAGGAATTCTGTCCAGTTGGGAGAAAAAAAAAAAAAAATAGCAATGCTTCTTTGGTGTGCAGAGCCGACCGCCGAGATGTTGCGGAACTTTCTGGAGCACGGGTACTAATTGTGAGCAGGAAGATAAGCCTTCATGGCCTTGTCTCTGTTGCCATGGCAACCTTCTGTGATTAGGTGACATGTTCTTCAGACAAAATGGATCGTCTCGGCCGTACCTCCCTCATTTCCGTTTAAATTCTTAACTTGCACCGAGTTCATAATTACAGAAGGCCGAATGATGGGGAGACCGAGGTGGGATGATGAGTGCGTAGGATCTAATTTAACCGGACTACAAAGGAAGGCTGCAGATGGCTGAGGTGTCGGAATTGCTTGAATTCCATCAAACGCAGGGAATGAGTTGCGCAATTGAAACGACGTTGCGCTCTAATGATATCGTTTTGATGAATGGCATTGAGGACACCTGAGGTCAAGAAACGCTTTCACTATTTAGCAGTACGAGCAGCAAATATATTAATACGCATTAGCTTTGGCAGTTTTATGACAATTATCGGTTCGTAGGAGAACATTGAGTCGGCCGGGTTAAAAGGTAAACTTCACGGAATAACGGATCGTTCCTTTCCTGCGGGAAATAAATGCAAGCAAGAGCAAAATGACCTCTGGCAAAGCACACTGGTCAAACCGAAAGTGAATAACTTTTAACTTTTTTTTAAAGCAAATTTTTTTAAGTACCTCTAGAGCAAAAAAGTGTTGAAATATTTTTGTAAATTTTTATGATTAGCCAATTTTTTAAAAAAAATATTAATATTTTTATTGTGTGTTACATTTGAGTAAACTGGTGATTTCTTATTTGTATTCATATAAATTTAGTTATAATTAATAAAAAGCAAATTGTAAAAAATCGTCTAACTTATAAATTGAGGAATCAAATTCAGGATTTTTTTTTCGACATTTACACAAGAAAAATATTTTTCCGATAAGCTTAACGTTCCTATAAATAGCCATACGTACGAGTCCCGTTTTTACGCTGGAGGTAATTCAATTTCAAGGGGTAGTGACTTTGAAATTTCACCCAAAATATGCCCATTACGTCGGCTCATTGGCTCACAGTCCCTTCGTGAGCTTAATTCACCTCTTCACCATGTTCTATTTTTGTCTATAACGAGAGAGAGCGCTCAACCGGAGGAAAACGGCGCACTAATTGGGCTATAATTTTTAATCATAAATAATTTGATGATAGCATGACGCAAACATGTTACCAAGACGCCTGGGAACCGAAAAGCATCTTCACATCGTTTGCTGCTGCCTTTCTGCCTTTCCACAATCAGGACATTTTTTGTGGCCTCTTTACTGTCACGATTTATGTGACAATTTATTAAGGAAGTTGGATCATAAAGTTTTCGGGGGAGATTCAGCTTTACGATCTTTTGATGGTTGCAGATGCCCGTTGCCTTGCTGGGGTGAGGTGTGTCGGATAAAAGCAGGTGCACGACGCCCGGGGAAGAATTATTTCCCGCTGAGTACGGTGGTCATAAAGGGTCAAAAAGGTGCCGTTTTGACAAAGCGCAAAAAGATTTAATTGATGACAAAAATGTCGTTAAAGTCCTTCATCCCCAAAATTTTAGATCCTTGCACTGATGTGGGTTACTGACATTTTGTTTGAAGTGCTGATACACGAGTTTAAGAGATTTGGAGGTGTTTAAAGAATTATGTTCACAGTTGGAGCTGTCTGATGACTTAAGGAAACCCGAACACCGAAGAACAGAAAATAGAATTGAGTTTTTTTCTGTTCGTCTTTGTCGTGACCCGGCGACGACCTCGAGATCAACACCGAGTGACGATTGCGCAACTGCATTTTATCGTTAAGTGTATTCGCGGTGTTTATTTACTTGGCGGTGCCGCTGACAGGCTGTCTGTCACAACCTCGTATCGTCGACCTTTTGATGGCAGACTCACGGGAGCGTCCTTGACTGTGTCCTCATCTTAACTCAGAGACAGGCTGCTGACGGAAGAGCGTGACCCGCCCGTGAACTTTCGTTGATCGGCATCGGTTATCATAAAACCTACTTGGGATGGTTTGCACGACGCTACCTTGACTTCCAAGTTTAGACCAAGTCAGGATTCCCTTTTGAAACCAGAGAGAAAACGCGGTGACTTTTTCCGCCATGTTGGAATTACGCTAACCGATTAATCGGCTGATTATCGGAAAAAATCCATTCCATCCCCGGGAAAAACAAAAGCGGTGTCCTAGATACGCCGTAAAAGGGTGTGTGAAATTATGCTGGCATCTTAATGTGCACTCTGAGATTTCTTTATTCACAGGTCTACTGATGCACTCGCAAAATGAAATGCGGCCTCGCAACTCTGCAAATAACTTTTACTATCGGGCTCTGTAGAGACACCTCAGCTCCAGCCGATCGTAGCATATTTCCGTCATAAACTAACAATCCGCCGCTATGAATGCGCGGAGAATATTTCTCATCCCACGTTTGTTCCAGTGGGGGTTGGTCTTGCGCCAAGTGGTGTCGGTGTCTCGGCGTCAGGTTGGCTCGAGGGTCTTGTTACAAACACCTCAATACCCCGCGGCCATCACGGCGGCGGCGGCGGCGGCTTCCTCCCGCTGCTGTGAAAACTGAAAATGCCATCTGACCCCGTCCTTCCCGCTTCACAATATTTCATAAATTGACTGACTGCCTAAAGTTCGATTGAAAGTTCCAGACCTGATTTAATTCTCCTTTGGGTTTTTAAAAACGGGTTGAGGATTTCATTTCCGAAAGGCCTGCTTCCCCTCATTACCTCGACTAACCTGCGCTGCCATTTGGTCAGCTCCGTTCTGCCTTTCCGCTCCACTAATTGAATTCCGAAACAGGATCTGGCCAGACGAAAATAATCAGGGTGAATTATCGCACCCAAATTCAACTCCGCTCGAAATGTAAATATTATTTTGAATTTCTGACTTATGTCATTTTTTTTTTTCTATAATGTTCCGTAAATCTTGTTCCTGAATTCACCCGCGCTATAGATAGACTGCACACTCCACTGCCGATTTAATCCCCCCCAGAAGGCTTAGCTAGACCCCGGTTAATTCTTGTGCGACACAAAAATGCACCACTGGAGATGGAGTGGCCACTGGCCAGTTTTCGAGATGGAGCCCAAGTCGCACAGTTTAATCACAATTTCTAGACTTTAATTTGCCAGAAAATCAAAGAACTGGGGGCTCGAGGTTGTTCCCTGATGCACGCATGAGAACGTTTTCTCAATCAGTGTGCGGGGGGGCTTAAAATACATTTAGACTTGTCGTGATTTTTCTTTTTGGTGTTTTTGAGCACACGCAGGCTTGTATCAGTTTTTCTCTCAAGTGATTAGTCACTTGGTATTACCTGATTTGCTCGTCACGTCGGTAATTAGAGCGGCTGACATTCACAGCCAGTCTCTACCTCGCCTTTGCCTTTTTTTTTTTTTTTTTTTTTTTTTTTGGGCAGTTCCCTGCACACTAGGTGCGTGGATGGGAATTTCAAACGGCAGGCGTGGAGGGAAGCACAAAAGAGCAGCTGCAGCTCTTTGACGTCACGCGCCCGAGTGTAGCCAGGTGGCTCCGTTTGGGTTTCGGTATCACAAATGGGGATCGATAACTCAGGCTTGTCTGGCATGAGGCCCTGGGGGCGGAGTTTGACGATGGCTACTTCCTGGTATTGACGCTGGCGGATGTTGTTTGATTTCATTCTGTTATTGTGTTGGAAATGGACAGTAATTCTTATGGAAAATCATTTTGAATTAAATTCTGTGTCTACACTTATACCTGCCAAATTACCATATTGTTTACATTTAAAATAAAAATAGCATCTAGGATGTCATGACCTCAATCTGAATGTTATTTATTGACAAATAAAGAAAATTAATAGCAAACATCCGTCACTCACATTTAGGCCCCGCCTCCAAGGAGTTCCTGTTGTGACCCTAACTTTCTGGTGTCAAACTCAAGGCCCGGGGGCCAGGTACGGCCTGCCACATCATTTTATGTGGCCCGCGAAAACAAATTGTGCATCAAATTCGTGTCATTACCAGAATTGTCTTCACTTTTAATAATATCTTTTTTAAAAAATATTTAACCAGTTTTTACTCGTCTGATTTGAAAACGAGTTATTTGTCAGTTTGTTTTGTAGCTTTTACTGTATATAAAATGAGGTGCTCGTACATTTATTTGGGTTGACGGTCATAACGGCCCTCCGAAAGAAGCTATGACTACAATGCGGCCCGTGAAAAAAATGAGTTTGACACCCCCTTGCTCTAACTGCACTTTACCACCAATATATTTCGCAACAAGATCCACATACATTTTTTTTTTTGGGAACAAACAAGGTGATAAATGAAAATTGCAAGATCCAGCAAAGGAGCAAGAGACTATATATCACAATCTCTCTCTCTCGTTCATCGCACGCCCCGGAGGAATTGTACAGATGGAGGCACGGTAACTAGGTTATTGCCGCTGTTAATTAAATGCACTGAGTGTGTGTGTGTGTTTTGAGCCCAAACCTTGGGAAAAGAAAGTTAAGTGATAGAAGTGTGAATGAGTAAAAAAAAAAATTGGAGGATGCTATACATTGTCAGGATTGTGACGGAAGACCCTGAATTTATCCTCAACTGCCCCTTCCTTGATGAGTATATTTCCATATATTCTGTGCGAAAGGCACCGTTATTGCCATGGCAACAGCTGCCAACTTTACCAAAGCGTAACATCAGCATTATCACGCCCAACTGCTGGTGCAGATGCAAACATACACAGTCAGAATGCATTTCAAGTCATCTGAGGACATTTGCCAGGTGATTGCAATCCATGGCAGTGATCCGGCGGAGTTGCTCTTTAGCCGCCAGAGTGATGTGGCTAATTGAATAGCGTCCGTCGGTCTGGGTGGCCGTGGGGAACGAGAGACTGTCTGGAGCTTTGAGATGACATGCCGGCTTATTTGTCATGAAATTCAATGAAAAGACATGACAGCACTTGTTAGAAATGGGCTGATCTCGACCAGACGCACTGCATTTATATATATGCCCAGCTTTTCTATTGTGCGAACTTATGGATCACGTGACCAAAACTATTTATTTATTTATTTGCTTATTTTTTTTATATATTATTTATTTATATATATGTATATATATTTTAATTTAAGTTTATTTAAGTTTTATTTGTATTTATTTATTTATTTATTGTTAATTTTTTAATTAATTTTGTTATTTATTTATTTATTGTTTAGAATGTTGAGTCATACCCTCATTAACTATTGTTGAATATGGTTGAATATTGTTGGGCCGTAGCGCCAAGACCGTTTCTCCGATTGGCCTAAAATTTGGGATTTACTGTCGTCTCTTCACTATCAACAATTCCACCGAGTTTCGTGAAAATCGAAATATGCTAGGTTGTTTGGCATGGAAGCAATTTTGTCCATTATTCAATTTTACAATGGTGGTTTTGCACAAGGTATGTAAAGCTGCACTACACACTTTTGTTACCTTCAAAAAAATGCTTTTATTCATTCTTCCACACTTTAGGCTCCTTTTCTGGTGTAATTCTCAATCCTTGAGGAATTTCGACCAAAGCAAAGTCACTGACAATATTAAGACACCAGGGAACTATATCGTCTTCTTTCATATCCTCTTCCATACGCATCAAACTGTGTTCACAAGTTAAACGGGGAAATGTGCAGACAAGAGAGGAATTAATGGAACACGACGCACAAGGACGGGGGGGGGACGTGCCGAGCGCAGCCGGCAGCGACACGCAAGGGGCAACGCTGCCATCATTATTCTAATATCATGCTAATTTTATACGTCCATCTGATTCGGCGGTATGCTCGAAATGCAGAATCAGATGAGACGAAGGACGACGAGTTCTGGAAGTAAGCAAAAGGCGTCCGGATCTAATGCAAAGAGTGATAACGACACAGATTGGGTTTTCTCGGGGACAACATTTGGGCTGATGAATTGTCTTTTTCCCTTTGCTTCCCTCACAGAATGCTGATTGCCCCCCCCCCCCCCCTACGCCGAAGGGCACAATAATTGGACTTGGCCATTGAGGCTTGAAAATCAATTCCATCAATATGTGAAATAGCCCTCCCGTCGTTTCGCTGAGGTGGAGAATATCCACCGTCCTGTCGTTACTGCTCGCTATTATGCCGTCTGAATGGAAGCCCATGCAACAAGCTCAATTATAGCCTTTCAAGGAAGTTTAGAAATGCGCATAATGTGCCGCAATAATGATAATAGTAGACCGGAATTGAAATTCAGACAATGCGTTCTGGCAATTTGGAATGGATTCTTTCCATTATTTCTCCTGAAGTAAAACTATCATCACTATAAAACTCATAAAGTGTTTCAAGTTTGGAGAAGTTTTGTTTTTTCTGCTTTGTATTGTGAGCTAAATTTTTTATTATCATCCAGCTTCACTAAAGTTAAACACAAAGAAGAGCTACCGTATTTTCCGGACTATAAGGCGCACTGGACTATAAGTGCGCACTGTCGGCTTTTGAGAAAATTTTAGGTCTTTAGGTGCGCCTTATAGTCCAGAAAATACGGTACACACAGATTCATGAAATTCAAAATGACATCACTAACCGTAAATATCACGAGTTAGCATATCCGAAGGTAATGCTAATGATGCAGCTCTGCTTACCTTTTACTAACAAACAATTCTAATTATGAGTTTGACTGTACTGTACACCTAAAAAAAACAAAACACGGCATTCACATAATTAAGAAGTGGCAGGTGGAAGGAAGCCATGTCGGCATTAGCGCTGGTGTGCAGGGTTACAGCCCCTCCAGATGCTCCCATTTAATTGTCCGGTACGCTAAGACTCATTCAAAGAGAGTGGGATCCGATTAAGGAGACAGATTAAACTGGCCTTGACCCACTCTGTCATCCACAGCCTCGCGTGGAGGTAACACACCCAGCGAGGGTCCAAAAGGAACCCGAGGCAGTCTTGCATGTAGGCCAACATGTCGTATGATGTTAGCTCACGCCAGCTGTCGACATACAAAATTCAGGTCTGGGGGACACGTGGAAGCAGGTCTCACGCAATTTATTTGATTGCAAAAATGATCAAAAAAACCATCTGCTGCCTCGTTTTTCGACTGTGCTGTGGGTTGTGCTTCTATCCCTCATTATGAATCAAGCCACGACTCGGGTTAAGCAAGTTATGAGACTGGCGTGTGTGACTTGACCACCAGGGGGCAGTACGAAGCAAACATGGACACGCAAATGAAGAAGAGTTACTGCAATTTGAAGTAAATCTGCAATCTTTTTTATATTTAAAAAAATACAATATAATATGTATTAATATATAATGAATAATATAATATAAAATATATAAAAATATATACAATAAATAATATATATAAAAATATATAAGTGCCATATAAAAATGCAGTCATAAATAATGCACACAAAATATTTTGAGATGCTATTACAACAATAAAAATGCCTTTAATAGACTTTGCACAGTGTGGACATTTATATCTGTTTCATGGTTGCCCAAACCGTAAAGGTTAGCCCTACCTGAGGGCTAGTGTTGACATTTCCTCTCCAAAGCTTCTGATATTCCAATAAAAAAAAAATCCAGTTGGACACAGCACCTGGCTGGATTTGTCTCCATAAATTATCTTTACCGCCAGATTATTTTTTCGTGAAATTCCGCTCTGAAGAAATTCACATCATGTGTCCGATCTGTCAGATTCCTGCTAATTATTTCTGCCGGACACATGGCCTTCTGCAAAGTCGCCAGCATCTCTACTCCTCCAAATTTAATGAAACATGCTGTGTTTAATGAGTAATTTGCCTCCCCGAAAGCAGGAGACTTGCTGTCAGTTTGTAGTGATTACATGCTAAGAATAATAATAAAGGAGCTTGGATGAGAACAAAATAGTCAACAGAAAAAAAAATATTGAAAGGAACTTGTCTTGAGAGGAAGATTATTGCATAAAACCTAAATAAAAAAAAACTGGAATCAAAAGCAAGTGACATAATCATAGACTGAAGTAAAAAAGCTGATGTCAGCATTATTTATGTTTTTTTTTTTTTTATGACTAAATTCTGCTGTTTCGGGAGCTCCCAAATGGCTTGTTTAAAAAAATATGAAAAAAAGATTGCCAGCATTACGGTGCCATTATTTTTTTTTTTTTAAGGCGTAAGTCGAAGTTGTCTTCATCTTCTCAAATGATTGTGTGCTCAAGGCATTACTCGCTTATTTGGTCGATGAACACGCTTCGAAGATAAATTTGCTTTCCAGGGGTTTAAACAGAGATGAAGAGGAAACGTTTTTAATTGGTGGATACCAAAGAAGCAGGTCTGACATCACAGTGTGAAACTGAATTAACCCGGCAGAATAGTCACGACACCACGCTGTGATGGATATGTCTACCTTCAAATAAGATCATTTTAACACTTGCCAACTGCCAACACGTTCCGAATTAAGAATATTTTTTTAAGCAAACACAACCATTAAATATTGATGTAATTAAACAGTTGAAATAATTTTTAATGATTTTTTTTTTGCTTCAAAACAAAGCGACATTGCGCTGCTCCTTCTGTTGTGAACAACTCGGCCACTAGGGGCAGTATAACAAAACATAGGAACACACAAAGAAGAGTTTCACAACTGACTCAGTTAATTGAAGTTTGATTTTCTGTCAAAGTTATATTATATTATTGTCATATTGTCGATCTACATGTGTTGCGAACCGTTTGCGTTGGAATATCCCGCTATCATCTCCGAGCATTTATTTATGGAGGCCAATGTTTGTGCTTTGGGATTATAGTGAGTGGAATATTTTAAGTCATGGATCACTCGTGATTTTCCACTATTCATGTGGGAGAGGGGCCAAGTCCCTGCCGCATGGGAGATGACAGTAGTTGGAAAAAATATGGCAGTAATATCTTACTTCAGATATCTGGAGTCATATTTAATCAGGTTCAGGGCCTCCAAAAGACATATGCTTCTAAAAATTGCTTGGCCAACTGGATTTGCGCTATTCCCTGGATGCTCACTCGAGTCACAGTACACACACACACAAACACACAGACAGAATGTGTTAGGTTGTTTGTAAGGCTACATTAAAAGACAGCTGCTATTAGCGACTCCAGGGTGGTCCACTTTCACCCCCACCACTTTTCTCCTCCCTTCAACCGGCTAAGCCCCGACGACGCCAAGCACCCCCCCCCCCCCCCACATCTGCCCATCCTTGGAGCAGGACGGACAGCATCCCCGGCCCGAGCTTTTCCATGCTAATCCCGCGGGCCTGGCTACGGGGTGGGCGGGGCGAGTGAGCATTGAAGTGGGTCACACCAAAATGAGGCCATGCCGAGCTTGAACTGTAGCAGTAGCAGAGGCGACGGCGAGCTCCCATCTGCCACGAGCGGCGATGACAAACGGAGCTGGCCTCGTGTTGCCGTTGGGCGAGGCGCTAACCCTGGAATCCATTAATATGCTTCTTTTGGAATGCTCATAAAATTTGAATAGATGTTCAACAACCTAACTAAGTGTTACTGGATCTGCGTTTCTCGACTTTTTTTTTTTTGCGCGCAACTGTCAAAAGGTGTTCCGACACCTGCTCCACCAAATTTAGCAAGGAAAAATGACACCGCGGAGTGCACTGGTGTCAAACTTAAGGCCCGGGGGCCAGATACGGCCCGCCGCATCATTTTATGTGGCCCGCGAAGACAAATTGTGCGTCAAATTCGTGTCATTACTAGAATTGCAAATTATCTTCACTTTTAATAATATCTTTTTTTTTTTATATATTTGACCAGTTTATACTCGTCTGATTTGAAAACGAGTTAGTTTTGTAGCTTTTACTGTATATAATATGAGGTGCTCATACATTTATTTGGGTTAGTCATAATGGCCCTCCGAAAGAAGCATTTGAATTTGACACCCCTGCACTAGTGAAATGTCAGACATTTTGAAAAAGACCCGCATTGAATAAGGATTATATTTGTAGTTATCTTTTTTTGGGCTGTTATGGTCAATATTAATTCCAGAACCGAAAATTGATCTCATAGGGAATTCTTTTTTTGAAATAGCAGTGGAGGCCAGTACAGATTGTTCCCCTCTGCACCCTTTCCACTCCTCCAGAACAGTCAGTCTCTCCACTTACGAGAATGGAAATTGTGTCTGTCTCCGAGATGTTTGCAGAAGGGCTGAAGGGCAATTTAGCTAAAATGACTGAGTTGGAAATCCATTTCGGGAGAGCGGAAGCAATATGCAGCCGCTGTCGTGACAGTGCTTCTCCGTGAAGGGGTGTAATCTTGTGTAATGTAACGTGTCTACTGGCTACAAAATGCCCCCCCCCCAAAAAAAGACCAAATAAGCTAAAAAAAGATTAAGCTGCTTCCGTGTCCAGTAGCAATGGAGGTGAATGTCGCACTCCTAGGGAGAGACGGAAATGAAAACGTGAACGGTAAAGGCGGTGATTTACACGGCAGGATATTGAACGAAGCGGGATTACATCGTTGCTGTTTCTCATCCATTTTGGTAGAATTAAAATTTTTCAAGATATGAGCCCCTCACTCTATCACTAAGGACTTGATGTCCCTGCAAATTGCCTGATCAATATGAAAACTACTTATCTGATTTCTACTCCCCAGTAATTTACTGGTCACATATTGTATTGATAAAAACCTCTTGTCAAGTCGTACGTGTCACTTGACACTCGTTAAGGGGAGGGGCGGAGGGTTTTGTTGCCCCTCGAGGGAGAGAAAACCGTGATGTCACACATGGTTGGACTTGTGGCGACTGGAGTGTTTTACTTAAAAAGTGGAAAGCGTCATGGGAAAAAGAAGTTTGTCACGGCTTGTCCATGAGGAACCGAAGATGCTCGGTTAATTACCGTGTTTTTTTATGCCGTGCGGGTGGGATAGCAAAAAGATTTACCCAGCGTCTCGAGATGAATGTCACGGAGAATACCCAAGTGATAGAGAAATCTCCAGTCCATCTTTCAGTTTTATGCTTAGTCATCCATCATAGTGGAACGGCGAGGCTGAATATATTTCGGGATTGTCTCTGCCATCTTGGATTCAGTGTTGCCCAAGCAACGTTGATGTTGGTTTTATTATACTGCATTATCACTTCTAATGGGATCCTTCATGTATGTATCTACAAACGAGTTCATTGGTTATTGGAGAGCTGCAAACAGTTGGGCTTTATTGGCCCATTTCAAATCCCTCCAGCACTTTGTGGTTTCCAGAGCAAAATCCATTTGAGCTCCCTAACACTGCAAGCCTCTGACTTCCTAAGCTCGTCTGTCTTTTTTTTTTTCTTTTTTCTTTTCGCACCGTGACATCAGCCCAGTTGTCCAAAGCTGCCTGGATCACACGGAGTCAGAGAAAAAAAAATGGTTCAAACACTAGGTAGAGAAGACGGTTCCGAGGTAGCGGATGACGCGGCGTTGAAGTTGATTAATTGATTTTTTTTTTACACTGTGGACCGGTTTTGATTTTGCTCACCTTTTGTTCCTGTAAGAGATTTAGATGCATATTAATTTAATTTATAGTATTTTATTGTATTTTATTTTATTGTATTTTATTTATTTGTTCATTTTAGGGTAGAATGGGAGTTGACTGTGGTGTTGACAGCCATGAAAGGCTAATTATCATTATCAGATATTGCGATCTTTTTGGTGTGTGCGTGACTGCAGGGTGGTGGGGGGGAGGGGAGGGGCGACTGATATTCTCATGATCTCTGTTTGCGCAGTTCAAATCTCCCCGGACTCCGATAATATAGCGTTCAATAAGCTTGGCGACTTGGACCAGAGATAATTAGAGTGGACATGCTGTAATGGTGTCCACAGAAAAGTAGCGGCCATTAAATCAGAATCTGGGAATAAACATTTATTTTGGAAGAGAAAGTTAATGGTGTCCAAGTTGAAAATGGACTCTTGCAAGTGGCTGCTTCTGCTGCGTGTCATCAATGGAGCTTATGCAACCGATGAGTCAGCGAAGGCGCCTATACGCGAATCCGTCCGTCTTCCCGGTTTTCGCATTGGGAATTGAGCCTATATTTCAACTCAATGTTTTTCCTTTGCAGGTTCTATTGGGAGATGCTCCTTCATCAAGTACCACTACTCCTCGGGCACAATACCCAAAAACCTCTCGTATAACATCACCAAGACAATAAGGCAGGATGAGTGGCACTCCCTCCGTAAGTATCTTCCTGTTTTTGTTCTAAAATTGTGAAATCGGGTCTGGAGAGTCCCATTGCATAAAATTGATATTGGTGATATTTTAGGTCCAGCTAGTCCTGAGGGAACCCGGTTCTTTTAGCTTTAATACCGTATTTTCCGCACTATAAGGCGCACCTAAAAACCTCTAATTTTCTCAGTGCGCCTTAAAATCAAGTGCGCCTTATATATGGACTAATTTATTAAAGTAAGCTTTACGTGTTTATTTTGTGTGTTGTGTGACATCTACGTTTGAGCAAGATATTGTTATTGTTCTCACTATTTTGAGTGTTACTATATTGTGATCGCATTAACGTTTGAGCAACATTATTTATTCTATGCGCCTTATAATCCAGTGCGCCTTATATATGGACCAAGTTTTAAAATGGGCCATTCATTGAGGGTGCGCCTTATAATCCGGTGCGCCTTATAGTGCGGAAAATACGGTACACTAATGGCGACTATCAAAAAACTGTATAATGGCAGTTGAACTATCTCATAGATGCTAAAAAGACGGCGTCCACAGCCTTGGAGCCTTTTTGTGCAGCTTTTTATGTATTTCCCAATGATATGTAATATAAAATATAAAAAAATACAAACCGTGCTCTAAATTGGTGCGAAAAACGAAAGACAGACAGCTGGGTCCGCCGAGGATGGCAACAAAGAGAAGTTGCTATTCTCATGCTCCGGCACCTGACAGCAAGTGACTAGTCAGACGGCAACAGTGACAGTATGAGGTCAACGCGTGTTTCCACTTGGCCTGTCGACCGGCGAGATACACAAAAGGCCCCTTAAGGAATCAGCTGAGCATGTCAGGTGTCCTCAGAAAACTGGACTTGTACAGTATATCCCTCTGACCCAGTGTTGATATAATCCAACAAGCTCCGCCCCCTGCTGCTTTACAGGCTGATGGAATCAAAGTAATGTGATTGGGGATCACGCTGGATCAAAACGTTTGAAATGTTTACTAATTCCACAAATAAAATTTATAACGCTAACACAATACAGATTTGATGTTTTGGAAGTATGATAAATGGATAAAATCTCAACGGTTGGTCCTCGGTTTTGAACAAACCATCTTTTCATCTCCAGTGAAGGACACAAAGAGTCTCCTGGATTGAAGTTCAGCTGCCGATTTAAATGGAAGCAGTCACCTTACTTAATATATTTTTTTTATTTTATGATGTGGCTTTTTATCCACGCGCGATCTTTTCATCTCTGCTACATCTTGGCCGGCTCCCAAAAACAGATAACTCATATTTGCGACAAGAAGGTCACCTCTGTGCAGTCTGGAGATGTTTAATGTCCTTATTACTGCGTCTACCCACGCAGGATATCAAGGCGAGATAACTCTCCCGCTCTTGAACCGATGGTCCGTCTCTCCGGCGTGAAAGCCACAAATGTAAATAGCAAAAGGCCGAGTAAACAAATCTCCGTCCCATGACGAAGCGGTTGCGCTCGTGACTCGAATGACCCGTTGAGATTTATCGTTGAATCGGTTTGGAGTCGACGCCGGGGCAAATACAAGTCACGGTCAACCGTATTTATTCAAGTCGAAAGTCAATAAAATCTGTGTCAAATTCTGGTCAGTTATTAACTACGTTTTTTAAAATGTCAGTTAATAGTTATTGATTCTTAGAATTTTCGTAAATTACGGTTAAACCGAGGCAGACTTTGAAGCCCTGTTTGGTCAGCAGATAAATAGTTTTGTTGAACTCCAGAGACGGCGTGGATCAAATCCGCCCACGCCACCCAGCCTTGTATGGATTAAGTAAGACTGACAACCTGCTCAGGCTTTTCATGAAGTGTGTGAAATTGAACTCGGGCACGCCCGACACACATTTACAGAAACAGTGGGGGGGTGACGACGAGGCCGCCGGCGTCGCTAGGAGATGAACATGATACTCATTTGCTTCTGTCAGTCAACAAAGAAATAAATAAAGAGTTTGGACGCGCCGCTAAATCAGGAACTAAAATACTCGTTTTTTTTCGATTACCGCAGAACATCAAAGGAACAGACACGATTGTCTGTCGCGTATGCATTTTTCCAACGCCGCATCTTAGGGATTTGGTGACTTCAAAAGAAACGTTAAAGCTCACTCCGGAACCGACGACGTATAATCCCAAAAAGGTTGCGACGGAATAGGCTGTGGCCACACCCACTCGATTTCCCTGGTGTGAAGCTGACAGGGGTTTAACTCATTGAACGGCATCGATTCTTTGTAGCCCAGGTTCTCGGCTTTCATGCCGTCAAGCTGATAAAACCCGAAGCTTTTCATTGATCGCGGATGCTTAGTGTCTGCTTTGCCAAGGCTTTACGTGCTCTTTCACCGGCGAAACCACTTCAAGGCTACATTGCTAGTAGCTAGCATTAGCATTCAAGGATTTTAAACATTTAGTCATTGTGTGAAGCTACTTTAGAAATCTAACAGGCTCCATCGAAAATATCGTTCTACCCACAGGAGACTTCAAAGTGACATTGCTAGTAGCTAGCCATTAGCATTCAAGGATTTTAAACATTTAGTCATTTTGTGAAGCTACTTTAGAAATCTAACAGGCTCCAACGAATATATCGCTCTACCCAAAGACTTAAAAGCGACATTGCTAGTAGCTAGCCATTAGCATTCAAGAATTTTAAACATTTAGTCATTGTGTGAAACTACTTCTGAAATCTACCAGGCTCCAACGAAAATATCGTTCTACCCAAAGACTTATAAGCGACATTGCTAGTAGCTAGCCATTAGCATTCAAGGATTTTAAACATTTAGTTATTGTGTGAAGCTACTTCTGAAATCTACCAGGCTCCAACAAAAATATCGTTCTACCCACAGGAGACTTCAAAGTGACATTGCCGGTAGCTAGCCATTAGCATTGGAGGATTTTAAACATTTAGTCAAGCTAGTTTCGAAATCTAACAGGCTCCAACGAAAATATCGTTCTACCCAAAGGAGACTTCAAAGTGACATTGCTAGTAGCTAGCCATTAGCATTGGAGGATTTTAAACATTTAGCCATTTTGCGAAGCTACTTTTGAAATCGAACAGGCTGCAACAAAAATATCGTTTTACCCAAAGGAGTACCCACCGACTCGAGAGCATTTACATAACCATATAACAGCTTGACTTACGTCTCAACTTCACTAATGACTCACTGAGTCAGCAAAGGCCGCCGACTGTGGGTTTTCCTACGCATATCCGTGGCATGATACCACTCCATCCTACATATCTTGATATATTTTCAATGACTGCTCCGTCAGTTTTACGACCTAAAAGCTACATATTAGTTGGAAGTACTTGCAGTATATCTTTAATATATATTAGGGAGATGTTTTTATTTTTTTGCACGTCGACAGTGCGGCACACTCAGGTTCAAATTACGCCGCGGCAGACTAAAAATTCATTTGGTGGTTGTATACAAACAATTAGAAAGTACATTTTCTACAATATGTCCTTTTTAAGACTGGAGAAATAATTAGAGATGTGCGCTAAGGTGCCCTGAAAGCATATTAAATGTGATATTGGGCATATTATGCTCTTGCTAAATTCCTTTCTGGAACCATAATAAGGCCATAGAGGAAAATTTGCCAGTTATGTTTGTATTTATTGGTGTTTTTTCACTTGACTAATATAGTAATTGAAACAAGCCAAATCACGATTAGCTTATTAGCTCACAGCGTGCAATGCCAACAGTGAAATATTATTTTTAGACATGATGAAAGACAATGCAACACACATGCACATGCAATCACCCGCGCAGTTTTGGAATCGTACCACTTAATAATATCTGATCTAAGTTTAGCATCTGACACCAGATCCGCCATCAAAGCAATTATGCTAACCAGCAGGCAAATATCCATCCAATGAAAACTGTTTCCGTAATTAGACATGGAGGAAGGATTTTTTTTGATTGAGCTTAGTCACTCACATAAATGCAGAATCTGAATTATCAATATATTTTATGTCAAATCCAAAAATGTGACAAGGGTCAAGAGTGGGTCACATCAACACACATTGATTTCCTGTAAGATCTACGGATCATTTGCATGTGTAAAATTCGATCCCTGCTGTGCAATTGCTTTCCTGTTCCCTTCCGCCTCATCGCAGATGGGACGAGTCGAATTTACCCTACGGTTGATTAGCTTCGTATTCGATTGATTCCATCAAAAATAACGATCTCCTTAAAGCAAATTGATGCCGAACCAGGATGGTAGCGTATGTTCCGTTAACAGCTCAGCCGTGATGAGACTTGCCAGGTTAGCTCACCGTGTTCACTATCGTGCCAACCTGACTCATTGTGCCGGCTCGTGTCGTGTGATGAGATGCGCTTGAGCGTGAGCATCGGGACGCCCTTGGCTGAAAACGCGACACTGCCAGGTCAGGCAACTCTCCAGTGATACTCTCAAACCGACACGGAGAATCGAGCACATACTGTATTTGTTTTTAATTTTCCTGAGGATTTGGTCAACAAAATCTGGTTCAGACCAGTGGATAGAAAAATTGAGTTGGTGGTGGGTAGTATGCAAAGTTTCCTTGTCGCTGGCGGCAATCGGAGATTACGACGTCGTTAAAAAGCTAGACGGGGAGTTGTGAGAATTCATATTCATGGCGACAAAAATCACAGTTGAGAAAATGTGTGTGTATATATTGCTCCTGTGGCCTAAAGCAGGTGGATCGCGGCCCTCTAGTGGTACGTGGCGGTATTGCAGATGGTCCGGAAAATCGGAAATGGAAAATAATTGTAGCATTTTTAAAAATAAAATTGATTTATCATTTAGACTTGATTTGTTGACAACCCCCAAAGTGGGACACTAAAATTTAACGTTATACCCAAACGTTTGGCTCCGAACATAAACTATCAAACCGTTTATAATTTCATAGTTGCATAGAACAGCAAATTTGGAAGCGGTATGATTTTATGGAACATCCCAAAAAGTGGAACAATTAATACACACCTAAAAGTTAGGCTCCTAGCAACTCGTGTTCTTGCCATTTTATTGACATCATGAATTTTGAAGATTTTTTTAAAATTTAACACCACCTACAGGCGATCATTTTAATAACTTAGTTGAGGAAGTCCATTTGAGGTGATATGGGATAAAAAAAAACATCTTAAAAAAATGCCATATTTGAGGAGGCACGTTTCAAATCAGACTGTTCTCCTAATCTCGTCCATATTTATCCATGTCGATAATCCTTTTTTTTTTTGCATATGAGCCTACTGAAAATAGGGCTTCACCCCCCCCCCCCCCATTCCAATCCCCATTTCCATTCTTCGTGGGAGAGCCGGAAAAGAAATTGTGCCATGTCTCATGTGCGCTCAGTTGAGAGTCTGTGAGTCACAGTAGCCCCTGGATCCAGCTTCGGGTTTAACGGGATTTGTCGGCAAAAGCCATTCTTACTCCAGCTCACGTGCTTGAAAAGGTGGGAAGATCTAAAATGGTGAAGTCACTTTTGTGCTGCACATCGGCACCGAAGTAAATTTTTTTCGTCAGGACTAAAGTATCTTGTATCTACAGCATGTCTATTCATTTGCCCCCTAGTGGCCAAGACCTGCATACCAGAAGAAGGCCTTTTGAATTCAAGCGTGAAATGATTGACTTTCTGATTCTATTATGCAGTATGTAAATGACTGACATCACTTCCTCTTTGAGCCTCTCTACGATGCGTCACTCGAGAAAGTCCCCGCAGCAGCATGTTAGTCAGACGTCGGAAACGAGGTTGCACAATTCGAGGCTTAGCGAGATAAACATTGGTTAATTATTGCGCTGAAACAGACAAAGGGAATTCGCATGTATGTTCTATAAATAATGCACTGTATATTCTACCTACGTATTTTTGCAGGGCCAACGACAAAATTTTTTCATATCTTTAATTTCACCTGAAGCGACACTCAACGACCAACATCGCAACTGGTTCTGAACCGTCTTTTGATAGGACCGAAAGCAAACAAAACATCCCGCGACTTCTAAGCTTTCAAAACTAACACCGCTTGACAACTGATTACGCAAATAGCGCCCTGTCCAATTACCCTTGCAAAGATTAACAGTTCATTTACATTTGGAAAGTCGATCATTGCGATCAATCTATCCTCTCTGAGCTCTAGTGCATACACAGAGACTTCATTTCAATCTGCAGTTTGGCCTGTTTGTCACAATGCGTCACTTGCTAATACACTGAAGACAGATTTATCGATAGCATCGCTATCTGGAAATGCGTAACGTAATTCCCGCCTTTTCTGTTTCACGGTTGCCAAGAAGAAAGACTTGGAAGACCTTGGAGCGGTAGCGAATGCGAAGGCTACAATGGAGGAATGTAAAAAGTTACTTGTAATATACGTTATTGTGACCTCAAATTCAGACACCTCAAATTATTTTCAAAGACACATTAAATAGAGTAGCTAGCTAGTTCGCGATACATGTGATAAAGCAGATACAATAGCTAGCTAGCTAGCGATGGATGTGATAAAGTAGATGCAAACCTAGCTAGCTAGATAAAGTAGCTATAATAGCGAGATAGTTTTATCTCCGGTCGTCTGTAAGATTAAAATCTATCTTGTAATATTCTACAAAACTAGCATTATGTTTTACTCATTAGTACTTCAGTTCTTTTTATTATGATTATGAAATCATCATCAATCATGTCAGCGTTAGAAGTAGCCTAGACTGAATTAGTGGGAGCGACTCTACTGTGGCAGTAGCAAATAGCTGGCGGATTTTTTAGGAAAAGGCGAGCAACATGAAAATAAAAAATAAAAAAGCTGAAGGGAAACATCGCAGCCTTGAAGTGACATTTGTGTATGATTCATATTCACTATCTGTCTGAGTCATAGCAAAAAGAGACACTTTTATGGAGTAAGTCTGTTCCTTTCCAAAAGATATTTTCTTGCACAAAATATGCCCAGTTGCACCTTTGGAAGATTTTTCGCGACTTAGTTTTTTTGAGCAATAAAGACATTTACTGTTTATTGCACGATTATATCGTACGCATTTTATTCTGCACTGGGTGTTTCTGTCAAACTGTTAATCCGGTTAGTAACATCACAGAGCTTCTGTGTCCACCAGCTGAGAAATCCTCCAGTTATTTAGGGCCGACTGAGGGGAAAAAAGGGGGAGACAGAGAGCTTAAGTTGACTTCGATCAACTGCCACACAGGATTTCACAGTGGACTAAGATTCCTCATGCTTACTGTGATTATTTTACCCGAGGAACCCTCATGACCTCAACCTTACTGAGAACCCGGCGCTTGCTCTTCAATTAAATCTGAAATTTATTTTGGAGTGATTTCCGTTAAGAACATAGTCCAGGAACCAATTAAACTCAAGGTACCGCAATTCTCTAGATTGACAGGTGGGCACAAGATGTTCCAATACCTCCGCTGTCACATTTCTATTTTAAGCTCCATTATTTTGCCGCTGTAATTAAGGATGATTAAAATGAGTCTACACCGGGGCTGATAAGAGACGGACGGCGGTGTGTGCGTGGGTGCACAGATGGGCGCGTCAAACGAGCCGGTCCCCAGCGGATACATAATCTCGACGCTGGAGAGACAATGTGTCCGGCTGTGACGACGCGTGAAGTCAGGCTTTGTCAAGTCAACTTCCCGTCTCTTATCTTCTCCCCGCACTCGTGCGGCAGCGCCACTCTGCAGCCTTCAGACGCCAAGGTCAAAGCCAACCCTCCCGCCTTCAACTTGCTTCACTCTTCGCCCCATGAGAATAATCCGCAGACGCCCAGGCATGTGTCTGCAGACAACAAGCGTTTTTTTTCTATTTTGACGTCGCCAACTCAGAATTCTTCCTATCTATATTCATGTCCATGTTTGTCTATACACTATTATTGCCAACGACATCTCAATCGGAATGTTTTTGGGGTTTTTGGATAACCCAAGAAAGTTTGAATTTCAGGGCCAAACATTTATGAACAGATTTGACAGACAGCAGAATTCATCGTCCAGGTCCTGAAGGAGCAAAGCAGTTCCAGACGGTCGTTCGATTGAAAGCATGAAAATGATTTTTACAGCTCAACTGGTGTGTATTTGCCAGAGGATTGTGAAATTTCTCCTAAAAATGTTACAATATATTTTAGCTATATCACCTGCTAGCAACAACGCTAACAATCAGTCACAGCTCCATCACCAGGCTCATAACAAAAAATGACAAGTTACTGTCTCCACTTACAAGACGTTCCGCAGACACCCACCAAAATGATTTAAAAAAAAATATTCTCAGGAAGTCTCTTGAATCATTTTCAAATGGAAACCATCCAATGAATGTCAATCACGTTTCTTCTTTTTACCGCGACTCTCCCTCCCTCTGCTTTCTGAAAAGACGACAACTTGCTCTCTTGGTAGATTTCAGAAGCAGTTGCGGCTTGACTTTGAGCTTAAATCCTCCTGACACAGAGTCTCGGATGAAACGCCGTGACTGTGGGAGGTTGGAAGCATAAATGTGTGGGGGGGGAGCAGATGATATCAGCCAGCCTTGCAAATAGGTGAGATTGCGTTCTGTAATGCGTGTTTAGCGTGCATACTGTTACACAGCAATGAAATAGGCTTTATGTAAATTTCTTTTTGAGGTAGAATATGAATATATTAGCGAGAATTAGCATGCGACTGAGCCCCTACCGACCCCTTCTTCTATGCATTCCAAATTACCCCGTGTGTAGAAGCGATTTGGCTAAGTGCTTATTTAGCCGTATTTGCGACGTTAAACGGAGATAACGAAAAGTGAATAAATCGTGTTCAAAGCGTCGCAGGTATGGCAATGGTTAACATTCGTCAGTTTGGAATGGACTCCATTTTTTTTTTTTTTGGGGCCCTCAACACTCACAATTTAAGCAGTCATTACTTTGACTTTTATCCCTCATGCGTCCAGCTGCCGTTTCTCGTCTCACTCCTGTTAGCGCCGTGATAAGATCACGGAAATATTCTTGTCGTCTTTCAACGAGCGGATGGCCGAGTGCAGCAGAGATGGAAGCACTTAAGCCTCGAATGGACCGCCATCCCTTCTATTCTGAGTAGTTCTTCGGTTTGCAGACTTCATTTAAGGTTCAAGACCATTTGGTTTATTTTCTCCCGAGAATGCCAAGACCAATTTATCATTTGGTGTTTTACAAATCTTCCGAAAGCTCTTTTACGATCAAAAATGCTTTTACGTGCAAACCCTTCCTCAAAGATCAGAAGCTTTTGGAATCGCAAAAACGAGCAAACCTACTCCAAGTAGTGAACATCACACCCAAGCTAAAGATGACAAGTGAGAGTTTGAACATGTCGAGGCGGGGATTATAACGGAATTATATAAAGCTGCGCGCCACTCGGCTTTGGTGAAGTGAGGGGAGTTCTGAACTAAGAGAAGATGAGCTACTTGACCATGCGAGAGTACTTTTCAAACGACGTGAGCAGCAACATGCTGGCTCAACAGACTGTGAAGAAACAACAGATGGTTGGAAAGATGACTTTTTTTTTTTAGGGTGTAACTGCTGCACGTAAATCAAACAGAGACTGGTTGAAGATACTAATGTAGGAGTTCGAGATGTTTTCTAGACACCATTTGGCATATTTGCGAAAATTATTCGCAGTAATTACCGTATTTTCCGGACTATAAGGCGCACCGGACGATAAGGCGCACCATTAATGCATCATGTCAGATTTTTAATCCAAATCAAATCATTCTCCATTTTATCTTTTTTATTTCAACTTCAGACGCAACAAATTACTTTATAATCACAAAATAATGATCCAAAGTCTTTTTGATTTATGATTCATAGTCTTCAGCGGCACACTTATGATTGATTTCATGACACAATGCTTCGGGCCAGTTTAAATTTAGGAATTTGGTCCATATATAAGGCGCACCGGACTATAAGGCGCACTGTCGGCTTTTGAGAACATTTTAGGTTTTTAGGTGCGCCTTATAGTCCGGAAAATACGGTAAACTATAACTCAGCGGCAGTTGTTCCGTGTGTAGGGACAACAGCACTTTGGGCAAAAAACACATGCAGCACAGATGGGGTCTAGACTAAAATCTGTGGTACGACTCTGAGGGCTACTACCAGTGGGAATGGATACTCTAAAGGGAGCCATCCAGCTGCTATAACATAAGGCTACACACTAATTCAAACTATTAGCACTATTAGCGCTACCTTGGTGTGACCAAGGTCGGTAACATTAGCTTGGAAATACTTGGGAGTCTGGAACCCGGGCACTTCATATCCCATGCATAAAGCATCTCGAGCTGCAGTTATTAGTGGCTAAGAGCTTTGAGTATCTCTCAGCTCCAGCACTCCCTTTCACGGCCTTCCCTTAGCTAATGCTTCCTGTTCTGCTTTTGAATCAAGCAGCTTTTGGGGGAGGGGAGGGAGGGGCGGTGGGTTTAGGTGGCTGGCATGCACCAGCGTCGCTCGCTCAGCAACTTGGCGTCAGCCCTGGAAAGATTAAGAAAATCCTCTCTCCCCGCCCCCCCCCCTCCAGAAAAATAAATAAATAAATGCCACCATTAAGACAGAGCCAATGCTAAGCAATGTTGTAATAATGCTACGCAGTGACTGGCTGTCAGAGCTTCTGCCGTTTGCATGTCCTCACTAAGCCGTACAGCAATTTCCAAAGAGCAGTAAACTGTGTTAGCGGAGAAATATGTCATCCTGCTTGGCAGGGAAGGGAAACTTCCAGAAGCTCCATATTGTGCAATTTTTCTTTTGCATTTGCAAGCAGGGACATGAATTAATCTTGCCGAGACGGCTGATTTTTATCCTCTTTGATTGTAGTCATTAACCTTCATTCATCATATTCATTCCCCCTGCTAATGCAATTTCTTTACAGCGGGTGAAATGATTATTTTTTTTTTTTTTTTTAGAACTTCATGATGATAAGATCCCGTAATGTTGCGAAGAATATTCATCATATGCAGTGTTTGCCGTGGAGGGCGATGGTGTTGGTCCATCTGGTGTAGCAACCGTTTCCAGGATCGAAATGGACGGAGGGGGATTGTCAAGAATGCTTAAATTTGAGCAAATGTTTGGAATTCAAACATTCCTCCAGATTGAGTCTAAAAATTACAGACTATTCTAGCACATGGGCAAAAAAAAAAAATGGAATTGAACAAGTCCTTGCGTAACACTTAACGAAGTTGGCTCGAAATGACTGCAGCAGCATATATTATGTCACCGAACATATGACGTTACTAAGTACCACATGGCACGTGATTAATGCCATTTAATGATCTAAAAGCCTTTTTATGGACTGCTTTATGTGCTATTTAACAAGACTGGACGTTTGAACGTGTAGCCTTGGTTACACAACGTTCCTGTCTCCAAATCAATGAAGCAGAATGACTTCATTTACAAGCCATCCAGTCTCCATCAATGTTGAGTACATCCCTCTTAGATAGTGAGGACTGACAGCAGCTAGATCAAACCTAGACCTCCGGTTGGGCCCGGAGAACCCGGGTGTCACCTCGCCTCTTGTCTAAGCATCAACACTGACTGACAGATCTGCGGGATTACCAATAACAGCCTTCCCGTGTCATTCTTGGAAAACTCCGACAGGGATCGGTCAGCTAGGCCAAGTCCTCGATTCAACCTTTGGGGCGGGTTCATGCTGGTGCTGACATGCAATCATCCATATGGTCGTTTCGACCCAAGGGCCAATTTACGAATGGGCAAATAGCGCGACTGTTTGCGGATGTCGACAGCATCGACTCATCCGCCATCACGCCCGCCATCTCCCTCGCCCCCCTGCTATCTTCTGTAATTTGATTTTCCCACTCTATTGTTTTGTCCCCGGTGGCAGTCGACATGGGTAATGAAATTAAGCTCTAACACCCCCCCCCCCCCCCCCCCCCCCCTCACCCCTAAGGAGTTGCGGATGCTGTGACAAGGCATCCGCAAACGATAACGATTTCTTTCCCCCTTCGACACCTTTGCTCGCTAACGCTCTCGACCGACCGACTTGTACGTCGGGCGTTGAGAACTTATCCTTTGGGCTCAATAGAACTAATGAAAAAAAACGGGAAGATCATAACAGATCCAGGACCATAACAGTAGGGACGAGACATTTTTAAGTTGTGCCAGAAAAGTTCCAAGACTAGAATCCCAAAAGATTTTTTTTCCTGGAGTGGATGTCATCTATGTCTTCAGGATAATGTTCCTTGGAGGCGGTCTCATGCTCCACCAAGTACTCTTGTTAGAGCTTTGTGGAGGATTTGGCCACCGGGGGAAGTTAACGAACGTGAATAACAGTTATTTTATTTTAAGAGGGCGCCAGTTGTTGCCTCAATCGACGAGTCATTGGCTTCGATGATACGCACGGGAACGAAAACGAGCGCAGACCTCTGCCAAGGTTTAAAAACCTCTCGGTCTGCATAACAACACAAACTCGACAGTTTTGAATAAATACTCATATTGTTACAAGTATAAAAGTGTATTAATTAACAGAAGTGATGTAAAAGCCAAGTGGCGGGTTTTGAGAGGAGTTATGGATAAGCTAAAAATATTCATGCCTGCAATGAGAGAAAATAAATTCCTCTCGACACATTATTTTTTTTTCCCCTAATAAGGACCAAAATGAAATAATGGATTCCCGCACGAGTGAATGAGAGCAGCTCTACAACTCAGCGGCTTATTGTAGAATTTTGGCAGTTTTATCTAGTACTCCTTTTGTTTTAACAGATGGCTTGCTCAGTCAGTCATCCACAACAGTCGGACATGTTCCTTTTTTTTATATCTAATTAAGAAAATAATACCGGCACAGCACAGATTAATTTTTTTTTAAGAATAATATTTTGTAATCTGTAATTAAATGGAAAAGCAGCAGCAGTGGGTTGAACAATGGACGCTATTACGCAGCGGAAAAAATGACGGCGGTCTGTTGTACGCTGATATCGTAAACAATTCGTATAGCGAATGTTTATCGGATTTTAAAAATGTGAGACGACCTTCCGTTCCAGTCTTTCTTCACATCTTTTGCACTCGTTTGAGGAAACTCGGCTTTTACTATATATAACATTTGTTTCCATGGTTATATAGCGAAGTGAACCTGACTGCAATGGCGCGTCAGAGGAGATGTGAGACGGCGGTTGGGGGAAAAGATTAGATTTTTCTTTTTGATTTTTGTGTATGTCCTCCAAAAAAAAAAAAAAAAAGGCAAGGCCTAATGTAGCGCGAATAAATGAGTCATCCCGTGTGCTCATTTGTCAGACTGACAGTGGCGAAGTCACGGGGGCTCCGAGTCACAGTATGCGGCGCGTTAGGATGTTTGCTGCAGAGGTCATGCTACAATTACGCTTTCATATGATAGATTTGAAGTTTATTTCTAGTTTTGAGTTTTTGTGGCGGACAAATATATCCAAATTAGAACCAATTGAATCCAAGTCTTACGCTCCTACCCTCACCTATGGTCACGAGCTATGGGTCGTGACCGAAAGAACGAGATCCCCGATACAAGCGGCCGAAATGAGTTTTCTCCGCAGGATGTCCGGGCTCTCCCTTAGAGATAGGGTGAGAAGCTCGGTTATCCGGGAGAGGACTCGGAGTAGAGTCGCTACTCCTCCACGTTGAGAGGAGCCAGATGAGGTGGCTCGGGCATCTCATCAGGATGCCTCCTGGAGGTGTTCCGGGCATGCCCCACCGGTAGGAGACCCCGGGGACGACTCAGGACGCGCTGGAGAGACTATGTCTCTCAGTTGGCCTGGGAACGCCTTGGAATCCCCCGGGATGAGCAGGATGAAGTGGCTGGGGAGAGGGAAGTCTGGGAGTCCCTCCTAAAGCTGCTGCCCCTGCGACCCGACCCCGGATAAGCGGAAGAAGATGGATGGATGGATGGATGGATGGATGGATGGATGGATGGATGGATGGATGGATGGATGGATGGATGGATGGATGGATGGATGGATGGATGGATGGATCCAAGGAATCCAACCGTCATTAATCATGATCAAAGCGCGTATTATTAGGGGGCGTCCATTTTGAAATCAAAACAATGTCATATCAGGTGTCATATTTTCTGATTTCAGATTATTTGCATTATCTTAAGGGCATAATTCGAATCAGTTCTAAATAGTCGCCATCTTCAAACACGGCCTTGTATTTCGTTCTAGTTTGCCACTGCTCAGTAAATACATTCCAACAATTTCTGTATTCGTTTTGTGAATCAACGAGAAACGGTGCAAGCATCTGACGCATTTCGAGCAAAAAAAAAAAAATGTTGAATAAATGAAAGCAGCGAGCGTGAACACCATCTCAGCGGGGAACGGTGAACTGGAAACGGACCGGTTATTCAGCGTGACTCACCTTATCTTCGCATTGCGCTGCGGGTTTACCTCGCAACTCTCGCACGATTCTGCTTTTGCTTTATGTTTCCCGTCTGGTCTTTGCTTCAACACAGAATATTGAAGAAATGCCTCCTTAGAATTCCTGAGCTGCTCTCGAGCCTGCAAAATGGACAACCCAAGGGGAACGAGAAAGTAGAATGCAACATATTTGTGCTCGCTAGCTCAAGGGCCGGTAAAATACCGCATATTTTCAGAAATTTCATTCTCGCCGGGAGACGTCGAAAACGCTCTCAAAGGTCTTAATTACTTTCCGAGCGCTTGGTCCCGAGACAAGTGGGTGGCATTGATTGTGAGCGGTAACAATCGACCTGATTGCCATCACACCATGTTCTGAAAAACTTGAAATGTGCAATTTCACAACAATATATATAACTCGGGGTTTTATTCCTGCAAGCCTAGGAAATTCTAATATATTGCTTTCCCGTCCAATCAGAAGTGCTCCACCTCAGCGAAAATTAAGCTGGCACTAATCGTGTTTACCCACACGTTGCGTCCACTACTGGATTTCTCTCTCGGTGACTGACAACTCAGCCGGTGGTCCTGTCATTCTGTCCTTTTCCCCGATTTGCAATTCGGCGACTCGTCACGTCAGCAAAAGTGCTGACACGGGCGCCGGGAGACTTGTATCCCTTTTTAATCCCCCGGCGTTTCATCGGCTCTGTTTATACCTGCAGCCACTCACGGGAAGATTTACCATGTACATCACGTTCGTTGCCGCATAATGTTGCCGTCAAAGTTTTCTCACTTGCCCCCCTGCCTTCGGTCAAACGACATGTAAGGTTTTGATCACAAACGGTCCGATCGGAGTTTTTCGCCACCCAGAAGTAAAGGTCGCTCGGAATTGTGTGTAAATGTGATTCGGGAAGGGATTGCTTCGTCAGCAATTTGTCAGACAGCTTCTGCCATGTTTATCTGCAGGTTCAGAGGTCACCATGGTTACAGGATATGAGTGACAGCATGTCTTGACCTAATGCAGTGGTTCTCCAAAAGTACTTAAATGCTAATGTATTGAACTTTACTCAACAGCACTTTCATTTTGCATAGCACTGAAACATCGTTGGCACAACAAACTCTTTGTCCCGACTCGCATCGAAGAAACAGCAAACGACAATTGATGTGCTGTATCGGCGCTTTTGTTCCGACCTGACAAAGAACACAAGGCTTTTCCTTTTTGCCGCCGCTTGTCAGCGAACATGCTGAGTATGATGTATTGTTCTCATCTCTGAACTACTTTTTGGGGGGGGCCGGCATTTCTTTCCAAACTGGCAGCTTTATTGACATTTCGAAAATGAACAACCACGCAGCTCGTGGTTTGTTTTTTGAAGCTTTTGTGTCGACGGATTTGCAAACCTCACAAAAAGCGCAATGTGAAATAGATGTAAACAAATACATGAATTGTAATATGACCTTTATGGCGCTGCCAAGAAACGCTCTCAACATTATTTTATTTTATTTTATATTATATTATATTATATTATATTATATTATATTATATTATATTATATTATATTTATTTTATTTTATTTTATTTTATTTTATTTTATTATTATTTTATTTTATAAGAATTTGACCCAGGGGTAGCATAGTATACAAGCTGAACAAAAAGGGCTCGAGTATTGAACCTTGAGGGATCCCACACGTCATAACATTATATTTTATATGATTTTAAATTATTTTATTTTATATATTAAGAATTTGACCCAGTGGTAGCATATTCAAGCTGAACAAAAAGGGCTCGAGGGTTGACCCTTGAGGGATCCCACATGTCATCCACAGGGAATTATGAGCCGTGCTTTCTCGCCCAGCGTCAACACAGATATGCTGCATCTCTCGCTAATGAGCACCACGGCGCGAGAAAATAGATATACGGACCGTTATCTGCTGCCGCTTTTCCTTTCCCATTACTTTTCACAGCACCATGTCAATACGCAACTTCAAGTCGGTCTCACGCGGCTAATCCATCGCTGGTGGGAAGGCAGATTTTCCTCTTTTCATGCTCACTGCAGGGTGCCATCATTTAACACATCACGCTTCTTTTACACTCTTTCCCAAGAGGCTGCTTACGCAATTATTGTCAGCTTCGGTCCTTCTTCTTCAATTGCTATACGTTTACCCCGAACCCCCTCCGCTGCTTTGTATAATGCTTCCCTTTACCGGCACGATACAGAACCGTTCATTTTGATAAATGTCTGGCGTATGGGGACAGTTAAGGTTCCCAAATATCCTTTTTTTTTTTATTTATGTTTACGGCAGCTGAGACGTAATATTGGTTGTCGGAGTGCAAGGGTACGTAAAGTGCTGCGGGGTCATGAACATGGTGTAGTACACCCGGTGGAGGCGTGTCTTCCCGTGTTCTTCATTTATGCTCTCAGGGCAAATGTTTTGACCTTTTTCAGCCTTTCCTCCGACAACAACAACCCTTCCCCACCCACACACACCTCCTGGCAGACTTGTTCACCCGTGACATTCTAATCTACTTGAAGAAGGAGGGGGTAGGAAGCTCCGAGCATTTTTTTTCCCTCTTCTTCGACTTCGTAGTTCAAGCCCTGTTATTACCCCCCTGGTGCGCACGCTGCTGTCCTTGTTCTTTTTTTTTTTGCCCTCGCTGTGTCATCGCCGCAATATGGACTACTTTTATAAACGTGCTGGTGGAATGAATATTGAAGTCGTAAACTGACGACCCCTGACCTCAATCTGTAAATAAATTGCCAGGGGGGTGGGATGTCAAATTAAGATCACATTCATGCAAGAAGTTGTTTGGTCTTCAAATTAATTCACCGGGGACTCAATACATGCATCAGTGCTGCTGTTTTGGTTAGCAAAAGAGTTGATAATGGAGTTTAAATCGCGTCCTATTTTTATTTACCCGACGAGTAAATGAAGAAAGTATTTTCTGTTGTCGGATCGACAATTAGAATAATTTGACACATCAAAAAGTCGGTGGGCCGTGCCTGCCTGCGCAGTTTAAGCCGATTTCCCGACTAGATTCTCCAAACTCTGAGCTCTTAATCCCTAAACTTCAGCCTCAAGCATCTTTCTCATCTTGATTTGTTTGACAGTTGATAATCTTCGATCATGCGTTACTTTCACCAACATAAATAAACACATTTCCAACCCAAAATGTTGAAATGAAAAACATACCTGGCTTTAACCGGACTCTCCGTCTGTGTGTGTGCTTAGATTTACGTCGAATGACGGCAGGGTTCATGGGAATGGCGGTGGCCATCATCTTGTTCGGTTGGATCATCGGCGTGCTGGGTTGCTGCTGGGACCGAGGACTCATGCAGTATGTGGCCGGCCTGCTGTTCCTGATGGGAGGTACGTAAGTCGCACAAGTCACTTTTTAGGTCAAAAATGGTTTTTAAAAAATGCATTTTCAATATCCGTAATGTATAAAACAAAACAAATAAGGGCTCATCATGTATACATCCAACAGTTTACCACCAGGGAGCAAACGGGCTTTATTGGCGATTTTAATTGTGATTTAGGTCAATGAACGAGAACACACTTAGAAGTGCCGGAGAGCCCGGGCGAGGATTAATGCGCTGCCCGACGGTCGTATATTGAACAGGCAATTAGAAGGCACAAGACAAGGCTAGGCCAGACCGCAGAGGCAGAATCCCAAAGAGGCGGCCCAGCCGTAAGGTAATGTAGCGTTCCAAATGAGGCCCAATTTAGAACCGGCTGCCTTGAATAAAAAGGCCAAAATAAAACGCCGTTGTGGTGTCTTAGTAATTAGGCTGCGTGTAACAAATGAAAGATGATGGAGTGCTTTGAGAAAGATTTGTTTCATCACATTTTAGAGTTTTTCTAGATACGATTTAAATAGGGATGAGTGAATACCGATGTTGACCAGCCTTATTTCTGGGTATCGGTATTTGCAATGGCCGCCCTCTTGTGGCTGTTTTACAATCAGGAAGTAGAGAAATAGGAATTTACCATTAATTTTATGCAATTTTAAATTTCAGGTTCTGATTATAAAGATGGCTGATGCTTAGTCCAGGGGCGGCTCTATTCTAATTGGATACAGGGCCTGGCCACCCCAGTATTTTGAAAATCTATTTGCCGTATCACATTTTATGATGGAACATTTTTTTCAAATTAACTGTAATATATATAAACAAATTCTCATTTTGTTAAAAGGTTTCAAAGCGACCTTTGCATTCTTCGATTTTTCTGTTTGTAGCCTTGGGGATTTTTTTTTTTTTTTTTTTAAAGAGCTGCACGGTTGGTAACTTGGCACAGTATGAGTCAGGTTTGCTAGTGGCAGGCTTGGCTGTTCACATCATGCCCCATTTGTTTTTTTATTTTTGGCAGGTACCTTCTGCATCATCTCCCTGTGCACCTGCGTCGCCGGTATCAACTTTGAGCTCTCGCGCTACCCGCGCTACCTGTACGGCCTGCCCGACGACATCGGCCACGGCTACGGCTGGTCCATGTTCTGCGCGTGGGGAGGTCTGGGCCTCACCCTCATCGCCGGATTCTTCTGCACGCTGGCGCCCTCCGTGCAGCCCATACCGAGATCCACCTGCCCTAAATCCCGACAGGAGAACGGCACCGTGTGCTAAATGCTTCCCCCCCCTCGACGCAGAAAAAAATAACCATTTGTCCATCCATCGACTGATCGCCGCTCTCTCCTGGTTACTGTTTGTTTTGGTTTTTTTTATTTCTGTGTTTAAAAAAATGGGTGTTTGAAAATCTGCCATATTGAAAAAAAAAAATCAAGATGAAAAAAAAAATGACAGAAATATTATCACGAAATACCAAGTTGTGCGTGTTTAATTGTTGTGGAGCTGCTACCGCGTCTGAAAAGGACTTGAAGAAGAAGTTCCCTGAACTGTGACTATGGAGGGAATCCAATTCCCCAAAATTTAAACAAAGCGATGACTTGGACGTTTCTTCTGGGTTTGGCCTTTTGGGATCTTTTGGGACCTGATGGAATAAACAAACGAGTGGTACTCAAACTGCCGAAGTTACCTTGGGATTTATGGACCTACGCCGTTGTATCATACTGTACAGAATATGCCAGGTGACAACCAGGACGTGTCATTCCATCATCCCCCTTTAGGTGCATACGACGATAGCTACCATTTTTTACATCGATTTCCTTTTTAACAAAGCCGTGAACAAACTGAGAAAATGTGAGTTTTGTTCCCATTCTAGTCATTAGAAGTAGATGTACGTATGAAGTGTGTTTGTGTGTGTGTGATTGGGGAGGGAGTGGTGTCAAAATGATCATCAAGACAAAATGGTGTTTGGATGATGGAGAGATGCAGTATCCTGTTTAACTGATTCACGCCACGACTAAAATGTTGAGTGGAATGGTGGGAAAATTTAATTTTAAGACCTGGTGGGAAAAGCGGGATTATCAAAAGCACAAAAAAAAGCAAAAAAACACAAAGGCCCTCGAAAATATTTGGAACCACGCGTACGCGGTTAGCATTTTAACATTAGCATTTGGGTGAAATTATTTCGTATAATACACAAGGACATTGTACAAAAAGTGTGCCTGTCCATTTTTGAAGTATTTTTGAGACTGTTAACAAAAAAAAACAACGCACATTGCCCTTTCAACTTCATCAGACAAAAGTCACATTTTCACAAAGCCCCGTTTAGTGGTTAGCATCATTTAGCACGTTTTAAAAGGGCAAAAATTTCGGTCTGTTTTCTTGCTGTTCGCTTTCAACGTCATTACAATCAGTCGTAAACATTTTACCGACAAAAGCAACCCTGATTAGTTTGCCACGAAAAAAACGGTGAAAAAATTACCGCATTACCCAAGACGTGAACTTCCTTATTGTCAATATTGATCATATTTGGCCACACTGATTAAAACAAGTCAATATTGTTCAGTTTAGCTGGAATTTCTTATAAATCGCTATGTTGGAATATTCTCAACTTTCATGTGGGATGGGGGGGGCGTGATTTCTTGGATCTGCGCCTGAGGCAACTGAGCATGAAATTACTTTAACCCCGAGTCGGACATCAAGGGCTCAGGCCGTTTCAAATTTTCATCGACGGTGAAAAGGGGATGGCAGTCAATAGATAAAAAAAAAAAAAATACATACATAAATAATGGTACAAGAAAAAATAAAATAAAGCACAAATTTAAGGGCCTTACGAATGCATCGTATTTACATTTATGTCACCTGTGCAGGCAAATCGTACGTAAATCAAAACTGGTCAAATGCAGACCTTGCCAAAGATAAAATCTTCACACACACACATTTCAAATTGAGTAATTTTTGAGAAGCACATAGTCAGTTTGTTACACAATAGAAGGCCCTGAATTATTATTATTTATTATTTTTTTTTTGGACAGTGATACTGCAACTCCCATTCTGGACTGAATCAAACATGATCTATCAATCTTTAACATCAGTAACGTGTCTGTTGAGTGAACATAAAAATAAGATTTGGGCAAAAAGAAAAAAAAAAAAAAAGAGAGAAAATGTTCAACTGTGGAATGTAAAATCACAACAGAATAAATCTCATCGGTGTGTTTACTAATACTGTCGTCTGTCATCCATTTTGGTGAAAGCTCAATCTGCCAAATGTAATTTCATATCCTGATTTGATTCAAAGTCATTAGCAAGCATAGCATGCCGGGGCCACAGGAGGAGGAACTTAATTCTCTCTCCTGACGCCGTCTGCAGCCTCCGCTGTAAGATCTCGACAAGTTAATTGGCTCACGCCGAAACCATTTGGGGACCGTCCTTTCAAATGCATTCGCAGGAAGTAACAGAACAGGAAATATGAATCTCCTGTGAGCTTGTTCGGCCATTTGGCTCAAAAACAGCTACGTCAGTGAGCACACAAACGAAACTTTATTTTGGTATTGATATGATTGAATTCTTTATATTTGGAGCGGGAGAAGTGAAATCAAGCCGTTATGCTACACCCACAAGTTTCAAGACATCGCGGAGGAAGTCATCCCACACTTCCTTCCAACCTCCGACTACATATGAAGAATACGATTGAACAATATCCGATTCCGAACTGCTAAAATTAAATTTTTGCAAGCGCTGCATTATCCTCACATATGCTTCTGGTGTTACGCAAGACACAGTTTGGAAAGAGTTTCAGCTCGGATTCAGTTTTAATAAATAAAAAATACAATGGTTGTTGACCAATGGCGAGACCGACTCGAAGACCCACACCAACAAATTAATCGGTTGTCTAGCTGTAATCATTATGCGCCGGGCCTAATGAGGTTCCGGCGAGAAGCCGGGCCTCACGAGGATCGCAGCTTTTCCTGTTACCATGGCTCTATGAATAATAAATACCAATTGACAGCATGATTGCTGGTTGACTCACTAATCTCCACGGTCGTCGGTTCCCTATAAAAGGCCGAAGGAAAAATTGCGAGGACTGTTTTGAAATGTCATGATTGGAATCAGAGAGCCCGGCCCCGCTAGATTGCCGCTTGGAATATAAGCGAGCTTCTGAAGTGGCAAATTAAACATGACCAGAACTTTAGGATTATTACATCATCTATCGGATTCCTATCACAAAAAATATTATCTTTTTGTTCATTTCTCCACGTCACCCCCGGGGGATCATTGTCACGTTCTCTGGATGATAAGATGGAGGTGGACTGCCTGGGAAGGGTGAGTGGGGGCTCGTATCAAGATGGAGTGGCCGCTAGACTGAGCTAGATTAAATTAGCAGCAAGTTGTGCTGAGTCGGAGAGAAAATGCAGAACTATAAATTGCATTCCAACCGCTCCTCATTGATATTAATGGTATACAAGTCTTAGAATGGTCTGAGCTAAGTTGGATCTTAGAAATTCTTTTGGGTTGAAAGTAATTCTGCTGAATTCTGGATGATTTTTTTTCCAATATACAGTTTGTTGTTGTATTTATTGGCATAGTTCCCTAAATTACAACCCGACGGAATTGCCATGAATCTTTTGGAGGAAAGCTAGAGTGAATATTTGCTGCCACCATGTGGTCAATAGACGAGAGAGCGGGAGAGAGAGAGAACGAGAGAGCGAGAGAGAGAGACTTTGTTTAGATCAGTAAAAATGTCCAATAAAATCATCTCAGTGACAACATTTAATAAAGATTTTAATGGAATTAAAAAAAGATTTAGTCATTGGACAAGGTTAACAATCATTTACAAATCATCAATTGTACAGTGGATTTATTTTGCAAAATTAAAAACAAGTCTCATCAAAACATTGTGAGCAGACGTTAATATTTTTACACAACGGTGGTTATTTATTAAACGAACCCATGTTAGGACTCGTTAGTGAGTAATGTTGCTGTATCAGCAATATCCTGAGCAACATGTTTCATAATTACAGATTTGTCTGCCATCTGCAGCATGGATTTAAGACTCGCCCAAAACACTTGCTGCTTCCTCTCATCCTTAGGCCACTCGAGATACGTCTGCTGCCGGAGCAAACTTCTCAGTCTCAAGAACTTTTTAGGCAGACAATCTGTGGGAATGGGTTCTAACAAGATGAAAACCAAAGAATCCTCTTGGATGTTGATGGCTCGGTGTTGGGCAAAGAAGAGCTCGTAGTTACACCATTCGCTCTGGACGAAATGTTTCGAGAGGACGAAGAGTGTTTTGTAGCTGTACTCGACGCAGTTGATGATGTTGTCGATGATCCAATCACCCGGTACGAAATCACGTTCGTGAATGCACAACGAAAACCCGGCATTCTCCAAGGACGGTACCAGGTCACCGTTCACAAAATCTCCATCCCGGTGACTGTAGGAGATGAAGGCGTGGTATGCGAATGACACCTTTTTCAGCAAGTGCGATTGTTTCTTGCCTCTTCTCTTCACCCGAATCCACACCCATAACATTTTCGTGTACCAAACCCCATCGAGTTTATAGAAAAGCAGGCCCAAAGTTGTTGCTACAAAGAACAAGACGGAGAAAGCAACTATCATTTGGAGCCACGTTTCGCAGGCAATCGCGGTGGTTTTGTACTCGGAAAGAGGAAGTCCTTTCGACTTTACCGGCGTGCTGCATAGGTAATCCAAAGGCCAGTCCAAGAGGCAGGATTTGTTTAATTTTGTGAGGAACCAGTGTAGGTCACAAGAGCATATGAAGGGATTGTTGCCAGCTTTGAGGATCTGAAGTTTGGGAAGACCCTCTAAGACTTGCTGGGAAAGAGTTGTGATTGCGTTCTGGTCTATGTAGAGACTGATGAGATTTGGGGAGTAGAGTTCGTCCGGGAGGACTTGAATGCTGTTGGAACTGAGCTGGAGGTGTGTCAGCTTTGGAAACTTAGACAGGACTTCTTGCGTGATGGCGGTGATTGCCGTTTTGGACAGGTAAATCCGCTCAAAATTTGGTGACAAGTTCTCGAAAACACTATTGCCCAGATTGTTATTTCCGAGATTGATTTCAATCAAGTGAGCGGGCCAGTCGCAACTTGCGTCCAAGTCGATGGAGTTGAAACTCAAATCCAGGGACTCCAGCTGTTTCATTTGGTGCGTCTGTCTCGAGATAAAGGACAAACTGGCAAACCGGTTTTTGCTCATCAACAGATGCTTGAGGCTCGGGAAGACCGAAGTGTAAGAACACGAAGGCCACCAGAAGCCGAAATCTGACAGGAGGTTGTCGGACAGGTCCAGAGTCTCCAGTACAGGCAGGTTGGAGATGATTTTACAGGGTAAAATGTTCATACCGCTTCCGGAAAACCTGACGTATTTCAAATTTAACGCATCCTCAAAGCTCATGTTAAATACGGGATATCTGTATTGATAATGTGTCACCGTATCAAAAATAATAGCACGGAGAGTAATGGTATGATTGACGGGGTGAAAGTGAAACTGGAACCCATCAGGTTTATCTTCACTGTACGTCAAGTTGACAAAAGAGAATTTCTCGATAGAAGACAGCAAAAGGGTCTTTATGAAGATCTCCAGAAACGAGCAGTTGATCCAAGTGTTTTCCACGCTGACGTTCCGTACGTACGGCATGGCTCGCAGGTTCAGGAAGGGGTCGCTGGTGACGTTGCAGTCGTCGGAAAACGCGGTGACGAATCTCAAGGCGCTCACCCGTGATGTATTCAAATCCACCAGAAGGTTGTTGACTATATTGAAGTGTTTGCAGAAGTTAACGTGAAGGGATAATTTCTTCAGAGATAACGTCGCGAGGGCGCCTGATTCGTACACTTGCCAGGGTACTCCGGCACCCAAAACCAAATGTTGCAAGGAGATGTTAGTCACAGGTTTGAAGTCATTTAAATGCACTGACACAGCAGATTTGCTTCCTAAAAACAGCTCTTGCAGATTTGTTAGGTTCTGGAAACACTCCGGCAGTTGATAGCTTTCGTAGAGATTCTCCGTCAAATCCAAAAATGTCAGGCGGGGTAGTAAAATGGCGGGAATGACTTTGAATTCATTGAAGGATATATTGAGAATTTGGAGCGCAGGAATGCGTTGAAACACACCGGGAGAAATATTCCGGAGGCGGCAAAAAGTTGCCTGCAGGAAACACAGCAGAGGCAGTTGAGGGAAAGACTCGGTGGTGATGCTTTGGAGAGGGTTGTGAGAAATGTTCAAGTATTCCGTAGTGTTGGGTAGAAATGGAGGGAAGGATGTCAGATTTTTATAGGAGAGGTCCGCCACTCTTTTTCTCGAAGTAACGCATGTTTTGAACGGGTCGTCATCTGTCCCTGCTGCTACGCAGACCAGGGAAGTAACCAACAGCACCACAACCACAATCCTGAAAAACCACAAATCATTTTTCGAGGGTTTTATTTTTTTGTATCAGCCGCAAAATATCAGGAAAAGATGCCTGAAAGAATGAAATCGTCTTACCCTTGGGACGACATAGCTTCGGGAGAACGGTAACCGTCAACGAGTCAAGTCGATGTGTTACAATCCCTGTCCGTGCTGGCACTTCACCACATTCTTTCTTCCTCTTTCGTTTATTATCATGGCTTTTTTTTTATTTCTGCTTTTTTGTTTCACTCGCAACAGCGCTAATGAAGGGTTTTGTAATTATGGATAACGCTGGGACGGTCGGCCTAGCGTAGGTTAGCATAGCATTTGCCCTTGTCACATTCAATAAAGAGGTTTAAAATCCATATGTGGGTACCCCTCTTTAGCTTTAGCATCAGTGCTAACAGCGCTGTTAACACTTTTGCTTGCACAAACTGACATGGCTAAGATGGCTACATGTTTTTGTCATGTCACAATGTCGTAATATTAAAGTTTTGGAGTGGTTGGATTCAATAAGTTTCATTTTGGGAATGTTTTGGTCATGCTGAGGAAGAGAAGCTAAACAAAAACCACATGGACACAAAAACACAAATGTAACTAAGGAACAGCGAAGTTATGGGCACTCTGATAGTGTACTAAAACTTTTTTTATTGTCAGTATTTGACATACTGAAAATTTTCTCAAACTGATACGACCACAATGTCATATTTGCGGCTGTTCAATTTGGTCACTGTTGACTTAAAACGGAACCAAGATGAAAGTGGAAAGCCACATAGGTATTTCCAGAATTCTCAAATTTGAAAGACAGTAAGCTGTTAAAAAGAGAAGTGACATTTGATTTGTATATGAGGCAATTCACAGAAGCATAAAAGAGGATTTTCTTTTGTTTTTTGCACGCCATCTATATCCTCCCTAACCGTTTCTATTGTTGTTGAAGTTATTTGTATAATTTTACAACAAAGGTGTTAATGTATGATCAACAGCAAGTCAGAAGACATTTTAAAACCGAATCAATGTGTTAAATAATATGTATGCTTTATTTGTTTGAAATGGTTTAATTTGAGCAAACTTGTCATTCCTCAATCAACTATAAACAGACAAAAAAAATCACAGTTGTGTTGTTTTCATTATGAAAATATTTGTTGTGTATTATGATGACATAAAAGTATAATTTTAGAATATTTCTTTTCATTTCTTTCATTGTTGCAATGACTTAAACTGTCCGACACGCGGCGCGAGACTTTCGCCTTTCGGCAAACTCCGACACGAGCCGAAGATTGCCGAAGAAGGCCGAACGAGAAGCGGCGCTGTCCGGAACATCCGGCAGCTTAAACATAAACAGCAATGGCGGAAGCAGCTGCATCGTCCACAGCGGCCCCAGCGATACCAGGAGGTTGGACCAAACACGTAACCTGCAGGTAAGATCTGAAGTACTACTCTTTGAATATCGACGAGGGAGCCATTGCGGGACTTTCCGCCTGAAAATCGTAGCATTCCGCCGAGTGCCGACCGGTTGTCAAAGGCGGTTTAACGACGCGAGCGCGCTGCTGTTGTTGCCTTGCTACGCGTTAGCTGAGCTTGACAACGGCTGTTTTTGTTCGATTTGTCTTGGTCCTCCTGGCGACGACGTCGTTTTAAAGACACGGCTCTGACGACACAAAGCCCCGAGACGCGGTGACGTCACGAATAACGGCCTTGTTTAGAGTTGAACTGATGCATATGTAAAGAACTACCGATTTGTAAGTGCGATCATTTTTGTTTAATCGACGCAAAAAAAGCAAGTGGTGGTTTGTCACCTTGAATAATGGTTGGATTGGAGTAAATGCATAGTGGCAGAACGACTGGTGATGAACTATTAATGGCACTTTCTATTTGCAGGTATTTTTTGCACGGCTTATGCAAAGAAGGCGACAACTGCCGATATTCGCACGATCTGACCAACAGCAAGCCGGCCGGCGCCATGCTTTGCAAGTTCTACCAGAAAGGAAACTGTGCATTTGGGGACCGGTGCAGGTGAGTGCTTGGCTGTTATATAATGGAAAAACATCAAAGCCCCGGGGTGAGTCGGGTTCTGCCGTCAGTCGATCCGAGGCGACTACACCCCCCCACTCCCCGAAAGTGACAGTGCTGGCGAGGAGTTTCAAGGACACTTGACACCTTCAACATGTCCAGTCCATGGCAGTGGAATCCCTCAGTGCAGCTGTCTTCCTGCATATGATATAATAATATGCTTTGAAGTTTAAATTGGAGAGTGGCCTTCAAGCGTCAAGAAACTGTTTGGCTTTGTGTTAATTCCACGACTTTCCCTTTTTTGTTCGAAAAAGATCGTACGTATCGTCGCTCGATAACACGCGTGGACTTGAAATGCGGGCTGTCTGCTTTTGAGAGGCAGATTACGCTCTCGCTTTTGAGTGTGCCCCAGACGGTGTCTAGCTCCAAGGGGAGCATCCCCATAGTTACAGAGGCAGCTTCTGGCAAAAGACCCCCCTCCCCCCCATCCTCCCCCCCCAATCTTCCCTCTGAAGACACTCCTCAAGATTATGATGCATTTAAGTCACATTCCTCCATCCTTGCAATGTGGGGGGGGATTCCATTGGTTAAGAAAAGGCGGCCAACATGGGGGTTGCTTATGTCTCGTTTCCCCATTGTGATAGACTCAATAACCCCCCCACCAACCCCATTTTTTTGAAGGGGGGCAGACAGAGTGCACTGCATCCTGCATAGCAATTGCATAACGTTCTCTTTCTGCTGTTGCTGGGTTCCCCAGGTTCACTCATCTGCAGTGGCCTCCTTATTTATGCAGACCCCCCCTCCTCCTTCCCAGCCCCCACCGTCGCGTCCTCATATCACACTGGAGTGGCTTTCTGGGAACAGACTGGTTAACACTGAGTGGATCAGGGGCCCTTTTTTTTTTTTTCTTCTTCAAATTGCCCGACGTGTTGGCTGCTATGGCATGTTAAGTCATGTTGACATTGACACGGGGTGTCATTGTCGGAGTCCAGGAACTCAATTCTTGTGTATTAAAAATGGTACGGAACAGAAAATTGTTGTAGCCGTTGACAAACAAGTGTTTCTATTTATAAAAATGCGTGTTATGCAATGACAGAAGTCAAAAAATGCAGGATCTCCGCTTACCTGTTCTTACAAGTTGCCCCGAACGTACAGTCAATTATTGTTCAAGGACGAGTCTGTTAGGTTTTTTTTTTTTTCTGGAGTAATAGCACATTGTTTTGTAAATATTAGCAGCACAAATATGCTTCTGGAAAGGGAGCCCTGTCACGTTGTGGCTTGACGGTACACTAAAACGACCTGTCGGGCAACACTGCTGTCCATTTTTTTTCAAAATAAATATTTGTATTGCTTTGCCGCAAGTTATTATATTTGTGCGGTATAACGGGTATCTGCAGTTTGGGATTCTTTTCCATGTTCACCCACTAATCCCTAACCCATCCCCCAATTCTATCAACATTAAACCATAGAGAAGCTTTTGTGGAGTAAGGCCGTGAGGCTTAAAAAAAAAAAAAAAGCAACAATTATGTTAACGGTTGCTACTTTGTTTTTGAAAACAGTGATGGGCAATGTCCGTTTTATCTATCAAGGTTATCCAAATCTGAGCAGCTGAAACTAAAGAGGTGTTTTGTTCAAGCTTTATCTGCAAGGACAGATTTGCGGAGCCAGACATACACGGAATGAGTCTGGGAACGTTTTTTTAATTTCCAAAAACCCTGTGCATGAATATTGATGGGAAAATGTTTTGTCTTTGCTACTTTTTAATGTTGTGATTAGAGATGGAAAGTTGCTACAATTTAATATCAGGCTTGGATCATTTTTGGAAGCTGAATGCGATTATAAACTTTCATTTTTTTCTGTGTCCATCTGTTTACCAAGCTTAGAATGTTAAAAGCCTGTCCGTTCGTGGGGGTGGGGGGGGGGGGCTGTAGAATGTAGTGACAATCACTCTGCACGCTTTAATTCCAACGTATGAAAAAGCCCTCCAGTGTCTAACATCATCAATCTGCTTGACTAGGTTTGAACATCTCAGTCCATCACAAGACGAGCTGTCGACGCCTGAGCCGTTGCCTTCCACCTCCCGAGCCAGCCAGCCCGATTTGGAGCTCAGTGGGCCGACACCCGGCCTAGGGGCACAAGATTGGGTCAACGCGGCCGAGTTTGTACCAGGGCAGCCATATTGTGGACGTGGTGAGCGATTGATTCATTGTGTGACGTTGACCTCCTTTTGACTTTCGATTCAAGGACTTGGCTGATAAGATGCCGTTGCTATTCTCGTCATGTTGGGAACGGCGTTTATCTCGTTTAAAACAACAGATGGTATGTCGGGCCAACCAATGAAATGGTGGAGACCAGCCGGCAGTTTAAGTCTGTCTCCCGAGTATTGTAGTGATAGAATCGATTTCAACAAGGGCAGCTATTAAATATTTTGATTCAATTAAGTAATTGAATACAAATTGATTTTGCATCATTGAGCAACAAAATATGCACGTTCCAGCTCTGTTAAAATTAATCTTTAGTTGTCAATGGCAGTGAATGAGTTTTAAAGTCCGGTGAGTGACGTGGGTGTCGGTGAAAAGTAGTTACTGGCCATGTAAAAAAAAATATTTATATGAAAATTTTAAGTGGGCGTTTTGTTTTCCCTTCCAGCCGAGTCGGCCAACACGCGGAGCTCTGTCCCCCTCATCGAGGAGTTTGACAGCGACGCGGCGGGCGACAACAAAGAGCTGAGGAAGCAGCTGTGCCCGTACGCTGCTGTCGGCGAATGCCGTTACGGCCTCAACTGCGTCTACCTCCACGGCGACGTCTGCGACATGTGCGGCCTGCAGGTGCTCCACCCCACCGACAACAACCAGCGCTCGGACCACATCAAGGTAACAAATAATGAACCGGGAAACTTAGGGCCTGGCCGACAGTGCGTCATTTTTTTTGTTTCTCTTCTCGAAGGCGTGCATCGAGGCCCACGAGAAAGACATGGAGATCTCGTTCGCCATCCAACGCAGCAAGGACATGATGTGCGGCGTGTGCATGGAGGTGGTGTTTGAGAAAACCAACCCAAGCGAGCGCCGCTTCGGCATCCTCTCCAACTGCAGCCACTGCTACTGTCTAAAGTGCATCCGTAGGTGGCGAAGCGCCCGGCAGTTCGAGAGCAGAATCATCAAGTGAGTCATGCTCAGGCAGCGAAGGACAAGCTGTTGCATTTCAGCTTTGCGGACGGAGATGTGAAAAGACTAATACATTTTAAATTAGATGGAAAAAAATATTCCATGGATTCTAAATAATTTCTGTAATTTGATAATCGATTAAGTTTGACATGATAATTTCACGTCACGGTTGAATTATTCTACGTTGTGTTTCTCGTGTCCCAAACTTCCTTTCCTCTACAGATCTTGCCCGGAATGTCGAATCACATCCAACTTTGTCATCCCAAGCGAATTCTGGGTAGAGGATAAGGAGGAAAAGAAGAAACTCATCCAAACGTACAAGGAAGGCATGGGGTACGTGGATAGCTACTCTCTTTACAGGAGATCAAAAAAATTAGGACAAGCGTGGCTGCATATTAAACCAAATCGGAACGAGGACCGGGCGTGGGATCGAGGGCTCCGTCGTCCGCTCCTCACCGTCAAGGCGACTCCGAGGGCTGGATCGCATAATTTTTTGTTTTTCATCTAAATACGGGAAATGCCAAAGCGGAAGATCTCTTTTGTGAATCGTGTATTTGTATACTACCAAAAAAGAAAAAAAACATAGTATCCCCCCCCTCCCTTTAAGCGATTTAAATATGAATCCTTCCGTCTCTTCATTGTGCTCCCCAGGGGTAAACCGTGTCGATACTTCGACGAGGGCCGCGGAACGTGTCCTTTCGGCTCCAACTGCTTCTACAAACACGCTTTTCCTGACGGGCGTCTGGAGGAGGCTCAGCCTCCGCGGCGGCAGACCGGGTCCAACAGCAGAAACCGGGTACAACGTCTTATCATATTGGTCAAAAACGGTACTGCGGAAAGGGATAAGCGGTAGAGAACAATTCACCTAGCCTGTAGCACCATCTGCTGGTCAGGTTTACAAAAAAAAATAAAAATTCCAGTGGAGAACTCGCTATTTGGGACCCAGACGAAATAAAATATAAAGGATTCTGGGTTTGCGACGATACCGACATAAAAGCATAAAAGCAAATTACTTTAGGCAAGGTATATTGAAATATGAATATTTTGTTTTGTCAAAAGAGTCCGATTAAAAACGGCAAGCGCAAGAAAAATTGTATGCGATATATTACATAACTGATCCGCCTTTGTTTCGTCAGAGTTCACGACACACGCGCCTCTGGGACATCCTGGACGAGCGAGAAAGTAGCGACTTGTTCGACAACGACGACGAGGAGATGGTCACGTTCGAGCTGAGCGAGATGCTCCTCATGTTGCTCGCCGCCGGCACCGACGACGAAGTGACCGACTCCGAGGACGAGTGGGACTTGTTTCACGAGGAATTGGATGATTTTTACGAAATTTACCTATAGCTGCACACCCCGATCCCCCGCCTTCCCCTACATACTCGCATATCGCCCACTCCCAAATATATATATATACACAAACACACACAAATATATATATTTAACCCTAGAATGAACTGTCTCGTGCGAGTGATGGACTGTAGCTCCGCCCCCTTTCTCCCAAACTTCTTGTATTGTGGCAGTGCCTTTAAGCAGGCCATTAATAAATGAACCTAAAAAGAAAAAAAAAAAGTGCATTTGTGCTATTAAAAAAAATTACAAGTCACTTGCCCCTCGTTGTCTAAGCAAAAATGAACTAACGGAAATTATCGGAATCTCAAGTTTCATTTGTGGCCGCTGGTTTCGCACGTTCGCCTACCCGTGTTTGTACATAGTCTGCCACTCGATGGACTTGTATTCCGATTGCGACGGCTATGTTAGATTTGACCCCTTTTCGAAGGTCCTTTCACCTTTATTGAAGCTGTTAATAGCTTAAATATTGTGCTAACTATTAATCATAGCCACGTTCCTGGTGCATTCAGTATTTTACTGGCCCACCATGACTTTGTTTTGTTCCATCAACGATCAATAGGCGTGTCCGATCACAATGCTTAAAAGCCCTTCCCGATTCATTTGCACCTTAAGTCACCGAGCAGCTCACAAGCGATATGAACTTTCAAATCCCCCAACCCCACCAGACCCTTTCATTTCATGAAGTGCAATATTCTACTATCTACTGACTTTAAATGTTTGGGAAAAAATCCAGGCTACAAAGTACATTGGGGGGGATGGGATGGGGAGGGATGGGAATAGGGGCCACACGTCGGCTTTATTGGCCGTATTTTTATTCTACACGTTTGAACTGTACTCGTGAAATGTTTCTCCGCTCCCCACCCCCTCACGAAAACTGGTTTCAACCTGTCCAACTCTGTTGGAGTGCAGATGTTTATACTGAAATGTGTGTTTTCTATGTTCCACGGCCATCCATCTTAACTTGAAATTAAAAGTTTATCAATACGTGCTGTGGGAGTCTCGTTTTTGTTCGGATAGAATGTGGATGGTTGCTAATATGTGCATTGCAATTGGCTGGTAGTCACTAATGAGTAAATTGTATACTGTAAAAATTGATTTTCAAGATTTGCATATTGAACAGTTTGGGGATTTTTATTACAACCATAAGGTTTTATATGGAATATTTTGTTCATTTTAAAATGTGCGTATTGATATGGTTTCTAATTGAATTCATTTTTAATTTTCAAATTTACTATTTTTACATTGCTGAAATAAATTAACAGTTGTCTATTATTTATTAGGTATTTTTACATATATTAACAAATTGAATTTTTTGGGGTATTTTCAGATATTTTAAGATTTAATTTCTTTCATCTCTATATCTTGCATATTTTATTAACTTATTACAAATTATGATTTAAATAATGCAACCCCAGAAAAACTGTATATTGTTAGCTGTAGTCCATTCCACAAAATCCATGCCTTTCATTCTAAGCAACTCTTGCCTCCACCTTAAAAAAACCAAAACAAAAAAAAAAAAACATCAAGGAGGAAGAAAACGGGGGAAAGCTGATGCGACCTCTGTCATACAATGATCGCAGAAATTCCCAAAGACAATTCCAAGGCATTCCAATCCGTCGCGACTTTGGGCTCCGATTCCCCCGTCTCCTCTTCGCCCTCCCCGGAAGCCGGCCGGCTGCTGAGCAGGAGGCGGGACACGCGCACTACCGGCGGCGGCGGCAGCAGCAGCGGCGGCGGCTGCATCCATCCGGAGGAGAGCGGTGGCAGCATCCGGCCGCTGGTGTCCGGCGGCCGCATCATGACATCGGCGGACTTCGCTCACGCCGGCGCTCCTCTGCTGGCCTCCCGTTCTACGCGGAGCCTCCTCTACAAAATCCTATGCTTCCTCCTCCTCATCTTGCAGGGTGGGGTGCTGGACTTCTACCTCATCGCATTCACCGACCTGTACTGGTGCTCGTGGATTGCCACGGACCTGGTGGTGGTGTCCGGCTGGGCGATTTTCTTTGTGAAGAACGCGCGCGGCAAGCGGGAGCGAGCCTGCGGCTTCCACCAGAAGGGCTCCGCGCACGGCGGCTGCAACCTGGGCGAGTTCACCTACGCTTACTTGGCGTGGCTCGTGCACGTCATTGCATGTACCCCCAAGGTGACGCTGATCCTGGAGACCTCCATCCTGGACCTGGTCGCTACTAAGGTGCCGTGCGGGCTCACGGGATTCAAGATCGTCACCCTGCTTTCAGCACCGCTGCTCTTCTGCCTCATCAACGCCATCATCGAGGATCTTAACGGGGCCACCCGGCACCACTCCCAGAGCTGCTTCACCTCCACCTGCTTGGATCTCATCGACAGCTTCTCCCTGGTGGAGGCGCTGCTCCGGAGCGAGATCCCCACACCGTACCTCAAGTATACAGTCATTTCGGCATACTTTGTGGCGCTGTCCGCTCCCGTCTTATGGTTGTGCGAGCTGACCGCGTCGGAGCTCCGGTTCCGGTGGTTGTGGGCTCGCTTCTTCTCGGCGGGCCTGCTGGTTAACGCGCCGCTGCTTGTGGTCCGCTGCTTCCAGGTGTACGTCTACGGGGGCCCCGTGTCGATATTTATGTTTAAGAACGTGTTTTTCCTGGCGTGCAAGGTGCTCGAGCTGGCCGAGCAGTGCGTGGCCGTGCGCGGCATCCGCCGGAGGCTGTCCGGGGGGAGCCACCACCAGGCCCACTTCTCGCACGGCGTGTCCGAGAATGACATGTGTCCGCACGGATACGTCAACACGCTGGCAGTCGCACAGTCCTAATCACCTGGATGTACAAACCTCCAAAATGTCATAACTACGAAGCCAATTAAGTCCAGACATTTATGGACATGTATTTAAATTGTCCATTAATTTATTAAATCCTCCCAAATATTATGAAATCAATCATAGAGTATTTATTTAGGATTAAATAGGTCACAATTCGGTTAATGAATGGACCATGAAATGGACTTTTCAAATATATTTTCACATTATTCCACATTTTAACGATTAATTTAACTGACTGTAAAGAAAACTATCACAAAATAAAAAAATGCTGCCACAATAATAAGAAATGAAGGGGGGATAATTTCATTCAATGAATAGCACATGAGGATAACAATACTCAACATTTAAAATAGATCCTGGGCTACTTTTGTTACTTTCAAAACAAGATTTACACAAGCCTTTGTAATTTCTACAGTGAAACACACACATGTGCTTTATCACCAAACAAGACCCTCATGGCCTTTAGCTAACGACAGTGCTTTATTACTTTTTTCGTAGTACCGGACCAACGTTTAGAATGAGTTCACAACCAGCTCAATCACATTTTTTGTTGTTGTCAGAATTAATGGAAAATAACACAATATTTAATTGTATGACTTTATAATGTATGTAACTGGATATCCTCAATGGCAAGTATGTCTGTATCTTAAATAAGGTCGGGCTTTCTTATTTTGTTAATGTTCCGTGTAAGAATTGTATTATTACAATCGAATGCAACATGTCTTTGTGGGTTGTAAAGTGCAATTTGAAGTCCGTCCACCCCCGTCCCATGCACATTTGGTGTCTTCTATGATGTCTGACAGAATTTGCTCAATGAAAAGTCCTCAAAATGTGTCCTAGCTAGTTCGCTATACGGTCCGCTACTTTTAGCCATTTCACGTCAACCATTGTGATGTTAGCTAGTTTGATGTACATGTAGCTAAAGACAGTTTAGCTAGCAGTAGCTGGATGAGTCTATTCAAGGACACGAGTTATCAGAACTGGGAAACAAATAACGAAGGATTTAGAATGTGAAAAACAGAATGTTCGGGTTGTGGCAATTTCGTTGGTTGGGATTTTAGGTGGGTTAAAACAGATTTTTTGTTCCTCCCCAACCTGCTCGGAAAACAGTCGAGGCCGAAAATGGTTAAAGCTGTTCTCCATGCAAGTGCCTGCACTTTTCCAAAAATAAGGTGGTTTGAAGATTTGTCCAGAATGTATTGGTAACAAAGTGGTTAAATCGGTGTGGGACTAATCAGCCAATTCACGCTGTTTTTACTTTGCTAAGCTAGGCTAACATGCACAAAATTCATGTCGCATTGTTGTAGACAATCTTTTTTTTCTTTGCTTGTACATTATTACGCTTGAGTCACTTTATTGAATGGCACAAACACTATTTTTTTAGTCTCGCTCCATTGCACGGCCCTTCCTTCATGAGGTCAAAATATATAGAGTATTCACACAATGGTACCTTGATTTTGGATCGAGGTATTATCGTTTGCGATCGACAGTAAATATATGCGCAGTAGTCCGCATTTAGTGCCTCTTAGCTTTGCATTCTGCACGATTGATTTGCTCCCCAAGTAGGCTGGTCAGCGCTTAAACTGACTTGTGCCTTAGTTTATGTGCAATGTCCTGCTATCATTTTCCCTTATAGTGTTTAACCTCATTAGGGGGTGCCGGTGAGTTGGTTTGGGTTGATCCTGGACTGGCTAGTCAAGCCCAGAGCTATGAAACAACATGAATTAGAGTTAAAAAAAAAATCATGGAAGGCGGGGTTGTCTATGTGAGCTCATAGATGGAGGCAGATAGCTGTTGCCATGGGAACCAGTGCTGCCAGACCCCTTTAGCTATTTGATATCGCGTTGGCAAATGTGTGACTGACAATTGTTGTCTAGCTTGATGATGTCGTGAACCGCAGACTTCCTGTTTATCACCTAATGTATCCCCTTAAGTAGGTCACAAGACCTGACTCATAAGATTCATTTCAAACTGTGGGAAAGGCGAATCAAGCTTTATTACTCTTGCGTAACATATTTGCTCTACAACGGCTACCCATTGGTTGCATATCATATCACACCAAAGTGTTTCTAACTGTATATTTCCGATGGCTTTCCACGATTTTTGTCATGCTAAAAAAAAAAATAAAAAAAAAATGGCACATTGTAATTTAATGTATCCTGCATGAGCCAACTGGCTTCCATTCAAACTACCAAAGGACACTTAAATGGACTTCAGTCTTGCTCACGGACTCAAATTGAACAATTCCAAACATCGGAAGTCGACTCGTTTTATATTTTACTGACTTTTTTTCCTCTTTCTTCCAACACGTTTACAGGGAATCTTTGCTGTTGTTTACAGATACTAGTACTACCTACACGTGGTTAAGTTATGTGCTGTATATCTGTACCACTATATCCCCAATCTACTGGATGTACTGTAGGTGTTAAAAACAAGAGTGTTGTGTGGTCAAGATAAAATAAATCATCTTTTATTGGAAAACAACCAATGACTTCTTTGAAGATCATGATTACAGATTAGAATAGTCGAAAAGACAATAATTGTTTTACAATTTCGCTTTAACCATTTGACAAAAAAACTCGGTTCCAAATGGCACTCTGGCAAATTACCAAGTAGGTTTTTATCAAAGTTAGATCCATGGAATTTGTCCAAAATGTACGATTTCTCGTTGAATTATGTCTACAGGTCATTGGGGAAGTGATGTATAGGTGTGGAATTTGTCTACTGACTAAACTCAGAGCTATCCAGATTTTGCTAAGACATTTCCTCTTGTAGCCTTTTCAGGTTTTGCTAAAACACTTCCTCTTGTAGCCTTGCCAGAGTTGCCAGTGGATCCGCCCTGTAATACACTTTGGTATCCACTGTTGAACCTTCTCTAGGAAAAAATGGTTACAAATTCATTGGACCAAAAAAACAACAACCTGTGACACCACGTCTCCAAGCCCCTCAGGTCCAAAGTATCCCGAATTTGCAGGTGGAGTCACCCTAACCCAACCAGAAGCAAGATGGATAGGCTGGAGGTCACTCTCAATTTTTCTCCAGATGAAACTGTGAGCTATCCAGAGTTTGCAGACACCGTTCCTCCTGTAGCCTTGCAAAATGGTTGCTCCATAAAGAGAGGTTAAAGTGGGGAAGACATTTTGGAAATGAAGCCACTTTTCATACGCCCTCTCAAAACAGAACCAGGAGGTAAAGAGAAACCCTTGTCAGACCAGGTGGGAATCATCCACATTTCTCTACACCCCAAACTATGAACTATCAAGAGTTTGTAGAAAGAGTTCCTCCTGGAGCCTTGCCAGAGCCACCAGTGCATCCTCCTTGTAGGGAGTTCCTAGCGGGGAAGGCATTTTCGAGCTATAGCCTTGATCAGATCCACTGTTGGAACCCTTCGCACTGGGCTCGGCTTCGTGCATTTCCACAGGTTGGCTGATTTGGTTCTGAGGCGAGTTATTCATGCTTGGAAGAGGTAAGCCTTGCGAGTTTGATCCCTGGGAGTTCAGGACTGAGGAGCCGCTGAGCCATTCTTCCTCATCCTCCTCTGGAATCTGACTTATGTGCCTCCCCTCAGCAGATGGACAGTGCATTCCAGATGAAACTGGATCACTGACAAAAACAGATCGGACAGGACTGTTTGGAGGACACAGTTGAGGCGGGACTGACTTTTGCCGGTGACTGTACACGGGGTTCACGAGTGGTACAAGTTCTGCCACTGATGAGCACTGGCTCTCGGGGTTCAGTTCAGGGGTTAAGACTTGAACGCTGCTTCCGTTCTCTCTTATGTCCGCTTTACACGAATAGACAGGAAGTCCGTCTTTGATGAGAGGAAGACACTCTAGAACCGGCAAACCCACCTGGGGGTCAACAAAAGGACCCGACTCAATCAGAAGGTCTTCCTCACTATACACGCACTCCTTCTCGAACCAGTCCGGATTTTCTATCTGGTACGCCTGGAAGGTTTTGATAGCATTCTTCAGAGCTTGACCTGAGGGACAGTTGAAGTATTCATCCTTACCGATGCCCTCGATATGTTTGACCTGACCAGGCTGGTACTTCTCAATGTCCAGCAGGCCGAAGTAAAGCTCCTCAAAGTGCTTCATCAGCGTGTACTTCACGGCAATGTCAAAAACCGACGGCACGTCCTGCTCACTGCTGACGTCGCTGAAGTAAGCCACCATGTACTTGCCGTGCTTGCGCGCTTGCTGCATGTCGGGCAGGAAGAGGTTGAGAAAAGGGGTGAGCATGTCATCCGTCGGCGACAGGAGGTCTTCCTTCAGTATTACGCGGCGGTGACCGCACATGGCTCGCCACTTGGCTTGAACCCCTCGCGAGCAGAGCACCAAGACCTTGTCGGTGGGATTCGTCAGCTGTCGCCGTTGCCACTCCAGCCAGCAGACGCGCCCGACCATCCCCACTGACGTAGTGTCGAGCATGTCTATCAACACCTCGGCGCCACATTTTATCCGCAGAAAGGCACAGAGCTTCAACACTATGTCCCTGTAGAGGCGGTGGTCTTGGGAGTAGATCACCAGAACTTTGGGGGCTTGTTGAATTTGCTGCTGCTGTTTTGGTTTCTCGTCCCCGGCCGCAACCGAGCCATCGCCGGGTTTGCCTGAAGGTATTAAAAACGAAGGTGACTTTTGAACGGACGCAAAGGGGGGGGAATGGGGTTTGTGGGACTAACCTGGCTTCCTGCACAGGATGAACATAAAAATGGCAAAAATCCCCGCACAAAGGAGAACCACGCTCACAATGACAGGTGTGTATTGAGGAGCGTCTGGAGGATCAGTGGGCTTGGCTGTTAAGAGTCAAATTACAATTTATTTATTAGCAGCCCTTCTGTTGATTGGGGAATGAAATAAATGAATTGAACCCATCCTGGTATTTTACGATTGAAGTAGGACGGAGTTTAGTGAGGATCACCTATGCACAACGTTTGATTTTTTCCTTTTATTTAGGTCATACTCCAACAAATGTGAGAAGAACGCAATGAGAAGAAAATTCGCCAGAAATTAGACAGTACCAACGTTTCTCCAAATTTCCTTGAGACATGAAAAATTTGTGGCGAATGTCTGGCGAACGTTTGAGACCTTGAACAAAACGTGAACGTGCATTCGCAAGAGTTGCAAATGTTCGCCCCCTTCAGGATAGGGGCTTTACTGTTCACATGGACTTCTTTTTAAATTTACATGGCAGTTAAGAATTTCTCAAACTCACCTGCAGATTTCAAGGAAACCACATTTAAGATGTTAAGGCCACCCAAAAAAACACTTTGGGGTCATTTGTTCCTTGTGACCAATAAGAGTAGGTGATGTGGGATTTTGATTGCGGATTTTGTGTATCAGATAAGTATGAAATAAATCTAATAATACAAGCCCCCATAATCAGTCAGATATTTTGGGAGCTATTTCGACACAATTGGACAGACAGAAAAATATGATTTATAAATCCCAAACCACTTGGATTCATTCTATTTTTTTTTTCTTTCTCAAATTTGTTGTCAAAACAAGTTCTAAGTATTGCTGCAGTAGTTTGTGATCCTTTTAAATATCTCTCGACAGCATCTGACGGCAATGTTTGTGTTATGGATTCTATTAAAAATATCGAATAAAAATCTGCCTTACCTGAACAAATGGTCAGTGTTTTCTTATGACGGGTGCAGTCTCCACCGCATTTTTGGAACATTGGTTTTATCTGAAAAGAAGATAAGAATTCATTGACTCGTGTACTTAGTCACTATGTCATCAAATAAGGAAAACGGAGACGTCATCTTTACCGAGATGTCAAATTGGCAGCAGGATCTTGGCCATTTACTGAGGCCGAAGGTCACGTTCAGACGTGTGTGGTTGACCTGGAGGAACGTCATGCACATAACATTGGCCGTCACAAAGCAGGGAGGACCGAAAACCAAAAGACTTGAAAATGGTTTGTGCCTTTTATCTGATCGGCATAAGCTATCATTAGCAGCAAAATCATATTCTAGAAAATAGGACATACGAGCTTACTGTTTGAAAATCTGAGTTAGAAATCTAGGCTACAAGGCACAGGATGCTGTAATGAGCACCCACCTGAATATTCTAGGTCAATTTTCTCAGAAGGAAATGTGTCTGAGAGAGAGAGAGTGCTGCAACAAATGGTGTTACAAAAAAACCACCACTGAGCTTACCTTGTGTACATGGTCGACATGTTGCACAGAGGCACAGTTCACAATGATCATGTAGTCTTGGCACAGCGGGTCAGGACTGAAGCTGACCGTCAGTGCCCGTCTTTGTTTGGCTGTCAGAGCCAGGCTGATGTTGGACTGCCAAAGACTTCCTATAATACAGTTAAAAAAAAAAAATGAAATAAACATCTTATTAGTTAAGGGTACACCCACCGTTTGACAAAAATAACAGTGAGTCACTCACCTCTCTCGATGCAAAACTGGGTCATGATCATCCCTGAGTCGTGACAATCTGATTCAAAACAGAATCAGAATCAATTCAAAAGGGACAGAACATGTTATGTCAAAAATGTTAGACACAGCTTACAGTCATTATAAAATATGTTTTCCATTATGTTTGAACTCACCTGGGACGACAATATTCTTACTGACGTCATAGTGACTGTGGCCCAATTCTGGTTTGGGGATGTTGAAGACAGAAACTCGATACATGTGTCCCGGGTCCAACACCAGCATATTTGCCGAGAAGGACCACTAACAAAAAACATTGTGTTCAGAAAATAAACCTCGACAAATCACAGACTTGTAATCACTCCAGACTATTTATATAGCTATTGATAAGAGTTACACTATTTTTAATCAATTTATTTGAAAAGCCCACCATGTCGTCATGTAGATTCCTCATTGGGAGTTTGCCTTCAAATGAATATCTCACACAGAGGTGCTGATTGGTGGCCACCACCATGACGTGAAGCTCAGTGGCTTTCAAATAACTGATGCTGCCTGTAGAAAAACACAGCAGTCAACCTTTTCACCACATTCGATTAAATTTGGATCTGTAGAGTTTTTTAGTGAAGAGAATTCGGAAAATGAATAAAAGCATTGATCCGGACTTACCGTCATCCTTTATGGTCCAGTTAGCGAGCAGGACAGGCTGAAGATGTCCTGCCTCATCCTGAATTGTTGTTATAGACACCCGCAACCCCTGTGGACCACTTGGAGTGTAGTTTCTCACTTTCAGCCATCCGCTATCGAGGCAGTTACCTGCGTGAACATGTAACTTTTAATGTTTTCATTCTGAAACTGCATTCAAAGTAATTTTCACAATATTTTTTTACTCACTGAAACTGACTGCGCACTTCAGGCCCTAGGTTAAAAAACACAAAAACAAGAAACTGTTAGATATGTGTTGTGGCAAGAGTGACATTACTGTACTATTTATTTGACATTTTATTCCTGTTAGGGAACCTTTCAGCTCATTTTAAAAGAAAACTTGTGTCAATACAATACGCGAGGCGCCCCCCGTTACTGGGGTCAAAATAACTAGCTACGTCCCTGGTGTCGATATTACTTGCGAGTACTTTTGTCATATTTTGACGTCAATGTTAACGATATTATTAACTAGCTGCTAAATTTCAGCGTTATATCCATAAAATGCGTATTAACATGAAACTAGAAGGGAACAAAAAAAGTACTTTTGTACAAAACTTACCTGTTGAGAGCAGTTCAATTGCGGGGACTTCAAAGTCCTCAACGCGGACGACAGCGACACACACAGTAACGCCAAGACACCCCCATAAAGCCTCATTTTCGAAATAATATTACCGTAACTACATTGACGTCACCTAAGGGAATATCTAAACTTCGCCATTAGAGCAAATGTTAGCCTCACAAAACAAGCGTTTATCAAGCGAAAGTAACTTTTGATTAATGAAAAAAACTTCCGGCTTTGAGGTAAAATGTAACCGGCTTGCTGTTGATTATGATGCCTTCATGTAACCTGGGAATTTACAGACATAAAATAGGGGAGACGTTCCCGTGTAATATAATAGTTTTATGGTTTTAAGAATTCAATAATGATAATCTTTCTGTTGATACATGGTATATAAAAGGGCATATTCTCACAGTGGTGGTCTATTTAAATTTATGAACAACAAAATATTCATAGCTTCTCCGATATTAATAAATTGATAATTAGGCATTAATTATCGTGGGGCACATTTTCCATAAAATAATATTTATGGTATGGTCAGATCGTTTGTTTCACGACTCCAATTATTTTCTTAAATTGACTCACTAATACTTTTTAAATTTATTTTAATGGTTTGTAATAAAAGTATTACTATATGGTGAAGCTCGATGGTGCATTATAACGGATTATACAGCAGAGGGCGCTTTAACATTATTCTCAGTCATGTCTGTTTTTTCTTAATTTTTTTTTTTTTTTGTGTAGGACCAGACTTTAACATCACATATATTATCAATAAATTCTACTTCCATCCATCAAATCTCTTGGCCTCATTCTGTCTTCCATCCCATGATAATATAGAAGAATGAGTTTTTAGAAATAATCTATATGGTAAATAAATGTTTCTACCCTTTTGTTCAAATGGATCAACGTGCAGGAAAATTATTTGGTCTGCAAGCCACTGCTATTTTAAGGATTGAAGCCTAGGACGGTTACATAACTGTTATCGTAACATGTTTTTCAATTGAAATAACATTTAATACAAGGCACTGGAGACATGTTATCGGATTGTTTGAGTAGGCTCCTGTATAAATAAACTTGCTTCCCTGTTGGTTCAGGTTTGGGTCCAAAAACCTTAGATGGTAATGCACTGTACAGAACATCTTGTTTACATTGTGCAGAACATTTTTCTATTCTCAAATTAAGAATACTCTTTTTTTTTTTTTCATTATTATTAACTTCAGCAAAGCAAAACACCAGTTGCATGGGTTCATGTTCAAGGTCAAACAAGTTAACTCAATCAAGCTGCTTCCCGGAAAATCCCCTTGGGGCATGAACCAATGAAATTTTAAGATAAAGGCTAAGTTGATCTTGCTGCAGCTTGAGCCTGACTAGAAACGACAAATACGAGGATGCTCCAGCCGATTATCCATCCATCCATCCATTTTCTGAACCGCTTAGTCCCCACAGGGGTCGCGGGCGTGCTGGAGCCTATCCCAGCCGTCATCGGGCAGTAGGCAGGGGACACCCTGAACCGGTTGCCAGCCAATCGCAGGGCACACAGAGACAAACAACCATTCGCACTCGCACTCACACCTAGGGACAATTTGGAGTGATCAATCGGCCTACCAAGCATGTTCTTGGGATGTGGGAGGAAACCGGAGTGCCCGGAGAAAACCCACGCGGGCTCGGGGAGAACATGCAAACTCCGCACAGGGAGGGCCGGAGGTGGAATCGAACCCACACCTTCCTAACTGTGAGGCGGACGTGCTACCCAGTGCGCCACCGAGCCACCGCTCCAGCCGATTATTTGTATGAAAACAAGGCAGACTGTGATAATGGTTAAAAATAAATATGTGAGGGTTTCATCCCACCTGAGGACCACATGCGATGGCTGCCGCAAACAGCTGGGCTCGCCGATCACATTGAGATAACAGGGTCTTTCATAGGCTAGGTGTCCCAAGAGGCCCCCGAACAGTGTTTCTTTCTCTTTCCCGTCTTATTACTTTGTATGGTGGCGTGGAGACACCTGTGCAGGGAAGGCATGAGAGGAATGTAGATTCTAATGGAGATATGTTCCGAATGGATGGCAGAAGGTCCACTTGTTTACAGTAACACAAATGTAGTTGTCAAATATCAGGAGGGAAGTAAGAAAGTAGAAAAAAAATGGTTAAGTAGATTTTATAGGTGTTCATATTTTATACACAAGTATTTTCCGCCTCACACCGATTTCCTCCTTTTGCCGAAAACGTTGTTGATGAGTTTGGCGACGGATTTGGAACCGCTCGGGCGTCTTCTGCGCTCCTTGGCTTTGCCGCTAGCGCCCTGAACCGCCTTGGAGAAGATGAGCGCCACTTCCTGGTAGTGCTCGGCCGCTGATAGCTCGTGGAATTGACAGCGGAATTCGGTCGCCAGTCGTTGGCCTTCTTCGTAGTGTACTTCTCGCATGTGGCAGAGGTCGTGTTTGTTGCCCACCAAAAATACGAGCGATTCGCCATCCCTGATTGGATACAATAAATATGTCCGCTAATTAGTTTTCCAGAATATTTTTACGAGATATGTATACCTTTTGTTGGATCCGGAGCAATGCTCTCTGATGAACTTCACTACGCTTCTGGCGGCAAGAAAGGACGAGCGGTCGCTAATGTCGTAGACCACGATGAAACCGTCGGCCCAGTGAATCTGGTCGCTAAGACTTAATTTACCCTGAAAGGACTGAAAAAGACGTGATTTAGTCTTTGCAGAAATATTTTTTTTTTTATAACAATGTTCAGACCTGGGAGGATGGCTCATACAATTCTAGATTCATCTGCCTTCCATCCAGAGTCAGACGCTTTCGGTATCTGCATTCTGTCCAAAGAAAACAAAGTTAGCAATTGTCACACTGTGGTCGTATTTTGACTCCCTCTAGTGGTATACAAAAGAATCACAGGTCGATTACAGTACAGGTGTATTTACCTTTAAAAAAAAATGTAGTGGACATTTCAATCCAAATAAATTTAGAAAATGTGATCAAGAAATCGGATTGATTGTTTTTTTCAATTACCTGAAGATGATGCATATTCTCCAATGAATCGTTTAGTGAAGAAGCGGACGATGAGGGCTGAAAAACAAAGGTTACTTAATTTTTGGGGGTTGTCAGTCCATTTTTATGCTCATAAATGTCAACTATTTTCCTCACATTAGAATCCTAAGAGTTTTTTTTCATATGAATTATGACATGCTTGACTTGAAACCCTCTTACCTGATTTTCCAACTCCTTCACTCCCAAGCACTGCAATCTTGATGTCGCTCATGTTCTCCTCAAATAAAGCTCCAGGAATGAAAAGCATGCATGAGGAAATGAGGGGTGAAAAACAAGAGGAGTTGAAGCCCGCTCGAGAGATGAGTGGACTGGACAAGGGGAGCACCGGGGGAGACGTCGGGTGGGTGGAGGAGAAAGAAAGGCGGGGCAAAGGGGGGATTCAGCTGAGCTGCTAATGGAGGGGTGGGGTCATTTGTGGTCGTTCATTTTTTAAAAACAACAGAAATCAATGCTGATATAAATAATTTAAAACCTATAGTGGAGACCATGGTTCAATTTCATCCCTGCTCACTGCACTGTTATTTATTTTCCTACCCCTATCACCTGTTGCTAGGCAGAATTTAAATTTTAAAATCACACTATTTTTTATACTTGTGCAATTGTAGTCAGGAAATGTGGCTTTACTATCAACAAATTAACTTTCAGTATACCCACTTAATAAATTAATTTGTTTTTTTATTTTTGTAGGCAGCTTCTATTTATCTGTGCATATTAAACTAGATCCATATCCGTTGGTTTGTCTCCCTCTGGCGGACATATTTGATTGCTGCAGTGTCAAAAGGGCAACAACGTCTGTTATTGGAGTTTTATTGGCAAATGATTTCCATCACTAGATGTGATTTGTAATCGTCATAACAATCGTAATAGTATTAGGATCACGACGATATGAATCAATTCATCTTAAAATCTCCCAAATTATATCAGTCATTTTCTGAATCAAACAGAAGCGCATATTTGCTTATAAAAGAATCGAATAGAATGCACACTTATATATAAAATGATAAAAGGATAATATAGATAAACACAACTGGCTTTGAGTGTAAATATGTGACAATATCACACACACACAATGGAATGCAACTGACCCAATTGCCTCCTTTTAAAATCAAGTGTTAGCGTTGTGGCGAGTGACAAAAAGCAGCAACGTTAATATCACATTTTTGGTATATAGGCAGTAATAAAATAGTCTGTATTGCACAAGAAAAGGAAAAGGTAATGAGTCAAATAATGAAAAGAGGCCTTGGAGTGAGTGTAAAAGTCTGAAGTGAAACTCTCAGACCGTCACCGGTGATGTCACATCGGATTTTTTCTGTGTTTAGGAAAGAAATCTCTCAGAGGAGAACGCAGCTTGACGTGGACACTGAGCTGTTGGATGCAAAGAAAATAATAATACTTAAATGGAGCAACAAAAAAAGTATTGAATTAAGTCATGCTGATGGCTTGCTTGGTTGAAACTGAAAGAATGAACGGACCTTTGCTCTGCAGTGGACTGCTTCATCCGTTTGGGGGCGCTGCTCTCCCACTCAATGGGCGGTTTTTGAGCAAGGTCACCAGGCTCGTTGCTCACCTGCATAAACGGGTAGAAATCTCAGGTCCGGTCCTAAATAATTTCACAACTAAGTACATACAATAATTTAGATTACATAGATTAATTGTTGTGTACAAGCTAGTAGCACAAAACTGCGTTAACACAAAACTGGAGGGTGCGACTATTTTATTTTTTCCAACTGTTTATTTACCACATTCCTCTTCCTATTGGCATTGCCGCTTTGTAAATTGCGTCCCTCAGCGGCCGAGCCGAGGGGTTCCTGGTTCAAATCCTCTCGCTGAAGGACAACTGTCGACTTGGATTGCAGCTTCCTGCAAACAGTTTGTTGATTTTTATTTATAATTTTTTTTTAATGCAAACAAAATATGGAACACACACAGGAGAGCGACCCGATTAGCGGGAAAGGGCTTATAGCTCCAAATGAAAAGGTAAGTAAGGGTTCAATGGTGTTTAGCATCCAGCACATCCCCGGCGGTCGGGCCTTAGTAGAGCTCATCCTTCATTTAGTGCCACCGGGCATTGATTTAGTCACTAATTAAGTTCCCTGTCTACTAGTTGCGGTGTGAAAAGTGTGTATTTATTTTTAAAAAAAATAGTGGTTGGATAATAAAGATGACTGAATGGGTAATTTTGTCATTAAAAATAATAGAGTACGAAAAAAAAAATGTCAGTCAAGCATTGTGAAGTCTTCCGGAAATCAATAATTTAGCCATGTGTGGACACGCACACAGACCCGACGGACCTGGTGTGAGCGCCGCTGACCTCTGCTCCTCTCGGCCTGTCCTCTTACGTGGTCCTACGCTACGGCTAATTACGCTCCCCGGAGTTTAGAACCTGTAGACCGGCTCGTCCACCGGGTGGTCCGATTGCTTTGACAGCTTCCCCTTAACAGCATCCCTGACAACGGGATAAACTAATTAGCCGGTAGGGTTAGGGGGGCGGGGACCCCCTTCTTATAGTATATCTGGCCTTTGCTTGTTTCGGGGACCTTCCACCAGCGACGACGGGCCAGGTCAGTCCTAGTCTGAGATTTGACAAGTTCTGGGTGATACACCTCCTGCATGCTTGAAACATCTTTAAAAAAAATATTTTTAAATTGTTTGAACATGAAAGCAATTCAATTAATTTATTTTCAATTTGAAAATATGTCATAATGCAATTAAAAAAATACTATTTTGATTTATCCGAGCTTAAAATAGGCCTTGTAAGTGCGATAATCAAAAATTAAAATATTTTTTAGTCTTTTTTTTTTTTTACTTCTGAATGAAACTCGAACATAAACACAAGTTTACTTACCTAACTGCTGAGGACAAACTTTGGTACCAATCATTAAAATCCTCCACGCTGTTTGACATGAGCAGAAGTTTAGCTTTAGGAAAAGTCAGCTGGAGAAGGAAACGGAACAACAAATGTTAATTTTTACTCCATCGTATACCATAAATAACAAAAACTGATGTATAGTCAACGGTCATGATTTTTTCATAGCTTCATGCACTTTTCCTGAAACCTCTTTAGAGCTGTAATACCTATATTCGAACAGTAGGAGGCAGGGCATCACAGTAAATATCTCCCCTTGTATGCTGACCATATAGTAAAACTCCATCCCAGTTCAATTATTTATCATTATTTAATATTGAGTTGATCAATGTATTGCTAAAAACAAGCAGGAGAACCAAACAAACCTTCAAGACTTTAAGCGCAAACCTTTTTCGAAAGGCTTCAAAATTAGCCCTTTGCTATATTAAATGACCTTTTACATTTAAGCTGTGGAATTTTCAGACGTAGGAACTAGTTTGTTTGGTAGTGAGATATTGATCGGGAAGGAATTTAGAAGCTCAGACGACATTTTTTTCCCAACCTCTTATTATATATTGGATAAAAAAAATAAAATAGCTCCATTCGTCAAACGTATTATCTAATTAAAGAGGCTGAATTGAGTGGTACGTGAGATGAGGCACTCGATTCACGCATAAGTAGCTTGCGCTTCTTTTCGCTGTGGCGTAATTAGGGATTTGTCAGGAAATCTGACCCTCTTAGGTAGAAATTACTTTGTATAATAAGGACGACAGAGCGCGGGCGCACATAATTTCGCTTGATTATTTATACATCAAAGCGAATCTGTCGGGGATGTGGGAAAATATTCCAGCGGCGCGGAGAGAAAAAGGAAGTTGAATGAGAAAGGGGGGGGGGGGGTAAGGGTGAGCCAAAACAAACAACCCTGATGGAGAAAAAAAATACAATAAATTTTAATAAAAGTGTTTTTTTTTTTTTTTTTTTTTTTTAGGGGGGCTCACAAACTTTGCATATAGATTGCCATGGCATTTACAGCTGTCAAATTTAATTTAGCTTTAATTCTTCATGGCACAGGATGAGGAAGGCCCCGGAGTGCTGACAGACCTTTTTTTTTTTTTTTTTTTCTTGAGCTCAGGTAGTAGCCGGGATCAATAATGTGTCCTTATGAGAAATTACGGGTAATGCTATTGAGTATGCATTCGGGCCTCGGCGGGATAAGAGGCTAATGAAATGCCATTTCTGCCATTAGATAACGCGCGGGGCCGGCTGGCGGAAGGCGGCGACAAGGCTTGAGGAAGATGTATTTACTGGAGGGCCCGGAAGAGATGGATCTGGCCCCTAATCTGATCCAACAACTGAGAGATTATCTCGCAAGGCGACTGCCATCACTGCATTGCTTGGCTGTTGACGCACGCCGATGAATGCACGCGCTAATTTTTATTTATTTAACAATTTGGAAGGCGAAATGAATTTGTTCTTTTCAAATTAAAATGTTTCACCTGACTGGATAAGTACTGATCAATAAAAAAGTTGTTTTCAAGTTAGCCACTTTTTTTGTGCAAATGTAGACACAAATGCTTCTCCTCATTCTATGATTTAATTTGGAAAATAATTGTCTCCACGAAAATATGATTAATTCTCAAAACAGAAAACTTTAACCTGAATTTTTAAAAACAATTATCTTCTTGAAAATATTTAATTTAAATTATTTTGGGGGAGATTATTTTCTTGAAAATAGTCAATTTAAATATTTTTCTAATTCAAAAATATTTTTTCTTCCCAAAATAAAGAATCCTAAATTATTTTCTTGAAAATATTCCATTTAAATCTTTTTTTTAAATTATTTTCTTGAAAATATTCAATATAAATCTTTTTCCACTTCAAAAATATTTCTTTTCCCCAAAATAAAGAATTTTAAAATAATTTCTTGAAAATATTCCATTTAAATCATTTTTTAAAAATTATTTTCTTGAAAATATTCAATTTAAATCTTTTTCCACTTCAAAACTACTTTTTCTCCCCTTAATAAAGAATTTTAAAATAATTTCTTGAAAATATTCCATTGAAATCTTTGTTTTTAAATTATTTTCTTGCAAATATTCCATTTAAATCTTTTTCCACTTCAACAATATTTCTTCTCCCCAAAATAAAGACCTCAACTTTAACTTTTGTTTTTATTTTTATTTAAATTACTCTCCACTTGACTTTTTTGCCCTACTGCTTGGCTCCACTGCGAATCCACATGAAAAAGAATTGAATACCGCAAGTTGCGCAATCAAAGCACGGCCAGGCTGCTTATGTATCAGAGCGCCGCACATTAGCAGCAGAACATAAAGTGCTCCCCGAGACAGCGTATCAGCCGAAATGAATATTGATACGGCGGCAGCATTGGCAGTAAACACTTGCCGCATAAACGCTTTGGTTGCTTGCTCAATGACGCGCGACTCGTTCCGTTGAATGTTTCATGACAGCGACTACATCATTTAGACGTAATTTGTCAGCCGGCAGCTGCACTGAGACCTGCGAGACGGATCAGACCAAAGCGGGAGGAACATTAAAAGTTGAACTTTTTTTTCGGGGGGGCTAAATGAGGAGGAAGTAAGTGACACTCAAAACGTCTGGCGAACTTCACGTCACGCCGCGACTGTCAAGGACTAAGAATCAAACATGCGACGTGCGTTAAAAACGGAATAACGCCTCACGTCAATAAGCAGATGTCTCGACACCTGCTGCAACATGCTTGCATTCATTAGAAACCATATATATGTACAATTCCATACAAACTGGTGAATAAAAAGCGAAGCGTGGGGAGTCTCTGTAAAGTTCAGTAAATGAATTAATTGGGTGGTTATATGTGTAAGGGTCAATTGCCTTACGTGCCAGAATCATTTTGACATCGAAACTCACGCTTAGCAGGCCTCCTTTCCCCGTGTTGTCGCCGAAAATCTTCTTCACGACGCACTCTTCCAGCGGATACGCTTGCTGCCCGACAAACTTCTCACTGTCAGTGGGATGCAGGTAGCTACAGCGCTTAGCCTGCAGAAGAATGTCGGAAAACAGGAAAAACATCCTGGGTTTGACCCCTGACCCTTTGGAGGGAACCACGTTCAGCCAGCCTTCGCGGATGTACCACCTTCCTGTAGAAGAAGAAATAGTTTTTCTTTATAAACTGTGATGGAGAGAAGCTGTAATTCATGTTCTGCATGAAATGACAACAAAATTAATTAGTCATGTAGGTCAAGCTGACGTGAAAAAAACAAAAGAGGCTGACATGAAATGTAAAGACGGCCGATAAATGTATAGCTCCTGCTCGGCTCTTTGATTGGCAGCGCCGTGACCGCCGCTAATAAGCAACAACCTGACATTTGGATAGATAAAGATGAACATTCAAACATAGGTCCGGGGTATTTTTTTTTTTTTTTGTAATTACCCCGCCTGTGATTACGACTAGGCCCGAGACGTGCCTTTCGGGCTCACCGTAGACATTTTCCGCTCGGGATGAGGTTGTTGAGATGAAGTGCAAAGGGTCAAATTGCTTTTAAAATGCCATGGGTGTCACATGGAAAAATAGTCTGGAGATAGCGGATTCTCCGTTGCCCCAACTGTTTAAAAGTATCCAACTAAATGTTATAAATGATTGAAAAAAAAAAAGCATGAATGAATTGAAACAAAGTATTAAACTTAATTTATGACCATAATAGTATAATTGCCAAGTTCCACATCAGCGATTTGAAAATGACTGTCGGCAGGTGCCGTTTCTTCCGTAAAGTTTTTGTAATAAATCAAGTGGAGGCGTCGTAATGTAATAGCGGAACATGCCTTCGCTTCTAATTCACGCTCGAGCGGCAAAGTATGTTTGCTCAAGCGTCGGAAAGCCGCCGCTGTCCAGCGTACTGAAACGGATGCACTTCAAAGACGTCAAGTTAAATTCCGTGTATTCAAATCAACGCCGGAACAAACTGTTTTTTTTTTTTTTTAAATCAGCTTTACCTTGACAGAAAATGTTGACAAGGTTCTGAGAAGTTAGCAACACTGCCAAGAAGAAGAATCCAGGTACTTCTCAGACTCCCTGCCAGCATCTGACCATCCGCGGGGGCTTTGAGGCAGCAGGTTCAAAAAGCAGGAGGTGCCGAGCACTCCTCTCCACGTAAAGGTTTTTTTTTTTCAATGTTCCTTGTCAAAGAGCACCTCGGCTCCCACTACAAAGTCTTTTGGGCAAGGCCGTGGTGGGGGGGCTGAGGGAAGGTGGGTCAGGAAATAAAAGGTTGGATCTACAAAGGGGTCCTGTTCCTCTGTACTGTAGAGATGTGACAGAATGAGGACAGGTCAGATTTGGACTTAACAGGGCATATATTTACCTAAGTAGGGTTAACACGTTCTAAAAAAAAAAAAAAGTTCCCTACTACTTTTGAAGAAAATGACACGATGTTTATTTTTCCATGCGGTTAAATTAACGGAATACAATTTCAAACTGAATTTTGACAGTGAATTTTAATACAACCAGTGTAAGTTGTAAGACCAGGTCAAAGGTCACCAGAGATAAAAATGTGAAATATCTTAAATTGAAAGGACCTGGAGGCAGACATAAATCGGGAGTCACCGCGGGAAACAGGCCGTTTTTATCGATGTCCCATTGATTCGGGGTATCTCACAGTGGCTAGCCCCGCCCCCACCTCAAATCACATCCCTACTTAATATGTTTGAGGGGCCTGAGATGGCGATGCTGGTGCGATGGGAAGCAAAATGGGTCGGGGTGAGGCCGCGTCTGCTCTGAAGTCGGCCTGGTGGGACTGGGTGGGTTTATTGCGAGGGGTCTGAGAACTTGAATGAAAGGAGCTTTTGAAACTTCCCACATCGGCATTAGAGAAATGCCGCTTCTATTGCACGCTTGCACAAAAAAAAAAAAAAAACACTCCGGCGATATCCAAGAAAACAAACTCACCCGCACACACACGTGGCTCGGCGCATACATGCATTACCCATATCGAGAAAACACACTTTGGCTGCCTTTTTTATCAGCGAGTCCACAAGATGAGACTGGGCTCTAATTGGTCCCGGGGGATATTGGCAGGCCGAGCGAACGCAACAAGGAGGCCGGAGTCCCCCCCCGGGGACCAACAACAGGAGGCGGGAAAAGAAAAAGCCACCGCTCCACAAGTAGAGAGGGAACCACAACGGAAGAGGGGAAATAATTAAGCAAAAAAGGAAAAACACTCAAACCACATTGGAGAAAGTTGCCCTGATTATCGGCTATAAAAAGATCTACCTACTGTACACAATTCATCTTTATTTAAAGAATTTCCTTTTTTTCATATCTCCACTTGCATCTACTCTTAAGTCCCGCAGGACACGGCAATAGATGCGGAGAGGGGTGGTTTGAGGTGCCGCTCCAACCAGATGAAAAGAATAAGTGATCAGAGGCTCCCTAACCTGCAGCCAACACCTTCGTCTTTCGCCCCTTCAGCAGTTTCCGCACTCGGCACAGCTGCAGGTGGTTCTCGTGGCGCCGGGTATTGTTCTGGATACGTTGGTGCAGCTCATCCACCGCAGACACCACCCCTGTGGCAAAAAAAAAAAACACATTATACAGGTGGATGACTTTACCGTATTTTTCCGACTATAAGGCGCACTTAAAATCCTTTATGTCAAAAACGAGGATGTCCAATTGAAGTTGGATAAAGTTTGACTTATTTACTGGACTGGCTTGTTTCCCTTAATGTGGAGTAATGCTCCGTATAACCCGGGACTGTGTATAACCCGGTTTTCCATATAACCCGGTTTTCCATATAACCCGGTTCTCCATATAGCCCGGTTCTCCGTATAACCCGGTGCTCCATTTTAGAGTGTTGATTGAAGATCAGGCAGAGAATCTGAGACTGATAATCAGGGTTTTGCTAATTGGGCCCAATCGTTAGCATGTTTTAACACTGCTTTACCCGTTTGATTTCTACAAATTAAATTCCTCCATGTATCAATTATTGCAAGAAACTTTTTGCAACAAACCTTAGCACCAGAATTTTTTTTTTTAAAAAGGACAAAGCCATGAAGATTACTGCAACGCATCCCCGATAATAGCTGTAAACATTTCCAGCTACATCATTAACACATTCGATGTCACGACGCGTGGATGAATCGTTAATTCCAAGCGCAACATTTCAACTTTGGTTTTCCGAGGAATGAAAATCGAGATGAACGCGAGCCTCTCGGCGACGTGTCTCTACTAAAATAATCGCCGCCTAATTAGCTCGCTTAACTCCACAACAATTACAATGTAAACCAAACAAGGCATCCGTGTAGACTTTTCCCCCTTTGTTATGCGTGCTCGGAATATTTTTACTGCCTCGGAAAAACAACAACTTCTAATTACCGCCTTCTTGACATGAGATCTGGCCGAGGCATTAATAATACATCTCGCCTATTAGACATGCTGAAGAACTCTTACAATTCTTGGACACTGTTTTTCCACTTATTTACTATTTAGACTCTGACAATGAAACAAAAGCCGGAAGAACTTTTACGACAAAGTCTCAGCATCATTTATCGGGTCGTACATTGTTTTCGTGCTTGACTTGCGTTGTACTGTAAGCAGGCAAAAAAAAAAAAACTCCCAAAGTGCCGCAATTATAACAATTAAATCGAGCGAGAATGCAAAGCAAGGCAGAAAACAGAAGCTTCAGGGGGAAAACGACACGGAGCAACACGAGAGAAAACAACAACAACCAGCTCAGTGGCCTAGTAGTAGAGTGTCCGCCCTGAGACTGGAAGGTTGTGGGTTCAAACCCCGGCCGGGTCATACCAAAGACTATAAAAATGGGACCCATTGCCTCCCTGCTTGGCACTCAGCATTAAGGGTTGGAATTGGGGGGTTAGATCACCAAATGATTCCCGAGCGCGGCACCGCTGCTGCTCACTGCTCCCCTCTCCCCCAGGGGATGGATTAAAATCACATGGGGATGGGTTAAATGCAGAGGACAAATTTCACCACACCCAGATGTGTGTGTGACGATGATCATTGGGACTTTAACTTTAACTTTTAACTTTAACAACAAAGTTTTTTTCCCACTGTACCCGCATGAGCTCGTTTCCTTAATCAGATACGTGATTTGTCAGAAATATCTTTTAAAAATAATTCCCTTTGCAATACAATTGGGGCTGACGACGGAAAACGCAAAAAAACACCCAACCCCATTAAAAAAAAAAAAAAACTGAGTTTAAAAACAGATCGCTAATGAGAAGAGGAAGAGACGATGGTGGAGCACTTTCAGATATGTACCTTCATCTTAGAGTCACGGGCTGTTTTAATTTGTAAGCAAAGGCAGCACATCAGCAATAAGATTTTAATTGATAGCCATAAATAATTCCTTGTGTATATTCGCACTTCAGTCGACTTCGCTGTTTATTTGACGACCGAAATGAGTCATTATCGGGATTTGTGTTGATGTCGGAGGACTTTATTTATTAATATCGCGCTAGCTTAATAGCCTCTGATCCACTCCCAATTAATTATGTCAAAATCCACATCAAACCCGAACTTGCACTCGCGTTGAGCTTTTACTTGGCTTTCATTTCTCCGCTGGCCGAAGCGCCGCTGCGACAATAACGGCAAATGGGGAATGAAAGGGAATGCTAACGCGGTCTTTGTTCGCCAAATTAAACTAATGAGGGCTTTCTTTCGGAATGACTGTCTGCTGACTGACTTTTTACAATGAAAAGTTTCCACTGAGTTTTTCTTTGTTTGACTGACGCCGGAACCAAAGTAGAGGTTGAATCAATTTAAAATTCAACAAAAAATATTTGAAAGTTGTTTTGAAAAAACTACCAGGCAAATTTTTTTATCTAAGTTGCATCGTGACTGACTGATTCATTCTGTCCGTCGGTTTTGACGACCTGGATCAACACAAACATCTACTGAATCCTGAAATTACAGGAAAACATGTCGGCGCATCAACCACTTGAGGGACAAGATGGAAAGTGCGGTATTCATCGCTTAACAATATATAAAAAAAAAAAAATATTGACCTTGACACGCAGTAGGGGGGGAGAAAAAAGGATTACTGAGACGGGAGCACAATTGCGAAAGGCACTTACGTGAAAGCTGTTGGAACTCAGGGTTATCTGGAATCGTATTTGCAGTCATCTCTTGCAGTAAACGTTTATACCTAAGAAAACAGAAATTCCTTAAATAAATATAGAGATAATCTGTTAAGTGGTAATGAAAAAAAAAAACATTTGAAAAAATTATCCGTATAAAATTCACCGATTATTTATGTTCCTTTAATTCCCCATTGAAACGATTTAACCTTGGAAGACACTGATTGATTTTTTTTTTTTTTTTTTACACTGCCTGACTCTGTTGTGCCGTCTTTGTTTAGTCTGGCTGCCGAGACATGTTGGTGCCACTGGGTGAGGTCAAAAAAACCACCTGCTTAACACACCGCCAATTTGTTGCGATAAGTCGATCGTGAGCAAAAAAAATAAAAAAATTTCATTTTCTTGGGTCTTAGCGGCGAGCTATCACGCTGTGGGTGGAGGAGCGCATTGTGCATGTACTCAGTTACTGATTAAAAATGAAATGAATGCCTAACAAGCTCTAATTAAGCCGACATCAATTAAGGGACACTTAAAAAGAAGAAAAAAAAAAAACAGTTCCTTCTCTTCTTGTATCGTCTTGTAGTAACAAATGCATTACAGACATTATTAGCAATGGGTGCCCTCGTTTTTTTTTTCCCTTCCAAGGAGTTGAGATGAAATTCTAATTACAGCGGCAGTGTAACAAAAGAACCACTCTAATGAGCATTATTATAGCTGATTTCAAATAATGTAAATGACACTCACTTATTAAGCTGCCCTGTCCCACTCATTAGCACCACAGCAAAGAAAGATAATGAGACAATAAGATATTCCCAACAGCTTGTGTATTTTCTATGGAAAGTAAGAGCTGGTGGTTTGACGCACCTACCGCCAGGAAAACACGTTACAATTAATTTCCGAGATGTTCCAATTTGTAAACAAGAGCATCCGAACAACGCGTACCTGATCTGGATTGTGTACCGTATTTTTTACAGTATAAGGCGCACTTGAAATCTTTGAATTGTCTCAAAAATAGACAGAGAGGCTTAAATATTGATGTTGGATTTAAATTGAATCATTTGACTGATTTGTTTACCTTAATATCAGTAATACGCCTTATAACCCGATTCGCCTATATTTCAAAAAATAGATTTGTTCATTGAGATTGCGCCCATTGGTCCCTACATACGGGAATTTTCCAAAACAGGACTATTTTTTGACACTGCACATTATAATCCGATGCGCCTTATCGTCCGAAAAATACGGTAACATAAAATATGGTAATTTTCAGCTCCCGGGCGTCAATGGCAGCTGAAAGGAGCCAGATGATAAAATTTAACTTGAGACAATCCATGCCGCTTTGTGTTGCTAGCAAATGTCTGCCTAATTATCTGATCGTACCAAGCCTCAATCATCTTGAACTTTTCCTGCCATATTTTTTTTATTGGTTATAAATGGACCTACCTCAATAAAGCAAATGGTTTCATTGCCAGCCTTGCTTCAATACTGACAATGAAGCACAGGGTCAGACGGACAATATATAACAAATTACTAAGGGGGGTCGGGGGGGGACGGGGGAATAACAGCGATGTACCTGCAGACCAGGTCTTTCAGAAAACATTTCAAAAGAAATTAATCAAAAGTTCGTCCTTGTCTGGAGTAGCCTTACAGTGCCAGGCTGTAGCGGATGACAGAATAAATGCCCGAGCACACAAAAGCAGCTAATTTGAAAGCCCACCTTGTCAAATGAAAGATGAATTCAAGTACGGCAGCCATGTACAACGCCCAACTCGGTGCTCCACAATGGTGAGCAGGAATGACAATGACCCAAAAGACCTTTGGGTTTTGTATGCCTTTTTACACAGAAGATCCTCTGAAGCAAGCTAGGTCAAAGCCTTGTTACGCTAAATTGCGCTCGGTTTAGAGCACACATAATCCAAGGCCTGCTGCCATCTTTATAAGAGCTAAAACTCCATTATTGACATAGCCGGGTACAAGCGGAGAGGGGTTGTCGCAATCAACTTCAGACCCCCATCACTGTCATAATGGCGAACTCAGCGGTAGAAGCGACAGATGACTTCTCCAAGTCGGGCTCTTGTGAAGCGCCACTTAATAAAGGCAATTATTTTAGTCGTCCCCCTAGCAGCAACATAAGTAGCCGCACCCGGGGGCTTCGCTCGCCATCCATCATTCTTAAACGGCGATACGGGACAACAATTTTCTTGTCGTTCCCAACCGAGGTAAGTTGCTAGTCGGGTGTGTGGGGGGGATGATTATCTCTACGCCGCTTAAAATCATCACAAAATTAGACACATCCCTCAAGTCTCAAGGGTTTTTCCGAGAGTGACAGATGAATCGATGGTAATGACGGGAAGTGGACAAGGAAACCCCGGGCAACACGAGGTTGCACTGGAGACTGATTAGATGTCAGAGTCATGGATAATTGTATATCATACGGACCATGACATCCAGATTTTTTTTCCCCCCAGTATTTTATAAAACACAAACACTGTAAGGAGATTCAAATAACCAACCTAACCCTAACCCTAACCCAATGAAACAAACTCTCATGTCAAACTCACCGGCAAGTTAGTTGGATGTAACATGTCAAAGGTTTGATTATACGTCGGCGATGACGACGAGCGTGGAAGATACGTAATTAGGATGCAAACAAGCGGCTTGATCAACCAGTGTCACGAAACGCGACGCGTTGGAAAGCACGTTTCAGATGATTTCTTTTCTTGTTCCGCTAATTAACAAGTGAGATCAGGACCGCATGAAATTACAGCGAACACAAAAGCGGTACTTAACAAACCAGATTTTGACAGTTTCCGGACGGATAGCGTGCGAGACGTGGGCACTACATCAAATAATAATAATTATATCTGTCAGCCAGACGATAGATTGTGTAATGAACGCGGCAAAAGACTCGTGAAAGGAAAACAATCAAACGGCAACTCGTGCGTGAAATCGGTGACATGTTAAGGAAGCGGTGGAATGCGACCTGAACACATTTCATTAGTTGGTAGGGAACAGATTTAAAAAATAAATAAACAAAGACTGTGATGTTTGGAAGCATTTTGCAATGTTTGCTGTAAAAATAATATGTAGTGTTTATTCCCGGTGTATTGGGGAATAAATACCTTTGAGAAAGCACTGATGTATTTTAAATAATGTAAAAATATATATTTTTTTGCGAGTGTAAGCAGAGGGGGAGAATGGGGAGGGGCTGTTGTTCCGATTTATAATAATAGTTACAATTACTGCTTATTATGCAAGTATCATTTCAGGATATTTTTTGACACCATCTGCTTTTTTTCCTTTGTGGATCTTGCTTATTGTTGGGGGTCAGCAGAACGTCATTATTCGAAGAGATTTATAGAATTAAACTTTTTGCTAAAGGGATTTAGTAAAATTTAGTTTTTGCAAAAATTAAAAGGATTTTAAGAGTGCCTTATAGTTCGGTAAAAATAAAAGTAAAAATAAATAAATAAATAATAAATAAATACATTATATAAAGTGTAAAAAATATACAATAATTAATATAGTGATTTAATTATAAAATAAATAAATAAATAAATAAAGTAAAAAATATGGTACTGTGACTGAATGATCAAAAACGGCTAATATAAATAAATACGGCTAATATAAATAAATACATTATATAAAGTATAAAAATATAAAATAATTAATATAGTAATTTGATTATTAAATAAATAAATGAATAAAGAAAGAAAGAAAGAAAGAAAGAAAGAAAGAAAGAAAGAAAGAAAGAAAGAAAAAGAAATTCAGTACTGTGACTGAATGAGTGACCAAAAACACTAAGAATTTATTCAGCGGTCGGAAAACTCACTGATCAATCCGCTCGATAGGAAGTTGAAGCAAGTCCTCCAGCTTGCGGTTATTGAACTCTGGCCGGCCTTCCTGAAGTTTCTTAAACCGTCTGAAGGCCTTGTTTTTCTTCAGCTGCATCTGGATCGACAAAGGGACACAATTTATCCTAAAAAAATAAAATCAATTAGACACAGCTGCAGCAAAGTTGAACCATTGCTTCCAAGGCTGCTCACTATTTGATATTGCATAACTTTTTATTCGGCTTTCCTTGAACCGAACACAGTAGCACGTCATCTTTTCATGAAAAAGAAAAAAATCCTCCGAACAATACATGACACGTCAAATTTGTCGTCCAAACCATCCTTCGACAAGACGACTGAAAGAAACATGCACCACATATCGCTTATGACAATACGTAAAGAAACAGATCGAGCGAGTACCTATCCCATTTTCTTCCCACAAAGTCGTATTTACATTCAACTTGCACACCCGATGATGGACATAACAATGACGACCCCTGAAAACTCATGTCATAGCCCCGCTAACAAACTGGAGAATCCCCCCACTCTTGTTACTCATTATGTCTGGGCTGCGGGGCTTGGAGAAGGTCTTGGATTGTGGGGTGCCGGTGATGTCATTAAATATGCATCTGCACATCATGTCAGCATGAGTATGTGTCAACATTTGGGTGACATGATGCCCTAAACTTGTCACTCACGTCAGTCATGACAATAAACCTGCCTTGGTGAGTGTAGCTAAAGCTGTAATGGGAAGTTGGCGTATGCTAGCAATAGCTTCGGAATAAGCAGCCGCACTTACCCAAAGCACTTTTTGGGCGTCGTAAATATTGTCCACGAAGATGTTGTAGTGATGCAGTTGAGTGCAAAACTCTTCAAAGCCCCTTGCAAAGTAGCCATTTTCCAGGTGTACTAGCAAAGATCTGCAAAACACAAATATCGAAGGGTTAGCATTAGCTCCTAAATATAGAATATCCAAATTTAATCGTCCTGTTTTGGCCGAAACAAATTGCCAAACACATATTGAAGTGTATTTTTAAATCTTGCTTAAAAAACATCTCCAGCGCTAATGCTAAAGTCAATGTAAAATCCTATTGATGCGCTAACGAGGAATTAGCAAAAACCAGGGTTGTCAAACAAATTTTTTTCGCGAGCCGCATTGTAGTCATAGCTTCTTTCGGAGGGCCATTATGACTGTCAACCTAAATAAATGTATGAGCACCTCATATTATATACAGAAAAAGCTACAAAACAAACTGACAAATAACTAGTTTTCAAATCAAGTAAAGACTCGTCAAATATTTAAAAAATATATATATTAATAAAAGTGAAGACAATTAGCAATTCTAGTAATGACACACGAATTTGATGCACAATTTGTCTTTGCGGGCCACATAAAATGGTGTGGTGGGCCCTATCTGGCCCCGGGCCTTGAGTTTGACACCCGTGGGATTGACCGTTTACAATTGTCCAGTCGCATCGCTCGGTATTCAGCGGGCCTTTAGCTTCTTGGGTGAGCTGGAACCTCACCCATCTGACTTTTCGAGATTTTAATGAATCGGAATATCTTTGCAACCCTACCAAAATTTACCCCGCATATATTTGGTGTGTCAAACACCTCTGACACATTAATTTCCAAGCACTTCCTCCAGCGCACATTTAGCCTGCAGTCAGAACGCTTTGGACTTTGAGTTAGCGCCTGGGAATACACCGCCGTTCCATATCGGTGTGATCTCAAATGAGGCGCGATGGCATCTGAAATATCGTTTCATGGCAAAAAGGCTCACGTTTAGAGAAACTGCGGAGGTTGAGCAAAGTTTAGGACTGTTCCTCACGCTCTGTAGTGTCGTTTGTAGACCTCGGTGTATTTACCAGGACCAGGTAGGTCTTACCTTCAGGGCAACCTGGGCCACTTTGTAGTGAGAACATGGCTGCTGAACTCTGGAGCAAAACAAGTGAATCAAGGCAAAACAGTCGTCAGCCTGTCAGGCACATTATAGCAACACGGACGCAATTGGTTGGGGGTGTTGACACTGGTGAAGGAGCTTGTTATCCAAACTTAGAGGAAGTACCACACACACACACACATCCATACACACATTCCCACTCTCTAATGATGTTCCCAGAGACTTCTGTTCGCACACGCTGGAAGGAGGCAGTTGAAGTTGATTTAAATAGATTTTAATGAAGTTGCACGCCTAGGTAGCCTCTGTTCATAATCAGGAGATGCAGGAGAAGCCGAGAGAGTTCTAACGAGGGCAAAGGGCGGGAAATGTAGTGTTTCCGACCCCCCCCCCCATCTCGCTTACTGCCATAGGCTATTATGATAAATATGAAATTAAAGATTACCTTTTCTTTTACTTTTTTTTATAGCAATTAAATTATCCGGCCATTAGCGACAGGGCGGGATTAGTATTCGGCACATGTCGAGTTAATCTGCATTAATTCCAAGCAGTTGCGACATCTGGGCTGGATATGACCTCAACGGCAATTCCCAGCGAGTCGCCTTCATCTGGGGGTGTCATGAATATCAATTGTTCGGGCGCCATTAACACGACTAATAAATAAACATTAAGTCAATTCGCTGTTATAGCATAAACAATAGCGTGGAATTTTGTTGATCACAGCACGGGTCTTGTCTTATCTACCTTTCATGTTCTACCTATTATTATCATCATGACACCTCCTCCCCCCCCCCCCCCCCACCAGCCTCCCAATTTTTAAATCCACTGTGGCTATTCTTCATACCTGATCCGCTGACAGGCCTTTCAAGTCTTATTCCTGTTTTGGCATGTTCGAAGCTAGGGATAATTGGATGGCTGCCTTTGCTGCCGCTTCTCAATAAACAGTCTGCGGCAGAAATGAATGGCACGGCATATCAATATATATTCACATGTCTCCTTTTTTTTAATGTAGCTTTTAAGAAAAAAAAAAAAAATGGTGGAATTTATTAACTCTATCCACTGCACTCTGCGGGCAAGTAAACAAACACAGGGACATCAGATGAATATACATATACACTTTGCACTTGGGTGGAATTCAAATCTAACAATGACTACTCCATGGGAGCGTGTGTGTGTGTGTGTGTGAGTGTGTGTGTGGGGAGGGCATAATCATGTTTAGCAACAAGCCTCAGGGCGTTTGCACGCTTGGACACTTGAACTGTGCCAGACTCGGGTCGACTGGATTAGTTCTAAAGATCTGCTATGCAGTTAAAGGGAGTGTAAAACTTTGGGTCAGATTTGTGTTTTCTGACAATTTGCATTTTGTGTTGAATGTTGGTGACAGGAACATGAATTGTAATTTACAATAAGTGCCCACAAATATTTATCATATTTATTCTTGCTAAGTTATATTATAGTGACCTTTATTTACTTAAATTTTATACTGATGACACTTTGAGATCTGACGCAAGCTAGCATTGTGCTAATTGCAAACAGGTAGCGTACTAATAATGTTTTAATCTAATTAATACTTCCAGGTATCGTATTTAATGCTTATATTGTGAAATTTAATTTCACAAAATTTATTTAATGGTTTTTAATGCTTTTTTTTTAATGATGCATGGAAAGTCTGCTAATTCTTTTATGCAGTTATGAAAAGTTTGAGATCGTTCGATAGCCTTTAATAATCTAGAAACTTGGGACTCATCATTTCACCAAATAAACATATTGTATACCACGCACTTGGAATATTCATCACGTATGAATCCAAATGACTTTACCGGACAATTATTGCGTCGCAAAAAGTCAGAGTGGGGGAAGATAATTTGGGAAAATCTAATCTATCATTTAGCGCTGATAAATCTGTCTAATGCACTGTCTCTCAATGGAATGTTTTTAAATGGAGTACTTACTACTTGCCGTTGCTTTTAAACCACTAATTCAATAAGCGGGGTCCATAATGAAGATGTATGGGAAGTGCAGAACCATTTATCCCGTACGTCACAGTGTGTAATTCATACTTCAGTCTTCATTGTAGCACATGCCTTACGCTACCCTATTTTTTTTTTCCCTCCCCATTTCGACCTGGCAGACAAATAGATGAGCACTAGAATTAATTAATGGAAAATTGGTTCGATTGTGTGGAATTGATTGTTGGTGAATGGCGTCTTAAAGGAATTGAGGGAATGTGGCGTGCATTATTTGGCTGAAGACAGCAGAGGCACTGTTGATTCATTTTCAACTAGATTGCATTGTGCAGGAGGATAATGTGATTTAAAAATGAAGAGAAATAAATCAGTCGATTTAAAACAAAAATATATAAAATTGAATGTGATATAAATTAAAATGATTTGTTATTTTTTTTATTAATTAAAGATAATCACGCCATGTTTTTATTGCGCTTTAAAATATCTGAATGATTTTTTTTACGCTTTATCTTCTCAAATTATAACAATGTCCTCAAAATAAAGTATCTGAATGATTTTTTTTAGAATTTGTTCAAAGCTTCAATTACAACTCATTTTTTCCCATTCTATCGATCATTTCCATTTTACGCTTTATCTTCTCAAATTATAACAATGTCCTCAAGGGGGTGTCGGCTTGAACATTTCTACCCTTACAGAGTATCGACTACGACTAATGGTGAAGATAAGGCCGATACTTTAATAAACCTGGAGTTTATCATGAGTGCATTCCTACACAGGGGAGCAACTGCTTTCCCAATCACTTTACACAGTCTCTCCTTGCCCTTAAAGCGCTGATATTCGTAAATTATGCAAAGGGATACTTACTGGTTTACTGAGTGAATGGCTTTAATTGAACTAAAGATGCTTTCTCTAATGTCCTGCCTCAGGGTTCCTTTGGCCTTCAAAATCTCCACAAAGTACTGGAAAAAAAATAAGGAAGACAACTCAGCAGTGATTGGTGAAACTTTTCACGAGTTGTTTTGTTTACGTTAGTGAAACGACAAAAAAAAAAAAAAGAGGCATTATAGTCAGTAGGCGGATATGAATGAAGGTTGTTACGAGTATCGAAAAATGCCGTCCGACTAAAGTGGCAGCTGCGTTGGTCTCAAGTCATTTGCGGTGGAAATGGGATTAGCAAATTGAACGAGCACAAGGCTTAAAATGACTCCTAATTGGAGTATACGGGCGGAGGGAGAGTAATTGAGTAGAAATTAGGCAACACTGGTGGGTGGTAAAGTCTGTTGTCCCCGCAGGAAGTGAAGGGTACAATGGAAATGACTCCCAAGGTTTTACACCGTTTGTGGAAAATAAATAAAATCTTGAATTTGCTAAGGTGAAGACACCTCTTAAGAATAAAAAAAAATAAAGTGAATAAAATGATTTCATGCGTCAATGCCTATTGATATTAAGTTTCTTCTAGTGTGTGCATCGTGGCCAACAGGGGGCAGTGTAATACAGTCATGTAAAATACACAAAGAAGAGTTTCACAACTAAGTGACTAAAATTACTGTGGTAATATTGTTTTTTTTTTTTTTTGTCCGTGTGTTGCTACACTGTTCAAATCAAAGCAACGTTGATTCTAGTTTTGCTTTGTGTGTTAGCATTAAGCTAGCAGGGCTTTCGAAAGTTATATTTACAACTCAAACTGGATGGAAAATAAAGAGCTTGAAAAAAAAGTTTAATAATCTTTTGTGAGTTGAGGCAGTGCTGTATTTTTTCTTCTTTTTTAAAATATTTAACATACAGTGGTGACTAGTTCCAGCTGTTGGCAGTACCGCTGCTCCGACAGCACCAATTCTCTGGCTACCCGGCTCCGTTTCCTCTCCCATCGGTCCCTCTGCTGCTGGATGATGTTGCCAAAGAGGGCATCAGGTGGACTTGGACAGAAACTCATGGTCGTGGCGTCAAGGATTATCCTGGGCACGTACAAAAGGAGATTTATATACTGCTGCATATATTACACACATTTTCAAGTGGTAAATATATGAAGACGAATGAAAAATACACATTTTTTAAATGGCCGTGTAATGTGCTGATTTAATGACATGCTTATCTGCACAGAAACACAATGCATAATCACAGCATCTCTGTTGTCAGGGAAAAAAAACAATAATCAATAGTGAATATTGACATCGTTTCTTCAATGCTCATTTTCCACACTAGTATCAATACCACTTTTATCTCTATTCATGACAGTTGACCGATAGTTTTCAAACATGTAAACAGAGCTACTTTTACTGGACACACTTTGCTAAGATGTTTGCATAATAATTTTTGTGTAAAATGTGTTAATTTGGGCCCTATTTCTCCAATGTTACAGTTTGCATTTTGTATGATCAAAACAAACAAAGCATGACAGCACAAAATAGAAAGCGTTTTTTTTTGTAGATTGCGGGTATAGTTTAGGATTAAGAGATTTATCATGCCTCCCGAATGTTAAAACATATACATAAAATCATTATTAATTTGTATTATAAGTTATTTTACCTTGGGTTAACGTCTCTACTTTAAATCCAGGCGCTCTTTTCGGGTTTGAGTTCCCTGTTCCGGGTTTGATGACGTAGCGCAATCCGATTGGTTCAGGGATGATTCGCGTCTCGCCCCTCCCACCCTTTCAAAATCTGTAGCCCCGCCTCGTTACAGCTGGTCCTCGTTTTACGAGACATATCCAAGTTACGAACGGCGTCTTCATGCGTCACAATATAAATACGTACCTTGATCGTGTTATTCATTTTAATATAGACTATATTTATGACTTTTACTAGTTCTTTAGCAAAGGTTAATAACATAAGCACGTTTATACTTATGTACACATTCATAGTTGCCATAGTAACAGCGCCCTGCTGGATGTCGTAACTCGAGAGCCGCAACTTTAGAGCAAATTGATTAAATTAAATTCAAACTTTTGTGATAAGAAAAAAGCTGTTCTAGAAATAAAAATAAAACCATTAATGTATAATTAAAAAAATATAGTAGCTGATGAATGTCCATCTGAATGTGGGCCAAGGTATAACAAAAGAATGTCCATAAAAGCTTCAAAAACTTGTTGATCAAATGTTCCGTGACATACAATACTGATTATTGTATGATTCCCCTTTTCCCCACAATACCAGCAACCCAATGAACACAGATCTTGTTACACAGACACAAGAAATTTGTCCTGAAGTTTAAACACTGTTGGGCTGTGTGGGAATATAAAAACAAGTTCAGCCAATAAAATATGAATGAAAAAAAAATGTTTCTGAAGAGCTTGAGAGTGACTCACTGATTTACTTGAGCACAGCATTCATACATAAATAAACAACAATAGACACATTTTAAAAATTAATTCTGGAAAATGAACATTATGGATTGAATTGGTCTTTGTATGCTTTGCAGACATCCTCTGCAATGTACAGTATATATTTTTTGTAATATGCCAATTATCCGGCAACAAGTTACAAGATATACAGTCCACAGCACTGCCGCTCGAGAAAGAAAACTCAGCAGTTTGCGGCTCATTACGAGATAAAAGTGATGCCCTCGGTAATCGGGTTGTGACGCAGAAGGCTAAAGTGTGAAATCCGTGCAAGACGGAGTACTTTCAAGTGTGGAGTGGAGAAAAAAAAATTGGATGCAATTGCAGGCACCTTTCCCAGGCTGCTTGTTCTTCACATCACCTGCAGGTTCACAGTGCAGCGAAAACACTGACATCTAGTGTTGGTAGAAACCAAGGCCGGAACGTGCTAGTGTGACTTGTGTTGATCACATTTAAACAGGTCAACACATCAGTATCCATTGTAATGAATGTCAATCAAACAGTTATGATGGCAAATATCCATAAGATTAAATAAACTATCACCAGTGTGTGTCTCTGTACTTTTTTAAAATTAATTTCTCAAGATATATTAGAAATAAATAGCAGCCATGTGCTGACTTGAGTTTGAATGTTATTTATTCATTCTGAACACACTACAACCACTACAAGAGGGTGTGCACACTTATGCAACCACCTCCCACTCCCTTTTGAATAGATTTTCTTTTTTAAATTGAGCTGTCCTGGTTATGAGTCACAGTCATGAAGAAAGCCTTTTTAAATATACAAAGATCTGGCATTTGTACAGGGGTGTGTAGACTTTTTATATTTGTAATTTGTCCTTATAGCAAACATCTAAAGAGGAAAAAGTGAAACTACAACTTACAAACAGACATAAAATGGATCTTTAACAAGCGGAAAATCATAATGCGTGATAGCACTCTTTTTCTTTATTGTTTTCAATTTTATTGTGCTTTCCAGCACATGCGGTATTATAATAATTGGCCCCAAAACAGACCAGTGCAAATTAGGCCTCTCTTTTTTTTTCTTTTTTTTTTTTTTTACCCTAAGGCGATTGAGACACTAACAGCGCAGGAGACCACAGACAAAGGGTCCTTTTTCTTACACGGATGGAGTAAGTGTCAATAATCTACACAAGTGGAAGAAATCTCCTAAGGTTTTGGAGCCCTTCGGTGTTTTATTCATGCCAGAGGGATGATAATTGACCTCTGCACTTTGCGAAACAACACACACACATAAAAACTTCAGGAGATGAAAGAATAAGATGTTTTGTAATTCAACTTTTTGAGCCCCCCCACACCGACCCTCAGCCAATCCGATACTATTGGATTCTGGGTCATGAATTATTCAAGGTAAGAGGGGGGGGGGGGAGGCTACCTTAGCATTAGAAGATGTTATATGAAAAAAGGTTGCCAGAGTGAAAGCAATCAAATGAATTGCTTCTAAAAGAGAGAGAAAAAAAGTCACATTAAAATAAATAAGTGAATACAACTCTTGAATTTACCCCTGAATGACGGCACTTGGAGTGAATAAAAACTCTCAAGTGTTTATTGACACGAAATCCCCATTATCTACCTTCCGCCGAACGTTTTGTGTACGTTTGAGTGCTTCAGCTCGAGCACCTCACTTAATGTTGTAATTAAAAATGTTTTTGTCAAATGATAATCGTGGCGTCGAGTGTTGATACTTGAAGCGAGCTCTCCGGGCAAGCGCAGAAGGACATAATTGTATCAGTCGAGTTGAAGTGGAAAGAATTTTGAATGTCATGAAATTGGTAAAAATATTTGCCACCTGTATGAAAAGTCTTCAGAGGGAAAAGTACAGTGCTGATGCAAAACTTTTAAAGAAAGTCTTGAAAAAGTGAAATCAATTAATCGTGCAATTCAGAATTTAGCGGAAAAAAATATTTTTTTTCTTGTAATGTTGCGACTGTACTTCTGTACGTTTACGATTTTTTTTCTGAATATTTTACATGTTTTTTTATACAAGTATGATGCCAAAAAATTGTTATATGAAAAAATTTACTCAATTTTTTTTTCTGAAAATGCTGAATATTTTTGAATTGTTCCTAATATTGCAATCCAATAATATTTGGAGTTTATTCTTAAATATTTCAATGCAAGCAATATTTTTGTAAAATTACAACTTTTGTCTTGTAATATTTTTTAGATTTCTTCACATTTTTTCATATTGAAAAATAATAAAAAAATAAATATAATAAATAAAAAAATAATAAAAATAAAATAATTTACCCTGGTGAGATTTCAACTTCTAAAAATTATACAGGTAAATTTACAACATCATACAATTGTGATTTTATTTTTGTAATATTATGACTTTTCTTACGTAAGATTACAATTTTGTTTCATTTCCAACTTTCTTTCTTAATCCTTTTACTTTGGATTTTAATGCATAATAATTAGCCAACTTTATTATTATGTGATTATAACTTTTTGATGTTGTTGTTGTCGTAATATTATATCTCATCCAACATTCTGTAACGGATTGCGGTCAAGTCTTTTAAGTTTTAAGACACACACTTGTTGTTCTAATTGCTCTAAAGCAGTTTCGTATAATTGCCTATTGTCCTTTAGGCCTCCAGACTTGCTTAAAACTCTCAGTTAGCCTTTCCAATCGGGCCCTCCGCACCCCTTCTGCCGCATTGCGTTTTATAGAGGTGAACTCATTAAAGTGAAATGACCATTTGGCCTTGGGAGGGAAGAAAATAAGCAAATGGAAACAAACAGCTGCAGAGAATTGAGTGACACTCGAGTGGTGAAGGACCATCAAAGGGCCACGTGTTTGCAGAACACCACGCTTTTCATGGATAATGATCAACTGTCACGGCCGCAATTACCGAAAGCACTGGATGGTGACGTTTTTTTTTATTTATTTGATTTATTTATATATTTATTTATTTTATGTGTGTCCATGAGGTCTGCATCTAATTGATGGCCAGGGACACTTAGCTGTCAAACTCCAAAATGAGCTCGAATTAAATTGCCGGGCAGTTAGCATGCTGGACAACGATCTTACAAGTTGGGGCTTTTTTTTTTTTTTTTTTTTAAATGTGTGTGCGATTCGAAAATAAACAAAGTCTTTAAAACCGAACATTAAATGCCAAGTTTTAAACTTCCAAGTTAAATACAACTGAACTGTATTTAAGCAGTGAGCCTTTTACGTAGCATAAATATTTTCCCTAAACGTAATCATAGTAGTAATTCTTCGTAACACCAAACCAGACCTTACACATCATCACTTTTAACGTCTGGCACAGATGGATTTAATTTTGAAAGTGTTACCTACAGCGGAGTGTTATTTACTAATGACCAAGTATGTGTGTTTAATGACTTGGGAGTGTAAATATTTTGGTCTTCTCACCTAAATGTCAACCTCCTCTCTCGCTCTATATATATATATTATTTTTTTTACATTGAAATTACACTGACCTTGAGGTTTGATTGCTGAAGAGGAATGAACACAAGTCCCCGTCTTCATCGCCACCTTATTTTTAGTGCTCTTTTTATCTCGTTATAATTGGCTTATTCCCCAGAGGTATTTCTTCTTTTATTATTATTTTCAAAGACGATTCCTTTTATTTTACTTTTTTTTTTTTTTCTTCACAAAGGCTTGTTCTATCTTATTTCCTCCCAAACACATTGTTAGCGCCGCTCTTGATATAGTGTACCTATTATAGTTCTCGGCCATTCGGCTCTCATCAGATGAATCTAACAACGGGCTATTTGATGCTTCAGGGGAGGATTTATTTATTTATTTTAGTTTTATGATATTCAGAACGGCCATGCGAAGGCCTTCGGGATTTATCCTGCATGCCTACAAACAGCTGGAAGCCCGCAGGTCATCTGACCCTGGCTCTATCTCGGTTTTAATAATTACACAAGACAGCTAATAATGAATATTTAAAGAGTTTGCCAAACACGAGGTGTAGATTAGATGAGGCCAGTCTGATTGAGCTATATATGTCAAACATGAATGACTTTATCGGCTAACAAGTGTGTTATGATTTGATATCTGAGCACATAGGTTAATTAATCTACGTTCCTCGTTGTTGTAAATTTCTGTTTCTTTCAAAAAAAAGTATTTAGACTAGTAATACAGGTTTTGTCTATGGGTCTAAAATGTAAATATTTTGGAGTCATCTATTATTTATTTTAACCAAAATTGCAAAACTCAAAAATCTATTACAAAATATTTATTATTATTATTATTACTGTGAAAAGTGTTTTCTTTCTAGCTTCCCTTTTCTAACCTTTAACCACATTTTGTCGAGCAATAAACTTGCCACATCAAGTGCGAAGAAATCCAAAGTGTGAGAAGTTGTCAGGTCAGCACTGTCTACTTGTTTTGCATCATGAACTTGCTCTTCCTTCTCCTAATGATTTCTCAAAGAGCCCAAATACATTTCCCCAAACCTAACCCCCCCCCCGCTCCACGAACGGGCACGGTGCCTTTTAAACTCAGCAGAAAATCTATTTACCCGCAAATTAAATCCGTGAACCAGCATAGCCCAGCAAACCCAGAAACTGGGCAATTACTTGGAAAGCGCAAGGTAGGGGAATAAAATCTGGAGAAGGAGGGGTGCGTCCAAAAGTTTGGGGTGGGAGATACTCCAGGGGCGGTTCGAGGAAGGGATGCGCTTGACATGTTACAAGAAAAGGGCGGGATGCACTTCCTCTGTTAAAGTGAATCAAAAGTACAGGGGGGGAATAATACTCGAAATGGAAGAGGGTGGAAAGCCTTGCGGGTTTGTTACATCATGGAAGTTGCGTGTGTGTATGCTTGAAATATTGAGCGAGCGTATCCAGGTAGGCAGAATGGGTCGCTATCCTGTGGGAATTTCTTTGTTGCCTTTGTTTGGAGTGAAAAAGTGAAAAATACCATATATGCAGCATGTCACCTAGTTTCAAGGAGGTCTCCGACGATCCAGATGTGCAAATGTAGATCCCGATGCGCCTCGGCTTCAGAGGAAGCGTCACCAACATGGAGTCGACAACCGGGATAGCGGTCGCTGAGGGATTGACAGAACCTGTTGTACTAGATGGTTAAAAGAGAAGGGCGCAGTTTTGATAATGTTGCTTTCGGTGTGTGTGTGAATCTCATGGTGACACTAAAACAACACTTTTTTATTTTTATAAAAACATAAATTAATCACATTTGAGACATTGAGAACTTTTCGTTAAGTGATAAAAAGTTTTAGTTCCAATTTTGGGCAGTCAATTATTGTACTTTCTGATTCACTAGTGTAACGCCCATTTCCAAGATGGCCGCGCCCTTGACCCCATTTGGCCCCTCCCATTTCCAAGATGGCGGGCCCCTTGAAACTTTGCTTCACCTGCAATAAACATGAATTAATCACATTTGAGACATTGAGAACTTTTAGTTAAGTGATAAAAAGTTTTAGTTCCAATTTTGGGCAGTCTATTATTATATTTTCCGATTCACTAATGTAACGCCCATTTCCAAGATGGTCGCGCCCGTGAACCCATTTGGCCCCTCCCATTTCCAAGATGGCGGCGCCCGCGAAAACTTGCTTCACCAGCAAAACATCGCCGAAAGGGAAGTTTAGAGATTAATAGACGACTCAAACTGTAAGTACTGTCTACATGATAGCTTAAATGAATGTTAGTTATCATCTTTATTGAAAAAATGATAGATTTGACAAACGTTTGGAGTAAAATCATTGCCAAACAAATCACCAAAATATCTCTATGATAGTTCTAAAACTTTAAATTACACTCACACAGGTGCCAAAATGGAGCTAGCTTGTTTCATTATTATTATTTATTACTATTAAATAGCATTTTTACACATATTGTCGATTCAGCAATGCAATTTAACAAAATAGTCTGATCTTATCATCCTTAACAAAAGATTGTCATTAGCTAGCATATGTGAAAATACATTTGTGAAAATTCAGAAACAAATACTATTACGACATCTTGTCAAATTAGAAATGCAACTTTTGGGCTTCAGAATGTTTTAAGGAGCGACGTGGATCCGGTCACAAGACTTTGCTTGACCCAATTGCAATCGAAACGGAGCAATGCGGTAATATGATTGTTTGCCTTTTTCACTAACACTTCCAATTCAATCACTTTATTATTATTTATTTTTGATTATTATTATCATGGCAGTGTATTGCGTGATATTTAAATATATATATTTTCTGTGAATTCACCTTGACAATATCATTTCTATTTGCAGAGCAAAACAAGTACAAGAAAATACTAAAAGGATCCTAATGGCTTTCGTGTTGATCTGACACGTCTTCATTCACTCCACAGAGCAGCAAAAGGAAAGCTCGGTAAATGCCTCACCCGCCCGAATTCGGTCCCACTTGCTGCTTTTGAATGGACTGAAATTGCATATCTGCTAACCTAACTGCCCCCCATTCAGACGGCTTTTGACTGTAATAAATTGCCTCCTGAATTGCGGCTTCATAAATGCCTCTTAAATGGAGATCAGACGTGAGTCTGATGATGTTTTAATTGTAACTTGCAGAATGTATTAGCGGTGACCTACAGCTTTTTGTGGCAGCTTCCATTCAATATGTATGTGCATCCAGACACCTTTGGGTTTAGAAAGGTTAATTAACCTCTGGTGGTGGACCTTTCGTCTGCACTTAACTTGGTCTATGTCCTGATAGTACCATTAACCCGTGCCCTAGCCTCTTAACCCCCCCTCTATCATTACCCACATAAAACCCATTAAAACTTCCCATTGATTTTCTTTTCACCATATATCTTGGATATTTTTCTGTACGTAAAAAAAAAAAACATGTATTAACCGGGAGAAAATGATTTAAATTCCGACTTTGTGTTCTCTTTAACTTTCCAACGATAGAATATTGAACTGCTATGAATTCTGATATTTGACATTGCAATCCTCTCTGTGTTAATCCCGCCCCCCTTTTGTTTATATGTCCTTGAACGCATCACATTCAATGCTGGAAATTGCCTGGAGTGGCGCTAAGTGCTGTATTCACGCGGTCACTTACCAATTGTTTGCTGCGTCGCCATGGCAACATTGTTGTCATTGAGCATTTCCGTTCTTCTGGCTCAAATTTAACATTTGACAATTTGAAGAAAATACTTTTCCCCCAAATTATGTTGAAAAATATATAAAAATAATGAACGACTATACATTTTTTTTCTCACAATATAAATTAACGTGGATTTTTTTTTCAGAAAAATCTCTCAATTAAAATCCTGGCAGAGATGGAAGGGAAGATATGAAAATGAAAGATGTCCATGTGATGGTTGTGGGCTGGTGAATGACTTGAGGAGAAGAGGCTAATTATTTTGAAGGGTATTAAGTCATCAGATTTACTTTTATCTTGATTGCATTGTGGAAGTCGTGCATAATTAATGGGGTAGAGCTTATTAGCAAAAGATGATTAGGCAAATTACACAGGTGTCGGGTGCATTTTTCATGATGAATTTTGCTAGGACAATCCTGGATTTCCCATCTGTTCTGCTCCTATCACAATGTCACTCCAGGGGAAATTAATACGACGCGATAAAAACAAACTCTTTTCCAAAATTAGTTTTAAATTAAACCTGAGCCTCCACACTCGAACATAAGACATTCGGTGTTACTGCTTGTCTTTAAAAGAAGAAAAAAAAATCACAAATAATGTGAATTGAATCTTTTTTTTCCAGGCTCAAACCTTGAAAAAGAAGCTAACCATTTGAAGTATCTCCATCCATTGGTTTTGTGATGAAGTGCTGCAACCATAAATGAAAATACCAATCTGTCCTTGTGAGGTTCTTTGCAGTTCATCGAGACACACGTAAGTAGATAATAATTAATAATTGTTTGGAAAATGTTATTTTGATGCTAGTTATTAGCCATCATGCTATATATGTTAGCTTTCAATAGCATCTGTATATTTTTTCATGCAATATCTTGAAGCATTGATCTATCTATCTATCTATCTATCTATCTATCTATCTATCTATCTATCTATCTATCTATCTATCTATCTATCTATCTATCTATCTATCTATCTATCTATCTATCTATCTATCTTCAAAAATGTTTTAAAAACCAAGTGTTTTGGACTTGGCAGCCCAAAATTACTCAAAAACCATTTGAATATCTTTGACACTTAAATTTTTGTTGTTGTTGACCAGTGTCTGTCTACATGTGTTGCTCCACCATGTGGGTTCAAATATCCATCGAGTTAAATCATTATAACACAAACACTCACTATTTGCTAGCCAATATATGGCGTTTTGCATTCTATGTTAGCATTAAGCTAAACAAACTTGCTAGCTTAAGCTGCTGTGTGTTAATTTTCAAAGTTTCCTCGAGTCACTCGTATTTCAAGGAACTATTAAATCGGTATGCTAAAGAGTCTCGATGTTTGTTTGAACGTTTTCCCTTCAAATATTTGGTTGAAGTCCAAACAAGTTTGTGATCAAATAAACATCAGCACCAAATGCACATTTTAAGTCTTACTCGTTCACTTTCTTTAAAATCCATTACTCCACCTTTAATTATGACTGACCTTTAAATGTTTCCCAAAAAAAAAAGCACAATTTTATTCACTGCCGCTGTTTATAACACTCAAGCCTTTTTAGTTCTTTTCTTTCTTTCGTTCTATCAGCGCCATAAACGATGCTGTAACCTTCATTTTAAGCGATTCGTCTCTCGGAAAAAGCAGCCTTAAAAGCCGCCATAAAAAAAAATTAATAATTGCTCTTACAAAGGTTTTCCACTCCCCTAATTATACATTGGCACATTCGGAGCTTTTTGCTATTGTCACAGACATCATTCTGACGCAATTGAGACATTTAGCGGCGTGCTTCCACTTGAAGGATTACAACTGGAACCCGCCGCAATCATTGTGCTAATCAAAACCATGCAGTAATCACAGCCGCCGCGGGAAAGTGAGAAAGATTCAATCAGACCTAATTTAAAACTCTGAATGCATTTGTTTGCGGGGCGAGTCATAATTATTGGTTTCATTCGCAGTGAGCAAACCTCATCAAGCGCTTTTATCGTTTCGGGGGGAGGCGGTGGGGGGGGAAAAAAAGAACATCTTTACCGCTCAGCGCGACCGCCGTGTTTTCTCTTGGTGTGGTCCTGCATTTATTGGGGCTCCCTGCGGATTACTTCAAGGACCCCCCTCAGATCATTAGGCTCTCTGGCGGCTGGGTTTTCACCCCTCGCACCTGTGAACCCTCCTTATAAATTCTTTCCTCGCACCCTCCAACAAGCTAATCAGTCATGCTGTTTGAAACAGACTCCTCTCAGTCTTGTTGTTTTTTTTTTGGGCGAGTTTTGGGACAGCTTGATAAAAGAACATGAATTTAATATGTGGTTTGGCAATCAAAACAATAAAGGAAATAATATGGTGAAATCAAATCAGCAGTTTGGCAGATGGTGAACAAATTTTCCCCAGAAAATATTTATTGCCACTCCAAGTTTATTGTCAAACTAAAAATATAACACACGGAATTACATGGGTGTTTAAAACAAACCACATAGCTTTAGCTTTATGCTAACAAACAATACAAAACTCGATAGGTGCGCTTATGAATAGCATCAGTGTTGTGCTTTTCGAAAAAAAAAACTAATATTCAAACACAAACAATGACTGACAATCTCGTTACACTGCCCCCTTGTGGCCAGGTTGTGCACACCAAAAGCAGCAGTACAATGGCCATTAAAATGAAGCAAAAATAGGGAATTAAATGTCAGAAGTGTATTTTTTATTGTACCTGTGGCTAAAAAGCAAAGCGTGGAGAGTCTCTGTCATGGAAATACTCAAGTTTAGTTCTTGAACATCAGCCGGTTTTCTCTTCCAAGGAGTTGGTTCTACTGCATGTATGAGGGTCAATAGCTTGAGTATACGCCAGGCGGTAAAACTTCCAGCATCTAACTCCGATTGCAAGTTCGCTGCAGTTCGAGTGTGCAGATTAGATTTCATTAGGATCATCAGGCATCTGGAAGGGGAAGATGACAAACTCTCAGGACTGTTTTTTTCAAGGGGGGGGGCTGTCAGGTGTCTCCTTACAAACCCCCCCCCGCCCCCGTCTATTTTTTTTTTCTCAGAGTCACATCCGATAATGTAGCAGGGTAGATGATAATGAGCAGGGTGACAAATAGAGAGAAGTTTGAAGGATGGCTGAGTGGACAGACGTGTGACCTGGAGAGGAGAAATTGGATTTGGCTCCTGTCTCTTGGCACTTGGCAGAAGGGTGGCGACAAGCTCGGTAAACTACCTCCTCACATACACACGCATACACATATGGCCACCTCCCCTCCATGCCATTTCCATTTCATTTCCACAAAGCATGAAATTAAAGCTATTTATAACCGGCTTGATAATTACATTATACTTATTCCATCACGATTAGGTTTCTGGTTTTTATGATACAATGTCACAGTTTTAATTAAAGCGTCTCTGCTTCACTTCATTCGCCCTCTCACAACTTAGCTTAGCTCGGACCACCTGATGACATACTTTTACCACCGCCAGCTGATTGACAGCCGCCGAACCAGCCGCGATTACACTTGTAATCGGTGTAATTTGACGTCCACATACTGCCGTTTGATTGCGGGGGCGAGGCGAGGCCTTAAGGCTCGGCGTGTGATGAAGTTTGTCGTAGCATGTCACCTTTAGGATGTCTCACTTTAACGGCTAATTACATTACCCGAGCCGCACTGGTTGAAAGTGCTGGATGTCACCTTGGAGGAAGGGATGATGGAATAATGGAGTCCCCGAGGGTGGAGTAAAAAGAAGATCTCACTTTAGAGGGAATGATGCAGGGGCCACTTGGACATTTTTCAACATTGAAAATAAAAGCTAGAAAAGCTACTTTAAAATGTGTGTCTATATATGCCGTATTTTCCGGACTATAAGGCGCACCGGACTATAAGGCGCACCGCACCGTCAATGAATGGCCCATTTTTAAATTTTGTCCTTATATAAGGCGCACTGGACTATAAGGCGCACCATTAATGCATCACGTCAGATCTTTAATCCAAATCAAATCATTCTCTATTTTATCTTTTTTATTTCCACTTCAGACGCAACAAATTACTTTGTAATCACAAAATAATGATCCATAGTCTTTTTGATTCATGATTCATAATCGTCAGCGGGCCACTTATGATTGATTTCATGACACAATGCTTCAGGACAGTTTAAATTTAGGAATTTGGTCCATATGTAAGGCACACCGGACTATAAGGCGCACTGTCGGCTTTTGAGAAAATTTTAGGTTTTTAGGTGCGCCTTATAGTCCAGAAAATACGGTACGTAAAGAATGTTATATCTCAAGACACCATTGTGTATGAAAACATTTTAATTACATATCATAAAATATCAGTGTTAAAACTGCAAAATGTTATATTTTTTTCAGGCTGCCAAAAAATGGCTGGTGGGCCACAAATGGCCCCTGCACCATTTTGCCCCGAACTATACTTTCACTGAGACCAAGTCTAAAATTGAAAAAATGATTGAAGAAGCTCAACAATAACTCGGCTCTAAATAAAAAACTTTTCTTGATTAAGGTGTGCATTCCCGTCTCGACGGATTTTGATTCCGATCTCTGTTTGTGCACTACTCCGTCCTCCTTCTTTTCAACACGTCCACTTTGTGTTAAGGCGCCACGTCTTGGCTGGAGGGCTGCTGGTAAAAAATAAAACAAACAAACAAAAAAAGAGCCCTAGGAATGCTTCGCCGATGGCGTTGGCTCAAGGCGCGAGACCACCCCGGATGCTCATTCATGTTTCATTGTGAAGTGTAAATGTGTCCCACTCGAGTGAATTTTGGAAAATAGTGCACACCAGTAATTAATACCTTGTGGATATTCGCCCTGCCCGTCCCCCTTATTTTTTTTCATTTTTTTTCCCCGCTGTTGATTGACTAAATCATGCAAAACACTCCTAATTATAAGACTCCCCACAGGATGATTTGTGTCTCGGAGCCGACTGCAAATGTCATGCATGAGTGTTTGCTGCGCCAGTATTGACTGTGCCGGAGACAGATGGGATTGAACTTTGTATGCAGCTCCTCATCCAAATGAGCCGCCTGCCGGGCCACCTAAAATGTTGTCGGGAGACATTTATCACCGCGCTGATATTGGCCTTTCAATAAAACTCATGTAATGGCCAGTTAGTGTGCCCCCCTTTTTCCCTGTAATTGATATAATAGAGAATATGATTTGACTTCAATGCCGAAGTGTCGCTCTGTCACTTTTATTATTGTTGTCAATGGATGGCTTTGGTTATTTTTTCCGAGGCTACAGCTTGTTCCGGTGAACGATTAAATGCAGCCATCATAATAAGATAAAAATAATCAAAACAAATACGTAAAAATACTGTTGTCAAGGGGGTGTCCAAACTATGGCCAATATTTGCCGGCCCTTTCCAATACTAATGTTTTTAAAGTCACAGGAAAAATGTCAAAATTAATTTACCCAAGTATGATGAGACAAATTCCTACTTCTCGAGGAAAATGAAATAATCACTGCACAAGTGGGGTTCAGTTGTTTTTAACTTTTACGCTCAATTTACAACTCGAGTTGATTTGACGACTAAATCTTTTTTTAATACGGCATATAATAAGGTATATTTCGGTATCTTTGGCAAATGAGCTGACTCGCTGTTATTTAAACAGCACTGACGCCGCTTTGATCTAATTCCGACTTCACTTGCACCGAATTAAACATCGAATCATTAACATAAACTATTTGTTGTCTTTGTTATCGTTTGCTTTTCGCTACGTGCGCATTATATGCAAATAAGTGGCATAAATTATAAGTGCGAACACCAAACAATAAATAAATGTAGATTAGAAGGATTTGTGGAGTTTGAGTTTGCGTACCATAAATAACGTAGCGTAGATATTTTCAGGTGTAAACATGCTAGATACAAATTAACTATTAGTGATAGTAGAAAAATATTTCGGAAACATCCGCCAATTGAGCGTTCGGATCGCAAATTCGATTATCATCCACTAATCGATCGCCAATTACCGATTATCTTCCGCTGTAAGGTTCCATTTCCGCCCTGATACTCGGGTGGAAATTTATTATTGTTTGCTTTAAAAATATGCCGCTCACATCTTCCACTGAGCAGGGAGCAAACTGAAGAGTAAATGTAAAGTGTAAATAGTACACATGGCCTTTAAAAATCAATGTTAAGGTGAGAGTGCTGGCGCTCCTTAAGGCCAGGACAGTAAAGGTTGCGCACCTCTCGGTTGGCAGGGCGCTGTTGGTTCTGACAGTCCCTCAAAGCACCGCTCCCCCAGTGGCGAAGCAAAACACCACCAAAGGTTTTCGCAAAGCGCTACGTCTGACCTTTTCCCGTCCACTCGTTATGTGGCTACGTTTGTGTGTATTTGTGCGAATTGATGACGTTGATTGTTGGCCGCGGGGTCACGAGTACAAGTTTTAAGAGTCAGTGTCGCTCCGAGGTGAGGCTTTGTTGCCGATGTTTTATTGTGTTGACACTGGGGGGTTAATTATCAACAACAGTTGCCTGACCTTCTCGCACGTCTCAAAAATGAAATGTTGGGGCGTTTGCAAAAACAACCTCGACGGGAGCGCAGTCCGTAAATCATGTCTCATTGCCGGCAGCTGCTATGCAACAAACTTTTTGCACCGGGATTGTTTTTGAACTTCCAGTTTCAAGGTGGCTGAAGGCAAGGCTAGCAAACCCCAACCTTGACTTCATCAGATCACAACATATTTTTCCCATATGTGTTTGGAAGATTTTCTGATGAAACCAAGGCTGTAAAAAATGAACAGTTCGGGAAGGCCAGAGAAATTGGAAATCGGGTGAATCTTGTAAAGCATATAGTATCTTTAAATGGTTCTTTTGTTTTTGTAGAGTTTGAGTCTAGATTAAAGTGACAAAAAACATACCGTACCATATTTTCCGGACTATAAGGCGCATCTTCAATGAATGGCCCATTTTAAAACTTTGTCCTTATATAAGGCGCACCATTAATGCATCATGTCAGATTTATAATCCAAATCAAATCATTCTCCATTTTATCTGTTTTATTTCCACTTCAGACGCAACAAATTACTTTATAATCACAAAATAATGATCCATAGTGTTTTTGCTTCATGATTCATAGTCTTCAACGGGTTCATGACACAATGCTTTGGGCCAGTTTAAATTTAGGAATTTGGTCCATATATAAGGCGCACTGGACTATAAGGCGGCTTTTGAGAAAATTTTAGGTTTTTAGGTGCGCCTTATAGTCCGGAAAATACGTAACTTTCAAAATTCAAGAGAAAGTCTCTAAAACTTTGAAAAAGTCAAAGCATTTGAAGATAAGTGCTTAAGAAATAGACAAATGACAGAAGGAGTTTCTGTTTCAAGCTCTCATAAAAATCTGACCACAGCATCAAAGTGCCATATGAGACAATCCGTGTTCAAACGTTCTCAGTTTTCCCAGCGCTCCAGAAATCCAAATCCAGCTATGGATTTAGTGTTTACTGAAATGAGACTCTTACAAGATATTAGAATATATGAGCAGACCCTTTGTCATTTTAAGGATTCCCACAAGGGGAGGTGGTCAATAGGTAGTCATTGTCCGGAGCTATACATTGAGAACATGCGATATTGACTCTGCCGGAAGAACTGTGGAGACATGAATATAATGAGAAATCAAAGCGCTCTGAGGCATTTATCGTCTTTGACACGGAGTTCAGCATAATCCTAAAATCAATAATTCCGAAGGATTGACTTTTACTCTCTAATGATATAGCTTTGACCACACCGGATTCCAATTGTTTAAATATTTATTGCGTTGTCAAATAACTGTCTTTGTTCGGACCTATTCGCACACCCGCACCTATGGACGATTTAACCTAACCTGCATTTTTTTTTTCCCTGCAACTTTTGATACAGAAGTGTGCAAAACAAAAGTGACAATTTGATCATGAGCATGTTGTTCGACGCCCCCGATCAATGAACCAAATTATCTGTGGTCTTAGCAATTCATCGTCTCTGACGTGGCGATAAAATTAAATCAAATCCCGTTAGCTTGATGCTAACATATAATGCAATTCCCAATAGACTGGCTATCAGAAATTAGCATAGATGTTGGGTTATTTAGTCTCTTAGCAGAATCACTCCTTTTACAATGCTAACACACAATAGCTAGGCTAACGATAGAAAAGGACTATAATAAGATAATTATAATAATTATAAAATGATTTTAATTCAAGTCAGGGTTTACCCATAAAAAAATCCAGTTGGAGGACAGACTAAAGAAGGTCACAAGGCCATCAGGGTACGTTCATAGAGCAGCTCGTATTGATAGTATGGGGAATATGATCACCTTTAGTCTGTTCATTTAGGCAATAGAAGGAGGGTCAATACAGGGATACAGAGGGTTGTGTAAGGGATCCTGACATCTCTTAGCGTCTCCCCTCTGTATCCCCCATGCAGTCTGCCGCTCTAATCGGTGAGGCAGCGACAGCCATCCTGTCTTACTGCCGCTTTGGCTGCCACTCCAGCGCCTATCGACGGGTGTTCAGGGCGGCCGAGCCAGCACTTCTTCTCCAAGCGCTGGAGTCAGGCCGTCTGTCCGGTTTTTTAATCCAAAAAAGACGAGGGGTTCGATAACCAAAAATGGATCGGGTACAGACGTCGTCAGACACAGAAGTTATCAACCCCGAGTCTCTTGAGAATATCGAACCAGCTAATTTTGTAGAGGGAAATGTTTTTATTTGATAAACAGTATATTTTTTATTTTATATTATATATTTATATTTTTACATTTTTACATTTATATATTTATATATTTATATATTTATATATTTATATATTTATATTTTTATTTATATTTTATTTATATTGTACAGCCTTGATTGTGACCATGTCGGTATCTCAAAGCATCTTTCCCTATTGAAATCAATACAAATGCCATGATCCGTTCCAGCGCACGCCTTAAAATTGTAAATTATTATAGTAATAAAAAAAAAAAAGCATCTTATAGTATTGGAAGGCAGTATAATGCATAAATAAATATGTTCTAGACAAAGATTTTGATAAAACACAGAAGGTAAATACTAAAGATGCAATAATAGTAGTTACATTTTTTGTAATACAAAAAAATCCAGTCAAGTCAACAAGAAATGATTAATTTGTGGTAACCAGGCTTGAAATCATTACCATCACAACTCTGCAGGTGCCACGGAAACTGGACTATTGTCACACCCTTTTTGCACACACTCACACATCCGCCGTCACTTTAAACATGACTGCACTAAAGCCGAGGTAATGAGTCCCAATTTGACTCAATTAGGCGCTGTTTGTGTTGATGGTTATTGAGTGTGCGAGCGTGCACGAGTCGGCGTGCGTGTCGTCGGTCTCGCTTGGCCGTCCCTCAGGGACTCCCCCGAGGCCACAGTGTGGATAATTAGAGTTCATGCGAGAGGGTTAACCCACCTCAGTGGGCGCGGGAGAGCAAGACAGCTCTGCTGCTGCACCTTTAGCTTTTGATGTCTGGCCGGCTAGCTACCTGAATGTCAACCAATTGGGACAGTGCAAGGACTTGACATTATGTCTGCGGGTTATCATTATGGGTCTTTTTTTTTTCCTCACCTGATCGATCGGCTCTGGTTTGCCGTGGCGCTTGTGGGGCTAACTGTCACTGCTAGTTAGGGATTGACCAGTGGGTATCATTAACAACGAGAGCGCCTGCTCGGGGGAGCCTTTGTTGTGTGTAGCGAAGAAGCCGTGCCTTTCTCTTTTAGCCTCCTGGACTTAGTTGACCTTTCACTTAGGGAGCAGCTGGAGCCAAGAGATATTTAATTGAATGGAGTCTTCAGATGTATTTTGGAGAGCGAGAGACGAAGAGATACGGGCTAGCTCAAGTCTCAGCAAGACGCGGGGGGAGAGTTTGCTTGACCTTCAAAGCCTAATTGATAGGCTTTTCATAGGCCTTGTTTGAGATGTGCGTGGTCCCTGTTGTTCCGTAGACCCTTACAACTCTTGCACAAAGTACAAAGTCAACCACAGGTAGGAAGCCCCCAGTGGCCCACCGCAATCAATAGCAGCCGGCTCGGCTAACGAGAGGTTCAGTCACTCTCCGGCTTTCGCAGGCCCCATTAGCAGGCGGCGCCCGGCCTAATTCGGCAGCTCTGACTCATTAGAGCGGAGAAATACAGGGGGAATGGCAACATTAGGAAATAGCCTGAAGAAGGACCGGGGCAAGCCCAAATTAGGAAGTAACACGGCGTGTCTACTGCAAGATTGCATCACTCGGTGGAGAACTACCTTGACTTTCAATTTAGACGTACTGTAATCCCTATTCCATCGTTGAGGTTACATTCCCGCGAAAGAAACACCCTAAGTAGATACGCAATGGTATTGATCCGTCGGTGTTTACGAACAAAGAATCGTATCAATAATAATCTCCGAAGATGTACATTATAAATTGAATTTTCACTTTCTGTAGGCGTAAAAAACTGGATTAGATGATGAAACCAAGATGTATGTTACGACAATACTTCCTGTTTTTGTTTTTCTTCTTTCAAATTTACATTGTCTCAAATTAGTGTGCCGCCATCTAGCGGTTGGGAGTGGAAGCACTACTAATATGAACGAGTTAGACTAAAATATTTTTTAATGCACAAATAAATTGGACTGAAGCATTTCCCTTTATTCACAGAGTTCTGCCAAAATATTCGGGGTTTTTTTTCTGTGACTTTTGGTGACAAACAAATGCAAATAAACAGAAAACCACTTTCTCTCAGCGGACGTAACAAACTCATGTCAAAGCAAAAGCCACTTTCCAGCGCTTCATTCTCTGTCTCTACTTCCCGGCCTCTCCTTTTGCCGTTTATTTTCCCTCGCTCAACTGTGACAAAACATCAGGACAAGCAACACGAGAATACGCAAGGGATGAGCGAAAATGTAATTTCCTTCACGGCACCAAACTGCGACGTTTAAAAAAAAATGTTGAAAAGGGTGACGGGGGAAGATTCAGACAGGCCTTATTGTCTTTGAAAAGTAATTTAATTAGAGCTTTACACACACACACACACAACACACACACACGAGCCAAGAGGGACACAACTTTCCAGCTTTGGACGTGCAGCAGATTTCCAAAGGATCATGTACAGAGATCAACCGATAAGAAGCTAATTTTGTGTACTTATGGGAGCAAACGATCTCCGAGCTCCCCTCTTTTCTCCGCCTCCCCCGGAATTCCTCCAGCCGGGAGGATGAAAGCGGCGAGCGGAACCCAGATCTGAGGCTGTTTCGGCCATTAATACTGATCTCCAAAATTAAAGATTTATACCACTTGATAGAGCTCCCTCGCAACGACACGCACACAAGCGCTAATGTCGAAAGATGGGGAGGGCTGGCTTTCCCCTTGAAGGCTTTCTTTAAAGTGTTTGAATGGGGAAGAGGGTTCGGTGGGAAAAACACAATCATGAAGAACCACTTTTCGGCTAATTGGAATCTCTTGAATGCGTTAACAGTGAATGATGTTTAATTTGGGGGAAACGAGTGATCTTACCAACGTTGATGGGGAATTAAAAGGAGATGGGCAGAACTCAGTCAGCCCCGAGAAAAAACGCTTCATTGTCTAGTTTAGTGCTTTTCAAGCTATTTATACTGAGGACCATCTAAAAAAATACGTAGCTCTTCAAGTAGCAGCGTATTAGCATAAAGTAGCGGTCGTCCTAATTCCCTAGTCGGTTTAATTCCGAGTATGCGGCGCCGTATTGTTTTTTTTTTTTTTCGAAAATTACTTTTCCACATTTGTCATTTTGAAAGCCCGAGCAGATGTTGAGCTACTAATGAACAGGTTTCTTCAATCAATGAGAAACTTTGAAAGACAAACGTGATTACCATCTGCCATTAAGAATCATTTGTGTCTTACCCAATGAGGTTTGACTCGTTCGGGGTCGGTCACATTATCAGTCTTATCCGTTTCCCTCCGAGCATATTGAGTCGTTAGAAAATCAAGTTCATTTTTTTTAAAACCTCATCCAAAGCATGCAGCTTCATGAGATGGAGAAGTTGATGGGTTCAAACGCAGAGCGAGTGAGATTTAGAGGCTAAGTAGTCACCTATGGCAAGTCTGACTCTGCTACTGCCAAATGCTGAAATTGGAAGGAATCACACTGAGCTTCTCCGTCTGCCAGAACACATTTATAATGTTAATTATGCACGATTTTTTTTTCCCTTTTCTTTTTTTCAAGACGGTTCATGAAATGTTTCCAGGGGAATTAAGGTTAAGTACATGGGAGCGTATCAAAAAATTCAATATGCTCTTCTTCCTTCACTACTATGTTCAGTAAAATTCCGTTTTTGTGAGAAAAAGTAATACAGTGAAAATGGACGATAACACTCTATTGAATGCAGACCCTGTTGAACTGATGAAAGGAGTGAGTGACAACTATGGAATCACAAAAGAATAATCAAACACCTTCAGTTTTGTGTATTTATTTATCCCTATAGAGAAATTAATCAACTCAGGATGAAAATTAAACACCTCCAGTTTTGTGTATTTTTTATCCCTATAGAGAAATTAATCACAATTCAGGATGAAATAATCAACTTTATTTATAGAGCACTTTAAACCCAACTGTAAAAAATCAAACATATCAAAACAATTAAAAACACTGACAAAAAAAATAAGGGGCTCTAAACTCGCGCTGTGTGGAACGCCAAGGAATAAAACTAGATGACATCTGCTTTTCGATACTGCTAACAATTTCTAAAGCAAACATAAGTTGTATCGCTATGAATTTGGTCGTTTTGTTATTATTTCCACTTCATGAACACACGCTGTTAACTTTGAGGCACTTGTGTGCCCGCAGATGGAGCAGCAACGGAATTTCCTCTCACATGGCCTAATTAGAGCTCACACCAGGACCGTAAGATGAATGGTTTATTCATTATCCAGAGGTACATTTAATGGGCCAAACTCATTTAAGCACTCATGATCAAACTTGGCAACGGCTCTTATTACCCCACTGTTTTGATCCTTTTGAAGGACATAAGTGTGAGTCGAGTGAAATCCAACAAAGTGGCAGAAATGGCCTTTGATTAAACATTGAAAAGATCGCCTTTCACTTAGAACACAGCCGTCTCTGTTCTGATTCTATGGGGTCCCTCGAGTCCCCTCGCGCTGTTGTCCAGTTGGAAACCTCTCCCAAGGGTGGACGGCACCTTTAGTTTTTTCCCCCGAATCTAATCGCAGATTACTTCAAAAGGACATCAACAGAATTGATATTTATCTTTTTTTTTAGCATGGTGGGCAATGGGTTTAGTGTTAAACTTTAGCTGAATCTAAATAAATGTATGAACATCTCATATTGTATATATATTATAGGCTACACAATAACTGATGAATAATTCGTTTTCAAAACAGAGACTAATAAAAACAGTTCATCGGTTTAAAGTCCGTTTTCCAGGCACCGCTGGGTTGGACTGGGTTCTTGATATGGCTTTCTTCCACCGGGAACGGTCCATGGCCATCTTGTGGTTGATGCCACGATACACTAATAAAAACAGTTCAAATATTTAAAAATGAAATAGTAAAATCAAATATTTAAAACCCAAAATTATTTTTAAAAAATTAATGGTAATAAAAATTGCTAACATTATCTCTATTTTTTAAAAGTGAAAATTTGAAATTTTGGAATTGCCACGTGAATTCGATGCACGATTTGTCTTCGCGGGCCGCCTAAAATAATATGGCGGGCCGTATCTGGCCCCCAGGCCTTGACTTTGACACCTGTGCTATAGATGAGTGTTTAATTTATTTCAAATCAGGCATTTGGAAAATAATAGGCTGAGTGTAGTGGTTAATAATTGTTAAATCACAGCCGCAAATTGATACTCTGGTCTTTTGACTTGATTGATAATTGCACGGAAACCTCAAAACCTCCAGTTTAACACGAGCCATTAAAAAAAAAAGTTCTATTCTGTATTATATGTGATGTAAGTCTGCTGTTCAGTTCCCCTTCAGACACCTTTTGTCTCCCACACAGTTTTAATGACTTGGCAAAGAAACTTTGTGGCTGCAAACAACAACTCTTCAAAATAATAAATCACAAGATTTCCGCTCACGATAATTGACATTTGACAACATCATTTGCATAATGATTCAAAACAGCCTCCAGGGAGATGTTTAAGAGGGGGGAACATTATGGGTGCGCTAATTAGTCATCGCCAGTTCCCCAGCATTGTTGCCGTCGTTAGTCGTGGTGAACTAACTTGATCAGACAACCATAGCTTTATGACAGTAGTCATCACTATTCAATCATAATTATCGCTGCTTTTCCTGGGTGGCTGAAATTACCGGGTAATAATGTGCCTGACAAAAGTTTGCGGTGAAGTTATATTCGGAATGTATGGCCTAATTATGCGGCATACCGACAAGCATGTTTCAAAGACGTCAATGACAAACCAATTAGAAGTTAACCGCACTTAGCCGATACAACAGATGGGAATCTTTGGATCTGAATTTGGTAATGCACATTTGGATTTTTGTATACCGTATTTTCCGGACTATAATGCGCACCTAAAAACCTAAAATTTTCTCAAAAGCCGACAGTGCACCTTATAGTCCGGTGCGCCTTAAATATGGACCAAATTCCTAAATTTAAACTGGCCCGAAGCATTGTGTCATGAAATCAATCATAAGTGGCCCGCTGAAGACTATGAATCCTGAATCGAAAAGACTATGGATCATTATTTTGTGATTATAAAGTAATTTGTTGCGTCTGAAGTTGAAATAAAAAAGATGAAATGGAGAATGATTTGATTTGGATCAAAAATCTGACATGATGCATTAATGGTGCGCCTTATAGTCTAGTGCGCCTTATATAAGGACAACGTTTTAAATTGGGCCTTTCATTGAAGGTGCGCCTTATAGTCCAGTGTGTCTTATAGTCCGGAAAATACGGTAGTCAACATTTTGCTTTTCTGGTCAAAATACAAAATAGTGCAAATGTTAGTCGAAGTTACAATAGTTTGATACCAACACAGTCACTCACCCAGCTCACAATTAAATCTCATTTGAAGCATTGTTGGAGCACATTTTAGATCACCGGCCTTATTCCAAACAATACGAGGGTACTTGTATTCGCGTATGGCATTTAGCTACAGGAGCCTCTTTGTTGGAGACGAGTGGCGGCGATGAAAACATTCAACCTAATTGGCCCTGACATCTCTATTTCACCTCATATTTGTGTTTATTGTTATTTTCTCTCAACCGGGAGCATCGGCGTCTTGATGCTTTGAGGGCCTCCATTATGGGTTTGTTTTGTTGGTTTGCGTGCGTGTTGACTGGAGAGGTACTCGGAACAGGAATTTTTATGTCAACAAAATGAAAAGGTTAAAATAAATAAAAGGGTTAAACTGTTCATGGATGCTTTGATGAATGTTTCGTGGGGGTGGTCCTATCTTATAGAAGTGACTACCGTATTTTCCGCACTATAAGGCGCACCTAAAAACCTCCAATTTTCTCAAAAGCCGACAGTGCACCTTATAATCTGGTGCGCCTTATATATAGACCAATATTGAGCCACCACAGCAGGCGTGTCCAAATATATGGACTCATATATGGACAAAGTTTTAAAATGGGCCATTCATTTAAGGTGCGCCTTATAATCCGGTGCGCCTTATATATGGACAAAGTTTTAAAATAGGCCATTCATTGAAAGTGCGCCTTATAATCCGGTGCGCCTTATATATGGACAAAGTTTTAAAATGGGCCATTCATTGAAGGTGCGCCTTATAATCCAGTGCGCCTTATAGTGCGGAAAATACAGTAATGCAGCTCTGCTTACCTTTTGGCTGACGTGGCAGAAAATAGTTGCCCCGCTTATCTTCCAGGTCACGGAGATAAAAATTTGATTTAGGGAAAATATATTTCTTTCAATCCTGAATGGCTTTAGTTACCGATTTTATGAATCAGTCTTCAATCAATTGAGACCAAGTTTCTTTTATGTTGACTGACCAGACATCCTCACCTACTAGTAATTGTTATTTACCTGTTCCAGCAACCCATAACCTATATTACATTCCCCTCCTCTTGCTTTTCTATTTGTTATGATTGTGATTTTGTCTCCATTCCATATCTGATTGCCTCCTTCCTTCCCTATAATTTCACACTGAATATTGGAGCACCAATGTACCATTTGCGCCCCATTTGGTTCCTCCCCGTTGCTCTAAATGAGAAGAGAAATTATTTGAGGAACCTATTGAGAGAGACCTCCAAACATGAATGCGCTGGGCTATTTATACTTGAGCAAAATGTGAAGGCCAAGTTATTTGTTGGGGTTAAGGAAACATTACCATTGGAAAGAGCAACTGCCAGAGAAGCTGTGAAATAATTTCCTGTCAAGGGCATAAAACGCTTCTCAATTGAGGTAAACATTTCGAGTTTCAAAAGCAATTTATTTTCTAACAACTGCTGAAAGCAGACAACATATCTTATGTTCCCTTCCCTTGAATTTTCATTTTGTGTCCCCCCACCCTCACCCCCTCCCACCTCCTTCCTTTCTCACCTTCCCCCGTGTTTCACAAGTTAGCGGGGTCTGGAGAATGGCGGTGTTAAATTGCTTGGTTTCTGAGTGGATTTGGATTAGGGTCAATGCAATGAGTTATTTGGGGGGGGAAATGCCTTCACGGCTTTCCACTGATTTTTCTTTCCTCGTTTTTCATATCAATAATGACTACGGGGTGAAATGTTGTCTGGAACGGCGTGTTTATAACCACAGTCTCCTCTTGTGTTATTGGCCATCATATATGTGACCAAACTGCTATTTATTTTATGACTAATTGGATTCTTATCACAGCAGCCAGTGAATTGTTAGAACTCTCAGTGGGGAGCTTGGGTTCGCTCGCCGCATGACATAAAAACATGTATGTTGTTGAAGAAAAACAAGGCATGATTAGAAAAAAAAATCTGTCAGAAATCTGGTGGCAAATGACAAACAACCAGGGTCATTTGTAGCAAGTGACAAGTCACATTTATTTATATAACCTTTAATCGGGAAATGTCTCAAGGGGCTTCACAGGCCAACAGATCACAAATAATAATAATAAAAAAAAATCTCAAGGTCTAAACGCCCTGGTGTAGGAAAAACTCAAAAAGCCTATTCGAGGTTTTACGAGAATCAGTCTGTATCTTTTGGGTCTGGCCTTGTCGTGGCGAGGGACCTTCCAATGATCCGGAGATCGTTACCATTCCTGGTAGGGTCACTCTTGGCAGGTCGGAGAAACCTTTATTGTTACGTAACCCATCATGGTCATGCATACCCTGACCAAAATCAAAAATCATCAGTCACCAGAAGATAATCACTCTAGAAAATCTCTTTGCATAATTGTGATCATCTTTTTCATTGTCCCAAAACTCATACCCCGTTTGAGGTACATGGAACCCATCATGGTCATGCATACCCTGACCAAAAAATAAAAATCATCAGTCACCAGAAGATAATCACTCTGGATAATCTCTTTGAAGCATAATTGTGATCATCTTTTTCATTGTCCCAAACCTCACACCCCGTTTGAGGTACATGGAACCCATCATGGTCATGCATACCCTGACCAAAAAATAAAAATCATCAGTCACCAGAAAATAATCACTCTGGATAATCTCTTTGAAGCATAATTGTGATCATCTTTTTCATTGTCCCAAAACTCATACCTCGTTTGAGGTACATGGAACCCATCATGGTCATGCATACCCTGACCAAAAAAATAAAAATCATCAGTCACCAGAAGATAATCACTCTGGATAATCTCTTTGAAGCATAATTGTGATCATCTTTTTCATTGTCCCAAAACTCGAGGTACATCTCCCTCAAGCTATTCATATTTATGTTCGGATCTGTTTATTTTTCTCGGCGATGCTATATGGCTTGGATAGAGGTCAAATCTTTCCCCATTTCACCACCTCACAGTTGCTTTAAAATCCTACTTTAACACATTAGACTTCCCATTTCACCCGGATAATTGCACAATTATTCTGCTTCACTCCCCTAAAAAATCCATTCGCTGGTAATTGGTGTGTTGGGCAGGGAAGTGGGGTGGGGTGACGCTACCCAGAATCCTCTGCGATGAGGGTCCGGGGGAACAAATGCAGATAAGTCAAGCAGAAAATTTTTTTGAATCTCGCCACTTTGCGAGCGTTTTAATAGGCTTCATCAGACTCCTGGCTCGTAGCTTCGCCACTAACCTGTTATCAATACGGAAAAACGTCCGTTTTTTTTCAATGTCGGAATGACGAGACGCTAGCTAACAGGTGCTCAGCCCGAGGTGAACGGTGGAAATGAACCCATTATTGGTTCCTCATAGAGCTGTTACATACCGCATTGTTGCGGCTCGTGACACGGCGTTGTGCGGGTAAAACGCCGGCGCTCAATTATTAGCTGCGAGAGACGCATGCAAAGGCGCACAATGGACAAAGAGGCTTCCACTGAGCCTATGAAATAACCTTGATAAAAGTAATTGAATTTTTATTGTGATAAGATTAACCGGTGGTAATTGCGAGCGGTTGGAGTCTCGACGCGGTACAAAAGAAACATACTGTACAACACTTTGGACATTTTCCGACTGTTGGATGTAGAGAGAGGGTTTCAAAAAAAAAAAAAAAAACAAGTGATGGAATCAAGTCTGAAATCAAGAACTCTTCAGCCAGCCGCTATGCATGTCCTGATTACCATACACGCTCGTACGGTCCTTTTTAAATGTGCTGAGATGGGCTTTAAACAAGATTCAACACTTGAAACCCCAGCAGACTTAATTAAGGGTGGGACCTTCTCACACATGCAGAGATGAGCAAAAGGAGAAAGGAAGAGAAGATTGGATGGGGGGGGGAGAAATACGGAGATAGCAATACGGAGATGGGGATGTTTTCGTACACAGGCCCGAAAGTACGAGGGAGTTCGATTCCTGCCGACGAGCAAGCGGGACATTGTTTACCCAGACTACCAGCATTTCCGCACTATAAGGCGCACCTAAAAACCTCCAATTTTCTCAAAAGCCGCCTTATAATCCAGTGCGCCTTATACATGGACCAATATGGATTCGTGGATGAGGACTAATTTATTAAAGTAAGTTTTACGTGTTTATTTTGTTTGGCGTGTAATATCAACGTTTGACCAACGTTGAGTTATTGATATATTGTTATTGTTTTCACTATTTTGAGTGTTACTATATTGTGATTGCATTAACGTTTGAGCAGTTATTTAGTCTATGCGCCCTATAATCCAGTGCGCCTTATAGTACGGAAAATACGGTAATCAATTTTTTTTACTTCTAAAGGTTGGGTCTTCTGTGAGAGAACCAGACACAAACTCCCAGTTAGTTCTACAAACTGCCTGAACTATCAAACAATGCACTGCTAAGGTGCTGGTGGTGCTGGGGGGGGGGTGTACCCACACCGCATGTTTAAGCGGCCCTGTCTCATTTCCATACAGCTTTAACATGTTTCCAAAAGATATGCATAATTACAGGGTTTGTACATAATTGCCCGAACACATTGCCGAGAAAAAGCCAGGATTTTTTTTTTTTTCTTTATTGCATTGGCTGCTGGAAAAACAGACAGTTCTCCGGGTCTGAACAATTAAAACAATGCGGCTTTCTTGGAAAGGAGTTTCGCTCTCATTATCGTTGTTTTTTTCCCACCTGTCAGAGCGTTTACCAAGGCCTCGGAACCTTGGAATTGAAACATATTCATATTTTGTTTGTGTTTGCCCTTCCCTGCACTCTCGCCGAAACACATCAGGTTTAGGCAAAAAAGGGAATGTAAATAAGATGCGGTCTGCGGCTGTTTTTCTTTCTCCGACGCTGCGAAACGAAGCTCGCGAGGCGTCTTAAGGAATCAAAGGAAGTCGCAATGGAGGGAGTTTGACTGTGCCAAGACTCTCCTCACAGGTGCGCGTATTCATTCGCCCTGATAACAGCCGAAATAATTCAAGTTGGGAACTTAAAACAGAACTACTTATGAAGCGCTCCCTTTTATTGAAGCCACGTTTCGTCTAATCCCGTTCTTGACTATCTTTCAAGCGTTGACATGACACATATGGGCACGGGAGCAGGTATGCCTGTGCTTCAGTAAAATGTCATGTTGTTGAGTGTTGTTTTTCAGAGTGCTCCAGCTCACTAATAACCTCGGCATCGTGTATCTGGGAGCGTTGCTCCTGCCCTAATGGGCAAAAAGCCTTCATCCTTTCAATCTCTGTCACGGTAGAGAAGTGGCTATTACCCAAATGCTGGTAAATGCCGGGCTGGTAAAAGCCTTTTCGTTCTTTTGAAAGCACTTCCTTGGTGGTTTTACAGGCCACCTCGTTCTCCGCCACATCCGTCAGATCATCATCACGTCAGCTAGTGCGGCAATCGGCGATCTCGTTGGTGAGATTGACGGCTTTCTAAATGGTCACTCGGAGAGACCAGCGGCGTGCTTGCAATTTCCTGGCTGTCTTTCACTACAGTTTTTTTTTTGTTTTTTTACCAAACATTACCCGACATTGTTTTTTTTTATGGTCATTTAACAAAAAAAGAAAAATCCCAGTCTTAATTCACTGGAAGTTCAATTTTATTGACTATAGGGATTGGACAAGACAGGACAGGATAGGACAGGACAGTACAGAATAGGAAAGGGTGGGTTAGGTTAGGTTAGGTTAGGATAGGATAGGACAGGATAAGATAGGATGGGATTGGACTGGACGGGACAAGACGGGACGGGACGGAACAGGACAGGACAGTACAGGACAGGACAGGACAGGATAGGACAGGATAGGATAGGATAGGACAGGATAAGACAGGATAAGACAGGATAAGACAGAATAGGACAGGATAGGACAGGATAGGACAGGATAGGACAAGATAGGACAAGATAGGACGGGACGGGACTGGACTGGACTGGACTGGACTGGACTGGACAGGACAGGACAGGACAAGACAGGACAGGACAGGACAGGACAGGACAGGAAAGGACAGGACAGGACAGGACAGGATAGGACAGGATAGGACAGGATGGGACAGGATGGGCAGGGCGGGACAGGGCGGGACAGGACGGGACAGGACGGGACAGGACAGGACAGGACAGGACAGGACAGGACAGGACAGGACAGGACAGGACAGGACAGGACAGGACAGGATAGGATAGCATAGGATAGCATAGGATAGGATAGGATAGGATAGGATAGGATAGGATAGGATAGGATAGGATAGGATAGGATAGGACAGGATAGGACAGGATAGGACAGGATCGATCATTTCATATAGCAATCATGTAGAACAAACTTGATGTGGACCACTTTCATGAGAATTTTGATTGTAAATATTATCCAGGTTTATCATTAGGGATAGTCAGGCAAGATTATTTGGATAGAGTGAAACTTCACAAATTAATCAGGGAAACAAATGGCAGTGAACTAAATTGAACTGTTACACTTATTGGAAACGTAGCCTAGCTTGTTTGTCCTTCGTTTAACAAAAAAAAAAAGTTGTCTCGTACCGCCGCCAGTTCCTCTGTAGATGTTTGATGATACTTTATTTTTAATTATTTTTCAGGCCACAGTTATTTCTCTTTGAGGGTTTACACTGGGATTAATTTTTCTGAAATGTCACGGTCAAAGTGTGTGCGGCCCAAATTGGTCTCTACTGACAATTGGCAGACAGTGATTGCGCTTGGCTGCGATGATGTATCGATGCGGCGGAAAAGACTTCTTCATCCCAGAACAATATACACCACTCGCGGGACAGGAGGGGGGCCGGAAAAAAAAAAAAATACACCCCTTTACAAGATAAAATTACTTTTTCCTCCAGGAAGTCAGAAAAATGATCGGAATAATACACCATTCACGGTGTCAGACGGCGGGAAGTGAAGGAAGGCGGGCATGTTTTATATGCATTCTCATACTTGTATACCCCTGCTGCTGACCAGTGCAGAAAACCCAGGTATCCCAATGTTTAAAAAATAACACCATTATTGGTGCCTATTGAATCGGGTTGCAAGCAATGCAACTTGTAACAGATAAGGACCTGATGGAATCTGTCTTTGCTCTATCTGAGCCAAAATGGTCTCCGTATGAGTCAAATGGAGGCGCCGCATTGACAATTTAAATCGAACAGCGCTTTGCAGGCAATTCACCCTGTAATCTACATGCCTCTCTCACCAGCTGGCCCCGGCTAGATTGCATTTTATACACAAAAGGCGGCCCTTTTCCTTATAAGACATGTATTCACTCCCAATCTAATAAGGTGCAGAGATTTACAAGTGCATCTACAACAACCACCGAAAAAACGGCCCTAAATAAAGTTACATCATTTTGAGATTCATTTTAAAGTCGTTTTTTTCACCACACTAGAAACTTTTTAATCCTTCACCGACTTCATTTCAATATATCACTTATTAGTATGACCAATTACACTGCCAGGGTTGTTTTGCCTTGCAACATTAATAGATGGTTACTTTACACTGCACAGAATTTTTTTTTTCGAACGGAGCAGGTAACAAATCCAATATCCCCCGCCTGGTTGTATGTCAATATGCCCCCCGACAGTTATAAATCACTTTCACCTACAGCATGCTACATTAAACATATACAATAAATGTACACGCAATCCGCCCTTAACACGTAATTTGTTTTTCTGGGATTGCCGCGGGGATAACACCGACTTCTGACCTCTGCAGCCTCGAGATGGTCCCTCAGTAGCCTCTCTTTCATGAATCTTTTAGACCAGGAGAGGCTGCGGTTCAAAGTTTTCTGTGAACCCAAGAAATAATAAGCTCCCTGATTAGTGTGTTTAAAAATACCCCTGGCCGAAAAAGGCTCCGGGTTGACTTTTGAGTACTCGCCGACCATTTACATGCTGGGAGGCTGCCGATGAGGACCTTCTATCGCTGGAGGCGATGAACACATTGCGCTAGACGCAATCTGCTGATGGATTGAATGTAAAAAAAAAAAAATCCTGACACCTCAGACCTCTCTAGGCACTTATTTAGGGCCGTCTGATTTTAAAGAGTCGGAAAGATGTTGCGCATCGATACCGGCTGGCATTCACAATGCTTCCATTTTCAGATATTGCATGATCCAATTAAGATCTTGGGAAGTTTCCCCTCCACATACGAGACGAAGAACAGCTGAAGTCAGTTCAAGATAGATTTCATCAGTGTTCATGAAGTCGAACTACTTAATGAAATATGTGGCGTGCCGTTCGGTCATATATTTCCGGCACGTTTATTCAAAAATAAAAACTGGTTCTTCTGGTTTGCAAGTGCCAGAATTCATCCAATTATTTTCCACACTGCCTATCCAGGAAAGGGAGATAACTCTAGTTTTTACTTTTTACTAACTCTAAATTGGGCTGTTAGCTTTTTCAACATTGCTGGATGACGGTAAAAGGTAAACAAAAAGACCTGCAACAACCCTTGACTCAAGTTTTGAGACTCCTCTGCTTCTATAAATGAACTTGAAGTGACTTGATTCAAGATTTTATGAAGGAATATGTCTCAGTATGTTTTATGTATTCCGGATATTTATTGAGTTTCTTGTTAACTGAATTATAGTTCAGGAGAGTTTTTGTTTGAGAAAAACTGGCTTTTTACCATCTGTGACATTGTTCCCATGTAGCTATGAGCAGATGCTGCTGTAAATTTTTTAGCAGCCCAGGACTCAGCTGATCTTCTATCCCTGTACATGAAACATGGATGGGACTCAAAACACGTCAAAACAATATTCGGTAGGAAAACAGAAGATTTACTTATATTATCTTTGCACACCCGTCAGAGCAAACTTACAAACTCGGATGTTAGATAAGCTAAATCTGTAATACTTACCGTAATTTCCGCACTATAAGGCGCACCTAGAAACCTCCAATTTTCTCAAAAGCCGACAGTGCGCCTTATAATCAGGTGCGCCTTATATATGGACCAATATTGAGCCACTACAGCAGGCGTGTCCAAAGTCCGGCCCGCGGGTCAAATGTATATATCTTATATATGGACAAAGTTTTAAAATGGGCCATTCATTGAAGGTGCGCCTTATAATCTGGTGCGCCTTATATATGGACAAAGTTTTAAAATGGGGCATGAATTGAAGGTGCGCCTTATAATCCGGTGCGCCTTATAGTGCGGAAAATACGGTAATTATAGATTAAAAATGAATGGCAGGTTTGTGTGTTACCATTTGCTAATTTGGGTATTTCCATTTTGTTTTTGGAATTGGGGGTGTTATATCCTCCATTGTTGGCCATTTTGGGGGATTTCTCAAAATTTAAAAAGACAATGTTACAAAATTAGCTTTGTTTACCCTTTTGGGTTGTTTGTAATCACAACTACTAAATTTGCCTACTGCTAGCAAAACAGGCTAACGAATAGCATCGACAGTTGTAAGTCAACTAAATATTCTCATGCTTTTTTTGCTCACAAAAAAAAAAAACTGAAACAGAATAACGACGTATTCTTTCCAATGGAGAAAAGTGATAAAAAACGGGCGTGGTCACGGCACAGATAAACTCCACTGTACTCTGCTGGCTGTTTACAAAAAGGAGTCTTGTTATTGTTTGGCTGATTGAGCTCTGCAAATGAATACAAATCAGGCATTCATACAGTATTTGGAGCTTGGCTGGCAATCATTAAAAACGCCGCATATCACCTGGCGCCGCAGCAGCCAGACTCGCGACGTCTCCAGTCAATCCGTCTTTTTATGTGTCATTTGAAAGTCGCATTAAAGCTGTAAACTGGGACTTTCTGGGGGGACCCTGCTGTTTGGCTTTGACCTCTCATTTTTCAACCCACCCTGTGCATCTTCAATCCGGGACAGATTAATGGGAGGAGAATTTGGACGGGCTCCCTGAAAGGGGAACGACAGCCATCTATTCGGTTGTTAGGGATTCTGTCACGGGAGGAGATATTCAGCGGGAGCTGTTTGTAGCCGCCGTACAGACAAACTTCTCTCGCTCTCTCACTCGCACACCTCCCTTATATCCTCTTATTTTATATTTAACTTCAACCTGTCAATTAAAGAGTGAGAGGGCAACTAAGAAAAAAAAAGAAGAGGCGCCAGAGAAGGAGACAGCAAGAGGCACCAAACTAATTAGGCAACTGTGTAATTTTAATTAGCTGTTTTGATAATTAAACTAATTAGTTCCCCTGTGTTTCCACAACGTGCAGCCGACTGCAGATTTTTTTTATTTATTTATTTCTATCAAGGCTTCAGAGGCTCCACTCTGTTGGTTAATTAGTCACTTTTGCATCAGAAAGCTTTATTGATAGCCTTAATTTGCAGTTGAAATGAGAAATCTGCTGTCAATAATTCGGATAATTGCCCGCCGTTTGATTGCCGAGAACAAAAAGTAAAAGCGGCCCCCGGCTCGACACATCCGTAAATCCCTAAGGGCGGCTTCCCTGAAAGCTACCGTGATCTACATATCGGCAAATATGCTCCCCGCTGCCCGCTTCTCCGTCTTGACCTCTCTAACTAGAGGAGAATCCTGGTAAATAAAACCGGGATTGACCTGCCACGCCCGAATCCCATCGCCGTTCCTTCCTACAAAGCACCACCCACAGGCTTGGGCCTGTGATTCTCCGCTTAAGTGTCCTGCCTGCGTGATAATTGGAAAAGAAGGAAGAGAGTAGGGGGGGGGGGGATTGAGGGAAAGTTACTGCTTGCTTTGTAGCTAATTAGTGTCCTTGGAATTAAATGAGCAGCTCGTTGTGCACCTCCAGCTCCTCGCAGCCCTGTGTTTGTGAATTGAATAATTGATTCTCTTCCACTAATCAGAGAGCAACATAATGAGCCAGTTTAATTAAATGGGGATCTAACCTGGCGAACACTGGGAAAATATTTGCTCGTTTACGGTTAATCAGGAATAACACGTGCGGGGGGAGGGCTTGGGGTACATCGGGTTGTGTGTGGGGGGCGGGGTCTTGGAGAAAAGTAGTGACATTAGCCGGTAGGAATTTGCTTAGATATTTTGTGAATGCTAATGCTAATTCCCTTTAACTTGTCTATAGCGTTTTGTGTTGTATGTTAGCAACATGCTAACAGGTGGGTTGTCGGTTTAAGGTAAAATGTGTTGGCTGTGTAAATCATAAACATCTATGCTAATGCTAATGTGTGCTAATCTTTGTTAACCCGTTTTGCATGATGTTAGCATTAAGCTAGGCTACATTTGTTAGTGTATGGTTTGCATTGGAGTTCATTTCTAGGTTGTTTTGAGATCTATTGGTATGTAAGTAGCAGTTTTTTGAAGGTTTCTAATCACCGTAACATCGATGCTAATTCGCAAAGGCAAATTCAGACAACACAGATTCAGGAAAACCCCTATGAAGTGATCCCACTGAAACTAGCGTATGGCTGGACTTGAACAGACTGGAGTAAATCTTGTGTTAATGTCGATTCATAGACCCGGGGGAGTGAGCATTTTGTTTTGGGCCGTTAAACATCTACATCATTACACAAACAGCGTTATGATGAAATATGAAAACTAGATCAATTTAAATGCAAAAGTTTGGATGTAGTATAGTTTTTATGATTTGATATATTCATGTTGAAATATATCTACACTACATTTTGGCAGACTTCCTGCCATTTTAATTTGTTCATTTTTCTCGTGTATTCGCTTATCGTTAGAGACGGAACATATGTTGGCTTTATTAGATTCCTTAAATCAAATCAAGTAAATTGCCTTCTGTAAAAAAAATTGTCTGGAATTTGGGGTAAAATTTCACTCGGCACAAAGTCATAAAATAAAGTCAGTATAAAAGTAAAATATCAGTTCATGTTCAACTTGAATGAGTATCGCCTGACAGACATGTTGACTCGGCATGCAGATGGCTCCAGCAGACTTGACCTTTCCTTATCACTCCGTACCCCTATCCCGAACTCCTGTTGGTGTAGCCAGTGGGTATTGAGCAGCTGATAACAAAGATGGGGCCCCCACAGCTTTGACCCCTGAAGTCAAACGCAGCTCTGGGTGGATTGAACCTGAGGTGAGGAGATGCTTGCTCCTGTTGGGGCAGCAAAGTGGATTTGATGAGTGCATCAGGATACATTAACACACATACAAGGTCATTCTGTGCTTCCTACAACTTCAGGATCATGAAATGTTTGCAAAAGGCCAATTGCCTTTTGGCTTTTTCATGATTGGAATAGGACAGCGAGATTTAGGATCACAGGAACGGTGTCGGTCCTTATTATTGGTCGGTATTGAGGTGAGAAATATTTTCCATGTATGTTTTCCAAGGATGGAACAAAAACACAGTTGAAATAAAATTCTCTGGGTGCTACTACCATGTTTATCTCAATTCGCAAATGGGCAGTGGAATCTTTTGAGGAGCTTACACAGAATCATAAGGGTGGGGAAAAAACCCGTCTTTTGCCGGTGAAGAGAAAAAACAAAAAAAAAAAACATACCATTGAAATTCTGCACTAGAGGAAAGATGTAGAAAGCTTTGAACCAGTTACCTGTCAGTCTTTTTTATCCTGTGTGAGATGAGGGCTTCCTCCATGTTGTCTTTCCCCTGAGTCTGGGCCAACTCGATGCACGGGTTGGGGAAAGTTTGTGTCTCTTGACTTTGAAAGGGGATAGAGAGGCAGCTCGGTACACAGCAGTGTAAAGTTAACAAAGATTTCTCAGAATGGCGCCATCTTGGATTTCGGAATAATTACCCATGTGTTGAACCAAGGACCCCGTTTCGTTCTGTTCCATTTTCCGCAGCGGCCTACTGAGGCAGCAAACTAGTTGGGCCTGAATTTATTGTGCCCTCTGCTGGTTCCTGCCAAGTAATAGCGAACAGCGATTTGATCAAGCCCATCCCTAATTTGTCAAGTGCATAAACAAAAAATCTGTACAGCCTCGACTGATTTCCCATGGTCCACTGTTCCAAAATATCCTCCAACAGGTCTGAGGGGCAGTCGGTGAGTGATTGTCACCGTTAGAGCCCTAATGACCCGCTAGACTAGTCTTATTGTTATCGCCCCTATGTAACACTGCAGCTGTCCAAACAGTGGATGTTCACTAGCAGTCCCGACTCCCTCCATTTGTCTCAACCCCTCTAAATCACTCCCCTCTGAAACATCCATAACACTGAAACACAACAGAGGGCCCAGACTGGCGCTCTGATTGTTGCTGCACCACCGCCAGTCGAGCTAGAGTGAGAAAGTCGAGGGCTAGCCAACAGAATAACAGGCAACAGCACATAACGAGCCTCATCCCGCACCTTCATTAGAGAGGAGGAGTCCCTAACCCCGAGGGGAGTGGGGCTATTCCCACAGCGACCATTGCACTTTTTAACAAGCCCCCGTTCCAGACACAGCCCACCGGAGATTAGTCCAGTGCACCTGATTTGTCGAGTCCAGCCTCCCAGCACGTTTTAGTTTAAAGAGGAACCCGCCCTAGATTATGGTGGACCCGTGGGAGCTGCTGGAGCCTCCTCTGACACTGACTACTTGTGTTTGCAAACAAGGCCAGAGTCTCGGCAGTAAACAAGGTATTAGGAGGTAAAGAGCAGCAGGCTCTTACGGAAAGCATCGCTCAAAATCAAGAAATGATTTTAACTGCTGCCCCAGCTAGAAGACAACATACATTTGCAGCGGTTAGTTAAAACCAAAATGTTATGACAAACACGCAGAAGAGCACAGAGACTGCGGTTTGCAGGTTTCTTGGCAAAACAACAAATCCCTTTGTTCGTAAAATGGATTCAATAAGACAAAAACAATATAAGGGCGCTCTGCCAAAGACAAATCATAACAATGTTAACGGACCACGAGTGGAAGACCGGGAATGCAAATATCCTCGATCTAGAGTCAAAATGGTGGTAGAATGTAAAACTGTACCAGGTGGGGGGGCCAAAGAAATACATTTTTGATATTGGTTAATTTAGTTGACTATCATCATCTTCAGTACGCCTTGACTCTTTGGGAAAACCAGACCGGGTCCAGTTGGTAGACTTTGGATATTCACTCAGATCAATGTAGAGACAGGGAAAATAAATTCTGACATACAGTGATCCCCTCGCTACTTTGCGTTTCGTTTATCGCGGCTTCACTACATCGCGGGTTTTTTTCCGAATTAAAAAAACATTCAAAAGTCAAAATAAAACTTCTAAATTGAGAAAACATGTGTCTAACCTTTAGGACAATGTCCAAATGTTCGTTTACATTCCTTTAGAAGTCCGTTTTCGCGTGTTAGGACGATCGCGAATTAGCATCTTTCCGCTAACTCGTTAGCCTGCCCAGTACTTCTTGTCGGTGACCGTACTTTGTGGATTTCACTTATTGCGGGTGGTTTTTGGAACCAAATATACGCGATAAACCCTAACCCTAACCCTAACCCTGTACACCAAAACTGAATTGTATGTCCATGTCCCACCCGCCCATAGAGACGCATGGAAACCACTCGAGTAGTTTTTAGCTAATTCAGCTAACAAACGGATATGAAAACAATCCCCGCCGCCTTTGCGCTTGCATGTTTTGCAGGGGTAATAACAGCTCCTCCAGATAACAAATCACCTTTATTACCACGTGTTACCGGATCACTTCATTAAGACGCTTAGATGCCCATTAATGTCACTTTATTTATTTCATCCCGGTACGCGCGGCCCCGACCGCAGGCTTTCGTAAGTGAAACAACATTATCATCATGACAGTGTGCTGCAATCCATTTACCAGAGGGCTCTCTGTAATAGCTCTCCAGGTACGTTCATATTCGCAACAACTGCTCCCCCCCCCCCCTCCTGAACAGAAGGAGGAGATGCGCACGGTAATCACTCTGTTTTTGCAGAGAAAACGGCGTTATTATTCAAACTTCACTGTGAATAATTGAGCAAGTGAATGTGCTGGGAAGGGCCCTGAAATGAGACAGTAATTCTGTACGTGTGTGCGTACCTTCTTAGCATTCGCCTGCTGCCTCCCCTTTGAGGAGCAGCCATTACTAATCGCTAAGAAATTTCCTCCCTTTCCTACCTGCGGGGCCTGTCAGGTCATAAATGAAAAGGAATTAAGTAGAAATCCATACGTTTCCGAGACTACCTCCATCCAACCCCCCCCCCCCACCTCCCGCAACCCTGACGCCGTATATCATTAGAGGAGCAAATTAAACATTAGCGCTTCGGCTGCCGCTAGTTTGGGCTAATTGCTAATCAGCAGTAAAAGTTGCCTGGCACGGAATATTGCTTACCATAAGCTAAAGGTAATTTGCTTCTCAAGGAGAGCTAGACCCGTTCGTCTGTTGTTGTCCAGAGCCCATGCCTAATTACTGCCGGAGGGTGATGACAGTCACTCAATGAAGATTAAGACGGAGGCGAAAAAATGGAAATGTGCCATAATGCTGGCATGAACTCGAAGAGCTTCTGTCTACTTTTTCTTTAATTCTCACTCGCTCTCTTTTTTGCCTCGCAATGCTCCGAGCGATGCATTTCGGGAGGAGAAATCTAAAACGTGATGCTACAGATGCTTTCTGGAAATGATAGTGAACTTTTGTAACACTCTCACGTTGTTAAAATACATCTGTTAAAATACACGTTAAAGAATTTCTTAAATCCCAAAAATTTATATAGCATAATTTTATCATATTTTCTCACTCACTGTAATTATTAGGCCCATTTGACATTACTGTAAAACTAACACAAACAGAGCATTTATAGCTTAAAGCTAATTTGAAACGCTTTTGATGCGCTAGTGGACATTAGCAATTAGCATAAATATTTAAAAACAACTGGTACTTTGTAAGGTTTCGGGTTAATAATACTCACGATCATATTCAGTCACCACAACACAAGGATAAGGGTAATTACCAGAGCTAGCAGTTAGCTTAGCATCTGTATTTCTGTCTTTCATAGGAGTACAAATATTGCAACCAAGCCAACTCAATTGCCGGAGTTATTATTGCCTCTATCAAACAGTTTTGGAGAGCGGTAAGCATAATCTGTATGGTTATGGGGCATTTAGGTAAAGAACTGATTTCCATTTTTTGCTGTAAGCATAACGGAGACTCTCGTCACATGACACAGGCAAACATCCGCCGGCAAGGCAAGGCATAGCAGAGATTCAATTTGAGAATCCATTATGAAAATGATCTGCCACGGCAAAAATATAGGACTCAAAACAGACACTTCCAACTCCAAACTCGATCCATCTTGATTTGTTTTTCGCATTCTGGAACGGATCCATGCTGAGAGACTCGTGAGTCAGTTGGCCGCCGCTTCCCTTGTTTCCCCCAAGCAGATGCAATGGGACACGTTTAGATTGGCCATTGGAAATACCAACTCGGAGTTGTTGAAGTCCAAGTTATGATGGATTGGGCCATTAAACTGGAAGCATTGTTGGGGGAGATAAGGAGCAGCTGCGTTGGCAGATGAAGAACAAGTGACAAGGAGAAGGGGGGAAAAATATGTGTTGGATAGGTTATGAATTGCAGCAGTCTTGAGAAAGTGAGGATGTTAGTAAGAGGAAAGAAAAAATGAACCAAATGAAAAGGATACAGAGTTACTGTTTCCAAATATGTCCTTTGAAAGTATTGTCCATGCACTCAGACAGTTATGTCACACTCGGTTTTACCTGAATAGCTAGCATAAATATTACCTTCCCCGCAAATCGTCGTACTTACTGAGAAATGTCATGTCTGCTTCTCGAGAACACTTCAGAGAAGGCGCTACATTATAGCGCGCCTTAATAATATTGACCCACCCAAATACCAAGGAGATTAGAAGGTCAACATCAGTCTCTTAAAATGATGGCTAGGCTGGGCATAAGACGCAAATCATTCTCGGAGCCGACAACATCAAATCATTCTCTGAAATAAGCGCCGTGAATGTATTCGCCGTTGTTTTTGTAGTTGTGGCGGTTTCTTGAAATATAACCAATGACCCTGACTTTGGGGATTCAACTGACTCCAGCTCCAAACCATTATGTACAGTAGCTAGCTACGAAATAGTCGGTTCCAAAAAAGGATATGTATCCGTGGTGTGAAAGGCAGCCCGGTTGGATACCGCAACTCACCAATCGATACATCGTTATAGATCATAATCATGTGAAGGGTATAATCGCCTAAAACCTATCAATTATATAGCGAAAGATAGCCAGGGTCTCCAAATCCTGGCCTGCAGCCCTCTTCCTCCTTGGATTAGGATCTGAGATTGGGTCAGGATCATAGGGGCTGCGCCCGGGCTGACCAGATATCAGATTAATGACCACTCCAGGGGCACACATCTCAGCCAGTCGTTAGAGGGAGAGAGAGCAGCCAGTTACTGAAAAATAAATAATACATCATTTGGTCTGGGAGCTGACATAATTATCGCCTAAGATGCCGGCCCCGGCCGGCTCTGTGGATAGTACATGAAATATCTCAGACAGAATGATGTCAGTCTGTTTGGATAGCGCGAGGGGGGGAAAGACAGATTGCTCGTTTGCATGTTGCTATCATGCTAGCAACATAAAAGATACAAAGAAGCTGAATTGGTGAGGAAACAGGTGACTGATCTACCGCATTCATCTTGAAAAACTTCTGATGTTGTTTTCGGGATCGAAGGAGGTTCAAATAATCCGGTTGTTTTTGTCCGTTGCGGTTCCAACAATCATGATGGTAACGTTTAGGAAATTTCTTCTAGTTCTAGATTCAAATCTCACTAAGTTTTCTCGGGCTAACCCCAAAAACACATTGAAGTCTCTCAACAGGGTCTCTTCTTCTGAAAAACAAGACAACAAAACAACTTTGTGTATTTCGATCTATAATAAAAAAAAAACGATTCTGCTCCAGAACCGAGTCTTGAACCTGGACGGAACTGCGCCGCAGTATGCTGCCGATCATAGAGATTGCACATTTTCCCTGCCCTGCGAGGCCAAGCTGGTAAGCCACTGGCATCCCCCCCTGCTCAAACACCTTGTTGCCAACAGCAAGGCAATTAAAGTCACAGGAAGTCATTTCACATGCGTGTGTCTGCAGCCCAAATCTCCAATCAGGAACCTGCCTGTGAGGTGAGGCTCTCTTTGCTTCCCACGACTGCCATATGTGGAGCCCTCCTGCCTCCAGCTCCTCTCCAATCACCAAAAAAAAAAAAAAAAAAACACCCTGATGGTTATGAAAAATCCAACTACAGAAACAAATATGTATATTTTCAATTTATCTCACCTCCCATACCTGTCTACCCCCCCCCCTACAAGGGTTGGCATCTCTCCTGGCCGCCCCTCCAACTCGGTATTTAAATTCAGAATTCCTAAGCGGATTTTCTCAATTTAGCTATACTTTTAATCTTTGGCGAAATGAGTGATGACTTCTTTCAATAAAAAAAAGAGGGGGGGGGGGGGAAAACTGACAGGCTTACAGCGCACACCGGCGGATTAGTTTCCCGTGGAGATGAGGTTTTCCTTTGTGCTGCCGTGTGTCTGTTTGATGGGGTTTAACAGGAAGCGTCGGTGCTGAAATTGGATGCAGCGGGGATGGTGGGTAGATGGCCCGGGTTCGATACAGACCCCCCGCGCCGCAACTTTGCCCCGTTCCTTTGCCTTCATTTTTTTTTTTTTCACCCCTCCTTCCGCAACTGAGCCTTTAAAGACTCGTAAAATGATGGACGGGATATACAAACGGAAATATTACCGGCACCTACGCAGGAATGAATACGCGCTCCCTCGTCAACATTAAAGCCCACCTGCTGCTTCGTCCGCATTTTGTTATTTTGTCTGTTCACATGGTGGGGAGTGTTCAAATAATCGGTTTTGTGGCACGGCGGTTTGTAAGGTCAGAATCTGACGATCTGAGATCCACAAAATAAGACAGCAAAAAAAAAAATATGGTTGCCGGGTTTCCTCGTGAATAGTGGCGGTCGACGTTATATTTTTTTTAAAAACTTGTAGATTGGGTAAAGCTTAATTAACTGTACTCATATATGGAAAAATTAAGAAATTAAGAAAATTAAATTAAGAAAATTGTACCACTGTACCTTTATGAAGAGTAGGAACATTTTATTGGGTAATACTTTTACGTACCAATAGAGGGAGCCCATGTACCCCCAATGGGACCCAAGCTACACTTTTGAGAATCACTGGTTTATGGAACTGACTTTAGTAGATAGACTGGATGTTTTTTTCGGGTTTTACTAAATGTACTACTTCTATGATTCCAAAACTACATTTTACACAAGATCTGTACTCGTGTGAGTACATTTCCCACCGCTGGCAACTATAAATAGCCCTACTTGAAGTAGCAAAAGCTAATAGGTTGGCGATCCAAATCCACTTTCGCTTCTTGGAAAAACCTAACGATGTCACACTTCTAACTGTGAGAATACTCGGAATGATGACGGTACTTAAAACGACGAATAGCAAGCCGTGTGCCACGAAAAGGTCAATGTCATGACAGATGGGCTCAGCTTGACTGGGCTCAGACAGTCTGAGACACTTGGCTTGATGGGACCCTGGTGCCTGGGGTTCCCCCAAAATACTCAAAGACTGGGTATCTATAGCCCGCCATTATTCCTCCCTATAACTCCTTAATCCAGTATAGAGGATTTAAGCTTCTTTGTTTGCTCATTTGACTGTGTGGGTGCCATATCCCAAAGCTGGGCATAGGATTAGTCAAGTATTGTGTCAGTGGCTTGTGATGATGCTTGCTTGGGAGTTTTGGGTGATGGTGGGGGGGCGGGGGGGGGGGGGGGGGGGGGGGGGTACTGGTTGATTAAACATAGGGAAAAAAAACATTTATGGAGGCTCCCGTTGGGACACTAAAGCTCTGCGAATGCATGGGACACTTCGATAATCTGTTGACTCATTTTTTTTGACATAACCTTGCGAGAGAAACATTTTAAGGAAGCTCATAGTGTAAAGAGCCATTCTCATCATTTTCTTTCTTACATAGAAATTGGGGCTGAGAAGCGTGACAAATCACTGGATGGGTTCTTCCCTGCCTGCACCTTTTTCCCGATGAGGTCGGGCGAGCAGTTGGGATGACGGTGGGCGGGTTTTTTGGCATTCCTTTTGGCGCTCGGCACTTGACCTACTTTTTAATTAATTGGGATGCAAAAAGCTGTTTAGCCTGTAATGGAAACCAGAATGGCATTTGGTAAAAACGGCAAGAGATAGAAGGGATGAATTCCAATTCATTGAGCCCCATGAGGCATCACGCTTATTGTGATAAGCTAGAAGAGCATGCAAAACACCTTTCGGAGAAATGTTTACAAGCGGTAAAGCTTTCAAAGCTTACAAGCGTGCAGTTTCCGAAGCGGGGTTAAAAAAAAAAAAAAAAAAAAAACGTTTACTTTCCCTCGTGATCAAAGTCAGCGAAAACCTGATTCTCGGATGTGTCTGAAAGATTACCCTGAGCGAGGGATGAGTAGTACCAGACAAGGAAACTGCTAGCCTCGTTTTTTTCAATTTTTTTACGCGATTTACTTTGCGGTTTTTATTTTTTTTTATGTTGACAAGCTTCATTTAGACAATATTTATGCTTTGACACCATCTTCTGAAAGCCAAGGAACCGTGTCGAAGTGACTTGAGGAGCTACTTTTAGACACAAGTAGTGCTTTGGCACCATTCTGCAGCCTTTTTGTGCCGAGGGACTACCGTATTTTCCGGTCCGGAATTTGGTCCATATATAAGGCGCACTGGACTATAAGGCGCACTGTCGGCTTTTGAGAAAATTTAAGGTTTTTAGGTGCGCCTTATAGTCCGGAAAAGACGGTATGTTGAAGTTATTTGAAGAGCTTCTATTGGACAAAGGTAGTGCATTGCCGCTGCCATTTTAGCCGTATTTGAAATGTGCCAAATCTCGAGTGCTGTACTTGACAAAAGCTTGTCACAGACATATCATCAAGGCACCCGGAAACTTTGTGGCGGGAAAAAAACCCCAACCCTCATACGTCTCCTTTAATCCAAGTAGAGCAGGTGAGACAGGGTCCAGAAAGAAATAGAACAGAGAAGCAGATTATTAGAGGCAATTAGAGACTCTCATTTCCCAAGTCTACCTGACATCAGAGAGAATAATTCAGGTCCCTGCTTTTTTATTCTTTATCTGATTATTATTACCATTCTGACCTCTCAGGGTTCCCGCCATAATGTGTTTGGGCAATTAGCCTTGTTATGTCAACGCTCCTTGGAAGTTTGAGTGCATATTGTGCGCCACCATTTCTAATTATCATGTGAATATACTGTGCATGTATTATATACATCCACCGGCCACAATATTAGGTACACCTGATATGATCCACTGAGTCACGTAAAAAAAATGTGATTTCAGAATTAAATAAAATTTTATTTCAGTTTTACACAATTCAATGCCATGGATGGATATAGACGTCGAAAATAAAATTTCAATTGGGCTGGCAGTGAATGAGTTAATACCGATACAAAACGAACCAATCGCTGTAGGCTATTAAATTCCATTAGTCATCGTGAAGGTGTCCCTAATGAAGTGTCCACTTTAACGACTTAACCGCGGCCTCGCTTCCTTCCGTCTGCCGCTTCCTTTCCACCCCGGCGCTCCCGTTGACTCTCTCTCGCTCTCTCTCTCTCATTTGCTATTTGAAGCAACTATTAGTGTTTTAACACCACAGGAAAGCGGCTTCATTGAAATGCAATGAAAACTGCGCCGAGAAGGCAAAGTTAACTAATGGGCTCAAATTTTCAAACGAATGCAAGATTAAAGTCAATTGAATCTCCCATTGGGTTTTGACTGAAACCCTTTGAAAAGAAGCCCCACAGTGGGTTTCAGAAATGAAAAATAGGGCTTGTTCTAAAATATTAATAACATTTTATACCCTCATTATAGCGAGCAATAACATTTGTTCAGAAACCGTCTTTACCTTAAGGTGCCACACACGTGTTTGTTTATTTTTTTTCGGGAGTGAACCAGTTCAAATTTGATCCTTAGCCACCTTCCGCGACGCTTATTTCATTTTGAATCGTATTTTTCCCGGCGTGCCGTGATCCCGTTAAAATGAATGAGAGACGTCGCCTGACAATATCATCGCGTGTTGGCTGCCAAGAAAAAGGAAGGGGAGAAAAAAAACATGTCAGGGAGTGGAAGGGTAGAATAACCAACAGAGGGATGCGAGTTGAGGGAAGAAAGACGGAAAACAAGGTGTTGTCTGATTTGAAACCTTAGAGAGAGAACCGGCGAGATTTCCTCAGAGGGCGTTTTTGCTTCTCTTTCCTGCACTATTATTTAAGAAGCACACACAGCAGATCCTGCGTCAACTCTGATGGCCTACTTTTTCAACTTTATATACCATGAATTAAATATATTGTACAACACGGGCCTACATTCGGATAAACGAAACCCGTACGAGCAACACGGGAGGAAACCGGGACTCTCATTCTTCGACAATGGATTCTTTGGCGTTTACCGACACGCATCATTCCCGGGCGTCTTCGGAGGATTTCAAAAATGTGTCAAAAGAAAAATCGGAGCCGCGAGACAAAGAGCGCCGGGGCAGCAGGAGTGACGGGGAGGAGGATCTGAAAAGTCTCGCTTTGCATGTAATGGGCTAGAAGTCATTAAAAACATCACTGCCGGCCTAATTAAGACGGGACATCTGGTCTTTCCTCACAGAATGGATTGCGGCAGAGTACAAATAACTCCTCGATGACAAGTTGAGAGGTGTCATACATCTCAGTGATCGTCAATCAACTGGGGAGCGGCTTCATCATTAATGAGCAAATGCTTTGTTTTTGTCGTTTAAAGAAAACAGATTAGGAATATCAACCAAAAAAAAAAAAGTGATTTATTTTTCTATCTCTGTTTTCCAAATTTCCCCTTTTATGTAGCTGCCAATTAGCTGGAATAAACTTTACACTGTCTTTGATGATTGCAGTTTTTTGCACAGTGCAAAAAAAAAAATAAATTGGCTTGAGGTTTTTTTGCAGCACTAATATTTTCCATCACTGTTTTGCCTCCAGCTGTCATGACATATTATCTAGTTGAAAAGAGCCAACTGGACACTGCTTGGTTGTCAGGCAACAGAACTCAAATATTTCCCCTAAATTATTATTTTTGATTTAAAAAAAATAGCACTGTATTGTGTAAAAATATTTATGAGCATCAGTTTATTCCTTGTTTTTGCGGTTCAACCCAAAAAAATTGAATTTGTCATATTGTCAGTGGAGCCTTGAATTCCGCTTGCGGTTTTGAAACGAGTTACTGTAATTTTCGGACTATAAGCCGCACCGGACTATAAGCCGCACCAGCTAAAACTCGTGATTCCGGGTTCAAAATTTACGAAAAAAGCCGCTGCTTATAGTCCGAAATTTACGGTAATAACTTTATTTGGAATGGAGTTGCGCACACACACAAAAAATTGTCATGCTAAGCTAGCTAGCCTTCTGGGCTATTTCATGATACCAGTGAGCAACAATGTGCAATGTTATAACTCGAGGGCTAAGTTGTAAAAACAGCAACGTGCTTGAACTTTAAGTGTAACATATTTCCAGCTAGCAGATAAATAAAACGTCAAAACGCCAAAATCCAACCCATCAACCTAGCGTCCATTTCCATATACATCTCAGTTGTTCCATTACGCATCATGTGCTGTTTTCCCACAAACACAATTGACTGGAAAACATTTTTTAAAACCATAGACACTGAAAGAGCCAATGCATGAAAATAATTGGAGCCCAAGGGGTAATATTTGTTCTCCTGAAATAATAATTATTCCTATGGTCTTTGTGTGCCAACACTGAACCACAGAGGGAGAGCAAAATCCACCATTACGTTTTCATCAATAAGCGTTTGAGGAGGTCTGTGGAGGCAGCTGTGTTTCATGCGTGTCAACAGTCCGACCGTTTACACGGCCAACGCATCTCCAGCAGCGTTGCTCATTTACCTTCTGACTTTATGATGGAGCACATAATAATTCCCTTTAGTTTTATTTTTTTTGACCACCAGGGGGGGGATTTGAATTCTTTTTAACACTGGTTAAAAATAGCTACAAATATTTGTTTTTATATGACTCAAGAATACTGACGGGGGAATGGATGCTGCTTGTTGGTATTGATTTAGAAAATATTTCAGTGCTATATTTATTTATTTTTTTTAGCAAATCAATCAAGTCTGCCTGTTGGACTGATAATTATATTTTTTTTCTTTGAGCGTCAACCTTGTTTTTTTTTTTATGGGTACTCCAAATTTATCCCTATTTTTGTCCAAATAAATTCGAGACGGAAAAAAAAATTTGGTTTTTGTAATTTAAATATCGTGAGCGTCTTATATACGCAAGTTTTAGCTATTTCGAATGAAATTCAGAAACTCCAAAATGACCGATTCATGGTTGCTTTTTCATTTTTAATTTTTTTTTTTATTGATAAACATTAAATCACAATTTTAGAGTCTTACCACAAATTTGTACAATCTGGTAACCGGTATCTTGCAACCAAGTCCCTTAAATCGTATGTTTCACCTCGCCACTTTCTGATAAGACCCAAAAGAACCACAATGGTGTGTAAGGCTTATCACATAAACTCTTTCAAATCAATACCACTTCTTTTTTTTTTTTTTTTTTTTCCAAGCCAAGTACATCAAAGAAGCCCTTAGCAGGTTGAAAATAAGGCAATTTCTATGTAAATGGCTAATAAAGCAGAACTTTAACTAATGCATACACTTCCCCATTATTGACATGTGATAGTCCAAAATCGTTTAGTTCCTTGATCGCCGTCGTCTTATCTTCACGAGGATTTGCTTATCCTTCTCTTATAATAAATGTTTCCTGCAATATTAAGCAATCCTCTCAGGAGGTAAATATCTGCTATGCAGTTGATTATTTAGCCTAGGTAGGCTAATTTTTCTCATACTCACTGGGCCAAAGCGAAGCGGCCACGTTATATTAACTGCGAGCAAAATATCAATTTCAAATTGAACTTTGGATGCATTATTGATTGACCCGTGATATTGTTCCCTCGAGAGTAAAGTGCCAATGGGTTATTGTTTAATATGAATGATAATGCCGAGGCTCTATCTGGAAATAAGGTCCGGGTGTCCTAGCCTGGCCTCTGGAATAAGATGTGATTGCCTCAATTGATACAGTGGGATTGTCACGGAGGCAATACTGGCGGGAAGCTAAGGTTCCTTCATTATTAGATCGGCACACATAATATTTGTGGAATCAGAAGTCTGCAAAGAAGAGACCTGAAACGAAAGACAACCAAAGCTCCAGAAATACCGTATTGGCCTGAATATAAGACGACCCTGATTATAAGACGACCCCCTTTTTCGAGACTTAAGTATGAAAAAAAACTTTTTGAACACCAAATTAATTTTTATACAGAAAATAATTACAGTACATCTGAAACAAATGATTATAACAATATATTCAAAAGCATGTTATTTTGCCTCATTCAAATCATGCAAAAACTCTATCACATCTTAATATCGCAACATTTAAATATGTAAACTAAAGTGCAATCACATTTGTAAATGAATAGCTTCTGGTTTTTGAAATGTAAATGAACCTACTGTTTCTTCATTTTTTGTTATCCCATCTCTTATTTTCTTTCTTACTGCTATTTTTCATTTTTCTTCTTCGTGCTACCGCTATTTTTATTTTTAGTCTTTGTGACAGGGGTTCGCTTTGGCCTGGGGAGTTACCGTAATTTCCTGACTATAAGCCGCGACTTTTTTCCAAAATTTGGAACCCTGCGGCTTATAGTCAGGTGCGGCTTATATAAGATTTTTTTCGTGATTTTTGTGATGACTTGATCACTTTTATACACTCGTAAAAAGGCTGTGGACCACTGTTGTGCGGTATCTTGAAGAAAAAAAACAACAAAAATACTATTTTGAAACACTACAATGGTTGCTGCGTATTCTGGCTGTGTTGCTTGTGACTATTATGAGCTTTAGTAGGAATGCACGCTAGGTGACCTGCGTCAAAGGGCTCTAAACCCTTTCTCTTACTCTGCCATGTGACTCAGCGATTACACAAAGCAGTGGCGCTGTTTGGACCATCTGCATTGTATTAAAACCCAATCAATCAGCATTTAAATTCAATTCTTCTGACATTTTGCTCACCAAAAACAAGTTGTAATGAATGTGAACTTTTAATGCATTTTATTCAGAAGGTTACTTTGAACCCTGAGGCTTAAATGGCGGCGCGGCGTATTTATGGATTTTTACGGCTTTCTGTGTACTGTCTTTCTTTGTAAAAAACTCATGTGCACGTGCGGCTTATAGTCCGGTGCGGCTTATGTAAGAAAAAAACTAAAATATCCCAGAATTTTAGCTGGTGCGGCTTATAGTCCGGTGCGGCTTATAGTCCGGAAATTACGGTAAATTCAGCATTAGTTTTAAAGATATCTGGCGCCATCTAGCGTTGTGTATGGGCATAATGTCTAGACCACGAATGCAAGTCTTATTTCAATGCAAAAAACACCATCTTATATTCGGGCCAATACGGTAGATCTCAATCAATCTTGCCAAACTGATTTTTATGTATTTCCAAAAAGACGGATTGGATCGTGCTTAGCTGTATTTTGGAATATATTTTGTATTTTAAATGATTGGACACTTCGAGAGACTCGTTCAAAATCAGGAAATGTTGGCCTTGAGCATTCACACTGCAAATGAATAGCGCTAACCCAAGTCACAAATTTCCCGTAATAGACTCCATATGATGTTTGTTAGCAGGGTTGAGATTTTTCTGTTAATGATACTTCATTGCTTGTTGCAAGACTGGAAAGTTTCCCTGGATCGAGACTCCGTGGTTAAGTTTAGGGCTGCCAACACACATGCTACCGCACGCTGTTTGCTCATTAGCACCGGTCAGCTTAACTCTGCTACCTCCAGGCTAGGTCGACTTCTCCGATGACGAGGCAAATTACAAATAATACAAAATAAACACCGATGAAGCTGGAAAAGACGTCAACTGGACAAAAAGAAACCAGAACCTTGAAGCTATTAAACTAGAACTGCTATGCTACTCCAGATTTATGCTAATTATAAAAACTGATTGACTGCTAATATACAGAATATGAAAAGTTGTATTATTAGTTTCCAACCCACCCCAAAAAAAAAAAACAAAGATCTTGCCAGAATTTCCATAAACTTGTGTGATTCAACCCGACCAGGGGCTGTTTGGGTTTGATCCAGTTGTCTGTCACAAGCTCTGGCTGCTGATAAGTACATCTAGTTGTAGGGCATTGATTAATTCATGGTGTTGCTTTTAAATATGCACAATGTAGTAATCCGCGGAGACAAGCGTCGGGTCTCCAGAGGAATAGATGAGGCGACACGCTGCCAAAGGAAACAGACCTAGAGTGGTTAATTATTAAATAAGTCAAAAAATAATCAGCAACATATGCGAATAGATGGACGGAGATAGGGAATTAAATCAGAACGCTGGAATGATGGACGGGTAGACCTACCAATGATTGCATAAACATTTTTGGGCCATTCACTCAAAATAAACAATATTGTATGACACAAAATATGTATTTTCCCGTCTCGGGAAACTTTATTTTTCTTTACTGGTACTTTTCATTTGAATGACAGGACTGATTGTAAGTTTTCAGCATGGAATTAGCAAGATAGCATTTATGCTAATAGCTTGTTGACACCAAGCACAATACAGTGATTCGAAAAAGTCTACACATTGGATTTATTCATACACTATGATTCAAACTTAGTGGAGTGTATAACGACGCAAAACAATAACTAAACCCAAACAGTGTAATTAAATGCAGTAAGTGAAAGGCACCGCTATTGGAATCCTTTGGTGCAGATTGTCCGGCATATCCTTATTACTGGGAAATTGCAATATTGACCAAATGTCAACCGAAGAGCTATGCGATGATTGAATAAAAGAGGATGCATAATCGAAGCTCGGGATTCTGGCACGGCTTCTGAACAAGTCCGGGAAATTCTCAAAATGATTAGCACACGTGGCTAACCGCTCGTGTATCAATTTCAACTATTGTTGGGTGATTTAGCAGATGGATATTTGGTCATAATCTTTGGGACACAATAATCAGATAGATTAGCAATCGTGGATTGAGCTGTTGTTCAGTATCAACATATTGTCGGTGTAAATTGAGCTAGTCATAGTAGCCCAGGAAAGGATGGAATTCTCCTTTTAAATTGTGCCCCCCATCTGTTTCCACAAAGACCCCCAGAGCAAGCGGCGGTATCACACACTGTTTGATGAGCGCTATACTTGCCTAATGGACCTGCACGAGCTCATTTGTTTGAAGCAATTATTTCCCGGGCAACTTTGTCAGTGAAGTTTCCTCGCAGATTACTTGCTTTACAGAGTGACTGAAAGGCATCAGGACATTTTTTTTTTTTTGAAGAGGTCTAATGAAGAAAGGAAAAAGACTAGGGGAAGCCATCTGTTGATTTTGTGCAGAGGTGGTAGAGTGGGACGCTGTTAGTAACCCAAACGGTTAAGAAATGAGTCAGCAGAAAGATTCTCTTCGGTGTCCCGTGTTTGAAATCAAATGTTTTATAAAAGCCGCCCCCCAAAAACGGCATCAGAATCATCACGTCTGCCACAAGAGCATCATTACGGATGACCTAGGGCGGTTTAAGACGTCATGACATGGGGCTCATCACTCAGATTCAACACATCCTGCTGTTTTCACATCCATTAGAGTCCAATTATCCCGGTGTCTCATAGCCTTCTACACGATGCCGTCACAGTTAGGGTGAGGACACATGCAGGAAGGGAAAGAAATAAAGGGTTTGTGTTGGATGGTGAATGAATCAGAAGCTCCGCCCACAGCCAGCCGGTAAAATCCTTTGCCCATTTGTCTGGTTTAGGAATAAAGCTGGGTCTTCTGTGTTAGTTACCTTGTGACGGATGGTGAGTCTGCATGTCTGGCAGATTTTAAATGCGTTTTAAAACGTAATCTGAAAAATACGCTAGCACACAAAGCTAACCGCTAATTAGCTGCATCGCTGGCAGTATCGGACATTAAGGGAAATGAATTACAGCAAATGAGTCAAACTTTATTGTCTATTTCTGAGAAAATTCCGGATTTTAAATGCGCTTCTTTATAATTCAGAAATTTCGCTAGCATACCTGCTATGGTCGCTAACTGCTAATTAGCTGCATCGCCGGCAGTATCGGACATTAAGAGATATAAACGATTACAGCAAATGAGTGAATATTTATTGTTGATGTTTGAGAAAATTCCATATTTTAAATGTGCCTTATAATCCAAAAAATACACTAGCATACCCGCTATGGTCGCTAACCGCTAATTAGCTGCATCGCTGGCAGTATCGGACAATAAGGGAAATAAACGACAACAGCAAATGAGTCAAACTTTGTCGATTTCTGAGAAAATTCCAGATTTTAAATGCACTTTATAATCCCAAAAATATGATAGCATACCTGCTATGGTCGCTAACAGCTAATTAGCTGCATTGCCGGAAATAAACAACTACAGCAAATGAGTCAATATTTATTGTCGATGTTTGAGAAAATTCCATATTTCAACAAAATACGCTAGCATACCCGCTAAAGCCGCTTAATTAGCTGCATCACCGGTAGTACCGCCAAAATAAATCCTCATCCCAAGACAAAGCGTTGTCGTGAGTTGACAAGCGCCACCTGACATGTAAGGGACATTAAATAGCGCATTTTCTCCTTTCATCGCTATTTTGGATTTCCGAACCTTTGCGGATTTCCATCGCTCATCCTTCCCCCCACAACTGATCAGAAGAACCTATTTGAAAACAGCCCTTAGCCTAGCTTAAAGGAGTCTAAGACGAGAGAGAAGTGAAAGGGATGGGGGTGGGATCTCAAAATGGCTCCAGAAGATGACAGCACCAATGTGTTGCCAAGCCTGGATCTCCACGCTTGATCCTTTGTGATTCCCTTTTTTTTTTTTTTTCCGGCAGCATATCAATCCCTTGGATGGATAAGAGTTCTTCCTGTTTCTCTCCTGTCTCCATTAGCTCCCTGGCGGATCTGCCTGATGTGAAGTGACTCCAGCTCTAATCTCTCGCTAAGTTTGTGTGTTGTACAACTTGGCACGGTTTAACTCAACTTCCCACACTTTTTTTTTTTCTTTTGGGTGCTAAGAAGCGCACCGCCCCCTTTTTTTTTTTTTCTCGAGCGTAGCAGCGATGCAATATAGCGGCCTAACACACACCACGGCTCACACACTCAATAATGCAGTCAAAAGTGTCTTATTCCGACTCAATCCAGAAGGGAAATCATTCTTGAACCGTTTCCTTTCATAAGTACCGTTCGGGGCTTAGCTCCGCTGTGTTTATCCCAGCCCACAAATCACTTTACCGAATGGTCAGAGAACAAAATAAATGATGGCTGAGGTTTTCCCCAGATGGCGTTAGCGGTTATCAATACGATTAGATTGCCCCCCCCCAAAAAAAAAAAAAAAAAAAGATGTAATTTTGTGCCCGGCCGTGCATAAAATCCACTGGCGGCTTTTCTTGAGTAATGTTTATCCTCCTTTTCTCATAACAACCGGAATAAGTCCACTTGACATGAAGAGCAGCATCTAATACCTCAGCTTGGAGTGATTGTGAAAAGAAGCGAGGTGACTCGCCTGCTGCGGAATTTTCACTTTATAACAAGCTCGCCCTCGTGCAATGTATTCCGAGGCGCTTGTTACCGCCCGAGATGGCATCTCAAACGACATACACCATGTAATGGAACGTGATTCGGGTTTTTCGTCCGGGATCCCTGCAAGGTTGATGATCACATGGGGATTAACGCCACCCTCAAAAAAAAAAAAAAAACTCTGACAGAGCAGTCAATTAAAACAGGACGGACTCGTTAAAAAATAAAAAAGAAGAACACTGAAAAAGATGTAAAAAGAGTTTTTTGTACATCAACCAAGTCAGGCGTCGTTATGTCTGAGTTGACAACCCCCTCCTCCTCCCCTCCCCATCCCTGAGGGGCTTCGAACCCCAAAGGAGGTTCATCTACATCCCTAATTTACAGTTTGACGACACAATGGATTCCCATCCAAAAACCTTTCACGTCTGTACATGAGAAGCCGTAAAATGTTTCGGGGGCGCAATGACACTTCTTAAATCGATTTTATTACGCGTTTCCTCGTGACTGCTGCTTTGTGTAATTTTAGATTTGGATGTTTGTCACTTTATTTTATTTTTTTTGCAGGATAACAAAAAAAAAAAATCAAAAGTGGAATAGAACTTGATTTGGGGTTAATCCAGAGTCACTTTAATTGGTAGGCAGGGCTGGATTGGCCATCTGGCATACAGGGCAGATGCCCGATTGGCTAATTCCCAGTTGTGTGTGTCGCCACGACTCGATCACAATTGTTTTATTTCACTTCTGTTTTCTTAAAAAAAAAAATCTCTTACTATATAAAGACAGTTATAGATCAGAAAAGTGCAAAAAGTTTCAAAGATTATTTCATAAATATCTTTCTAGTGCATCGATATCTTCTCAGAAGCTAACGCTGTTAGCATACATTACTTCCTACACTTCACTTAACATTTAAAAAAAATATTTATGAATGACGTGAACGTATTTGCAAAACAAAAAAATCAAATTATACACCCAGTTATGTTGTTATTAAAAAAAAAAAATCTTTATAAGAATTAAAAGCCAATTTTAATGACTACTTCGTCCACCAATCAATTTCTCCGCAACTCTACTGATATACTATATATATATATTTTTAAAATCCATTTTACTTTTTTATCATTTGCCAGATACCAAACAACAGGTGCTTTCGGAAAGAAGAGTGACAGAGCCTGCAGCCTTGTGAAATGAAGTGATTAGCCATCTTAATTAGCTGTCGTCTTTGGCCCTGGCCTTCTCTGCATGATGGAAAGTTGTGCTTGGAGGATCAATATGGAGTAAAACAACAGCCACCCACAAGGCTCCTCTTAATCAACCATTCCTTGTGCTTGAAAGCTTGGAAAAAACTATTTCGGGGGCGGGACGTATAGAGAGGTCAAAGTGCACTCCAAATTTTTTTTCGACCGATATTTCATTTCTTTGTATTTACGTCAAACACCATTTTGTCCTCGCATCTACGCTCCTGCTTTGAGTTTGTTTTCCGTGATGACCTTTGTCTCTTTTGTCACAGTGTCTTACAGGACGGAACGGCAAATGATTACGGAAAAGACGATCCGGGAAGCAATATCCCATCTTCAGCCAGAGGAGAACAGTTCTCATAGGTATTAAATTGACTATTCATTCATGTGTGTGTCGCGGTGGCAAAGCGCAAATCCAATATAAATGTCCCGTTTCCAGCCGGCACACTTTGACTGTCAACTGACTGCAATCAGGGATTGTCGGCGAAGAGATTAAAAGATATTTTCCTCTTCAGGCGGAGTAAATTGGTTTTGGATTAAGGTTGATTGATTGCTGCTGAGGTATACGGCAGTCTGTTTGAGATGTTCGGTTTTGGGAAACACACAAGTCATTTCAGCCAGAGCTACTCAAGGAAATCGTAGCGGATGGAATCGATAGATATTATGTAGCAGTTACCAGAACGCCGCTGTTCAAGGTTATTATCATTAAAGGATGGAGAGAAAAAATATTCAAAGGAAAATTTCTGAGATTATTTGAAACATATAAACACTTTTTTTTTAATATTGGAAAAAACCTAAATATTGATGAAAATGTTAAAATTCAAATAAAAAAAATTATGGTGCTTTGTGCTGCTCCTTATGTTGTTTATGTGTTCCTCGGCCACCAGGGGGCAGCATGAAAAAGACAGTCGCAGTGATACAAGTTGTTTTTTGCGGAGGATAAAGAATATATTCCTGTAAGTATTATGTTGTTTGTGTTCAAGTATTTTAAAGGGGCGGAGCTTAAATTTTTTAAAATATTTTTTGTTCAGTATATAAAGTAAAAACTTTCGCTACTATTAGCTCTTTGCTTATTTTTTTTTTAACACACTCTGGATGAATCTTGTACATCGTAAAAATCTCTTGACATTCCATTCGATTTGAGCCGATGGATTTAATTGAAATAACACATCTCACGTATGAATTTTAAGTGCCGTTTCAATCATCTTCCAGCCTCTGGATTTTATTTGCCGTTCCGAGTCAAACGGATGAATGAAACGGCCTAGAACGCCAGCGCCGGCTGATGTTCTCCTGTTTTACATTCCGACTAAATGAAGAGACGTTTGAATGAAGTAATCTTCCACTAACTCTCCGAGGAGTAATAAGAAGGGTCAGTACTCTTTGGCCGGCGTCTCTCTTTGGATTTGCGCAGTTCCCTCCTGACCTATTACTGGAGGAAGGTGATTCTCTGGATTCTCTGAAACTTCTGTCTAAAGACAAAATTGGCCTGCGAGGGGAGGGGCGGGGGGGTTGTCATTAAAATTACGGATCCCTTGACCCTCACTTCAAGGTCGTAGCAATTATTTAGCGTGTCTTTAAGGGGAGTCTTTTCTGGTCGTTAGCGGAAGACAGTCCCTTGGCTTATCTCCCGAGGGGATTGTGGGTCGCGTGTGCGCCGGTCTGAAGGACCAGGATCCGACCCTTAAGATCCTAAATGACCTAAAAAGACTCACGAGTGTGGAAAATGATTGTGGAAATGAATATGAGAAGTATTTGATCATCACTTAGAAGTTGAATACAAACTGCACTAGATTAATTGAGTGATTCTTCTGTGTACCACAAGAGGGCGCTCATGAAGCACAAACGGTTTGTTTATTCCCATTATAGACAAAGATAACCATCAAGAAACAATTACATGACATTATTCGAAGGGCATGTCTGGATTGGGCAGTAGAGTGTTTTTCGTGTCCGCCTCACATACCCAAAGTTCCGGGTTTGAATCCCTATGTGGACAATTTTAGTTTTTTTTTTTCAACATTTCTGTGCAGTGCTGTCATTTTAACTCCTCACCCAACATACTAATGTGAGGAATCCCTTTGCCATTATCACTCAAAAACTTCATCACACCAAATCAACGTAATAGAAAGTGCCCTCGGGTTTTTTTTTTTCTTTTCCAAAAGTGCAACCGGATGACATGAGCATCTCCCTTGTGATTTCTTGTCTTAGCGTAGCGGCTAATTAGACGGGCGGTAGGAGTGGCACTGATTGGCATTACAAAAAAAAGCTGCGCGATCACTTTTTAGTTTTTTTTTTTTTTTACTCTTTCGTGCGGCACCCAGATTCTCCTCTCAAAGTTGCCATCAGAGGAATTATTTAAGATAAAAGACATTATGGAAGTCTCCCTTGACAGATATTATCATTACAACCCTTTATGGGAAGGGAAGTTTTTTTTTTTTTTTTTTTTTAACTTCCTGTGTCACTCACACTGACTCCCACCGGGCAGGGGAGACAAGGGAGGGGGGGGTGAGTGAGCACCGTCAGCTGGAGTTAGTCTGGCTTCACTACAAAAGGTTAGCACATCTGACTGTCAATAGTAAAGTCTTGTGGGTGGGTGGGAGGAGACATTGGAGGTGAGATGGGAGGGGGGGGGGGGGGTTCGGTTGGGGTGGAGGAGTTAGGGGGGGCGCGCTTTGAGAGAAAGAGATACTTTGATATTTCGGAATGTAAGGAGGGTGAATGTGGAGAACTGGAGGTTGGGGATCTAATTACCGGGCCATAATTGGGGGCTGGGGAATAGGGTTGCCGTCCTCTCAACTCGCTGCAGATCAATTATGTTAAGAGAACATCTGTAAGTAGAGCTTAATGAGGTCCATTAGAGCAACATGCGCTGCCTTCCCTAACGGTGCTTGTCAGCTTCTTGCATGAGCTGGAGTGTGCTGCTGACTGGGGACCTGGCGGAGGAGCTTAAATAGGAGAGCGCCGGCTTCACTTCGAGAGAAACCAGACGGTGGAAGAGATCGGAGTGAGGAGTTTTTTTCTTCTTCTTCTTCTTCTCCCTGCTCAACGGAGAACTCGAGGACGCGCGCAGCCGATTGGAAGTGACAAAGTTGGACGGTGACGAGATTCGTTTTGATTTTGGACGCCGCTGTTTTCACTTCAAGGTACGCGATTAAGTCCTCGTGTGGGTTTTGTGAGTTGAACTCACGCCTTTTAAGGGGGGCGGGGGGATTTGTGCGTAAAAGGCGCACGACCGCGCGGAGAGAAATATCCAAAAGCGCGCAGTCTTTTCCCGACTGGTTCATTTTGAAACTCGCGTTTTTAGCTGCGCGTAAAATGCACGTAAACTCACCAGTTTTAAACATTTAAAATAGTCACGCATTTCCCGAGTAAAACCTTCATCCATCCTCCGACGGGGAATAATTTGCCGAACGCGTTGAGTGAAAGGCGGGTGGGAGGGCAGCGGCTCCGCGGCAAATTGCATGATTACCAAGATAGGCCGCCTTGAAATAATTCAATCCATGACAAAACCTAATTACGGCCAGGTAATACCCCTGTCAGCTTTAATGCATCTCATCACTCATAATGGCGCACGGAGAGCGTTTTATGACCCATCTCATTATCGCCGCGTTTTGAGGCTCAAAATCCGAGTGCCATTCTGTCTCCACGTCTGGCACAATTTTCAAGACTTGGAATATGTATTAAGTTATTCTAGTGGTTTCAAAGTGAGGCTTTAAATAAAATCATGGGGGAAAATGTGTCCATGAAAACTGCCTGGATGTCTTATCAAAAGTCGACAGGATGTAAATCTCACCATGTTCAATTATAGCGAATGCAATTTTTTGTGACACGTTTGAAGCTTAGTGAAGTTGCCAGGACGCTTAATCGAGCGTTTAAATGGGGAGGGGGGGGGGGGCGTTAAAGAACGTGGCAGGGTGCTCAATCGAATGCCGAAATGTATGAAAATTGCGTTTTTCTGCATCCATTTAGTTTCGCCTAACTTTGAAACCACACGTGGGGTGGAGTTGAGAAAAGGTGGGGGCTTTTGTTAAGTGATGCACATGGCCACACAAACCTCACGCACTTTGCAAAATTGCGCGGACCAGCGAGCACCTGTAACCCGACTCTGGTGCTCATGTGGGGGAATTAAGTGAAATTGCGTGGAATCAACTTGTTGGGAAAAGGTGAGTGACTTTGCGGGGGGGATTGCACGGACCGCCACGCGTGCGTCGTCGCGCTTTTTGCGCACGCAAGACGCTCCGTGGCCAGTAGGATCAGTGGCTGCGCCGCGGAGGAGAAGCATCCTTTGTCGCGCTGTCACTCGCCTTTCTCTCTCTCTCTCCACCTCTCTCTCTCTCTCTCCTCCCTCTCTCTCTCTCTTACACACAGAGCTCCACACTCTGGTGGCAAAAACCTGCGCGCAAACACCGCGCTCGACGACCTTTGCTTTACTCCCGCGATTTTCTGGCCGGAACCGCTTTTTTTTTTTTTTTTTTTGGGTGTTTTTCCCCTCTCTTCTCATCGGCTGGATTGCCTCCCGTTCGTCTCTGCGTGCGTGTGTGTGTGTTGTGCGTGCGTGTGTGTGTGTGTATGCAACAAAGCCAGCTGCTCGACTGGACCGGGTTGCATGCTGCTGAAGCGGCTCAACAAATGCAGAAAAGGGAGAAAAGTTTCGGTAAGAAGGCTTTTTGTGGCTTCGCTGTCTGATTTGCTAATATTCCTCGTTTTCTCCTAAATAACCTCCCCGTGAGGCGTTAACGCGAGATTCGTTATCGCTCGGCTGCTATGGCAACGGTAATTAAAGTGATCGGGTGAAATGTCAGCAAATAGTGGGAGGTTTAGGTAAACGGGGGGGGGGGGGGGGGGGTCGTCTCCTCCGACGTCCTCCATCCGGTGATGATGCATGTGACCGCGGGGGACGCGCAACCCCGCTATATGGAGGATACGAGCCAGCAAGCAAATAAAACAGATATCATTAAAGCTCCGAGCAGCTGTGATCCCCCCCCCCCCCCATCCCTCTCCCCCCCTTTATGGGAAAATGACGCTTTTGTTCAGGCACCCCCTCACCCTCCTCTTCCACCGGCAATCGGAAGAGGCAAGTGGCCGAATTCCTGCCATGCTTCTCCCCTTCTCCTTGATTGCGGAGTCGGGGAGGGGAAGGAGGAGGGGGTGGGTTCGAAACCGGCTCCCCCTTTTTCTTCCTCTGGCTTTGGTAATGAGCAGCGGGGACTTTGTAGTGTTAACGAGGCTGCGGGACGGATCAGTGCGGCTGAACAGGAGCGGCCGAGAGGAACCAGGGGGCGAGCGAGCCCGCGCGCTCTCTAAATCCAGCCAATTAACAAATCAACAGCCGCAACTCGCTGGAACAAATGAGCTGAGCTCGCCGGCGCAACGCAGCCCCGGTTTGAGAGCGAACCACCCACAACAGTTTGAAAAACAGACTTTGTGCATGGTACTGAAGGGAAAAGCTGTAGGAGAAATTCATACATGTTGCCTGTCACTTTATTTAGAGCGACAGAACGCACATGTTGGAAATGTAAACAAAGTGGAACTTACTCGCAAGTTGGAGCAGAATAGATCAACTGGCCTTCCTTATTATGGCAAAAAAAACATTTGCTCTTAATGGAATATTTTGTAATTGCGTGTTGCTAGGGGGATTAGAAATTTAGAAGTTGGAATAGGATTACATTCAACCGGCCTAATCTTTGAGGATACTGCAAATACACCTTTGTGCAAGGAACAGGGAAAAAAATGCAGAAGTTGGACTATAAATGTTGTTCAAACTTAATCCTTAACACTTTAGGTGCATGTTGGAAAGTTATTAACTTCTTCTCTAAATGCACTTTAAACTCAAATTGATCAAAACTGAAAAAAAAATGAGCATAATATTTTAAGTAGTATTTTTTTAGCAATACTTTTGATTAGTTAAGATGTTGCATTCAATGAAATCAATTTTCATATCTTTCATGACTTCTATATTTCGAGTCAACTTGAAAACTAATAAAATGCGACTGTACTTGATGTTAGTCAAAAATTGTAAACTGAAAACATCATCAAAAGAATAACTCTCATTTTGTGATTTTGGCCCAAAAAAAAAAAAAACACTGCCCCCCCCCCCAAAAAAAAATTGCATTATTTGAAACTAAACTGAGCACTAGTGCGTGTGGTGAATGTTGGACAAAGGGGAGCGGGGGTACGCCTCTCCTCAGGGAATAGTGGGAGAATACTAATTCCAGCCTGATGCCCCCCCCCCCCCCCCCCCCCTCTCCCTCACCCTTCCCCACCTCTTCTTTAAGTCCCCCAATGGACCAACAAAGGCTCTCCCCAGTCAGCTCAGACCAAACAATACAGACGGGCTGCAAAGCTTCTCGTCTGTAGCCACGCCCCTTTAAATACAGAGGAGGTCAGCACATTTAAAAACAGTAGAGGAAAAAAAAGTGTCCAAAAAGTGTTCTTTGTGGCTGTGTGGGCTGTTTGTTGAGACGACCCCCTCCCCTTCGTGCCCCCTCCCACTGCTAAATATGGTCAACACACTTTACAGGAAAACACCGATAAAATGTGACAGATTTTAAAGTTAAACCAATAAAAATCTTAATATTGACACAGCAGGATTTATAAACGTCATGTTCCAGATAAACATGGTTTTAACATTTCTTTTTCGCTGCCTCAGCAATTTCTCTCGCATACAAGCAACAAAAAATTACTTTTTGGTCCATGTGATTCCGTTGCTTTTTTTTAATATATAAATTTAGAAAGATGATGCACATTCCAATTTCCACATCTTTTCATAGCGATGGAATTGTTTGTTGTGACAAGATCTTCACAACAGCGTCGATGATTTTTGCTTTGGCCTTCACCAGGAAGGAAAAGCATATAAGTTTAAAAAAATAATTTTGTCATTTGTTAAGACGTGATAGAAGGGCGTGATACATTCCTTCAGCATCCAAGAAACCACAGCGCCTAAGAAAAAACAACCAATCAGACACTGAATGGTTAACTCGTCTCTGATTGGTTGGTTTTCTTGGGCGCACTTTACATCAGAAACTGAAGATTTTTTTTAACATCTATTTTATTTATTTTTATTATTTATTTTGTCATCCAAACCCGTCAAGCCAAAACATTTGACGAAACTGAAACCTGAACCCAACTTTGATTTTTCGTCTAAATCTTTCTGTCTTTGGTTTTGTCGCAGGTATACAAATGCTTTCCGTCCAGCCGGACACGAAGCCAAAAGGCTGTGCCGGCTGCAACCGGAAGATCAAGGACCGCTACCTCCTGAAGGCCCTCGATAAGTACTGGCACGAAGACTGTCTCAAGTGCGCCTGCTGCGACTGCAGGCTGGGCGAGGTGGGCTCCACGCTCTACACCAAAGCCAACCTCATCCTCTGCCGGAGAGATTACCTACGGTAAGAGACGTTAAACAAACACCTCCGCGTTTTTCTATTCAAATCTCACATTTTAGAGGTCAGGTTGGATGTGTCCGGATTACAAAGACATTTTTAACACGGCTGGGAAATGGTTTTATTTGCTTTGGATCTGCCGGATGAATCACACCTCAAAAAATACTTCCAACATTAACGTATAAATGGTTGTAGGCGGAGCTAATAGTTTTCTGCGTAAAATTTGTCAAGTCTTCCCTTGTGGAGGAGAAATTAACCCGAAACTTTGATCACCTTACCTTAACCATAACCCTAAACCATTTAATTTAATGTTTTTATATCTACGCAACAAGAGGTGCTAGCCACCAGCTAGCTTGCGAGCTAACGACATCAAGTTCTCAAATATTGAAAATAATAACATATTTCCTCGTCAGCCAATTTCCGTCATTTTCCAAAACGTGTTTTGTCTCCCAAGCTCCAACATCTTATTCTTTCATCTTCAAGGTGACTGAATTGATTCAGTTCTCGCCATCACGATACCGCCGGCTAATGAGCGGGCACATCTAGCAAACGGCAGCGCTCGCCATCTGATCTGCGAAACCACACAAAAGTCAGACTCCATCACCAGGGCAATCAATGGCGACGATATTACAAAAAAAAAAACCTCCGCTATTTTACACTTTCCATCACTTGCCGAGGACATTACATTGACTCGGCCTAACCTTGCCTTAAAATTGAATGATTTACGTTATCAGGACTTGCGACAGATTCATGACCCCCCCTACCATAACCGTGCGCCCGCTCTCGTAAAAAGAAAGAAAAAAAAAAGCTCTTTCTGTATATTATTTGGACTTGTGTTTATCTCGCTTGTGTCAGCCCGGGGTTAGAAGCAAGGAGAAAAAAAAAAATCATGATTTCAGACTCTGTCCATTTTTTATATTCTGACACAGGGTGCTCCTGTTCTGTTTAGCAGCTTGGTATGTTATTAAGCCTGACATAACAAGGGTTAATAGAATCCTACAGGGGTCTAAAACCAGCAGAGAAGTAATAATCCCCCCCTGTAAAATGAAAAGAAATAAACAGCGGGAATAATAGTTAAGGATCCAGCAGTTCCCCCGGTGCGATTGAATACAGCGGCACGACGAGAAATGTAAAGAAAATTACAGGTATTATCTCCTAGAGCTTGATTTGTATTTTGCTCCCTATGAATATGGAGAACGCCGTATCCATAAACGATCCCTTCGCAGGCTTTTCCGTCGGTGATTCCGGGTAATAGCGCCACTTTGTTTATGCTGATGCGCTATTTTCGACCAGGCAGGGCGCTAACAGCTAACGCGAGCATCCAAAGTGCCACAGAGGCCAGGGAAGGGAATGCAAAAAAAAAACTGTCGGGCATCACTTAATGGAAAACTGTAAATTCCAAGCATCCATTTTAAAAACAGCACCGGCTTTATTTATTTATCTATGTATTCATTCATTTTTTTTTTTTCCTTTCCTCCCCCGACTTCCAATTTTCCTCTACAGTGGTTTTACTAAGATTGCAAGCAAATGCGCTCACCAGTCAACACAGCTGGATTTATTCAAGTTTTTAGAAAGCTGAGTGATAACCAAATGTAGAGCATGGTTTCGAGGAATATTATTTTTATGCCGCTCGTTCAAAAAAAAATAGCTTTTTTTATATCTTACATCAAGCTTATTACGCATTTGTATGTCGGCGTCAGGCGTGACTGTGACATCACGTCAACCTTTATCGCCGCCGAGTGACAGGCAGTGAAGAGAAAAAAAAAAAAAAGCTTAGCCTGTCTCAAAGCCATCTATTCTCCTCGGAAATCTCATTTAGATACATTCGCGCTCGTGAACATGTGTCATCGCTTTAATAAGAAAAGGGATATTTCGTCGGCTGCGTTGTGTGATTACTCACAAACGTCGTTTTCCGAGTGTGCGTTTGAATTAGCGTCCAAGGCCGCGTTTTGGGATCAAAGCGGGAAATCTCGCAGAGGATTGGATAGGAAAAGTCGACACACCCTTTCACACAACGCATGTTAAATGGGAGTGTTTAAAGTGCCTCTGATTCGTCTCGAATAAAGTTCAGATGTTCTGGTAGGCTTTTTCTGACATATGACGGCAGGTGGGTGCTGACTCACAATTAACATGCGTTTGCATGTGATTGGTTAATTTTGAGTACAGCCACATCCTCGGTTAAAAGGGTGTGCACACTTGTGCAACCACATTTTTTCTGCTGTTTTTATTTGATTTATTTCTATTATTCTGATTTATGGTGGGAAATTTTGAAATTATTTATCTGGGCATCATTTTTCCTGTAGTCCAACGTTGGGAAAAAAAAAAAGAAAGATCGCTGGCGTGGTTTGACGTTAAAATTTTAAATTCATTCAAATTGACTTTTTAAGTGAACCAATTTATTCCATCTGATAATCTATTACTTTTGTTTCCCCACAAAAGAAAACCTGAAAGAGAGAAAGAATGAAAGAAAGATATTTCAGAGGCTGTTGGTGATGATTTCCCAATTAACGGAGACTCTCCACACTTGGCTTTTTATTTACTGTATTGGTGGTGGCCATCTTTGTATCGCTTCATATTTGTTGTGAAAGGTCATGTGATACGATCTGGCATTTTTGATTGGCCACGTAGCAGAACTTAAGTGTTATAAGTTGCGTGAAATAACTTTTTCCGTCATTTGTATATTCTTTCTGCCCTTTTTTTTTTTTTTTTTAGAGGCGGGGCTAACAAAGGTAGCCATCTGTGTCTTGACGAATGTGGCTCTGCGAAAGGTCACGATGCCCGCTGTGCCCATGAATGCCACCAGTATTACTTACTGCCATATTTAGATAAAACCAGCATTCCGCGTAATCAATTAGGATGTCAAGCTGCGCAAATTCCCGCCGCCCAAAAAAAAAAAAACAACTGACGAGACACATCCTTTCCCGGGAAACCTAAAATATTTTCTTTGCACTCGGAAAGAAAAGGCAGCCTTCAATTTGTCGAGCGCTTTGAACACGTTAGCGGTAGAATTTTTTGTCAGGGAGGCTTCATTGAGGCTCCAGATTGAATTCTATCTGGGCTGCTTGTTATTACAATGGAGCACTCAGCATGCACAAAAGGCTTCGCCTGCTCGAGCTTTTAATGGGCGACTCGGAGGTGGAGAATGCAGCACTCAGTCTGTCAGCCTCGGCACTTCAGCATCTTTAGCCTTCATCTTTTTTTTTTTTTTGATTCCACCCCTCCCGTTCGGCACGCTCGCCCTTCATCAGAAGTCTCGGCCCTCTTGGCCGTCTTTGATGCGGCTAATCAGACTCTCCATCGCTTTAGCAAGACCGTCCATGATACCTGATTCTAATTACATGCAAGGAGGGGGAAACTTTATTTGATGTCTTTTGTGTGCATCGCAGCTTGGCTACCTTTCAAGAACCTCCCCCTACTTCGTCCTGTTCTTTCTCCGCACCCCCCTTGGAGACCCCCCCCCCCTCCTCACGTATGAGGCTAGACATACATGCAGCGGCCTCAGCGCTACAAGGTGAACTATTCCCCGGCACGTGTTATTATTAATAACTGCCAGAGAGAGGGGTCACCGAAGACAACTCCTTGAAAAAGAACCCCGGGCCAGGCAACTAGGCCGCAGCTGGGTGTGTTGTAAAACAATACACCCCCCCTCCCCCTCCCCTTTCTCGTCCCCCTGAGGAGACGCGCTGCTTAAAGTAAGAATAATGCATAGGGGAGCGCCAGGAAAGCTGTGCAGCCTCACTTTTGGGCCTGTGAAAAATGAAGATGTCACCACCTGGTGCTTTTAAACAAACCTTTCGGGAAACTTTCGGAAGTCTTTTTCTATTTGCGTTGTACTTCTCCGTTGTTACTAAACACGGGGGAACATCTAGTCCAGAAGCTTTCATTTTATCGACAGTAAAAAAGATATTTTTCTCATTATATTCCAATAATATTATTACTTAGACCTCATTAAAAGTGTAATGTCATGTAAACAATATAAACCTCATTATACTTTAATTTTGAGTGCCGCCTTTGCATCATATGAGGAATTACAACAAATTGAAAACTTTAAAAAGTAACTTAAAAGTAATGAGTAACTTCTTACACAGACGTTACGTTACTTTCAAATGGAAATAATAATAACTATATTTGGGAAGTAGCTTGTTGCTAATTAATTTAATTAATCTAATTAATTGTAACTAGTAGCTAATTTTTGTATTATAATAACACTATTAGAGTAACACTATAATAACCTCGGTAAAGATTGACAAGTCGCAAAAAAAATAATAATTGATGACAACGATGGCAACATTCAAATGTGTGCAGAGCCAGTGGAAGCGGCACATAAAAATGAAAGCAATGTTAATCACAGACACATTATGGGATATCTCTTGTTAGCGCAATTCATGAGGGTTTATAACCATTTTAGCGGCGCCGCATAATTAGCTCGTCTCTTTGAGATTACACTGGAAATAATTAAGGTTGTGAAAGCATGGCCGAACTGTAAATAGTCGAATGAGAATCGCTGCTTCCACGCTGACGACCCCGATTCGTTTCCGGTTGGATTAAATAAGAATTTTCAGGTCACGGCACACAAATACGGGAAGATATTATCGGTAATAGACGTCCATTGTTGCGATATGATAACTTTTTATTGGAGTTCCTGCGGCATTTTGTAAGGTCACTCAAGGTTTTCTGATATCTGCATGTTAAGATTAAGGACAGAATGCAGTAAAAAGGCAATTACAGCTATTAGCTTGATGTCTTAACGGCTGAGTGTAAAAGGCCTAAAAGCACTCCCCTGTTTATGTTTGGGATTTGAAGGCACCCGAGATGCTGCTGCGTGATTCCTCCCACACATCTTGAGAGGAGAATCTGGCAGTGTGGGCTGTTAAAGTGAGAAGAGCGATCTGAAAGATTGTCGAAGGGAAAAAAAAAAAGTCGGCTGTAGTTTATCGGAATAATGCAGTGAAGTGAAGCCTACCTTACTTACCTTATAATCAAATGTTGTAAGGAAGGAAGTAGGGGTGTCTGCTACACACTGCTAACAGAAAATTTAGCGTTAGACTAACACATAAAATAAAATAGAATCGAACATTTTGTTCCTAAACACCAAAATGTTTAACCAAACCAGTAGTGTTGTCGAACAAGAGCCCTTTAGCGTAATGCTAACGTAAAATGTAAAACTAATGGCTAATAGCAGTTAGCATAGTGCTACCCTAACTATAAACCTTCTATTCTGTACATAAACACCAAAATGTTTAACCAAACCAGTAGTTTTGTCGAACAAGAGCCCTTTAGCGTAATGCTAACGTAAAATGTAAACCTAATGGCTAATAGCAGTTAGCATAGTGCTACCCTAACTATAAACCTTCTATTCTGTACATAAACACCAAAATGTTTAACCAAACCAGTAGTTTTGTCGAGCAAGAGCCCTTTAGCGTAATGCTAACGTAAAATGGAAAACTAATGGCTAATAGCAGTTAGCATAGTGCTACCTTAACTATAAACCTTCTATCCTGTACATAAATACCAAAATGTTTAATCAAACCAGTAGTTTTGTCCAACAAGAGCCCACTAGCATCACGTAAAATGTGGAACACTCTAGATGGCTAATGGCAGTTAGCATAGATGCTACTGTAACTAAACCTGAGAACAAGAAGTAGCATTCTCTTCTTCCCAATTCTGGCTTGACTGTACAATTGTATAAAAATTAGCCATCTTGAGGGTATATTTTATTATTTTTAAAGCCATTATAGGAAGTATTGAGGTAGCAGTGTATAGATTCGGGAGACAATGACCTTCAGTTTTACTATTCGAGTGACAGTCGCAACCAGCTGCGAGAAATGTTAATTTGGTAGCTACTTTGCTGACTGGCATCGTGACCCGCTTATTTGTCAGAACATTGAGTAATGACATTGAGGTCAACCACCAGTGCTCTATTTTAAGCTTTGGCTGTCAGCTTGGGACAAAAAATTTTACTGACATTTTCAAATATTTTTATTTCAAAGTGAAGGAATGAAAATGTACATTTTACTGCTGATGAATATCGAAAAGTTTTCACCTGTATGGCTCAGGGTTTCCCCCTACAGTTGCGGAGTGTAATTACATTCACTTAAATGGTCAGTTTAGTCAGACAGCAATGAATCCATGTTCTAAACACCAACTCTCCTGTGGAGTAAAGTTGGTTGGCTACTATTTTCCCTTTCGATCCTCCTGTTGCGTATTAGACAGTGAGATGATTACTCACCGGTGAATAGACGGCTCACTCTAGCCGAACACGGTGTTTACTGTAATGGTCCGCTTGTGCCGCCTGCGCCGTTATGTGTTGTTATTGTTGCTCTATTGATTTCCCACCGTCACGTATTCTTGGTAGACTTATATAATTCTCCGAGTTTTTTTTTTTTTCTCCGTTCGCATCTTTAGGTCGGGCGGGCTTTTTTTTGACACCGACTCAACATCAATCAGAACTGATGAATATTATTTTTAAAATTAACAGGGCAGACATGGGTATCATGAGTCAGGTTCTGATTAAACAATTAAGCCAGTGGGAACAACTCCAGGGCAGTGATAAAACAGTTATAAAATCCGTCAAAGTTTTTATATTGGCCGATTTAAATAGTAATCATTATTTAAGGATTGTTTTTATTGAGTTTATTCCAAGCGTCCGTTAAATCTGCTTCATGTAAGATGACCGCTTTTATTGGAGCGGCCATTTTGGAAATAAGAACGGCCATCATGGAAAATATAGTCCTCAATTAACCCTACATTCATTTCTATAAACGTGGGAGGAAGACAAAGCACCAAGAGAAAACCCACACAAGATCCGACTCGACCGTCCGCAAGCTAACCGCCGCGTTCCCTTCAGTGCGATATATTTTTGATTAAATACAATCCCCAGTTATATTTGTGTTATTCCTTCTCCCCAAATTGCCGTGATTAAAGTCAGCTCATATAGTTGTTTAAATTTGGACAGAAGTGTGCCAAATGAACATATCTAAAAAAAAAACTAAAAAAAAAACGGCACCCTCAGGGTTTCTCGCTACACAGCCGCAGCTCTGTTTCATCAGCGGGCTTATCTAATTCTCTGTCCCAAACACATCAACCAGGGTAATGAAAAATTCATTGAGTCAGTTACTTTGTGCAATTGAACACATCCATCATCTTGTGTTACTTTGTAATATAGTAAATCATGCGGCCGTCCCAATCACGAACCCCCTCTGACCGAGCAGACCTCCCCGTAATGAATATTGACTCCCATTGTGTTAAATTCATTCAAGCAAATCAAGTTTTTAAACACTCAAAGCTCGCCATGTCCCACTTTGCTCTTTCAAGGTTTTTCATTAAACACGGGAGAAGTTGATTACCTGATAAGTGAATTTGAACTTTCCTCCGGCGCGGCAACCCGCCGACGATTTCTCCGCCCGTGCCGACCGCGACCATGTGATATCCTCTCTCCTTCCAGATTAACCTTTCTGGCCCTAATAAATGGTCTATATTCACATCAAAGGGATGAGAAGATGGCGGAGGGACTTGTGGGAAAGGGGGGGGGGGACCATTGAAAGAACCAGCTCGCCTTCTCATTGAACGGTAATCTTCGCTGTCCACTCCAAAATTATGCCCCCCTTTGTCTTTTTAATTAAACTCAAGTGCAGTTTGGCGGCTATTTGACCTCTAGTGACCCCTCTTTACTGGCAGTGCCGCAGGTCATTTCCATGCATATATTAATATCCCGTTTCCTCTTGGGTAAGGCTTTACAGATTAAGTAGAGTTTTAAGTCTGGTCCATTTCCCCTTTTTTTTTTTTTTTTTTTTTTGGGACTTTGTTACACAGCAAATCATTTGATAAGGAGGGAAAAATGATGTTTAACTGCATTTTTTTGGGGGATTCTGTTTAGAGGTCCAAAGCAAACTGAACTGTACCGTTTGTTGGAAATCGGGCTCACGTCTGCAATCAAGCTTTGCCGTGTACGCGGCGCCACCACATATTTGGCTCCTCCATCTGTTTTGCTAGCATGTGAGAGGATGATAACAGGCTTTGTGTTTACCTCTCACGGCGCTGCAGCATTCCCTCCCACCTCCATCCCTGCAAGTTTTGGCATACACCGTTTTTGTTTTGTTTCACGGTCGTGCGTTTTGGAACCATCGGTAAAAACCCCATGTCTCCCTTGTGTATAGACTTTCGGAAGTGTAGATCCCGGATCAGGATTTTAATATCGGCTGCTAATTGATCAATCGGGTATTTCAAAAAAAAAACCACGATATGCTTTCATACCCAAATGACAGATCCTTTTTTTTTGGCCTGTCCATTGTGACAGCCGTGTCGATGTCAGAGGTGATGTTCCACATTAGGAAGGTCACATGAACTCGTCGTCTCGTATTGTTAGCGGAAGTGTGCGAGCAGGAGTCAAGCCCCATTATGGAAGTGTGGGAGCTGGGTGGAACCTGATCCGCGAGTCAGTCACTTCAGGTTTGCCGGCAATTAGTGTGGTAATGTGCGTCGACACAGTAGTGTGTGTGTGTGTGGATGTGGTAAGGCCTTGTGTGCCGCCCCCGGTTAATGAGGCCTTTATGGAGATGAAGTAGGGGTGTGGGTAGGAAAAGACACCGAGACGCGATGGTTGCCCGTTGCAGCTGTTAAAACAGAGCGGGGGTGAAAGCGAGGAGACGGACGCAGAGCTGTGGAAAACAGCAAATTGCTGATTGGTCGGTGTCAGCCCCACTTACAGGCGTTATTTGAATGGTTTAGGCAGGGCTGGGAGACCTGTGCTGAACCCCTGAGCGACTTCTCAATTAGTGGGCGGCCTAGCGGAACTGCCAGACACTATTGTGCATCCCCCCAATGCCTAACCGTCATCCCGCTACAACCTTCCAAGCCGTATGTTTGCCAGATCGAGTGATCGGTGAGTTATTGTACGTAGACTTGTTGGGTAGACACGCTTTATCGGACTAGTTTTGTTTTTCATCGCGGCGTCTTTGAGGAGGCAATATGATGTTTTTTGATGTTCCCCCCTTTCTTCAACGATAACGGCACTCTCCGGATTGGAGTCGCGTGAGGCTTTGTAAAAACCCTGAATATGGTAGATAACACACTCCACAATGGGGAAGTCCGCTTTGCTTAACCGAGTCGAGCCCGGTCCCCGTTGCCGTGCTCCGCTTGTGTGAAATGAGATGTAAATGTGGCAATTTGAACAGTCTGATTTATTCATGAGGATGCCAAAAAGAAAGACAAGAATGCTAATGCTACACACTGCTTTGCCCTTGGCTAGGCCACATTGACAAACAAGTCACTCAACAAAGGAATTAACAACTTCATTAGGTCACCTGACAACATTGGCACATCCAACCCTCGATAGAAGACCTATCTGATACCCCAGATGTTGCCGAATATTTATCGAGTTGATACAACACTGTCAACACCATACGGTTTTAATCGGGAATTGTTTGCCCAGGCAAACATGATGCTGGGAATCACTCAAGTGGAAGTAATTCAAAGGCTGATTGGTGTCCAGAGTTTATTGGGGTTCTTTTTAGGGGGGGGTCATGCCTACACTTTGTATGAGGGTTGTATTCAGAGGCAGGAAGAACACGCCAGAGTGGCTACCGCTGCATTGATTGCACCCTATGTCAGTTTCCTCGGGTACTTTTAATCTGCGAAATGGTAAATAGGCAATCAGAGGGATGCACAGCAGTGTTCAAATGTCGGTCCTGTGATTTCTCTGCCACCCCCGGAGAAGACTTGATCAATGGGTGGGACAGACAGGACTTGTAATTCCCAGAGAGATTTCGAAACCATCCTACCGGGTCAACACTTCTGGTGTTTGGTATCTCTCACCCCAAAGTCAATTGCGAACCCTTTCTGGAATCTTTTTGGTTGGATCACTAAAAACTGCTCAGAAGATTGACGCGGCTAACGTTCTATTAGCTCGAAGCTAACACATTGTTATTGTTGTAAAAGAGAACACGGTGAATTAGCTGTTATGCTGCATGGAAATAAAATAAGTTGTTCAAGGTCTTAATTTTTTGTTCTTGAATTGTTTTCCATATGCTAAGCAAAAGAAATGCACAAGCAAGTCATTGTCAAGCAATTCACACAAAAGCACAATTTGCCCTTCACTTCTCTGAAAGGACAAGCACTTATCCCAACGCAAACAATTAAAAGCCCGTCTACCTCAGTCCTCTCGAGAGACCCCCCCCCCCCCCCTCCCGGCCTTTAACGGTTTCACATATTCCGGCCAAACCTTCGAGGCTTTGTATGGTCTCATTAATTTAATTGGCATTGCAGCGCGTCCATTCATTAGCAATATCGCCTTTGTTTCGCACCTTGCCTGGCTTTCACACATTGTTGCCTTATCGGAACACTAAATAATAAGCCGATTGGAAAGGTGATTTGGGTCACTTCAATTTTTTGACATTAAGTGTCACTCAAGCATATCTGTCAATGTCATCAAGTGATGACTTTAACGTTCTACTTAGTCGGATTTTTTTTTTTTTTTTTTTTTTTGGGCTTTATTTACAACAATACTTCAAAAAGAAAAAACAACCTCAAATAGGGACAACTGCATGAACATCGTAAAAACAAGCTGACCTTTTCTACAGCCCGTACTTGGATACCTCCCCCTTGAGAGTTGCTGATGGGATGATTACGAAATTGAATGAACGTTAAGAGATTGCTATGGACAGCTATGACAATCCGGTTGAAGGGAGCAGCGGGAATATTTATTCTGATGCGCGTTCACATTTCAACAAGGCGTCAATCAACCGAGATTCAGCCGAGGAGATTTTTTTTTTTCTAAGCGCCATAACAGAGACTTGTTTATCCACTCAAATAATATTCCATTCTGTTTATATTCATCGTAAGATAAATGAAAATCTAATCCCCTATTTCTGACTCACACTTTTAATGAGATGCTTTCTAAATGTTCAACTTTGGCAAAGTACTTTTTAAATGTTGTAGCTTTACAACTTGGCTACCATTAACCCCGCCCCCTACATCGCCACTCACTTCACACGCCAAGCAATTACCTCGCCAATAATGCACCGAGCTCACAAATGTGCCAATGTGAATTTCCTGTAATTACTCCGAGCTTTTCACGTGTAATCTGAAAGTGCCGAAGGGGTCAAACCGGGCGCCGGTGATTGTGTCTGAAGGAGGGTCACACACACACACATATTGGAGGGTCTGTTTTCACCCTGGTTTAATTGTCCCCGATGAGAGAGGGTTCCATTTAGTTTAGCAGAGGTCAAGAATAGCTCTTTTGTTTGGATTCCAAAAAGCATGGAAGAAATGGCGTCTGATGGAATAAAATGACAGGCTCTCAACGGAAATATAATTTAGGGTGCGTGTGAAGTGCAGGCGTAATTAATTTGAGAGAAAAGCTCTTAGGGAACTTTTTGTTGCTAGCAATTTCTCACTCAACCAATTGTGGCTTTACAGCTAAAAATTTCAAATCAATAACATGAACTCTTTGCATCGATGCAGTTTTTTCGTCACCTTTTGTGTTTGTGTGGGCCCCGCCGCTGATATTTCCAATTGGACTAAAATCCTTACTTGTTCAGTCCCTCGGATGCATTATTCTTTTGGATCATCCCCTCCAGTGGAGATTAGTTAAATTAGGTGTGAAGAGCAATGACTCATGGGACTGTGCATGTTTGGTGCAGATAATTGCGAGGCTTGTGTGTGCCACTATCTGGCACCCGGCGTGGTATAGCAGGTGGGCTGGCGCCGGGGAGAGTGCCTATCGAACGACACATCTGGTTGGAATCTTTCATTTAGTCATCCTCAAAATGGACCTGGGAGGAAGCTCTGCCAAAAAAACAGCTTTGCCGTTTGATTTGAGCTTGAGTTGTTTCCCTGTTGATGAGAGAGGATTTGCAAAACAATACAGCTCAAAGTAAAACAATCACATAACTTTGCTTTAAACACACAAATGGTTATATTTTATTTTAACTTCCAGAACAAAAAGTGGTTCGTTTTAAATAGATTCATGTTGCTACTAGCCTCATCCTAGCTAGCAGTAAGCTAGTTTGTCTCTCATGTTCAAAAACTCTCTTTAATGTGTTGCTAGCATAACGTAAAATGGCCAACAGCCAAGGTGTTAGCCAGTCAAATATTTCCGTTGCTAGGGAGGTTTGTTTTAAATAGATTCATGTTGCTACCAGCCTCGTCCTAGCTAGTTTGTCTCTCAAGTTCAAAAACTCTTCTTAATGTGTTGCTAGCATAGCGTAAAATAGCTAACAGCCAATGTGTTAGCCAGTCAAATATTTCCGTTGTTGGACGGACAGATATGCTAGCATTAGCTAGCTAAATATTCCCGCTCCAATGTAGCTCGTACGTTGCTTTCACATTTGGGCACATAAGGAAGATATTCGGAAACGGGACGTGCCAGATCTGGCGTTTATTTCCACCAGACCGATTCACTGTTCTGAATACTTGCTGAAAGTAACAAAGAACATGACCTTGCACGTACGGCTTATCTTCTGAAAGTTGCTTAATGTAGAAAAGCAGATGTTGTTAAACCTCTCGGCAGAGGTTATACGAGAGCTAATTAGGTGGCGCTCTGCGGCGTCTCGCTGAGCTGACAGTTACTGGGAGAACGTTGCGTTGTATACTCCCGGAAAGCGGGCCATAATTCATCATTAGGATATCAGAGTCCAGGTGCAGATGAGAACTGATAGAGGCTGGCAGCCAGGCAAGTCGGGGCACTCGAGGAAGAAAATCTTATCCCGCGGACAATTCCCAGGTCATGGCCACGGTAATTGAAATAATTTTGCCCCCGAAACGTTGTTTAATCACTGACAATCACACAGGCTGGGGGTATTAAATTGAAGAACGCAAGAGCCTGATTACATCTGCCACTTTTAACTGTCTCCCCCTCCCCCCTTTCCTACCCGCCCGGTTGTAACTTTCTTTACTTTGCGGTTTTATGATAAAACCGGGGCAGCGTTGCGTGGTGTCATTGGAATTCATTCGACAAACTCCCCCCGTAAGTAAATTCGTTGTTACGGACAGGCGGCATCAGCAAATGGACTGAGCGCAATCCCATTAAAAAAAAAAAAGCCCATGTTGAGATGCAACAAATCATTTGTCTGTTATTAACCCTGAGCCTGTAATTATGCAGATTACCATAGATTTTCCTTGGGTGCCTGGAAGTGAGATCCCGGGGTTGTTCTCGGCGTGGCAGGCGGACGAGAGAATGGCCATGCATTACTGAACTTGCCACATTCATCATGTTGACTGATGGCACGGAGAGTCGGTCCCCGGGTCCCAGTGGTTAATGTAGTGGGTAATTAACTGTCATTTGCCTAGTAATAGGCCGATGATCAATGGTTTGTGAGGAAACAAATTCTAATCCGGCAGCTGATGAATGCAGGCCGAGGCTGGGGCAATTCAAGTGGTGGGAGGAACGGGAAAGATGGAGATCAGGAAGAACGGTGTGGCTGGAATTTTAAATGGCTACCTCATAATAATAAGTGGTCGGGTTTATTTTTTTACAAAATCATATTTATTTTTAAATTTTATTCTTTTAGTTTGAGTTATCGTAAATTTCCGCGACTTTTTTCGCAAATTATGAACCCGGAATCACGAATTTTAGCTGGTGCGCCTTATAGTCCAGTGCGGCTTATAGTCCAAAAAATGACGGTACTTTTCGCTACCTCTCCTATGTTTGTCCGGGATACCTTTGCATAAAAATGGAGACTTCAATCTTTTCACCTTGGCGGAGGTCTTTCCATCTAGTTATGTGTCAAGTCCAATGGATAAATATATTCCGTTCGAAGGTACGTCATTTACAAAACCACGGTAATGAGCAGGGAACCCGTTCTACGTTTGACACGTTTAGTTCACCAAAGCCGAAACAATCCATTTGGCATGACACCACTTGTGCATTCGCAAACTCCGATCGGGTTTTGGGGTCCACTGGGCTAAAGCCTTGTGGAATAATTTAATTGGTATCTATTTTTTTTTTTTTTCCCAGTCTCTCTCTACTCATCAAATAGGTACCACTGAGCCGTACCGGGCTCTAATACACAGTGAACGCCTTCTGACCGACAATACAAGGTATTGAGCACTGACTGCATCAATACCCTTTCAAATTCAGATTTGCGCAAGGCATGAATTTTAATTTTCGGGCTGTATCTTCCCGACCCCTTTAAATATACATGCTGTCTTGTCAGCCGTGGATATTAAGTGTATGTCAAGCCTGCTGTTTTACATTGTTATCCCGCAGCCCTGGAGACATAACAGGCAGCTGTTAGAATAAGAGAGAAGGCCACGAGAAAGTCCGTATTTATTTATTACCAATTATAATACGGAGCTAAACGTATTGAATGGCAGACTTCGGGTCGCGGGGTACGCAAAGGCCTCTCAGCCGTCATCGTCTGATTGCGTGTGAGCCTTTGAATTCATTACAAGCAAAACCACGCTTAATTTGCCGTCTCCCCTGAGAGCCATTAGCGTCCGTGACATCAAACTGGCAGAGCGGCCAAAGACGAGTGGCAGGTACGCTCCATCCATCTTACCCTCCCCACAGGGCGCGGCGGGCCTTTCCCTCTCCCCCCCACGTCCCGCCGCTTTGAAGTGCTACACCGGAGCTGCCATCGCCGTCCAAAAGATGGTCATCAGGATTTCGTATTGCCTCAGATTATTGGAAGGAAGGAGGGGAAAAAAAATTTTTTGATTCGAGAAGCAAATGTATGTGTTGTCCCCGCAAGCGAATACACGCCGGAAGGCGACGTTGAATCATTTAACGCGGTGGTTAATGTAGCACATAGGTACCAAATGAATTATGCAGCAAACAAGTGGATGAGAAGCAGCCAGGAGGTCTGTTTAGGAACCTGGGGGGTCTTTGGGCTTCTCATTTTCTTTTCAATAATTTTTTTTTTTTTTTTTTTCAAGAAGCACATCCATCACAGACGCAAGAAAAATGCTGCTCCCAGGCTGGAAAACATTATCAAAGATTTAATTTCTCCGCTAGCAGAGTCGAAGCTTAGAAGGATGGCTTAAAAAAAAAAAAAAAATGGTGTCCTCTTGGAAACAAATTAGAACTTTAATCCATACCTCTTTTTTGTCTGAGTTTTTCCCCAAAGGAAATATGGCAGTAGAAATAATAAGTTTCAGGGTCAAACTGTTGCCACGCTAAAACTTTCAGTAATATTAAAAAATTCTTAGTGTGTAAAAATAAACACGTTATATGCTGAAATTTAATTGACTTCATCTATTATGAGAAAGAATCAAACTTTTTGAAGTGCGATATATTTATTTATAGGAACGATTAGTTTTTATACATTTACCGTATTTTTCGGCTTATATAAGGCACTTTGATAATCCTTGAATCGTCTCAAAAATCGAATCGCCTAAGGTTATATTACATAATATTCAATCTACTTTTTAAGAATAAAACCTCCAGTCTCTTTTTGCACTTTGAGCTGTGTTGGTTGTTATTTTTCCAAGTGGTAATTGGTGTAAAAAGGACCACTTGACCTGGAGGCATCGTCAATTGAGGAACGGTCAGATGCGTTGGCGTTTCAGACACTTCAAACATATTACGTAATAATCATCACTGAGCAATGTTCGAATCGTTTTCTACCAATCTGACCTCCGAATAAAGTTTCCTCCGTGTTTTATAAGGATTTAACTTCAATGAGGACGGATCCCGGCGGAAAGTAGGAGTCTTTTGTTATTGATTGCCTCGGTAGACACAACGGGGAATAGCAACAGGGCACAAGGACGTCTATCGAGAATCTTTGAGAGCAAAGCGCTGTGACAGACTTTTTAAACAGAAACGGGCCAGACGAATTTCAGGACAGACGCCCCGCAAAAATGAAACGGTGAAACAGAACACCGTTTTGATTCAATCCGACAGGCAGAAAGCTTATAACATCACTTTTTTACCCGAATACCTTCCATCATTTATAATCTTGGGAGCCTTGAGAGCACGCTATCTGAAAATGATTCGGGTTAGTGGAAGACAAGGACGTTCACCCCTGCAGAGTAAGCGGCGTCTCGCTGTGATTCTGTCGTACGGCGTAATACAGAGTGCCGCTGTTAGGCTCCAGCACACGTGCTCATTATCTCCCACTAAATCTATCATATCTAGCTCTTTCTTGTTGTTTTTTTTAGATCAATTACCGTTCTTTGTAAGGAGAGAAGTCATCATTTCATCCATTTCGTCCCAGCGCCTTTTGGCGATACGCAGGGGAAAAAAAAAAAAAAAAAGATAACAGAGACATATCTAAATTTAGAGGGCTCAAAGGAGAAGGCATAATTTTTTTAATTAAGTCAGTAATAATCCACAGAAGAGACTTTCTTTGTTTTCACCAAGCTTACCACGTTGGAAGCAATATCCTTCATTGTCTCAAGGTGTGTTGACAGTGGCCCTTAATTCTGGAGGTATTCATGAGGGCGCAATCTATCTGCTTCCTGTGCCTCTGGGAAACATACTTTCTGAAGGTTAATAAACAACCCTGCATATCCCAAGCCCCGAGATCATTTATCAGATTGCGATCTCTTACAGACTCAGAGAGTGGCATGCCGTTTTATCATTTTAACAACGATGGCTAAAAGTGCCCCAAGAAGTCTGCTTAATAGGTTATTTTGTTATATGATTTCGTTATCAGATTCCTTTCTCCCTTGTATCCCCGGTCTAGGTCGCTGTGTAGTAACAGCCCTGAATCCCTAATGAATACTCCTATTAAAGTCCCTGGAGCAGGCAGAGAAATAATAGGGTCCTCCCTGGGCAGTGGTGGAAGCCATGTCCCATCTATTTCAATGGCCCAAGCTGTGGCCCTGCATTTTTTTTTATTTTTTATGCTATGACCAAGACCAAGAGCTTTTTTATCCAATACCTATACTCGTCAATATCAGCAGGTCAGGTTGTTAAACTCTCGGTCAAACTTTACAAAGAAAATTTCAAAACAACCATTTTGTTAGAGGTGTGTTTAGCTTAACGCTAGCAGACAATGGAAAATAACATAGATAGGCTAACGATTAGCATCAGTGTTCTAATGATCGAAGATTTTACAAACTTGAACTAACTTGAAACGACAAACTATCCGAAAAGATTCTCAAAGTCCACGTTTATACCGTGACCCTGTGTAGATTTGATGGAAAATTCAGTTCCCGCTCGGATGACGACCCTGAACAAAATAAGTGAGATAGAAAATGGATATCATAAAACTTTAATATATACAGCGTAGTCTATAAATGCAAAAGGTGTTCTCTTGCTTTTTTTTGTCTTCAACATTTTGATCAGTCTATAAAAATTCCCAGTCTGCCTGAAAAGTGCAGTACTCCCAAAGTTGCAGTTTTACAGACGCTAATATTAACTGTTCGATGTGGCGCAGGTTGTTTGGCGTGACGGGGAACTGCGCAGCCTGCAGCAAGCTAATTCCAGCCTTTGAGATGGTCATGAGAGCCAAAGAGAACGTCTACCACCTGGACTGCTTCGCGTGCCAGCTCTGCAATCAGAGGTGAGTGATTGAACTGCGCTGAACTGGCGTCTCTCCGCCGCTACCTGCATCCGGCCAAATAGCTGCTAGGGGAAGAACGATTGAGTTGTACTAACCCCGCTGATAGTTGAACATCCAGAGATTTATCACTCTAACAAGTGACCAGAGAGATACCCCAGACGGACATAGAGATGATGATCTTGTACTACGACTGCGGAGTTTCAGGCTAGACAAAACTAGTGGGGCCACTCTGTACTTATTCTTCCATCAGTTTTCATTACGGGAAGTCTACTCAAATCCTGAAACTGGCCAGAGGTGACTGCTTGTACCACAATTGTGACTTTACAAAGCCAATAATGCAGACTTTTCTGGAATTCAATTAATTTTTAGAAAACTGCAACTCAAGGAAACAACAATGACGTATCTCATCAAGAATGTAAATTAAAAAATTCTGTAGATCCAATTTTTTTTTTTGTTATTATAGACAACAATGACTTATGTAATTAGAAAATCCTCGTGATAAACGAGATCCACCTGGCATGTCTAGTATGAGAAAGCTGATTGGTGGAGCCAAATGGGGGCGGGGCATACCACAGGTGAAACTGATGAAGGGAAAACAGACCTAAATTTTATGGGTGTGTTTTTGCTTTGGTTTGGTTTAGGTTTTTTGGGGAAGACTATAGAGGAGAAGAAATAGCTTAGCTCTAATGCTAACACTAGCATATTTTGGTTAATTGATTCAGCTCCACAAAGAAGTCGAACTATTTAAAGAAATAATTTGCAGTATTAATATTCTCGATAGTGTCAGCCAAAACCGCTTGCTTTATTTGTAAAGCAAGACCTGATCGATCCCAATACTGTAGACTTGGGGTATATATTACATTTTATCCCGTACACCGTGCCCACATATTGTAATTCAACGCGACAAAAGGTAAGCTATCTCTTCTGCGGTAGGTGACCGCCAGTGAGTTTGCATTTGCGAAGGTTACACCAAGCACAATCAGACACAAAGGACATTAGTCTCTACGTCGCCGCCGTCCGCGCTAGCCAGACACCATCGTGCATACTAAACGACAAGAGACCTGGTTACGCACAATTAGCACTTGGTTATTGTCTTGCCACTTCAGCCGGCTGCACCAGACAGCCTTTGCTAATAGAAGAAGTCAGCTAATCTTCATCAGCTAGACCCAGGCAGGCCAACTCTGCTCTGGCGCATTAAAACCCACTTAAGCGCGGGCAAATCTTTCTTTTTACATTACGGCGGCTGATGGACTGTTGAATAAAATTGACGTTTGTGTGTTTCGCACGGTCCAGCGCGGCCTTGCAGGCGCCATTTAGATGCCCATCACAATTTTTGCCGGAGTCTGGCCACGGTTTATGGTGTGGCACCAGATTTAATTGAAGCTGTTCGTCAGCTTTGACTTTTTGTTTTCCAGTTTGTTACTAGCTGCAGATCTATACTATAATGGACAAAAAAAAATATTCCATCACTTAGAGATAATGGCTTTTTAACAGCACTTTGAGAATTTGAGTTCCATTTGTTTGGATTGCTTATTTTAAATAAGTAATATGAACATGTCCTTTGTTTGTTTTTGTTTATTCCAGACAATAATTAAGACCTTGACATGGAATTACTTTTTGAAGGTTTCTGAAATCAATTGATCAAAAATCTACATCTCACAAATTGAATCTTACCATGTTCCTGCCTTTGTTGTTTGCGTTGCCTTAGAATGCCTTTGGAGGGAGTAACACGTTTCGGTAAGGTAAAATGCTCAACATTTATCGTGTGATTAATAGATTGACCTTCAGCAAATTGCTCTTAGCTCTCTCGGGATCTCGCTTTTCCTGAATAGTTTATCCGCCTTGTTTCGGAATGTCTGAAAATGGGCTCCTGCGCTTTGTCTGGCATACCGATCCCGCTACTCGCCTTGTTCACTGGCACCATCTCTGTCCCCTCTCATTTCCCGGCCTCAAACAAACACGAAAGACCGCCCCCCCCCCCCCTCCTCGCCTCCCCTCCCATTGACGCGCTCCCCCGACAGGCCCTTCAATAAAGCAATCTAATCCATCTCGCAAATGGCCCAGAGATTTCTCTGTGGAACGTCGTCAGAAAATGTGAAATCTGATAAACAGAGCAGGCGATCGGCGGGTCGGCAGGGGTCAGGCGGTGTAATTATCCGTCGCTCCTCCAGGTCAGCCGCCGCGTAAATTGGCGTTTGAAGGTTGAATTGCTACAATCACGAAGGAACGTCCAGGCCCACTCCCACCATAGTTTCCCATATATCAACCCGTGTCTTCCGTCCCTTTGTGGGTGCATTCAAACTACTCGGAACTCGGAAGCCGGTGATTATTCTGATTCCATCACTGTAGGACTCTAATAGTCATTGCCATGCTCTGCTATTAAAGGCCTTGGTTAAGTGATAGGCCAATTAGTGCACGGGAGCGAGTGACCATGACCTTTGTTCTTTGTCACCATCACTGTCAAATTGACAGCCATCTATGTATTGCCATGAGGGCAAAGCAATGAAGAGTGTGATAAATAGGAAAGCCTCAGTGGTTATCTTACTTGTGCATCTGCCAGATTTTTTTTCCCCCCACTCCGAGCATGACTTTGAAATGTTATCAAGCAAAGGGGAGTAACTACCCCCCTCGTCCGTGGTCCGTCAGTGGAAATATAGGATCCTACATCAGCCCCGATTCCTGGTGTCTGCACCCAATGCGGCCTCACTCCTTTAAAGCAAACATAAATCTACCGTGGTGACCTTCCCAATTGCCAGGGCCTGTTATTCTCCCTACCTGAGCGGCAGCCAGGAAGCCGGAGCCGAAAGGAACGGGCGACCGCTTCCGAAAAAGAGGTGTTGGGAATAGGGAAGGAGATATGAGCCTCCATCCAGCAAGCAGTTAGCCACAGATCAGCCGTGGGGGACAGCTAATCGATGAGGCTGTCGTCCAGCCTCATCATCTAGCCAGTGCTGGCCCAATTTCCCCCTGATGAGCTGGAGGCCACAGTCTGGGGAGGCTGGAGGAAGGTTAGAGCAGAGAGGAGCAGGATGGGTGACAGTGCAGGCGAAGGTCAGTGCTGATAAGGGGCCGGGGTGGGGGGGTCTCCATACTTGAGCCTTGGAAGGAGAGACTGACGCCAATTGGGTTCAGCGCGGCAAAGCTCAGCCACGGGTGCCTTGTATGTCATGAGTCAGGCTTGTTAGACAGGGGCCTAATAGGCAATAAGGGACATAGTTGTCACTTTGTGTATGATTGGTGTCGAGAACTGGGAGACTGTGCGGGGTCGGCGCATTCCGGCTTCCACATCCTGATCTAGAAAATGATCACGACACATGAAAATATACAAAGAAGGACATTCCGAGCTCATTTACAGTTACGGTTCGATTTTTTTGCGGAATTTTCTTCGATCGTTAACTTTTTCCCAAGTCTGCTCTGGTTTTTAGATTCTGCAGTTTAGATTGAACCATAGAACTGTTGATCATACAAATAATTTGCTAGCATAAACACCGAACTTGCTATACTTACCATTGTCTGCCTTGACCACTTTCTCAGAAGATCGGGTCGGGAAAAAATCCCACACCCCGCACCGCGGGATTATCAGTCAAGATATTTCCGAGGCATCCAACAATTGGGCCTTTGGGAAAACATACCCAGCTCGATTACCGCTATGTCCGTACCCTCCGAAAGTGATAGAACCACGCTACACGGTATAGATGACTAATGACCCTAAACCCACTGCAAAAACAAATCCCCCCCAATTGTCCTTGTGTTGTCGGATGACAGCGTAGAACCCCGGTCCTATTCATAAGGCCGAGTATTTGCCAACACTAACTTCGTGTGGCGCGGCTCACTTTTTCTCCCGTTTCCTCATTTGAGTGGAAAGCGACTACTCTAGTTAACACGTGCCTCCGGGGCATATAGCTGGCATCGCAATGCATCTTTTAAGTGTGCGCCTGTGGAAGCCATTTTTTTTTTCCCCCTTCTCTTCCCCCCCCTTACAACAAGAGGTCTCTAAAGACTCATTAGTCACACTCACCTCTCGGTAAAGAAAAGGAAGAAAGGGAGAGATGAAGAAAGAGTCAGACGACGATGACTGCATGCACAGTAAGCGGCTGTATGACCATAATACGAATACAATTGTATTAATGATGTCAAGGGACTCTCATTATGGTTAGCGAATAATGCTTTAAGTATTTTATAATTTTTTAATTAGATTTGAAATAACTTGATCTTAGTCATCAATCTTGTTCAGCTTAGTATAACACTGAAAGTTCCTATAGTTGCCGTTAGCAACACTAATTGGCCGTTATTTTAAGTTGCAGAAACAGCAAGCTACTTTTCAAACCTGACCTAATAGAATCGCAGGAGAAAAAAAAAAATGTCGGCTATTGTTTGTTCCAGGAACTGGAAATAGTCGGGGGCGACAAAACGTCCTTTATTAGACACGCCTGTGATGGGCTCCGGTGTAATATCCTCATCAAAATTGCCGCACAGATGTCACATATGCTGTTGACATTTCACCGAGCAGAAACAATTTGTCTGTGTGAAATAGGAGGAGAGGAAACGAGCACGGGAAGGTGAAAAGGGGGAGAAACAATTTGACTGGAGGAGAGAAGGAGTGCAGAAAAAAAAAAAACAGGTTGACATGAGGTCATTATAAGAGTGGACACAGTGTAAGCAGAAAAATAATAGAGTTTAGAGGCGGTTATTTTCAAGTAGCAATATGTAGAAATTTGACCTACAGAGGGAAATAAATCGTTTGTTCTTACTGCTTTTATCGTGTTTGGTGAACGTTTGTTTGGTTTAACATTTGATTGTTAGCCTCAATCTTTTAAAGATTTAGTCAGCTGACGTACGTACTTTGGAGGTCCAAAATACTGCCGCTCACCTCTTAACTGGAACACGTAAGAGGGAGCAGATCATTCTGTTTGTTCGCAAATCTCTAAAATTTAGAGAACTAATTTAGAGTCTAAATGGTTTGGTCCTACCTTGCGTCTCTAAAACTGTCACTTGGGCTAATAATGAAAATACAAAATGTGTCGTCATTGCCACTGAAACCCAATTTTACCTTCTTGACTGCCCCTAATGGTCTATAAGGGTGATTTCAAGTGATATGTGTTCTGAGCACAAAGCTTCAGCGAATGTTTTCCTAAGTAATTATAATCCCTTCCTCGGAGCATGCCTTTTGCCTTCTTCCCCCAAAACACATTGGTCTCACCTTTTTACGGTTTATCTGTTAATTGGTCCCAAACGGATGTAACAAATCATGCTCTCAATCTGCCCTCCGGCGCTGGATAAACACAACGAACACGTCAGGTACAGAAGCTAGCGCGTAGCTTCCAGCTATGAATTTTGTATTCTTAGTATCCGTTGAAAGTCAAACAAGAGAAACAGTCAACCCCCCCACCCCCCAACCCACGTACCCTCTGGTAAACACTGGCACCGGTGTTCGCCGACCTTGTCCAACCTAAAGGGAGATAAGCGACCCTCAGGACAATTCAGTGAGAGTTGCCTCTCGTCCGACGTAATCTCCACTTGGCACTGTGTTGAAATGTAAAAAAAAATAACCGTGGACTCCCCCTTGTGAGGATTTGGCTTCCGGGAATGATTGTAAGGGACTAAAGAAACGCCTGTTTTCCCCAAGTTGCTCAAATTTTGCAGCTAAAGGGGTTTGGCACATCGCTAGCTCCCAAAGACAAGCTAGCGCCGCTAGCTTACCGCTCGATACTTTTCTGCCTTCTCACCGCTCTTCTCCACTCTTGCAGGTTTTGCGTGGGAGACAAGTTCTTCCTGAAGAACAACATGATCCTGTGCCAGACGGACTACGAAGAAGGCCTGATGAAAGAAGGCTACGCCCCCCAAGTCCGCTGACCCCCGTAAGAGCGGGGCGGGGGGCGAGGCCAAAAACAGGAGGAAGACACAGGAAATGGAAAAAAGACTGATGGAAAGCTTGCAATCATACAACAAATAGCACTACGGCTTCCTGTCCGGCTCCTGCTCGCCCCCTCCCCCCACGTGTACATAACGAAGCCACATCCGGAATCGAAAGGTACTCGACTGTACAGAATAGCCATAGAGATCGCGACATAGCGGTCAGGCAGCGACCCCAAAAGCGGACTCTTAAGTAAAAAATTTTTGTTTGTGACTGACAAGTGCTGCCTCAGAAGAACCCAAAGCAAGTTGTTGGACAGATCTTTACATGTGTCAACTTTTATGACAAGGACTGCGCGGTCCAACTACTTGAATTGAAAACACGCAGAGGTATTGTCAATCAGTGTATCTTTGGGATAAACACCTTTTTATTGGATGTTGTTAAGTGTAAACAGAGAAGCTTCAGAAAAAATAATAATTTAATACTTGCGTGGGTGTGTGTGGGGTGCGTGTGTAAATCGCTTGTCATTTTTGAAGGAATTTTTCTCATGCAATCTCGGTTCGGTCTGTGGAGTCAACATCAGGTTGATGTCATAATTTTCAATGTTTATTCTTTTTACTGACGGTACGATTGATTTTTTTTTTGTGCATAAGGATTTGGCGTTGCTGTTGTAATTATCGTTTTTATAAAATTGGATAAATAGCAGAAATTTGATGTCTGGGTTGAACCGGACGGACAACAGTTAAATATGGATGATCGTTAATGGAACAGTCCATTTTCCAGAATCGAAATAGCACAAAGCAACTTGATAATAACAAAAAGAAAAAATCGAGACTACATTTTCAAGGCAAGGTATATTCCATATCAACAAATCGCCCGAGACTTCTGCACAATAGTTTGAATTTAATAGCCAATAATAATAATGATGATGAATGGGACGAGCCATTATGGACTAGAGTAGCGCTTTGGCGCTACCGAGCCTCATACTTGGAAAATCACTGGACCAGATTTGTCTTGAGGGTTTTTTTAATTTCAATTGGAAATGTATTTATTGAACTTGAAGCTGGCGATACGCTCATGGAGGCTGGTTGTTGTTGTAGCAGTTGTACAGGTGACCTTGAAACGTTTGGTTAACGTTCAGACGATTATTTATTCAAGCAGTTCTCGTCCGGAATTTGGCTTCGCTTCAACGCGCTGGTTTTCGAACGCCATCGGATGCGCGGCCTCGTCATCTTGACCTCCTCATCCGCTCAGCGTTCTTTCTTCACTTCAAAAATGTCCTCTATAAAATGGTGTACATAAAAAAAACAAAAAGAATATTTCCTTTTGCTTGCCTATTGTACAATTTTTTCTTTTTAATGTGTCATCCAGCATGAGATGTTTATTTTTAGGACAACGCTTGTAAATACTGTAATTGTAATAATTTTAAGCACAAATGTAATACAGTTTTATTGTGTTACACTGAGTTTGGTGTCTGTTTTTTTCTCCCCGTGTCTTTTCGTAGGGGGCAAAATGAGCATTAGTTCAAGGGGTTGAAGGGAGAAATTTATATCTGAAGATAGGTTTACATTTTCAAAGCCATTTCGAAGGCCATGTGTTTGCTGGAGCTGCTAAGGTTAAGTATCTAGCTCAAGGGCACAGCATTAGATGCAAACCAGCCATCGGGGAAGAAAAAAAAAAGTCAGTTTTCTCTGTCTATTACCCTAACCAACGGAGCATGTTGCAGCTTATGATATATGACTGATTTGAAGTGCAATAATTTCCTTAGTTTGTTGTCTCTGATGCTTGGGGGGGGTGGCGAAAAGAAAATCCATTTCAGCCTTGCTCAGATGGAAGGAACCCCAATGAAATCTCAAAGTGAATTTGAGGCCTTGTGATTGGTTAATTCTAAACATCTCCTGTTCTAAAAGGGTGTGTACACTTTTGCAACCATATTACTTTGGATTCCCTTTTTAAAATATTTATTTTTTCAATTGTGTTGACCAGGTTATAGGTCACATTAGTATTTTTTAAAGTATCACAAAGTCACATCTCTAGTTCTAAAAGGGTGTGTACACTTTTGCAACCATATTATTTCGTATTCCCTTTTAAAATATTTATTTTTCAAATTGTGTTGACCAGGTTATAGGTCACATTAGTATCTATTTCTTAAAGTATCACAAACTGAAGAAAACTATTTGCAGTTGTAAAAAACAAAGTAAAATATTTTCTATTTTGGTCTCATTGTTTTGTCAAGCGTGAAACAGAACGCTTCATTTCTACTTTGCCGTCAGCAGCCTTCAAGATGGAATCGAGTGATCTACTCGTGCGTGGGGGGTTATTTCTACTAATTACCTGGATTTCAATTTGGAATCATCTGGAATGTTGAGGTAAAACATTTGGATTAAAGTTATTGCGCCAATTAGCAAGGTGCTTCTAAAGTGCCCTGTGTAGTTTTGGTGAAAGCGATGCTTCCATCACATTGCCGAGGATAATATCCAGCCCAATTAAGCTAATTGAATTTCCTTATCCAGAGACACGAGGAAAAAGAAAGAACGTCTTTGATTAGGCTCAAGCTGTTGAAAGTCCTTTAGTAGATGAAAACACTCGAGTCGATGGGAGATTACAGCCGAGCGAAATTAAAAGAAAGTGTGGCAACCGCAGGGAAGATTCGTGCTAATGGCAGACATGTGTCATGTGTTATTTTGCCTCGGCTGTTCCGGAGTCAGATGTTAGTTTCCTCCTCGTGGCCTAGCGCTGATAGCCTAGCGTCATTAGCGCCGTGTTGTCTTTTGTGACAGCGGTGATACATCGCAACGTGACGGCTATTAGCGCAAATACAAGATGTGCATTTTGAATACCGTGTTGTTTTTGCTTCAGCGACTGATTTCAAAATAAGATAGAACCTTGAGAAAAGTAAAGAATGTTTAAAGAACCGCGCCACGTCGCTCACAGCCAAAGTGAGTTGCTTGAGCACAAAGAAAAACCCAAATTCTCCCACGTCCAAATCGACAGTCATTAAGAGCGTTTAGAAAAAGTATTAGCTGCCAGGCTGTGTATCGTTAGCGTCTTCATCCCTGTGTTAATGCTGACCCTGGAGTTAGCGCTGCTCTCCGTTGCCAAACGGCTCCAGGGGCAAAAATAATGATCTTTACAGACATGCCAATGCTATCTGGACCAGATAACGCTGCTTTAATGACTCCTTATCCTTTGGCCCTCTCAAGGAGATGGCCGCCCTGGCAAATAAATTCCAGTTGTTGGGTCATTAGCTCTTTATTGCGGTGATAATGGATTTTGTATTTTTGGGTCTGATTTGAGTGTAAGACCCGAGCGAATTTGACTCTTTGAACAATTAGTCAGTTCCCAGGAAGAGTACAACAGCATTATAATGATTTGTTCTGAGTTGAAATAAAAATAGAAATGCTTGTTTTGATTTCATGCTATCGCTAATAATTTTGCTTTCTCAAACTAGCCAGATTATTAAACCGTCTCGAACTATATACATACAAAAAAGTGGCATTAAATCCAAAGTTTTCCCGCAGAAGATAAAGAATATACAGTAATTGTTTATCGCGGATAATTGGATACCCGCGATAAGTGAAATCCGCGAAGTACGGTCACCAACAAGAAGTACTGGGCAGGCTAACGAGTTAGCGGAAAGATGCTAATTCGCGATCGTGCTAACACGCGACTTCTAAAGGAATGTAAACGAACATTTGGAGCAATACTACATTGTCCTAAAGGTTATACACGTTTCCTCAATTTAGAAGTTTTATTTTGACTTTTAAATGTTTTCTTTTAATTTGGAAAAATAATCCGCAATGTAGTAAAGCCGCGATAAACGAAACGCAAAGTAGCGAGGGATCACTGTATATCTGTATATGCACATTTCTTAATATCTTGGACCATTTGTATCTCTAGGGGCCATTTTAGTACTAAGTCCACGTGCTGGTGCTTTCATCATTAACCCACTGCTTTCATTTTAACGTAATCCTCTGTGATATTTGCATTTGTTCTATTGTTTAAACCTTTCATAATCATGCAAATACCCATGCAATAACATTGGGGATTAGTGAAGGTTAGGGCAATTAAAACCTTTAATATGGAGTCACAACCTTAGCCGGCAGAGTATTGACAATCGGGATGGAAAGAACGTCAGCGAGACACGCAATTAGCACCTCATTGATCGCATTAATGTCCCGTCGCAAATCTGACCCTGTCAAGTGATCTGCCGCATGGCCATCGGGATTCATTGCAGCGTTTAGGTCTGTGAACTCGGTTCTTTTGAAGTGGTTGGATAACTTCTACCAGATGCCCGTTTAAGACCTTCGTCTAGGAGGTCAACCGTGGAAAGAAAATCACAGCAAAGAGTCACCTGACCAGTAAAAGTGATTTAAAGTCTTAAAAAGATTCCAGTGCTTATGTGGGTTACTGGTCACGAATGCAATTAATTAAATTGGTGAATCATGTGTTGAATCATGTGTTGAATCAGATGTTGAATCATCATCGACAGATTTATGGAGCCTTTTGGAGACCTGGTCTGCAAATGAACGGTGATGAATGGTCATCTGGTTCTGTCTCAAGGGAATTGTAAACCTTTCAATTACCCGTATTTTTTTAAATTTATAGCCTAACAAAAGTTATGCTCTGAAGGAATCGGCGTGAATCTGCTGAGTCCCCCAAAATCAGATGGTTTCGAAGAACTATAAACATGAGGTTGCTTCACACAACTCATCAGGGGATCTTGAGAGCACCTGGGTTCATCTCACACACTTGATGACAATGCGAAGGCTATAAAAGGGTTAAGTCAAGTCAAGTCAAGTTTATTTATATAGCCCTAAATCACAAACAAGTCTCAAAGGGCTTCACATATCCATAAAAATGGTTCATGTTCCTTTCAGTTCCTTGTTTGTCTTCAGAGAGTCAACACCATCATTTGGCTCTCTAAATTTGTCCGTGTTTTTACTGAACTTTAGCGCCATTGTTATAAGTGACTTATTTCAAAGACTCACTTGTTCATTCCATATTAATTATATTGAAAAACGGGTTTAGTGATCTGAATCAAACTTCTAGCCGGGGTCATGCTGTTTTGGAAATGAAGAACGGGTGGGAGTCATTTTTTTTCCCTCCAGTTCGTAATGAAGAGCTGTGTAATTTTGTTGGTTTTCCTCCTGGTTCCACGAACGCTATGTCGATCTCACCCTGCCTTCCTTCATAGTCTGTTGATGGCGACCCTGCGTGTTTATGAAGCGCTGTTTCCGTATGACCTAATCTCAAACAAATTGGAAAGATGATTGTTATCTGCGGGTGGTATAGGAGCCGCCTTATTCTTCAACAACAACCTTCAGAAAACCTTTCAGGATGAAAAAGGCAGTGGAGGTTTCAGTGTAGATTATTGAAAAGGCAATTTTCCCACCCAGCTCGTTTGGTTAGATGCAATGAAACGTCTTATTTTCTTGCGAGGAAAATGGTGGAGGAAACTCAAAAGGCATTTTTTTTTTTCCCTTTGCTCCACCTATCTCTCGAGAGGATGAGTATAATCAAACAGGGCAGATGGAGGATCTGAAGAACTTGCAGAAAATGCTAACTTTTCCTCTCTAATTTTAATCTCACATATTGACAACTTTAGTAGTATCAGCAAATAAACGTCGTGACCGAAAATAGGGAAAAATTCATCCTCACCGAAACACGATCTGAATATAATGCTCCTCTATGATCCGCTGATCCGTATGAACCTAGAACAATTATCAAGCTTGCAGAACACAAGGTCACGGTCTCTCTCCCAATCAGCTCCCATGTAACATCACACAACAGCCATAACTCTCGTCATTAACTCGCCGCGCACGTCTCACCCTGCCAACTGCGGCCCCTGCAAGCCCTCGCTACTGACTTACGGTTATTAAGGAGGCTGTAGACTAAGGTGACGCTAACAACAACAGTGAGCTCCACAAATGTGCAGACCATGCTGTAATTGCGAACTGGAAGAGCACAGGGGTTGGCTTGATAAGGACGCCGGGCCTCCATCCTAATGGGTACTCTGGAGACTCTCAGGCAGGAGCGCCTGCTGCCAATCCCGGTACTGACCAACTGACAACACGGGGGGGGGTCTTGATGGGGCCGCGGCCTCGCTGTAATTACTGCTCACCATCCCGTTCCGGAACCTGACACTGCTAATTCTTTGCCAAACTATAGCCTTAAAGGCCAAGGAGTATCTTCTGAAAGTCATGAATATAACAAAACCGTGTAGGGGGGGAGGGGTATTAGTAGGAACACCAGAAACCACATTTGAGAATTTCTGATGAGCTCCCCGACAAGTTTCATGTCCCCGCCATTTTTGTGTTTGTTTGCCGAGATATCTGCATCTGTAAAGTCACAAAAGACTTTCTTTTGGCCGCCTCCGCCGCTGAACCCTTGACCGCACTAGCACAATTTAAAAGAAGGCGCCCACGTAGAAATTTTGCCGTGGTGTAACTCACTCTGGATTGAAAGTGTGGGCAGAGCGGGAGGGGAACAATATACTGTATGAGTTCTCGCAAGCACAAGAGAGCGAGACGCTGGAGATGGGGAAGACTGCCGTGTTTGTATTTGTCTTTGAAGACGGAACGGAGCGGTTGAGCGGGGAGGGTCTCCGGGGAGCAGCTAGGCTAAAGCCATCGCCAGAGGCTCTACCCCAGGGCCTCCCAGCCGCATGAAGCACTACTGAGGCATCGGGACTTACCTGGGACCTGCCTGCAGGGACAACAAAGAAACCAAAACAGCCAGTATGAATAATACATTTTTGCACTGGGAGATACTGCTTAACAATCACCCCAATGCTACAGGGAGAGAGTTTCAACTTTAATTAATACGTTACACAGAACTGCGGGGAAGAGTTGGCGTTACTGACCACACCATGTTCAATCGGGAAGACTTTCCTGGGTATAACTCCAGATTGGCCAGCTCAGTGACTTTAGTAAATGCAAATATTTGACACGTGAGTACTGGCAATTGTCTATCCGGATGTTTCATATCTGGCATAGTCGGCATCCGACTACATTGCTGTATTTTCCGGACTATAAGGCGCACCGGACTATAAGGCGCACCTTCAATGAATGGCCCATTTTAAAACTTTGTCCTTTTATAAGGCGCACCGGACTATAAGGCGCACCATTAATGCATCATGTCAGATTTTTAATCCAAATCATTCTCCGTTTTATCTTTTTTATTTCAACTTCAGACGCAACTAATTACTTTATAATCAGAAAATAATGATCCATAGTCTTTTTGATTCATGATTCATAGTCTTCAGCGGGCCACTTATGATTGATTTCATGCCACAATGCTTCGGGACAGTTTAAATTTAGGAATTTGGTCCATATATAAGGCGCACCGGACTATAAGGCGCACTGTCGGCTTTTGAGAACATTTTAGGTTTTTAGGTGCTCCTTATAGTCCGGAAAATACAGTAATTACAAATGATAATAAAGTTTGAATTGGAACATCTGCTAGTTTTCACCAAGAATTAAAGCCAGCTCTTGTTGGGAACGTTTTTATGTTACTACAACGATTTATCCTTTTAGACAGCAGCCACACTGCAACCCTTAAAATATCCCAATGAAAGAGACTAGTCCGAGTCTTATTAGGGTCGGCGTAAAAAGCTATTCCTTGGATTTAATCTCCAATGGAGAGAAGAAACAAGAGGCTGTAGATAAAAGTTAGGAATGGTAATGATGCCAAAGAATGATTTCTGCTGAGGGAATTGGATATAGTGCCACGGGGAAGAGATGGAGAAGAAAAACCGCAGGGAAGGCGGAGGCATCCACATCAGCATTTCATGCAGGTGCACCCAAACTCACAAAAAAAGATTATCATAATGTAGAGGCAAAGGTGGGCTCATTGCCCTCATTTCCTGTCTGTCCCATTCACCCAAATATTCCTGATACCTTCCAAGTGAAAATATACGGCAGGTCTGAATATATAATTTAATAATTCTGGTGGGGAGTGATGAAAATAGCTCAAATATGATTTGATAACATGCTGAAGGATTGAGAATGTCCAAACTTGACTAGTTAACTTTTCATTAGTGATCTTGAGCATCTGACAGTTCCCACAAGAGAGGAACTTTGCAGTGCTGGAGAAATCTTTGTGTATTTTCCTCTTTTTAAAACTCAACAGGGTCAACAGGGGGGATCCATTTTAAAGACGAAACGGAATCTTTTTCTCTTGGAACTTTCCTGACTTCTTTGTATGCTAGCAGACATCACCGACTCTTCATTTATCCTTCAGTGTGCAAACAAGTGACCACCTGCCGCAATTTATTTCACCCGCTAATATGTTTCCATCATCACGCTCAAAGAGTGCACAGCGCGTGTAGCAGCTATTATCCTTGCTCTATTCAATTATTGATTTTGTGAGTTCCGCGGGGGTGAAAGCCGGCGCCCGGGCCAAATAAATGTGTTTGCGCCGTCACAGACTTCTTCTGTATCTTCACCACCCGCTCGCATCACAATTTTGCCGGCGGGTTCGACGGTTTCCCCAGGTGCACAATCGCAGTCCCGCCCTCGCAGCGGCATCATTGACATCTCCACGGCGCATGAGGGATGTTGCCTTGACGGATTCCTCCCCTCATCCGCCCCAATCTGATATGTCAGAGGGTTGGCAACACCGCTAACACACTGACATCATTCTGCACTCGGTCTTCGCTCACCACCGGGGGAGCAGATTTGTCTGAGCCTATTCAGCCTAGAGTCATTTTGAAATGATCACACGTAAACTGCTATCATAATATATTACGTCATCGGTGCAATGAGACGCGCCCCGAACTGTCATTATGTCATCAGTTAAATCCGGTAAATCAAGTTTTCAGCCAGAGTTGTCTTCAGAGTTTTCTTGAAAAGGGATATCAAATATATAAAACCGAAATCTACCAAAACACAAATTACCAAATTTACTCGTTGGACAGATAACTTCCAACGTACGGCTTACTCCAGCCAAACAAAAATCCCTTTTGGCGATCGAAATGATTTCATGCACTGCTGCTTCAAAGATGGAGACGGTTATAAATTCCGCAAGATGCCTTCATATTAACAAAACATGTCCAAATATCTTTTCAGGCAGCTTCATCTTCTCACACCACAATTCCCAGTAAAGATGATATCATCTATATTATTTTCATCGGAATAACTTTGTAAAGGATGTATAGTACAAGCGTGAATGTTTCTGACACAGCTCAAAGTACGCTGAATAGGTTTCGGCTCACAATCCAGGGTGAGCTCCGCAAAAGCACAGCTTAGTTTTCATGCTTGAAGTGTTCTAATACTCGGATCACCATTCTACTGCCTCGTGCTTTTGTTAATACATAAAAGCCGGGCCGGTTTCCAACAGCACTCGGCTTTAGCTAGCCGTTAGCATAAGCCATGCAAAGTGGGCCGAGGGAATACCGAAGAAATGTTGTCTCCTCACTCTTAATAATATATTCGAAAATACTGTCGTGACTTCAAACTATTAGACAAAACCATTTTGGTTTCGAACGGGGAATATTTTTGAAGGGTAAACACTTCTTCCCCCCCGAAGCAATTTTGGACCTGTCAGATGATAAGCTTGCTTTTATTTCGCTAATAAAAAAAAACTGTCAGATTTATCTATTATTAACATGGCTACTTATAATGGCCACATTTGTTCCTCAACTAAAATGGGTCCAGATGATTAGCAGTTAATTAGCCACCCTCCAGGTTATTGATTATTCTCCCGCAGAACTCATTAACTCCGAAACGTGTGTCTGAAAGGAATGGTTGGAGTTTACATAATGCTGCCTATTGATGCTTATTTTACTGGATTTTTGAGCCGGTCATAAATTGCATGTGGTGCTTCAATTACTTTGTTTGGATGGAATTCAAGACACCATTAAAGAAAAGGTCAAGGTTTTCTTGCAGGTATTTAAAAAATATAATTAGGATTTTTTTTTTTTTTTTAATAGTTTGACTTTTCACCTGATTTTTTTAGGACAGTTTTTAAAAAAATGGTTGATCTAATGTTAGCATGACCCGAGTAACCGCTACTCTGACGTTCCCGGATATTGCGCAATCACTCTCCCGCCGTAATCATCACCATCATGTCAATTTGTCCGAGCCACTTCGGGGACCAGAGGGTGAAATATGGCGAATGAGCCTCACTGAAGAGGGCTAGGGGGGTGGGGGGGTACCTGACAAGCATAAATTATGTTAATAGATTTTAATAAAAATCGCTTTACTCCAAAGGTTTCAGTACTTTGAAATGTCAAGATGATCTAGTGGTCCTACCTGGAGAGAATTCGGAAGCTTAAGTTAGAGCACTAAAATATTAAAAGAAGAAATTGTGATCCCCCTCCTCCCCTATGAGGAATGGCGGGCTCTTGATGAAAAATGGAGAACGCACAAGTGTCTCTCCCAGGTGGAGTTTTCTACATTTATTAATTGATCTGACGACGGAATCTAGTCCTCCATTATGGCTGGCTATAATGAAGAAGATATGGCGTACATTCGGGAATATTTTAATGAACAAACGCCAATATCATTTTTTGTCAATTCCGCTCGGTAATTTACAATTAGGCTGTCCTTGTTATCTAAAATAAAAATTGTAATTAAGTAAGAAATTGGGCTTTTGTGTTAGCGATGGTGATTAGTAATGACAGTCTATTCACGGGAAGAATTATCAGAAAATTATTCTCATGAAAGGGAGAAAACACGGACATTCCGCGTGACCTCTGCTACCACCACCACCACGGCGAGACTGTAAATTATCCACGCCGCCTTGTTAATTGAACAGCGCTATTGTTAGCAAGCAGAGCTGCCGACCGATCGGCTTTTCTTCCGCTTCCTCGGACTTAAAAGGACGACGAAAAGACGGCACAAACGGTGAACTGGAAAAATACTTGGAAAGAGAGTTGCGTGGAAGGGGGGGGGGGGGGGGGGGTCGGAAACGGAGTGGAAACCGAAGACCTAGCTTTTCAATTATTGCACTCAAGAGGTTAAATCAATAAAATTTAAATTGCTTATGGTAATCACCTGCACTCCAATCACTGGGATCAGCATAAGCAATCTGCTGACCCCAGCCATGCTCAGCCACTGATTGAAACATATGAAGACGAGTCAGCTGGCCGCAACGGTCGGCGGAGATTAAACCGTGTATGTATATTTGTTGGTGTGACCTACCCCCGGCCTTTTGATATTTCTTATTAAGAGAGTTGGGACTTTTTAAAATGCAAATGCTAGGGTGAGCAATTTTGAGAGGGCTGGGATGTGGCGCTTGGAAATACACAGCAATGAGGTCAAGCACTTAAGGTTAAGGGAGGTTAGACAATTAAAGTGGATTAGGTGTTGTTGTTTTTTTCGCAACTTTGACGAGAGCTGATTGATTTTTATTTCTCGGTAAAAGTTAAAACAGAGTTTGGAGTCAACCCCCACTTGAAAAAAAAAACAATCCTTCATGTTGTGTTTGTTCCATTTGTCAGTATGGCCTCGGTAAAATTATTTAACAAGGATTTCGACGGCCTTGTAAACAATATTTTATACAAAATAGCCTTTTGTGTATGAAGAAAAAGGAACTCAAGAGTTCCCAACTATTTTTGTACAAGTGTTCAATTTACGACAAAATAGCCACTTCAAAATATTCTATGGATGTTAAAGTTTAAATATTCTTTTGATAACTGTGTATTGACAGGATTCAATATACAGCAATTTTACGACGGAAAGTCAACAAGAAGTGAAATGCTGACAGTCGTTCCGTTGTATAGCCACTGTAGAAAAGTTGCAAAATGCAGACATGCAGGTCGGAGACAACGTGTCAGGTTCGTGGGCTCAATTGTTCTCCAGCTGTAAATATACAACGCCTCTATTCATAGAATTTAGAAGTGGAGATGGAATGGCGGCTTTTCAAACTCGTTCATATGCATTCACTGGCAGGGTCGAGGGAAAAGGTAGGAGGTGATGCATAAGGAGGAAACGGTTATGTGGTCGTCGGTTTGAATAAAAACTGCAGCGAAAAAAAATAAAATTGCTGTCTGGCACAATGCAAGCTGTACAATGCTTTCCCTTAAACTAGTCAGGGTTGGTCAATTTTAAATACATTATGAATAAATAAATAAAAATACTCTTGTAACTTCAGACTTCCCTGTTGAAATACTTATTTTTTATCTTTTGTTATTATTATTATTATTATTATTATTTTCATTATTATCATTATTATTATTATTATTATTATTATTTTTCCACTCTTTGCAGAGGATAAAGAATATATGCCTGCCTCAAACTCTATCTTAAACCACCACAGATGCTATTCATTAGCCTGTCTATGGAGTTTCTCATTGTGTGTTAGCATTAAGCTAACAGGATTTAAGGCTAACCAAAGAGACGAATCAAAATACATTCTTTAAAGTAAATAATTGACTACCAGACTAATTCTGCGAAACTTTTTGTGTCCTCAAAATGCCCACCCGATGGCAACCGATTGATTCCCAATCCCATAATTCGTCCCATGCTATCTTCTCGTTGCATTTCCGGGACCTTAAGGTGCGGCTGTAAGATATAAATATCTGCTTCATCTCTGTGTGGAGCGTTACTTTGAAGTTCTATCTAATTAAGCAGCGACGCCGGTTAAAAAAGCTAAACAAAAAAGATCCTGAGCGCCGCCGCGCATGACAGTTCATGAAGCGCAGACACAAAAGAACGAGAACAGACATTGTGATGTGACGCCTTGGAATGCACGCGGCGTCTAATCAGGCTGTCATACATGAAATATAGAATTTATGACACGCATTGTATCAAAAACTGGATGTGTGCTTGGGAAAAGTCTGCCTAATTAATTTTGAATTCATGTCTTGGTGTAAATGTTCCTCCCAAGCTGTACACAAAGTTTTTAGTTCCTGACGCATGTTAAACAACACATAAATATATGTTATATAACCTCAAAGGTTGACCACAATCCACTTGCTTATGAAGTCATCTGGGTTTTTTTTTAGAGTGGAAATAATAGTAATAAAAATACAGTGTTGCTTTGTTAGTATTTTACATCATAAAATGAGACTCAATTACCATAAATTTTGGACTATAAGCCGTGACTTTTTTCACAAATTTTGAACCCAGAAATCACGAGTTTTAGGTGGTGTGGCTTATAGTCCGGTGCAGTTTATAATCCGAAAATTACGGTAAATAGTGTAAACAATTCAACATAAATTAATTAATTGTATTGTGTGCTATGTTAGTTAGTTTGTGTTGCATAAACTAAAAAACTTTTTAAAAAAAAAGCTTTTTGGCACACAAATTAGTATTTTTGTGCACATAATTTTTAATTTTTCATAAATTAGCAAATAAATTGTTTGGGTGCACAAATTAGTAATCCATGCAATTTTTATCCTGCAAGCATCGGGGAGCCATACATACACAATTTGAAGGAGGACTCCGCATTAGTGGGCGTGGCCACAATCGTTAGTTAAAAATGGTGTTGGGGTTATTACTACCCAACCCCTCTTGCTCTTCTCCCAAGCAGTGAAATGCTTGGCTTCTCTGAGGAATGAGACCCTGAAGGGCCAAGGGTCTCGAACAAATGAGCTCTCACATATATATATATATTTTTTTAACTCTACTTATACAGAAACAGGACATAATGCAGACAAGCAGCAGCCCAAAGCAGCCTTCATGGTAATTTCATCTCACTATTTGCAGTGCCCACCCATGGGTTTCACTGTTCTGGATTGACGCCAGTCACCTTCATGTGCGGCGAGAAGCATTCCTCATATCAGCGGCTGACACACTATCATAACAAGTATGCTTTTTATTTTATTTTTTGGGAGGAGTTGTTTATTGCAATTAGGAATGTGGCTAAAAACAGTGTTCCTGTTCCTGCATGTCAATTAAGCAGTGTTAAATGTGTGACATTCAGCAGGGTGTTTTTTTTTTTTTTCTCACTGGTGTTTGAAATGAAAGAAAAGCAGCGTTGTGGGGGTATGCAGAGGAATGTTAGCAGCAAAGCTAATGAAGTTAATTGCTTGAGCGGAGGCGCTTTTATGAGCTGCACCTGGTCCATAAATGATTCCTAATGAGGAAGCAAACCGGTTGACTTTTAAAATGCTTCCCTCTAGTGGCAAGGAATAACACTTTTAAATCAACAGACCGTTTTTGTGTGAGTATATAAGTCTAAATATGTATATGTAAGTATACATGGTGCTAGTGTGAGTCACCAACTCTAAGGGCCTTCGAGACCCTAAATTGATAAATGACGATATATAAAAATAGTTCTTGCAACCTAATGGGAGTCCGTCTCAGTGGTTCATCATCATCTCCAGAGGATGAGTAATGTACTCGAAAGTGACCATCCAACACCTAGTTTGGCAGAATTATGTTTAATTTTATCAATTTGTTTTTAAACAACTTAAGAAAATAAAAAAGGTCTAGCATGCTAGTCAACAAATCACACCCGAATAACATTTCTTCCACTGCTTTTAATATTCTCCCGACTGACTTTTTTGGTTTATAAGTAGCATTAAAGTACAATCGATAGCTCCCAGGCCCCTCCTGCAGTTATAAAGTGTAATTTACTTTTAAGACACAGCGGTAAATACCGATCAACAGTGGTAAATACGCATTACAAAACTCAATAATCGTTTTTTTTGGTGACTGAATTTAATATTCCTTCCATACAAACCATGAGGAAAAAATTAAATGCAAGGTTTTTTTTTTTTTTGGTTCCTCACACAGGCATGTAAAAAAAAAAAAACTGTCCAAAGATCAGATCGACATGATTATCTGGAAGCCTTCCACCAGTTGTGGAATGTCCCTTCATTGGTTTTGATCAAAGTATTGTAAGAACATTACGTAAGACTCGAGGTTGGACCGTATTGAAAATATCAACCTGAGTTACACGATTAATCTTTGCAGAAAAGTTGGTACCCTAGTTGAACCAATACCAAAGATCTTGACTGCTCTCAAGGCTGAGCAGCATTTTTGTATGTCACAAATTAAAAACTCGTTTTCATACCTGTTCTACCAGTTGAACAGACATGATAATGCATTTGAAGATGTTTACTTTTCCATTCTTTTGAAGTCTCAATCTTATTTGGAAACTGGAATCTATCTTCAGAGATTGGAAAACTGACTGAGGACATTGTAAGCCATAGATACGGTGGTGGCCAAGCCCACGAGAAAGGACAGACCTCTGCAGGGTTGAGGAAAAGCCCCGACGTAGGAGATAGTGTGGAAGATCCGAGAACCGGTAAAGATGCGGAAGTGAAGTATAGCTGCTGAGAGTTGCGGTCCGCTCAGGGTGTAGATAAAACCGATGAGTACGAAGGGAACGACGTTCTCCAAGTCGTTCAGGTGACATCTGGTTAACCAAAACACACATTGAAGTGAGGAACAAGATTGTCGGAATAAGATGTGGTGAATTGAAAAACCACAGTGTTCAACCAAATTATATACAAACAGGTCTGCTAGCTTAATTAGCATCAATGCTGTGCTAATTCCAAACACGTTTAGCTAACCAGTAGTTGTTGTATGTGGATTGCGCAATAATTTTATCAGATCTAACCGTCTCTCACTCAATATTATTAAATACATTTCCCAAATAAAATTGCAGACTCAGCAGAATTTGACTCACCTACGAACACGTTCGACATCTGGGTGGGTTCTAAGCAGCTTCTTTCTCTCTTCTGCAGATTTATGAGCCACATCTTCCTCAGAAGAAAAAGACTAAAAACATCAACATAAGCGTTAAAATTATGCTTTGATAGTCGAGTTGAACTCGTGTTGACCTACCCCTCTTCTAACGCGGTAAAAAGTAGTCAAAGGTGCCATAAGCATCATCTTTAGGATCACGATAAGTGCGTAGGTGCTGAAAGCCTTGAACACCTCATCTTGCATTAGATCCACCATGGTGGCCACTTTGCAGCCGATAGAGAAACACGACTGACTGCAAAAGACGACTTGAAAAAAGTAAACGTGATGAGAGAGAGCGAGAGATAAGACTGGAATGTGTTACATAACACAAGTCAACCCTTAACCCAGTCCCTCTGTGGGTGGAGCTAGCTAGCGTTAAAAAAAATGAATGCGAGCCAGATGAATAACGATTCTGCGGCTTTTGTTGATTGCGTAATAATGGGGAGAGAGTTGTGGCAGCTTCACTGTTAATTTTCAAAAACATGCTAAAGATTTTATTGTTTGTCAGGTTATAAATTAGCTTGACACAATCGCAAGCTAGCAAACCAAGTGTCAGGGAATCGAATTCTCATGAACCAAAAGTGTTATTTTCTCCACGTCTGCGTTTAGTGCCGCCTTCATCTTTCCTTCCGTCAACCCTCGCTCTCCAGACTACGGCTAGACCCGAGCTACACGCTAGTCACAATCACTTTTGTCTCAAAGTCTTGTCATTTCGCTTTAATCAAGCTAGTGTCATGACGCCGTGTTTGGGAGCCAGGTGCTTGAAACGCCACCGTGCTTGAACAAAGAGCTATGCCTTGCCAGCGTGAGACGCTTTGAAAATGGCGTGCAAAACACCTGCCAGTCACATCCCGGCAAGCACTTTGTCGGAGCCAGTTTGGGAGGGGAACCGTCGAGTGTTGTAGGACGGAACGAGCGAGCGAGCGTCAGCTGCCAAATAGAAACACAATGTTGCTAGTTTGTCAAGATGGCCTAAGGCGTGTTTTCCATGATTTTGACATGCTGATACATGTGCAAGCGTGAGACTAATAACAGGTGACACGTAAGCCATCAATGTTAGTTATTTGGCGCCTGACGTTTTCCCCGTGCTCTTTGCTTTGAACAGAAGGGGGGCTTGTGTTTGCGCAAAACAGATTAAGGCCCGCTGTGTCGGCCATTTTTTTTTGGGAGTGCTCGTCATTCATGCTAGCTCACAAGGTAGCGTATATGCTTTGTTTTTAAAATTGTGGTGAAGCATGAACAAGGAAGTCGTCGGTTTACAGATAGTCGATGGAAGCTAGCTTAAATTTTAGCTAGGCAGCTACTGTACATAAATATTTATGATACTGGTAATAGTAATGTTTTTGTTGTTGTTTTTCTATGTTTACATTGATTTAAGAAAATATGTTTTAATTTAATTTTTGATTTATTAGTTTTATCAGTCGACGGAAGCTAGCTTAAATTTTAGCTAGGCAGCTAGTGTACATATATATTTCTAGTACTGGTAACAGTAATGTTTTTGTTTTTCTGTGTTTACATTGATTTAAAAAAAAAATTAATTTAATGTTTAATTTATTAGTTTTATCAGTTGATAGAAGCTAGCTTAAATTTTAGCTAGGCACCTACTGTACGTAAATATTTCTGGTACCAGTAACAGCTTTTTTTTTGTTTCCTTTGTTTACATTGATTTAAAAAATATATTTTAATTTCATTTTGAATTTATTAGTTTTTACAATATTCTAAAATTATGGATCATAATGATAATCATACTAAAGCGGATATTGTCGTAATTTGTTAGTACCTTGAATGAAATAGCAATAATAACACATAGTGGGAAAAAAAAGTGCGGTTTATTTGAAGTGAGAAACTACTTAAAATACAATAACTCTTTTTCTGCCCTGAATTCTTTTTTTTTTTCTGGTGGCTTCTTTCTTCCGAGATGACTGATCAACGCATCACCGGGCCCCAAGAAGACTTGGCGGCAAAATATTCTTCTTCTTCTTGTATTTCTTATTTATTTGCGCGCTTTCGCATGGAGCGGTCGTCCTTCCTTTTGTGCAGCGGATTCGTCGAGAAAACTAATGTCCCGTGATTTCCCACAAGGAGTGGTAATGGCTAAAAGCTGCATTGATTCCTTGCCAGCCCTGCCAGTAATTGGGATGCGAGCTGCGCTGTGTTCCCATTGATTTCTCATGGTCGCCAGGTTATGCCGCTGGTGTAGGACAACAATGACTAAATAACAGCCTGGCCAATGATCTTAATGCCACAAGCCAAGCAAAGTTATTGATTTCATTACAGAATGCCTCCTAGGTTCTAGGCACATACATTTTTTTATTGATCACAACTGGTGTCCACATTACTTTCAGGACTGTCACATGCAGCCGCCAATCAATGAAAGGCGAATTCTGCAACGGCATACTGTGTTGGGCGGGCAATAAATTTGGCGGCATATAATCAGGATTTGGAAGGTGACCCCCGACTGATCGAATTGATAAGTGCAAGCGTTTTCCCTGCAACCTGTGGGTTAAACCATAAATATTGTGTGATTAACTTGTCCAATTGGGTTTCATTTGACCCCATTCACACAGTGGTGGCCCAAGGGCGGCAAGAAAATAAGAAATCAGATTAGCAGCCAAGCAGGCTCTGATAAGACTGAACTGATGATAGGCTTTTTTATTTTGTCATTTTACCTCAACCACAAAATAGAGAAATCATATTAACTGGATGGATGGACTGACAGCTTGGTAATGGTTAAAGCCACAATACGGTTGATTTTGTGCAACTGTCAGTTTTTTTTTGTCTTTTGTTGGAACCTTATGAATGGACACTGATAGATCAAATGTGATCAATAAAAATAGGTGTTGTGTATTGTAAATTGAGATTACAATAGTCAGCCTCCTCGTTCCACTTGTAACTCCTCAACAGCTCGTCTACTTAAGTATGCTCCTCCACGGGTTGGCACGGCTGTACTTAACATGATCGATACGTCTTTATTGACAGGCTGTGCGCCGCAGTCCTTTAAGGTAGCTGTAATCAAACGTCTTCTTTAAAAAAGCTACTTTCTTCAAAAGGCTTTAATTATAGAGCGATTTTCTTTTTGTCTCCAAGGTTGGACAGCAAGCTGTTGCCAAGCAAATAATGTGAATGTGTTCCAGTTACTCTCTTAGAGTTTGTAAATTTCGGGGAATGAAGATTGTTTCATGTACCGTATTTTCCGGACTATAAGGTGCACCGGACTATAAGGCGCACCATTAATACATCATGTCAGATTTTTCATCCAAATCAAACCATTCTCCATTTTGTCTTTTTTATTTCAACTTCAGACGCAACAAATTACTTTATAATCACAAAATAATGAGCCATAGTCTTTTTGATTCATGATTCATAGCCTTCAGCGGGCCACTTATGATTGATTTCATGACACAATGCTTCGGGCCAGTTTCAATTTAGGAATTTGGTCTATATATAAGGTGAATCGGACTATAAGGCGCACTGTCGGCTTTTGAGAAAACTTTAGGTTTTTAGGTGCGCCTTATAGTCCGGAATGGCATGGTATACCGCAGGGGTCCGTGCTAGAACCTGGACTGTTTAGTCTTTCTATGCTATGCTTAGGCAATATTATTTAAAAAGTCTCAAATAATTTTTTAGAAACAACCACTCAGTTATTAAATCTTCCCAAAAAAATTTATGACTGATATTTATATTGGTTTGACTTTAAATTCTAGTAATAATTTATTGAGAATAAATCTCCAGAAGTAAATCCGATGTTGCTTTTTAGTAGCGCTGACAACGATGTACCACATAGTCCTTTTTTGGGCCCACTTAAATTTCCAAATAACTTATTTGTATAATCTAGGCGATCTATATTTCAACGTCCGCATTCCACCATTTTAACATTGCATCATTATATCAGAAAATATCGATGCTAGTCCAGATTATGACATTCGCCAGCGGTCTTAATAGATCCTGGCATGCTTTTTCAAATAACCGTGCAGCATTTGCAACCATTTACAAGCTTCAGCTCCAATCATTTATGATTGACAGTATCTTAATCTCAGAAGATGAGTACTATAACACACATCCAGTCGCTGGGTATATTTATAATGGTTTATCCCTATTGGTGGTAGGCTGCCCCAGTGCTTGGGGTACTAAACCTACACAACTTTCCCCTCCGAATGTATCTTAATGAAGAAGCTCATTAAGGATCAGCAGTTGCATTGCGCTCTTAATGAGAGTCACACAGCTGCTCATTAGATGCAGGCCTTTAGGCTTTGTCTTTTGCGAAAGTGGTCCCCCCCCCGGCCCCGGACCCTCATTACGTCCACCTTTTTAGTAAGCCATTGTTGAGGTGGGTGATCAAACTAGTTAGCACATCTGGTAGCATATAAAAACCTTGTCATTTGGTTGTTAAAGGCTGTTGTAACATAGAGAACGGTTGTAAAAGCCACAAGGTCCGAACATGATTAAAGCGAACACAATGCTGCTACTTATCGACTCGGCGAAATGACATTTTGATATTTATTCATGGAGACCGCACTTCTTTATCTTGCCAAAAATATATGAGCATATGGCGCATTCAAACACATATACCCGAACCAAGTCTTGGCTAGCTAGCTAGCTAGCCTACCGTATTTTCCGCACTATAAGGCGCACCTAAAAACCTCTAATTTTCTCAAAAGTCTTATATATGGGCCAATATGGATTCGTGGATGAGGACTAACTTAATAAAGTAAGCTTTACGTTTATTTTGTGTGTTGTGTGATATTAACGTTTGAGCAACGTTGCGTTATTGCTATATTGTTATTGTTTTCACTATTTCGAGTGTTACTATATTGTGATTGCATTAACGTTTGAGCAACTTTGAGTTATTTATTCAATGCGCCTTATAATCCGGTGCGACTTAAATATGGACAAAGTTTTAAAAATGGGCCATTTATTGAAGGTGCGCCTTATAATCCAGTGCGCCTTATAGTGCGGAAAATACGGTAGCTAAATCTCCCAAACACGTCTGGTTGGACAAAAATGTTACTTTTTTAAAGTATTTTCAGCTCAAAAACTACGCTGACCTTAGTCAATGTAGAGATAAGTCGGAACAGTTGGTTATTAAAAAACTTTATTCACTTAATTGAATGAAATTGGTTAATTCTGAGCACAGTCTATAATAGTGGAAACTTTTGAAATGATTTATCATTGTCCTCACATATACACATATAAGGACTTTTGCCCTCATTTTTCTTCGGCGTACGAAGCAAACGGAGCAATTACCTAATTGTGGAAGAGTTTTCGCCATGCTCGTTACCTCAACTGAGTTTGGCAGACTAAAAAGCAAAGCACTCTGGGTGATCCAGCCAGGCAAGGATCCCGCACAGCGGGAGGGGCCGCAGCGCCTCATTATGGCGCTATTTTAACAAAGCACTTTCTCTCTCGCCTCTGCAGAGTTGCATGCAACCACCGCTCAATATCCCATGCCTTCCCTTTCAGCCCTCACAAAGAGATATAAATCTTTCCGGGCAGGATAATTACCAAGATAATTTTATCCATAATGATACTTGTCAGTCAGGGGTGGTGATGAAATTGAAAAAAAAAAAATTTCTCTGTGAAGTTTCTAGCCCCAGATTTATCCTGAGATTTATGCTGGTGGAAAGAAGAAAAGACTAAGTGAAGTCTGAGAAACTTTTAGGTGTATAATGGGCTAACTCCATAAATCCCCGTTGTGTGAGGAGAGTGTACATTTCCCACCTGGCTTCAGGTGGGGCTCGTCTCAATTTGAAATAAAGGTTGCGATGAATGATTGATCAGTGCTGACATTATCCTGAACGGACTTTTTTTTTCCCAAAATGTGTCAACTATTCAGTTTTTTCACTCTGTTTTAGAGACAATATAAGCTCCGCCTTTTTGCATTAGTGAAGTGACCAAAAATGGATCTGAATATTTATTTTGATTTAATGGAATCGGATAACGTTTCAACTTGAGTCATACCCATTTTTTTTTTCTGAGACGCACAAATATTTATTATTATTACTATTCAGTCCTGTATTAATATTGAACAGTATGCAAATTTTTAAAAATTACAGCAAAACCGTCCCGGCATGTGCCACCCTGAAATTTACGATTATCTACAGTAACATAAAAAAAAAAATGTGCTGATGTCGGCACTTCTGTCATTCAACTTGACATTTAATTTGCTGTTCACACACATGCCTGTAAATACGTAGACAAGTTTTGCGGGCACATCTCAGCAATCCAGGACAGGCCTCTTTACAAAATAACGCACTTGATCATCGTGTGGCGCGGAAGAGAAAGCTGACGCCCTTGGGTTGGGGAAACTGCACACTTTGATCTCATTTTGAAATTCTTCCAACTTGTCTTGGTTTTTTTTATTATTATATATATATATATTTAAAAAAGGGATAGTTAAATTATTTCTGAGTTGCTGTTATGTGGCAAAGGTAAAGGCCTCCCGTGGATAAGAGGAGATAAAAGCTTTAAAAAAAAGAAGGGAAAAAAAACACAAAAGACATCACTGGCTGGGTGTTATAATATTTAGCATAAGCTGTGGAAAACATTTCTTCAAGGAATACACATCTTGTGCTTTCTTTTAAAAAATTAACGTGGTGGAATCGGGACCGTGTTACCCCGTTGTATCACTCAACAAAGGCAACGGAACAATCACTTATGTCAAAGTTTGACAATGACAGAATTAGAGCAGGATTTTTCACAGCCCCCCCCCCCCACGGGGAACCTCGGCGCTCGCAACTCGGAAAAGTTTACTTTTCCTTGTCATTTGAAATTACGCTCATTTGCATTTTTGCGGAGGAACCGAGGCCCGGGTGCAAAAAAAATAAAACAACGATGCCAACTGAGAGGGACGTGAAGAGACGCGGCGTGCTTTTGAAATGGAACCTCGGAGTACTTGAACGGGATGAGATGATGTGGTGATCACCCCTGCAGGGCTTTAACAAATATGGAATTCAGGAGATTGAACAACTTCGCCATTAATATGATGATCTGTCTCCCTCTGTTCCACTACTGAGAGAATGATTCCGAGCATTTGATCGTGTCCCAAATTCATTCATAGTACAGTGGGTATTAAAAAATAAAAATAAAAGTCTACACACCCCTGTTGGCAGGTTTTAAATATACAGTATATTTTTGTAAAAATATATATTTTTTTGAGTTAATTACATTTATTACAAAGGAAACACTGAAATGTTTTGGAAGCATAAATACAGATTTATTTTTAAAAAGTCTACACACCCCTGTCAGAATGCTTGGCAGGTTTTAAATATACAGAATATTTTCGTAATTTTTTTGCGTTAATTAAATTTCTTACAAAGTGAACACTGAAATGTTTTGGAAGCGCAAATACAGATTTATTTTTAAAAAGTCTACACACCCCTGTCAGAATGCTTGGCAGGTTTTAAATATACAGTATATTTTCGTAATTTTTTTTGTGTTAATTAAATTTCTTACAAAGTGAGCACTGAAATGTTTCGGAAGTGTAAATACAGATTTATTTTTAAAAAGTCTGCACACCCCTGTCAGAATGCTTGGCAGGTTTTAAATATACAGTATATTTTCGTAATTATTTTTGCGTTAATTACATTTCTTACAAAGTGAACACTGAAATGTTTTGGAACCGTAAATACAGATTTATTTTTAAAAATTAATTAGATTTTTGGGAGTTTTGTGTTTTTTGTAGATGGGGTCATACCTGATAAGACTCTTGACATGAACTTGGGGTAAAAAAAAAACTCACATTTCGAGTCCATGTAAAAACTAAAACAAATTCACCATTGTTCTCTCACAACACTCGTCTTGCATCTAAAAAAGAACTAAAATCCCACTACAGCATCTTGAGCTCCACAACTTCCTTCAATGCGTCAGTGAGAGAAGGAACATTTGGAAAGGCGAAGAAGGGAAATGAAAGGAAAATCAATGAGGGCGGATTTTCGTTTGAGCGGGCCAGTGTGAAAAATCCAGCCGAGCGTTTCACATGCCGCCGAGCCTGACGTTGACCTCCATACGGCGCGCAGATCAATGGACAGGACGGAGGCCACCGGGGTATTGATTGATTAATCAAAGCTAATGTTCTTTTGATCAGCACGCTGCCGCCCTATAAACTGGTGTAGGCGAAGTAAAACAACGTGTTTTATTTACGCATTCATGCTATGTGATGTGCGAGGATGCTAGCTTCACAAACTGACCATCTTATGAAAGAAACTTGCTTTGGGAGTTAAATGTGAGCAGTGATGGTTGAAATCAGTAAAATATGTGTGTGGCTAAACACAAGAATTAAATTTAGCAATGTGTTCCAAACCTGTTGGATTACATACATTACCATTTTTATAAACCGTATTTTCCACACTATAAGGCGCACCTAAAAAAAACTCAAATTTTCTCCAAAGCCGACAGTGCACCTTATAATCAGGTGCGCCTTATATAAGGACCAATATTGAGCCACTACAGCAGGCATGTCCAAAGTCCGGCCCGCGGGCCAAATGTATATCTTATATATGGACAAAGTTTTAAAATGGGCCATTCATTGAAGGTACGCCTTATAATCCGGTGCGCCTTATATATGGACAAAGTTTTAAAATGGGCCATTCATTGAAGGTGCGCCTTATAGTCCGGTGCGCCTTATAGTGCGGAAAATATGGTAGTACAAAAAAGTGAATTGGCAAAAATAAATGAATGAAACAGTTCTAAAAATGGTACATTAGTAATCTCAGCAAATTATTATTTATTTTTATCAGTTATACGATACGTATAGTTCCACAAACTGTGGCGTTAGCTATTAGCATAATAGTGCTAACTAGCCAAAATCAGCACTGACAAAAGAAAATAAATCAAGCTGGATTTATTGTTTCATTACAATATTTAGTGGGCGCTTTGTTAGTTACCAATAATAATCAAATTTGTAAGGATAAAAAAATATATAATTGAAAAGTGTCACGCCCGTGCCACTTCGCTCGGCCACACCCCTTTCGTTACCATAATGTCTGTCACCTGCTTCCTATTGTTACCCTGTGTATTTAAGCCCTGCCCGTGTGTTTCTCCCTGTCGGTGTCTACTGTTGTGTCCATTCCTGTTCGTGCCCAGTGTTCCTGTTCGTGTCATCTGGTTTTCCCTCGGTCTGTCTGAAGGCTCACGGTCAGAATTTTAATCTTGTCCAAGGGGACTTCATGTCGGTCAGTCTGTCTGTTTTGCTGGCCGTGAGTCTTCCTCCCGTCTGTGTCGTTCGTTCCCCACCTGCCTCCCTTCCAACTCCTTTTCCCTGCAATAAATCCTGGTTCAAGCTGCATTTGGTCGCCCTGGCTCAACTCATTCCTGACAGAAGACACCGACCATCACAGCGACCAGCGCTTGGACCAACCTTTGCCGGCTCCCGCAACTGCTGCATGGTCGCCAAGAAGATGAGTTCAAGCGACGCAAGATGCACGGTTGCCCCCCCCCCAAAACAGATCCGACGGCGCGGATGTTGCGGCCGCCACTTGTTCCGGCGGCGCGGATCCAGCGGCTGTCACCGTCGGCCTTCAACGGTGCATGACGCACGGCCGCCCCCCGACCCAGTCCCGACGGCGCGGATGCTGCGGCCGCCACCAGTTCCGGCGGCGCGGATCCAGCGGCCGTCACCCAGTCGGCTTCAACGGCGCATGACGCACGGCCGCCCCCCGATCCAGTCCCGACGGCGCGGATGCTGCGGCCGCCACCAGTTCCGGCGGCGTGGATCCAGCGGCCGTCACCCAGTCGGCTTCAACGGCGCATGACGCACGGCCGCCCCCCGATCCAGTCCCGACGGCACGGATGCTGCGGCCGCCACCAGTTCCGGCGGCGTGGATCCAGCGGCCGTCACCCAGTCGGCCTTCGGCGGTGTGTGACGTGCGGCCACCTCCCCATTTCCTCCCGGCTCTTGTTGGACAGTCTTGGACTTTTTCTTTTTTGGGACGTCGGGAGCCGTCCCTTGTGGGGGGGGGTACTGTCACGCCCGTGCCACTTCGCTCGGCCACACCCCTTTCGTTACCATAATGTCTGTCACCTGCTTCCTATTGTTACCCTGTGTATTTAAGCCCTGCCCGTGTGTTTCTCCCTGTCGGTGTCTACTGTTGTGTCCATTCCTGTTCGTGCCCAGTGTTCCTGTTCGTGTCATCTGGTTTTCCCTCGGTCTGTCTGAAGGCTCACGGTCAGAATTTTAATCTTGTCCAAGGGGACTTCATGTCGGTCAGTCTGTCTGTTTTGCTGGCCGTGAGTCTTCCTCCCGTCTGTGTCGTTCGTTCCCCACCTGCCTCCCTTCCAACTCCTTTTCCCTGCAATAAATCCTGGTTCAAGCTGCATTTGGTCGCCCTGGCTCAACTCATTCCTGACAAAAGTTTGGTTCAGTAGTGTATACAAGATGGCTCGATCAACGCCGTTCTACTTTGCAAGCCCAACTCGTTTCATTTTTAATGATCTCAAGTGCAGAGATTTTCCTCCTCTTCCCACCTCAGTTTACTCTCCCAAACTTGACGCTCTTGAAATCGCTTCTCGTAATTTCGAAGGTGAGCGCTTCTCTCTTCTCCGTTTGAAAGGCCCCTCGCTCCCTCGCCGCCCTTGGGTTTCTTCAATGTCAGCGCTCACTTCAAACGCCTCCGAATGAGCTCTGAGGACTCCGTTGAGATTTCCCATTGCAAACAATTATTCCGTCCGTGCTGCTCCGACAGAGATTTCTCTAGATTTATATTACGAGGCCATGAGTCAAATTTCCGTGTCTCTACGGTATCGTGCGCTTCACAGAGGTTCTCCTGTTGACCCGACACTTGAGGTGAATGTAGATGGTTCTCTAAAGAGATATCTACAAGCTAGTTAGGAGTGAGATTGGAAACCTCTACAGCTGAGTGGCCATATCAAATTACATACTGTTCATTTGGCCACCGGGGGGAGTATAAAACAGATATTCATATTAGCATATTAGTCAGTTTAGCGGAGGATAAAGAATATATGCTTGTGAGTATTGTCTGTCTACAAATGTTGCTGCACTGATTGAGTTTAAATATCGAAATGGTATAAAACAGCATCAATGCTAGTTTATTTAGCTCGTCTATAGTGTTTTGCATTGTGTGGTAGCATTAAGCTAACAAACAGTTGTTTGTTTTTAATAGAAGAGGGCACTAAAATTATTTTTGTTAACCATATTTAATCAACTAAAACTCTGAAATAAAAAGGAAGATTTTGGAAAAATTTTCAAATGATTGAAAAATAAATTTGTAAATATTATGTCCCCCAAAAATATTGTAAAATTCAAACAAATCACATCTATTTTTCCCTCAACACGATACAAAGTTTATCATCACCACAGAACTTTTCAACTTAGTATTCCTGGTCCAGCCCTCTTCCTGTTCTTCCTCTGGAGGTCCTACAACCCCTCTGGCCTAGGCACCTGGTTTCTTTCAAGGTGTGTGGCTATATCATCCAAAATAGATAAGAAAGCCTCTGTTGCCACAGGAAAGCATTGAGAAGCCTCCGCCCCCGAGCAGTGGATCTCTGCAAAGGCCTCCCCCGAACAAGCTCCAGTCCACAAGTGGAACTTTAAAAGAAGCTGGAGTTGCAACATTCCCCCCCCAACCTCACCTCGCCGCGGTAACCACCCACGCTGAGGAGACACACAAGCTGCAGCCATGTCCTGGAGGGAAAACGAATCTGAGTAAACATGGCTGAATAAATAAATGCGTCAACTGTTTCTTATTCTCGGATTTTGACATTCTGGCTGGAGGACTCAGGTGAAGTTTTCAACGAGAGTCCTCCAGACTTTTTTGTTTGAATGCTAAGGTGAAGTCAATGTTGGAAATTTTATTGTCATTTAAATGAAGCAAGTGCTCAGAATTGAATATCAATACAATTTATATTTATATTTTATATTTATATTATATTATATTATTTTTTTTAATTTTATTAAGATTACAAAGCCATTGTATTATAACGCACAATTTGAACATTAAAAGTAGGAAGGTAAAAAAAACGTAATAAATGTAAATTAAATGGAAATTGAACCCAAGTATTATTTTAAATGAAAAAAAAATACATTTAAAAGTTAAATGTAAAGAAAATTATATGAAAATTGAACCCAAGTAATTAAAAAAAAAAACTTTTAAAGTTAAAGACAACTGAACTGCACTGATTTGAAATTGGGATTCTCTAACCAAAAATGAAATGTGCCCGATTGATTAATAACCAAAACCCAATTAGAAAGTCACCCGTCCGATTGCGTCACGAGAGCGAAAGTTTCATCGGAATCGATGCTGATCAACTTTTCTAATTGCGGGCGAGCCTCAGACAGGTGAGGCCGGCCGGCCGGCCGCATCGGTTTGATCTCTCAAACATGTATTCCATCTCTTGTATTGCCACGAGGGAGCATCCAACCAAGGTCAACGCTCAAAGGCAGCGAGCGGCGCACCATGGGAAATGAGCGCGTGCCAGCCTCCCACTTTTGCGGGATCAGCGCGGCATCAGAAGGATCGGACTGACACTAGTGAAGTCCCCCGGTATCACCTATCACAACTTGTTTCTGCCACAGAGGAAACCAAAGACCCGCTTTAATTGTATCATTAATATCATTCCAGTGGAGCGCCAATTATTCTCGCTTTGAATTTTACCTGCGCCAACCTTCAATCGGCTTCCGTGCGGATGTTGGAGTAAGAACAGACTAGAAGTCACGGAGAGTTTATTTTTGTGATCAAAGCAACATGCAACAAATGACCTTCAACTGGGAAAATGTGTTTGTACAGTAGAGTATTTGATTTATGTCCTGAGATGATTTTATTAAATAATCAATGACAAAAAGTGATACTGTTTAATGAATAACAGGAAAAATCAGTGAACTGTTTAGGTTAAAATTTTGCATTTTTTTTTTACCAATGTGTTTTCTTATTTACAATAAATTTATTTCATGTGCTACATATGTAAACAATATAAGGTAAAAATAAATCAAATAGCTCATTAAAAACTTAACGCTAAAAAAATAAATAAAATAATGCTAAACACTGAACACATTTTTTATTTTATTGTTTGAATTTAGAATTATCTTTTATTTTTTATCAAATTAATTGTATTATTTTTATTTCTGAAATATTTATATTATATATTATATTATTAAATAATATTAGGTTTAAAAAACACTGTATAAAATATAAAAAAATAAAATAGAGTAGTTCATTGTTTATGCTTAATCCTACATATATGTATTAAATTTTGTATTAACTGTAAATTTATTTTTAATAAATCTTCCCTGTATTTTTCAACTAATCTCAATGTATTTTCTTTTATTTCCAATTCTTCAAACCTCATTCACACATGGTGGCCGTGACGTCCAATAGCAAGACGGCATCCAGAGCTATTTTTTTCCCTTTAAAACATGTACATTCATTCCTCATCCAGCGCAAACAGCATGACAAATCCAAAGTGCCGTTCATAATGGATAGTGGGGCCATTACTGACGGCGTGGGCTGCTCGGCCATTTTTTCTTCATCATAAACTACATGTGGGACGCCGGGGCCTGGGAAAGTGTCGTTTTTCACCGCCGCTGCGGGCTAAAGAAACACTGATGAATTAAACAAGGGGAAAACAATCAATCTGAGCAAGACTATTTGTCAGGCGTGAGGGACTTGATCACCGCTGGCCTGCCGGGTGTTCATCCAAACCGACCTCTTGGTGGGTGGTTGCTGGGGGCGGGGCGGGGGGTGCGATGCAAACAAAAACAAAACACTGTGGGCCCATTCTACAATTTGATTGGCTGAACCCTTCCAACGCTTTTATACTTTATCAGCAAGCACTTCTAATTCTTAACGGCAGATTAGAACAACAGAGAAACTGATTGGACAAATATTCTTATTTGTAATTACCTATAGCTGCCACCAGATGGCAGCACTGCACTGTTTACTATTAGACAAGGCAAATAAATGAAGCTCCTCACTCTTATTTCAACATAGTTCCACACACACTCAACAAAACAAATTGAACCCAATGAAGCGAAACGGCGTGGCTGTTTTGTGTGTGTGTGTAACCATGTGTGTGATAGGGATCTGAGTAGATGGCCTAGGGAATCAATCAAGCAGGTTCCAGCCTCCATCTTATCAAGTGGCAGCGTGCTGACCGATGGTTCAGATTTGAGATGATCTACATGCCTTTATGTAAGTGCGGCTAATCCATCAAGAAGCCGGCCATACGAGCTCACTCCATCATCGCCGCCGAGTCCGCACCTCACACAATGTTTTTTTTCTTTCGTGTATCTGTAGTGGGATGAGGGTGGAGGAAACCAAAAGGGAAAACAATTTAAAAGTTGTCCGGTCGCATCATTTATTTCCACCAGAGATGGCATCATTCAGACTCGATAAATCACACAGCCAGTTCGACCCGGACACGAATGAGGATAAGCGGTGTAAAAAAAAAAAAAACACTTGAAGCCACTCTAACGTTATTCACAGTTGAAAACAAATACAATTGGTTTGAATGGTAAACATTTTTAGATAATGTTTGACAATTAAATTCAGTTTTTTCAATGGCCTCATTCCCAGCCTTGTGCAGAAGCCAAACTGCTCCCTGGAGTTCATCCTCCCTCCATCAAATACAGAATTTTTTTTTTCTCTCGCAAATACGTAATTAATTCACTCATTTACGCTTTCTTTCCTTCAAGGTCAAGTCTTTTGATATCTTCATTAAACAAAAATAACAGAGAAAGTTTGTTTTAGGGTCTTCAAATGATTCTTCAGTTTTGTGAGCTGTTCAATCAAGATCTTTTAAACTCACTTAACCCCCAGCGATTAATCCCCCCCACACACACATCCTTGAGTTGTCTCTCTAATGAAATTAAGAACAAGCCTCCATAATAGATTCGGTGCACATCACAGTTAAAGGTTGGAACGCTTGACGAATAACGGAAGACTCGTGCAAGCAACTTCAGTTCATGAACCATTATAAATAAAAAAAATATTGATAGCTTCAATCAAACGTGGAAGAAAAAGTAATTTGCATTACAAATCATATTATAAATGGCATTGTAGTATATAAAGCACTGGCGGTGCTATTATTATTAGATTATAGATAGAATATTTGGGGTTTGTAAAGATTTTTTTTTTTTTTGCAGCCCCCTGAGATATCCTTGACTGGTAGAAAACGAGATTGTTAGGCTTGTGTGGTGAACTTGAGGTCCTTGTTGGTTTTTTGGAGCATCTCCAGAGCTTCAGGCCATAGGAAGCTCATGGTAGGCAGCATATTGTCCGGTCACGTGATGATAAATCTGCACAAGTAATTATGATTATATTTCTAATCATTTTTTTCTCAATTCATTTCTAGTCATTTATGTCTCCCCCACCTGTCTCTCAATGTCAGCCAAGAGGCTGCTGGCTCCCAAACGGAAGAGGTGAGGAGTAAGCCAGTCGTTGCCTAGCTCCTCTTTGATCAGCAGAAGCCACACCAAAGACTCCTTGGCTGTCCGGATGCCCCCCGCTGGCTTGAAGCCCACCTGAGGGCCCACAAGAGAAGCGCAGTTTGATTAAACCGTTGTATGAAATTTTTTCCCTCTTGGGCTCCCCCTAGAGTTCACAGCAACTATTTCACTTAAATATAACTACTGCGGTGGATTTAAAATAAATTGATTGTGCATTTTTTAATCAATTAATTCAGTGATGCTTTCGCATACCACTAGAGGAAGCCAGATCACCACTAGTGATACTCCGACCGCCCTAAAAATAAGTTTGGGTTCATTTTAATTAATCGCATTTCTACTTAATACTGAATACAAGGTTTTACTAAAATATTATTTCCAGTATTTACACATAAAAAAAAAAAAAATCAAAAATTGACCATTTACCTTATGACCTGTACGCAGGAAGTAGTCACGGATGGCCCTCACCATCACTATGGCGACAGGGTAAGTGGCGTTGACGGATTCCTTTCCCGTGGATGTTTTGATGAAGTCGGAACCTGGTGGGATTGAAGCGCAAGTCAAATTTATTCACTGGAAACTCTTTGCCTGGTTTCATGCGGCTCTTTTACGTTCAAATCAACATTTGTGTGGGGTTTTTTTGTGCGCGTTCGCTTCGCTTGACTTCAATATGGTACGTTCGTCAAACGCGCATGCGCATTAGGTGAAATTCCACAAAGCAGGCGGGACAAACTCATTCGAGTAAACAATTAGTGTTAATTTCGCTCTCAAAATGACAGGGAAACTAAAATATAAAGATGAACACAAGACGTTTTTAACAGAGTGGGAAAGTTTATATTATAGTTATATAGTTTATATTTTTGTTGAACGTAATGGCAAGCAATTCTACCTGACATGTCAGACGTCATTCGCGCATTTCAAAGCTTCAAATCTTCAGCGCCACTTGAGCTAACATCGATAAAACTTTCCAAAATGGACTGAATTTCGTACGCGTAAGTTGGACACTTTGAAAAGTCAGGCAGAAAATCAGGTTTAATTTCCCCCCCAAAAAATTACGAAACACTCAAGACTGTCACGCTTGCATCGTATCAACAACTGGCTTGGAACATTGCAACGGAATACAATCCGGATTTGAAGAGGATTGTTCAAGTCAAGGAATGCCAGAAGTCGGACTTCAACATGAATGGTAAGTAAAAAAACGGTATTGTAAATTATTATGTTTCTGTTTGTGGATTTTGTTGAACTGAGAGTTTGTGTGCGTGAGTTGACTTGACTTGACTTGACTTGCGTGAGACAGTGTGCTTTTAGTCTCTGACTGGTTGGCCATTCTGACTGTGTGGGGAAGAATAAATTCTTTATTTGTTTTATTTTGAGTACTCTTCCCATTTGGGGACTTTGCATTTAAATCCCAACTGTTGGACACATTACGGGAAGGTGCAAAGCGGACTTTTGGATCCCGTGGTCAGACAAGAACAGATGTTGCTGCTGATGGTTAACAGAGGGCAGCTGTACGCTCATCAATAAAATCCTTCATTTTTCCTTCCTTCACAGCCAATTATCAGCTTTCCCGATAAAAATAGAAGATGAAATGACATTCTTTTAATAGATGAGCCACAAACTATAGAGTGATAATCAGCCCTTCTGTCTCCCCGGTGTATAATGACTGTTCATTACGGAACAGAACAAGATGAACATTTTCCAGTTCATTAAAGACCTGCGCTATGTATTTTTCCCCAGTCAGGTCTTTTTTTTTTTTTTTTTTAGCATTTCTCCCCCTTCTCGTCGTCAAATAATCCTTAAGATTCGTCACGGGGTGTCTTAATTACCAGATAATGGATAACGGTTATTAAATACGGGTGGCGGTAATGAAGCTCCATTCATTTGTGTGCGGAGGGGAAGAAGGGGGGGGGCACACTGGTGGAGGAAAATAGCCTGCGTCGGAGATTAATAGGTGAAATTATCATTCAATTTCAGGAATCTCATCGGCGATTCAGAGGAACAAGCGGAGATTAAGAAGGGAGAGTGGTGACAAAAAGCGATGCGTTTTAATAATGATCTCGATTCACGATTCGGTTCCGTAATCGGCTTAAGATGTGACGTCTGACAGGCATTTGAGTGAGTGTGTTTTAGCCGTCATCGAGACATTTGGCTGAATTGAGATGTGAAAAAGCTTGGGCGATTATGGAAAAAAACTAATCGTGATTTTTTTTTGTGTAATTGAAATCACGATTAATAAACACGATTACTCTCATTTCAAAACGGAGTGATTCAACTACCAAAACTCAACTTTAAATATAATGTTAAGCAAGCACAAATATTTTGGATTAGGGGATCAGTTTTAAAAGTATCGGTACTTGGTATCGGTATCAGTGACTACTCAAGAATTGACTGCTGTTTGAAATCCCTGAAGTACTTTCAAACTGACCGGCCATCATGGCGACCAAACTGGCCTTGTAGACGTTGGTGAAGGTGCCCAGTTCGCCGATAGCCAGGATGGTCTTCATGTGAGCGTCGCCGCAGGCCTCTCGGAACTGAACGATCTCATCATACATCGCTGTGGAAGTCACAATCGCTGTTATATTTATTTATTTATTTTTTCCATTTATTTTTATAGTCTCTCTACCTTCCCACTGTCCAGTGAGAGCGAGCGTCCTGTTGATGACAATGTCGATCTCAGTGGCGCCGTCCGCTACGGCCATACGAACTTCCATAATACGAGTCTCCAGTGGAGTCTGACCTGCCGGGAAACCGGTCGCCACTGGAAGAAAGAACATTTTGATTCAATAACACAATTTTATTCACACATTTCTATACGGGTTTTTAACGGACTCACCCGACGCAACCGGGAGATTGGAGTTGGCGGCTTTTAGCAATTTGACCGCATCGGCCACGCGTGACGGGTACACGCACACTGCACCGGTTGTTACCCCTTTGGACACAATACAGAAACAGTAAAGAATTACTTTAACTGGTCTTTGGCGCCCCCTGCGGGCTGTAAAGAGAACTGTTGGATGGGAACTTTTAAGAAACAGCATGACTACTTATTATAACCCATTCAGAAAAAAACAGAAAGTTGGATTTAGCCAAAACATACCTTTGTCATGCATGTCAATTTCCTTGAGGAGCTCATATTGGACGGGCTGGGTGGCCTTCATGCACAGTCGGTGGACGTTGGACGGCGTATCGTCTCCGGCCAGAGTCGTCAGGTCAATACACGTGACGGCCTTCAGCAACCAGGCGGCCTTTAAAAGAGCATAAATGTATTACAATTTTTTTCAATTTTAAGTTTTGCACCAAGTAGCAATACCTGCCACTGTTTCTTGGGGATCTTCAGTCCTTGGATGTATTGAGCTCTCCGAAGTACAGCTTGTGTGTTCACTCTCACTTTGGAGACCCACTCCAGATCTGAAGTACAATGGGACAGAAAAAAAAACATGAAAATTAATCATATCTGATTTGGTAGTTTTTTTTTGTTTTTTTTTAATTAAACCACAATTTTATGTGTTATTACACCAGTAGGACGGGGTCATTTTTATTTAAGATCATTAAGTTTGTGTAGTATCGAGTACTTTTTTTTTTTTTCCATGCAGCTATTTCGCAAATAAATTTGAAAAAAATCTAATTGGTACAATGTAAGTGCATAGATGAATTTCATGCTGTACATTCAATTAAATATGAAATAAAAAAAACATGAAGGAACTATGTCTATGTCCAAAATGAATGAGTGAGGCGTGCAGAGTGATCATGAGACGTTAATTACATGCTTATGATGGCTTTCAGCCAACATTTTTTAACAACCAAGCAAGAAAAAGTCCGTTTTATTGTCCCGCACCGGTTTGCACAAGTCCGTCCCTGCATTTTACAGGTCGTTTACCTCTCAAGTGTTACTGATTAAGCAAAGAGAAGAACAGAAAACGATCTGAAAAGCGCAAGTTTCGAATGTCGATCGGGCATTTTTGATGCATTAAGTTGTCACTTACCAAGTTGCGTGCCCGGGTTTCTAGCAGACATAATGACAAACTATATTTTTAAATGCAAATATTTTTGTTGCTTTCCACCGAATCTGTCAGTGTTCACTTCCTGGGTCCAGAGTGTACCGGAAGTGGAATCCCTATACAGTAAAATACACTTACAATGCGATTTGAAATTCTAATTGAAGCTTTTTGTTCCCGCTACACTAAACATAAATGTTTAACATATAAAATATATAAAACTCAAAATTTAACAATGACATGCCAAATTAAACTTGGGGTAACTTGTAATTGGAAGTGAAAACCTTTCGAAATAAAACACAGTAATCTCAATATTACAAATTACCTGTACTGCCCCAGTTGTGCCGTTAGAGCGCGCTTTGGAATACAGAATTAATACACTACTTTGCTTTCTAACACTTCTGCTATTGAACAGCAAAAGAGGTGCAGAAAAAGGAATGAATGGAAGATTCCAAGTATTTGAATGAAGGAAAATGAGTGGCAATGTTCCGGGCTGACTCAACTGCAATGGAAGTGATGGCATGTTGACTCACATAAAACTCAAACTCATATAGAAATAAAATATTTTATGATGAGGAAAAAGAGTTTTATTGCAACTTCGTTCCATGTCACGTTGCCAGGTAATATTTAAAAAAGCAAACCTGGATTAAATGCTAACATGCTAGGCTATAAAACTTGCTAATATAAAACCAGGATTTTTTCCACCAGGATTAACCACTAATCGTGCAAGTTAAAAAAAAAAAAAAGTCAACAGACCTTAGTAAAAAATAATTGTGGTTAGTGTGTATTCCCAAACAAGCATTTGTGGTCATTTGCTTGTGGTAAAAAACAGTCTTGTGGTTCACCATATTTACGAAACCATAATGGGATGTCCATGAATCACTAAATGGGGAAAATACTTTTTCAATGTTATTATTTAAAAAAAAAATATGATAATTTAAATTGTCATGCTCTCAACAGGGTTAAAGTCTACCATGACTGGTCGTCACATTTTGTACATGATCACAAAAAAAATCACACCCAGTTTGCCATACATTTTTTTATTATTGTGCTGAATAAAATGTAGTGAATATCTAAAGACTTTTAGCAAGCGAGTAAAAACTGTAATCCAAGAAAGGAAGTGGATAAAGAAAACAAACAAAACAGGTTAGATACTTTAGACGTTAGATACTGTCGAAGAAAGGAAAATAAAACAGTGGAGAGCATGGAAAAATCCAACCACGTGCCTCCCAGCTTCTACTACATAATAAAAGTTACAAGTTCAGTTGAGGTGAATCGAAAAACAGTCGTAGAAAATGTATCCCGGCAAAAAATAAACATTTCAAGATGTCCACCCAAAATGCTCTCTGGATGTCAAAACAGTATTTAGGTTTGAGATTGAGGTAAAAATAGGCCCTTTGAGAGGTAGTAATGTGTATCTGATTGTACTAGAATACAAAGGTTATGACGAGTAACTTTTTTTTTTTTTTACCCAGAGGTGAAAGTTCATCCACAGTGTAGTAAGGCAGCTTTAACATTAAAAACATTTGCTGCAAGAATAAACTGTTGCTAATGAAGGTGGATTGAAAAAATTCATGTCGCTTCTCGAAGGCTCTACCTCTAGCCTCGGGTGAAAATTTTAACAACGCAACATCTTCTTTCAAAGTAAAAACCAATCCCCGTATACATCTGGTTTAACCATATAAGAGAAGAAAAAAAAATCACATTTGCGTACACGAGAACTCCTAATCAAGTATACCATCTATTTAAAAACAAGAAAATACAATATACAATAGTCAAATCTGAAAAGCCACTTGAGGGTGAGAAACGTACTGAGATTAGACAAAAAAAAAAAACTTCTGCAGTCCTGATAATACGTTGTAGATTATTAACATTGCTCATACTGAACGTAAACAGACATGACCAAAACTGGAGGTAGTGACGTGATTAGTCCATTGTTAGCTGATACTTTTGAGGTACAGTTCATTCATACTGTAGGTAGTACAATCAGGAAAACAAAAAAAAAAAACAGCCCCACTCATTTAAAAACAAAACAAAAAAAAACATTCAAGTTAACTATTGTCCATCCCAGTTTGAGGAAAATATGTTGCATTGTTGTGTATAGATAGAAAGTAAGATTAAAGTATATTAGAAGGGATACATAGCTGCTTTTGTGTATTAAGTATATAAAAATACACCACTGACATTTTTTTTTTTAAGAATCGCTAATAGCAAAGTAAATTTAGCAGAATTCGCCCATTCGTGGATTTAAAAAAAAAAAAAACTATTTTGAGCATATACTTGTCGAACTCATTCGCTGCTTTCTACATCCGATCCGTTTCAACTGGGTTGGCAGTGAATGGGTGAGTATAAAAGTATTGCTTTGGCGCCATTTGTTGGCATCTCGTTATCAAGGAAATATGGCGAAGTGAGTTAAGGAGTTACATTTAGACAAAAGTAATGCTGTGTCGCCATCTACGGGCAATTACAAATCAATTAACGTATTTTTCAGACAATAAGGCACACTTGTAATACTCAATGGATCTCAAATTTAGTTTTGCTGGATTGGTTTTGTTTCCCTGAACGTGCCGACATGCGCCTTATAATCCGAAAAATACGGTACTTGTACAGCACCACCCAAGAAAATCCTTTACTGTGTTCAAAACAAATAGAATTGCATTCAGCTGTATATGCAGTACATATATTTTAGAAATATAAAAAAAAAAAAAATCCCCACCAAGTTTCAGGATATGAGTTAAAAGACGACAGAACAACCTCGAGTTTACGTTATAACGGGCGCAAACTTGACTTGAGCTTCTTCTCCGTTAGCACCTCATCAATAGAAAATGCTAGAAGACGTCAACAAGCATGACCTCGTTTTCAATATACAGTATCATAAAATTCCGTGACATAAACGGACATTTCAAGAGCGGCTTGTGCTGAGTCGGAGGTAGTTTTGACAAAAAAAAATAAAAACGTTGAGAAGGCGCCGCATATCAGTGACCCACTAAGGTCTGATTGAGCAGCAGATTTATTTCAAGGCCTCCTCTGCGTGTTACAGTGTGAGATGAGATGTCCGATGCCATGCTGCCACAAAAAAAAAAATCCAGGTATCGCGTGTGTTCTGAGGTAATTTGTTCTTTCATGAGGTTGTTTCGTGAGATTTTAAAGCTACGTTGCGCAGACGCAAACAACTTAAGCTATTCACGACTAAACGATACTGTACAGCAGTCGGATGCAAACAAGTTTGGTTTGTGGCGTAAATGACTGAACCGGAAGTTTGCGATTCCACCAAGAACAGGGTAACTAAAGCAAAATACTGAGGTTGCGGGAATAAACAAAACCGGGGTAATGTGACCTCAAGTCAAAATTAAAGCTTTAAAATATAAATTTGGGGCATTGGAATGTTCATTCTAATTATTAAAAATTTATTAAAATTTTAAAACCATTATTTTAGATTGAAAAAAAAAAAAGTAGGACTGTCAAACTTATGCCCAATTTTTTTTTTTTCACTAATTCATTTTCACATGGTTATTTTATTGACAAAATTTTAAGCAATCACAAGTGGTTAAATTCCTTTATACCAATAAATTTAATAATACAATTTTCTAATTTCCTGAAAGATTATAATATTGGAGATGTGAGGATTACATCCAACAGAAATGGTATACTATTTTAAGATATATTACAGTAATATTTTTATTTGTCAGATTAAAATTAACAACACTGGGTTTAGGGTTCAAATAGGTGTCAAAGGTCAACATGATTGATAATAAAACTACCCCCTGAGGAAAGTGTCCCCCTGTCCTTGATGGTTATCATTTTAGGTCAAGTTGTAGGTTGCTCTAATATTTGTATAATTCGGAGAAGAAAACCTTTCAGTTTCAGAGATGGTTAAGAGCGAGGACATCTCCAACTGCGCCAAAGGGTGTGTCTGCATGTTGTGGAAATTGGAAGAGAAATATCTTTTGCCTGCTTGGTGACAGGTCTCTGCAGCCAACATCCAGTGACAAAGGAAAAAATACTGGATATGGACTTAAAAAAAAGTAAAATAACATGTGGAAAAGGTTAAAAAAAAATAAGTGGTCAAGGTAGTCTTTTCCCTTTGAAAGACCTGACAGCTGAATGAGGTAGAGGTTTCATGGTATGGAAGCTTAATCTTCCTCCTCTTCCTCCTCCTCCTCGTCTTCTTCCTCCTCTTCTTCTTCTTCCTGCAAAGGAACAAGATCAATTGTGTCAATTCAAGGTTTTCCTCAAAATATCCATGGGCGGATTTACAGGGTGGCCAGAGGGGGCAGCTACCACCTTTACCAAATACGTCGGCAATGAATCAATCAATATTAAATTCAAAATGTCAATACCATAATGGGAATAACACACTTACTCAGATGAGGTGAATTTCATTTTCCACATTTCGTTTTATAAAGTGAAGCTAACTAGCACAATTTAAAATTTTTGTCTTTTCCCAGGCCACAGGAGTGAAACCCATTGAGCGTTTTTCTGAAACGTGCAGCCCTGCTTTCATTCATTAATGCTTGCAGACGGCGCGGCCTTGAAGAGCCTGCTAAATGCTACCATGTGTGACGAGGGGCAAACGAGAACAAGGGAGGGGAAAGTGGGGGGGCGGTACTACAGAAGAACCTTTAATCATATTGGCCTGCCATCTACAAACTTGACAATATTGCATGCAGGCAAGTTAAAAGTGAGAAAAGTGAATTGTGATCCGTTAGCTCGTCTATGGTGTTTTGCATTGTTAGTTAGCATTAAGCTAATGAGACTGTCATAAAGCATAGTTACAGCATGTTTTGAGGCACCACAAACTTAAATACAAATTCCGATCCTTTACTGTAGTTATGTATTTCCGTGACAGAGACCTTTAAGCCACAGTTAGATATGTTTTAGGGGGTATCGTAAAAATTTCTCAGGAGAAAAATGGAAACGAATCTACTTCTCGATAGTAATACTTGTACGTCTAAACATCCCACCCCTGACAGAGTTAAATTAGCTTCTGGATCTGGATGCATCAACTTTACCCCACCCTGCACGCCGGAATGAAATGGTTTTGAGGTTTTGCGCTAGCCGGGCGTTGTTTGGGCTGAGATAAAGCAGCCTATCAAAGTGGGTGAGCTAAGCTAAACGACATTTTTATGGTTTGCAGCTCCCCGGGCCTCACAGCACCTCCCAGCAACTTCAGGGCCTGTTCCCACAGAGCCACAAATCAGAGGTGAGTTATGCAAAAGTGGCCTGTACCAGCAAACACGGGGAGGTTGGTAGATTCCTGGACAGTGAGGGCATGCCGGGGTGGGGGTCCTTGTGTCATGTTTCACTCACTCTACTTCCATTCTCCCTCTAATGAATGTACTCGCAAGGGGAGCAAGGCATTACTCACAATTATTTATTACGCCTACAAGTGTGGAAGGGAAGGAGAGAACGTTTTGCTTTAGCAATCAAAACTAATCCAGCCAACAAAACATAAATCATCCTAAATAAAGTCAATTCAGTGTTAAATATAATAAGCTTTATAGCATAGTATGATAACGCTATCATGCTAATGCTACTAATATAATAAGCTTTATCGCATAGTTTGATAATGCTATCATGCTAATGCTACTAGTATAATAAGCTTTATAGCATAGTATGATAATGCTATCATGCTAATGCTACTAATTAATGCTACTAATGCTAATGCTACTATAATGAGTCCACATACATCATAATGGGGATTTCTTACCTGAGCAGGTTTTTTCTGGACGACTTGCTGTGGCTGCAAGAAAACCAAAAGAAGAAGTTTTAAAAGTTTGAAACATTCTTAATAGCATTTTAGCTATTGGCAAAACCACAATGTAAAACTGAAAGTTTTACGTCAAGTGGTTCAACCAAGTAATAGTGTCTGGGTGTCATGTTTCAACTGTGTTATAGTTCACATGAAATCCGGACAAAATTCTGAATGGATTCATGTTGTCCCATCACAAAAACTTCAACAGGAGGTATTGCTGATTTATATCCGCCGTTGGCCAAAGTAAACTAAAAGTAATATAAACTGACCGATAATAAAAAGCCAACTGTTTTACAGGGCTAGCTTGCGTTTTATGACTGAAGGCAAAAAGCCAAAGGAAGTGGCTACCCACCACAGGGGCATTATAAGCTCCAAGGGAATGTTGGTGGATGACATCCGCGATATAGAATGCAGCTGCTCTTCACACCTCATAGACATTGAGACCTAAGCAAATTGAGACTGGCTGAATCTCTTATTCGGATTGACGGCGGTAAGCTCGATATATAATGTGTAGGGATGGAACATTCCTCGGAAGTAATACGGTATAGTCTGTCACTTAAGTACAAGTCATAAAGATAACTTTGGAAAGAAGAGAGGAACAGATACAAGTTCGGAATCTCATGTCTATGTCCAGGACAAACCAAGGTTCTAGAAAGAGAAGCAAGAGAGAAAATAATCTTAAGTAGTTAATCTCAAGACAATGTCCAGGACAATCAGAAGTTCCAAAAAGGAGATAAAGAAGAGAAACTTCCAGGTCACACAAAAGTTCTAGAAAGAAATTCAGGAGAGAACATTAAGTTCTCAATGTCAATATCCAGGACATACCAATGTTCTGGAAAGAGATTTAAGGACAAAGAAGAGAAACAGAGGTCCTTAATCTCAAGATCATGTCCTGGACAAACCAAAGTTCCAAGAAATTAATTCAGGAGCTGAAGAAGAGAAACCTTGATCTCGAGACAACGTCCAGGACAAACAAAAGTTCTAGAAAGAGATTCAGGGACAAAGAACAGAAACCTAAGTCCTCAATCTCAAGTCCTCTGGGACTCACCTCAGTATCATGAAATGTAAAATGAAACAAAATGATCTTGCCAATCATGACAGTGAATGGTTTCTTACTCAACTAGTTTTCGTTGAACTTTTCTATCCAGTTTCCAGGAACTGCAAATAGGCTGATGTAGTGTGAGGGATGTCCTAAGCCTTCCTAAATCTTCACAGGAAGTAGCATTAAAGCAAATGAACAGCTGAGCAGCCTGGCCGAGAACATGGAGTATCCTGTGCTTGTAATCCAGGCCAGCTGGAGGACCACTGAGCCCCCCCCCTACCCCAAGATCACTTTTAGCAGCTGGTGGGTTTTGGACCAAGTCTATGCCAACACCAGATGCGAAACATAAGTAAGGTGCAAAAAAACAAAACGGTTCCAAGTTGGAAGACTTATCACCTACTGTTTCAATGCCTAAAAATAATTCAGCGTGTACAAAATGACAACTGGTCATTAAAAAAAAAAATCAACTCCCTGCTTTCTCTCTCGCAGTGCCCTCGCTAAGACCCCTTCGTTCCCTTTGCCCCCGCCCGACCCCCGGAAAAAAAAAAAAATCACCGCATTGTCTTTCACTTACTGTGGCGGCTTTTTGATGTCGCCCAGCTCTGACACTATGAATCACTTGTAGGCCCCAGCAGCTGCTGGCTCGTACAAGTGATTCTGGAGACAGCTTGAGGCGTAGCACGAGGGCAGCCCATTCAAAGGAATGTTGGGTAAGAATGACTCAAAAGGGGAGTGCGGTTGGGACCCCTTTCTCGACTGAAACACAATCCCCCTCCCCGTCTGCTGCTCGAAGAATGCGAGCTCTCCTCGTGGGCTTCTCACCCACCCAGAAGTCCCAGCCGATCAAAGGGAAAAAGCTTTCACTCCCCAGAAAGTACATTGCACAGGCCGCCATTCATAAGAGACTCAGCTTGCTCCCCCCTTTTGTGTCGAAATGTTTTAGCCTCTACTTGACTCGCTAAGAAATGTACACGCACACACATATGAACATATCCAAGAACATTTATAGATAACGCATCCAATCAGATTTTAGCTTGTCTATGTTGCCATGTCAATTAAATCTGCCTGGAATCAATCGTGTTACATTAGCAATTAGTCTTTAAACCAATCAAATTTCACATTTGTCCTCAAGGGAGGGAGTGAGCCAATCCCCGATGAGGTCATTTTTCCGTCCTCTGATTGGTGGATCAGATCACAAGTTGTTTCAGCCAAGCCCAACTAGCAAAACATCTGTAGCATTCAGTCAAATTGTTTTTTGAGAAAACCGAATAAATTCCGCTTCCACATTTCGGTCCTAAACAAAATTTAACTAGAACTGCTTTGCTCATAAACAACCTGCAGACCGCATTCCCGCGCCGCTGTCCTTGCACAGGTTTTCATTCTCCCTTAAGGTAGAAGCTGCTGTTTGCTCTAGTTAACCGTTACTGAGCCTGCTAACCTTTGCACCTCCTTTGAAGCCGGCTGGATAATTGGAGCGACGAGGTTCAACCTCCGCAAACACACAACGGGCTTGCACGCTTGAAACGGCTGTAATGGGATACGCATCAGACCGAGCGCTATGTCGTGTAGGAGGCTGTTAAAATCTGGAATGCTTGACATTTAAATAGTTAAACTTTAACAACTGTGCCTAATAGAGCACTTTGCCTAGGTGAACATTTTACTTATATGGCAGGTTTGTGGAACGCTTAGGAATAAACAGTCCGTCTGGACATAGAGCAGATGAAATTGCGACCATAATAACGAAAATTTTGTTGGATAAAAATATTTTTGTATTTAACAAAGACATGTAAGGTGCAGGTTTTATCGTTGTCCACTTGGGGTCACTACACGATCTGTAACGATCCGGTGAGTGACGTGGGCGTCATCGAATCGGCGTGTATTATTCGATTAATCGTTTCAGCCCAAAACAAAGCAAGCTCTGTCCTTATCACTTGCAAATTGTATTTCCCTTTATTGTCGCCCCAAGTGTTTTAAGACCCAAATTCAAAAAAGTTGACCTGTGTCCTGGAAAGGAGTTGGGTCGGACCATATCTAAACCAGATGTAAGCCGAAAAGATATCGTTATCAGCAGCTTCCTCATTGACCAAACAAGAATATTTTAGTAAACATTGGCAATGTAAACCTCAGGTAGTCCCAGGTAAGCGCGCAGCTGCAGTTCAAACAGATATTTGCCGGATTTACCACGGTCACGCAAACACGTCAAGGTAACATTAGTCGCATGAATTATAAGTACCGTATGTTTTGGTAACGATTGAACGTGCTTTGACGCCACCCACTGTCCCGACAGCCAGCGGGGGCCCCCAGTTATGAATTACACCTATCAGGGTCCGGCGATTAGGGGGAATTTGCCGAAGGGCCCTTTGTAGAGCAGAAAACTGTCTGTCGTTGTAAGGAATGTGGAAAATTCCTCACAGACAAGCAGCCTTTTGTTTGGAAGTTTTTTTTGTGGGGGGGGTTGCTGTGGAAGGAAAGAAAGGCGCAGACAAATTGGACTGGCTTCATTTAGGAGCCTCTGCTGTTTGATGTGAAATCTGTTCCTAGAGTATCTTGGATAAGAATTTTTTTTTTTTTTACAGTAGTATATATTTTTGGGTTGAGAAACAAAATTCCACTAGTTTGTTGCACGTGTTATGAATTAACCTGTCTTGACTGAAACGGTTCATTTCCTGCCTCGTAATAGCTGCAGCGAAAATACACTAATGGCAAGAAAGTCTGTAAGGAATTTGAAGAAAACAGTGGCATTGTAAGGGGAGGGGGGGTCTTTGGGGGGGGGGGGGGGGCATGCAGGACACCCCGGGACAGCTGCGGAGCTTCCTGTGTAAAACAAACAGTTGGCGAGCTAGGTGCCGTCTCTCTGCAAATGCACTACTTTGTGTTTATTTGTAGATTGTGTTAAACAAGGATCATTACATGAGTGAATATTTGTAGCTAATCTAAATAGTGAGGAGTCGTTGCAAATTGGTTTGGGAGATACCATGTGGATGCTGGCCCCAAATTCCCCCGAGGGGAATTCCAGAGAGTTCAAACAATGTGCCAGGTTTGCAGTTGCCTAAATTTCCTTAACCCGCAGTGCAAGAGGAAGAAGAATTCCACAATTAGTATATAAAGTGTGAAATTATTATCCAGAAAAAGAGGTGGAAAACCGCTAATGTCCTCCGAGACCTCCTAATGCCGGGGACAAAGGTCTAGTGGCTGGAATTCAGCTCCTCTGCAGCCAAAACTTGAGGAAGGTGGGGGGTTGGAGAATGTAGGGAATGAGGCAAGGTCTCTGACCACCTACTCCCCCCCACACACACACACACTCCTTTCAGTATGTGTGATCTGGGGTCTCTCTTTCTCGCCCTCTTACAGATACCCTGAGGGAACTAGTGTGGCCTAGCACCCATCTAAAAATAACTCATTCATGGACCGGAGTGATATAATATATCCATAAACACGGGATTAAAGACGAAATAAATATAATTAATGACCGAAAATCGTGAATTCCATTCTCTGTTGCTAACCAAAACAGCAGCACCAAAACACACTCCCACAGGTGAAGTATTATGGATTCAACTGTGGATCGTTAATTATTTTACATTTTGGCAGCATGGGGGAAGTACGGTAAACTGAACTAATTGTACTTTTCCCTTATACATAAAAAAATGCATACCGTACACGGAGACTGAATGAAGTCTTTTTAAATCGTTTCTGTGCGATGACTACTACCTCTGTAAAATGGTCATATAGAGTCTCTTAGTATACATTTGCAAAGACAGTACCTTCAGTTTGCTAGCTATGTCTCATTTAAAAGTAAAATCCTCACAAGAATTGACATACTGTGCAGTCGGGACCGGCCCACTGACACACAACGTTGACGTGGAAGGAAACATTCCAGGTCGGCATGCACAAGCAATCCCTGTGCTAGCTTGCTAAAAAAAAAAAAAAGTAGACAGGGGGATGCTAGCATGTCCGGGATTTAGTATTGTGCACCAGAGTCAGAAAACCTTCTTCGGTCATGCTATTGTCGGATATGACTTGACTTAAGGCGGATAGGCCAAGTCAATTGAATTGTTGGTGGTAGTTGACAAGGAGTCAAGCTAGCTTACATGAAATTCATCAATGAGAACCGCTACATTTCCCACCAAGACCCTTGTAAACCGGTTTCTAGGAAGTTGGAGTCTATCCGAGGTGATTTAGAAGACTTCCAGACTATTTCAGAGAGATTCTGGTTGAGGATCAACTGGGACTTGATCCCTCGCCAGATGCGTAAAAGTCAGCTTATGCTAACAAAGGTATCCAACTTAGGGTTGCAGGCAATATGGATTCTATCCCAGGTGAACAACCTACCAAGTGATATCCATCCATCCAATGATTTTGTCTAGAACTTATTCAGGGTTGCATGTAAGCCGGAGCTTTTCCCAACTGACTTATCAGTCAGCTATGTAAGGCCTTACATTGCCAATGACCCAAGGAGGTATTAGTCACACCATATTTTTAGCATGATTCACTCCAAAAACAAGGCCTGACTCTTACGGTGGCCAGAAGAACGTTTAAAATAGTCCCGACTTAATTCTGACTCACTCCGGATCCAGCGCATATTTTGCCAAGAAACCACAAAGTCGAGTATTATTATTTTTTGTCCCGACACTCGTGATCACAATAGAACAAGTCTGGAAAGGCTCTCCAAAGCCGCTGGTCAAATGCCAGGAAGTGCTGCTCATCACCTCGGCCTTCCTACTCGCTTCTCCAAACGCTTGGCACCGGTGTCTGACCCAAAGCCAAGAGCAGCAAAGCCATGCACTTTGGGAGTTTTGCACCCTCTCCTCTTCACACTCCATCAACTCCCCCCCCCCCCCCCCCTCTCTCTCTCTCACACACGCTCGCGCCAAAGCACTTGCGCTTCCTCTCCCATTCAACCGGTCATTTCCGCAGGGTTGCATGTGGGGCGTATTAGTCTCACAGTAGCCTCCATTGAGAGTCTGCGTGGCCATAGAAAAAAAAAGGAGATGGGTACGAGCGTGAGTAAGAACGTGTCCTGGGTGTGAGTAACTTCAGATGTGACTGCGGAGAATTTAATACAAAGAAGCAGCTGTGTGTGGAAGGAAGCGGGATGCGGTGGAAAGGAAAGTCAGAAGAGTGATGAAGAGAAACCTTACGGCGCATGTCCGACTTGGCATGACTCGGTTGTACTCGCAGAAAAAAAAAAAAATATTAGGCTGGAGGTCACGGTCCTCGGAAGAAAACGTCTGACTCATTTCCCATGTTGGAGTATGAGTCAAGGCATGATCATCCTCCAACTTTCATTTGTTATTGTTAGTGTAGTGAAAGTAGTCAATGGTGTCAAAGAATTAGTAAGCGAAGACAAATTTAAGGCAAACGTGTTTACTAACTACTCCGAGAGACTTCCGGAGAGATTTGGCGACATGGGCATTTTTTTTGGGGGGGGGGGCACATAGCCCTCCATCAACTTTGACTAACAGAGGAAGCAGAAGCTTCCTCGGGCAATCGAACACCTGCACACAGAGGCAATAAAGAGGGAACGGAAAAGGAAATCGGAACTAAAACGGTTCGAGTTGAAATATGCCAAGAGTCAAATAACAATCTAGAACTCCTCTTAATACTCCCCCCAAAAATTTGAGAGATTTAGTGCCAGTCTAGTTACATCCAACTCATCTTGGGGCATACCAAATAGATTTCCCAAGAACTGAAGACAAGACCAGGCAAGCACTTGAATGCAACTTATTATTTCATGACCCCACGTCACTTGTTGCATTGCATCGAAGCAAGACGTTCTCATTTATCAAGAGTAACAACTCTTGGGAATGAATTCAGGGACCGTCTTTAAATGAACAAGAAGTATTGTGGACTGATCCGTCAACCAGACTCTTTGGGTGACCCCGTCTGACTCAAACCCAGGAGATTCAGAAATTAGAGAAAGATTGATATCTAGCCACAGGCACCATTTTGATTGTCAAGCGGTTATCTAAAGAGCACACTGGAGTTGATGTCAAGGCCGGAGCGTAGGCGTTGAAGCGGAGGTGCGTGTACCTGGGACATGCAGGCACCAGCAGACACAAGTACCCGAAAAAAAAAAACACTGCGGCAAACTTCAACCGGTTGTTATCAGTTCAGTCCAACGGTTCAGTGGCGGCCTTGCAGCTGTGTTGAGAAACTGATTTGCTGGAGTCGTGGTTTGGTAATAAACTTCCTCGTAGAAGCTCATCTAAACATTTTTACTCGACGCCGAGAAAATATATGTGGAATCTCGTGAACATGCAAACAGTCCATCCCCGCACACCCTTCCTGGTGGCACCTCTGACTCCATTTCCTTGCGCTATCAATCACGCCTGTCACTTGGGTGCTGATAAACACTGAGGCCTTCAAGCTGTCAGAGGTATTATTTCAGTTTTCCTGTGGTCAGACTGGAAGGTAAACATTTTCTTTGACTGATAACAGCAACATTTAGGAGGGGGATGGGAATCTCCTTGAATGTTGAAGTATTGAGGTGACATAATCCCATTTAATGACGCTACAAGTCAAGTTGTGTTTAAAAAAACGAGGCAAACCTACTTGGGGGGGATTACGTTGGGTAAAAAAAAAGGCTTTTCAGTGACAGGAAGTGAGTGTGTAGTCATAAAATCACTTGAAACTATATCATCTATCGTCAACTTCACACTGCGCAACATGCTAGTGTGTCATGCTAGCAGGGGTCTACGTTTTCATTTGGTTTTCGTTAGAACCAATCCATTCCATAACCCCAAACTATACCATCTATCCTCAACTTCACACTGCGCGACATGCTAGCGTGCCATGCTAGCAGTTGTCTACATTTTCTTTCGGTTTTCATTAGAACCAATCCAATCCATAAACCCAAACGTTATCATCTATCCTCAACTTCACACTGCGCAACATGCGAACGCGTCATGCTAGCAGGTATCTACATTTTCATTTGGTTTTCGTTAGAACCAATCCAATCCATAACCTCAACCTATAGCATTTTTCCTCAACTTCACATTGCGCGACATGCTAGCACGTCATGCTAGCAGGTGTTTACGTTTTTATATGGTTTTCGTTAGAACCCAATCCATAACCCCAAACTATATCTACCTTAACTTCACAATGCGCGACATGCTATTATGTCATGCTAGCAGGTTTCTACGTTTTCATTTGGTTTTCATTAGAAGCAATCCATAACCCAAAACTATATCATCTATCCTCAACTTCACACTGCACGACCATGCTAGCGCGCCATGCTAGCAGGTCTCTACGTTTTCATTATACATGATCCACGCATAGTAGTACCAAACAGCAACTGAAATATAATAAAATGACTTACCCATTTCCTGGGTCGCCCCCTGCGTCTTTTCTCCCCAGTTGCCTCGGCTTTCTGCGTACACATACGGAAATAATGCAGTCTTTTGTATAACGAGGTCCCATCACAACGATTGAGCTACTTGTAGTCCAAGGTATACCTGCTACATATTTGATGTGGACATTTGAAGGTCAAAGGGAAAGACAATCTGCTGTTTAATTAATTAGCAGTGTGTTTTATATGGCTGAGCAGAAACACAGTAAAAGATATTAACTCATTCGCTGCCATTGACGATTATTGACGTCTATTTTAACTGGGCTATAATTTAATTTCATTTTAATTGGGAATATTTATCTGTCTTGCGTGTAGATACAATTCAGGTGTTGGAACTCACCTTCTGTGCTGCCTTCGATGGGCCCTTGTTCTTACTTCCTTTGGGGCGGCCCCTCGGTCGCTTTGGGACGGGCTCTCCGCTCGGCTCCTGGAGGGAAAAAGTGGGGGTATGACATTGGTGTGGAGAACAGGAAACAAAAGCGGGGAGCCCCTCCCAACCACCGCACCCCAACCCCCGGCCACACACTATCCCCACCTCAACTCGCACACCACACACTGGGCAACCCTTCTTGTGTGGGTCCCTTTTCAAGCATGCGCTCATTTGCTGGTGGTGGTCCCCCATTTGGTCACTGCTTTATGGGTCAAGAGCAATGCAGACAAAGGTTGCGAGAGTGTGTAACAATTGCGTGCATGTGTGGGCTGGCACTGGGAGGTGTTTTATTCCCTCTTATTCTACGTTGTTACTTAATGACTTGCATGTTGTACATTTTGTATACAGTATACTGCATATCCTAAATTTACTTCTTCATGTATTTCATGGTTCTTGTTAAAATGACAAAATTGCAAATTGAAAAACTTCTTATTTAAAACTACAATTTATTGTATATGTTACATAACCACGCAGGACCACTTTATGGTTTTCTCTCCGAAGGAAAATATTATGACAAAAATGACTGACTAATTCCTAATGTGTAACATACTTGGCCAGTAATTATAATTCAAATAATCATTTTAATTGCATTTTCGGTTTGAAATAATGTTGGAAAAAGTGACTCAACGGTGAACTGTACTGTACACACATGCACATGTTCATAAATGTCCCACTTGTCATGGTGTCTGGGACTCCAGTCATGGATGTCTCTAATTAAAATTCCCAGACTGGAAATAGCTACATTCCTTTTTTTTTTCTTTCTTTTTCTTATATAAACATGTCAGATAGGTGAAAGAGTCTTGTTACACACTACAATCATTTACAATTGTTTTGGGGACTCAGAATGAATTAATGAGGATTAATTTGAATGAAAAATGTGTTGTTGTTGTATTTGCAATGATAGAAGTGAGGTTATACTGACTTTTTGGAGTTTTCGCGGTCTTCCCGGTCTCCTCTTTTGGGGCTCCGCGGCCCCTGAGGGCTCCTGGGAGCTCTCGCCGGGCTCGTCCCCGCGTCCACTCATGGCTCCCGGTGGCTACTCCGTTAAAAAAAAAAAAAAAAGTTTAAAACAATAATTCTAGTAGATTTTTGTATCCAGATGAGCCGGTTAAAATTATAAGGGGAGGGGGGAGCCTGGAAGTGAGCACCAGGGGGTGGGGGGAGCACAGCGTGACACCCGAGTCCACAACGCCGGACGAGAACCGACTCAGCTCCGCTTACAAGGCACCGCGGCACCGGGGTAGCCCGAGGAGCAGCGGCGAGGCGTGACAGCTCGGAACGGAGCGTCTGAGAGGCATACTAACCGCATCCACGGTCCACTCGAAAAAAGCGCTCAATGAGGATGAGGTTTTTAAAAAAAAAAAAAAAAAATAGGAGGGGGGGGGAAGGACGAAATCACCTCTACCGTGGGTGGACGCACAGGGCAGAAGGGAAGGAGGAGTTGAAAATGAGAAGGGGAGGGGCGGTTCTGGAGTGGGTCCAGAAAAAACACGCAAAACGGATTCCTGGCGATGGGCCAGATGTGGTAGACTGCGTTTATGAATTAAATTCGCATTTTCACACGTTTCAATGGAATTTGACTACTGGACAGTCATTGAGAGGAAAGTTCAATTCTTCAATGGCGGTCGGATGCTATCAGCTCGGAATGGATCATTTAGTTACGCTCCGGCCGTTTTACCCTCCTGGGTGGGAAGTAATAAAGTAAAAAAATACTTATGTGGTATAGACGTGGCATGACTAGCGAGATTAATTCATCATCAGTCATAAGAAACTCAAAGTGCGCATCATTACTTCATCCATTTACATCATCCTTTATTGTGCATGTTTTGTCCACCAGGGGGCAATGTAATACAGGCGCCTTTATAATTTCACAAATAATTCCGTAAAATGTAAACGTATTAGTTTATATATTTGTTTATAATACATAACTTTGAGTTTTTATTTTGGCTGTGTGTTTGTGTTCAAATTTTTATTTTATAAAAGATTATAACTAGCAAAATATGTATGCCAGTTTTTATTGTGTTTTAGCATTTATTAGGAAACTTTCAAATTTTTGAAAGGAGGCATTAAAATTTTAGATGTTACCTCAGATTCAGAATTTGGTACAATTTTCCTGGTTTCACTATCAGGATGTAGAGTTATAATTTTGAATTGTATTTTTATTGAAGCTGAACACAATTTCACTAAGAAAATGCAAGATGTCCACTTTGTGGAAAGGCCACTGGCCACTTTGAAGCTCTCCGCCTTGAACGCGCAAGCAGATCAATTACGTAGCCAGGAACAAGAGAAACAAAGAATAAAGTGTCTTATGTGCACGACCTTTCCCACGATCCCACCATCTCCTCCAAATGCTTTTACAGCCTGGCCGGTGCGAGTAAAAGTAGTGAAATGATCAGCCAGAGTGAGCTTAACGGAGCCACGACGCTATCAAAATATTTGGTGGTGTAACTACTCGCTCCCATGCAGACAATGACTCCACTGAGAGAGCAGGGTTCATTTGTGGCGAGTATTCATTCATAAAAACAGCCCCCCCAAAAAGAAGGGGGTTTCTGTGCAAGGCCCGCCTCTGCAGACTGAGTGGCGTCGGCATCAAACCAATACAATCAATGGGCCGCGGAGCTCCTTCAGCAACCTTCAGGGTGGTTTTTGTGCATGGCGCACATGTGCAGCCTGACCCCTTGTTGAAGCGCAATTAAACGAGAACGTAAAGATGTTATTGCGCTTTGCGAGCACTCGTGTCATCTCAGACTTTCCACCTTTCCAGCCTGGAATGCTGCCCGAGCTAAATAAATACATCCGAAAGAGTCTGAGTGATGTGACGCTCACCCAGCCAAGCCAGTCAAGCGTCTGTTGTGAGAGTCTGTTTTTTTCGTGTTGTACGCAGTTGGTGGGAAGTACTTCAATAGATTTTTTCAGGTGTAGTTTACTTTTCTGAAAACTTTTACTCCAAAACAAATACAGTATCTCAAATCGTTTTTCCCCATTGAAATGAATGGAAATGACATTAATCTGTTCCAGTCCCACAAGAACAAATTTAAAAAAAAATTAATGTCTTCTTCATAAAAAAAGATGGAATGTAAAGAGTTAAACAATTTGTGCATAATAATTTCATTCATTCAATAAGCATTGTGGTGTGATCATCTAAGCCACTAGGAGGCAGTATAACACTGCTGCACATAATATACAAAGAAGAGTTTAATTAATTTAGTCACTCAGTAACATTAGTCATTCTTGGCAGACGATAAATAATATATGCTTGTAAATATTGTTATTGTCTATCTACCTGTGCAATGTTGATGCTAGTTTTGTTAGCCCGTCTATGGCGTTGTCAATTGTATGTTAGCAATACGCTAACTCTCTAAGTGAAAGTCATTTTGCTCCATTTCCTGGAAACAAGTCACGGCTGTCATCAACACATGGTGTGTGTGTGTGTGTGTTTAAATGTTTTGCTGCATTTTGTTGGCTACAAGGAAATGGTGGCCAACTTTTTACCCTTTAATTTTGGTATAACGCATCCGAGTGCAACTTAAGCATGATGGACAGCGCGGTTTTCGGCGCATAGCGTTTTGCATCCACTGCTAATAGCAACTGTGACTTCAACATGCACATTCTTGGCCGTGCTTTTGGCAAGGCAAGAAAAGGACCTATTCACAGCTCGGGAACAGATGAGAGTTTGACCGCCGCGCCACCCAAAGTCCATTTTAACAGTCTCGCCTCCAGACATGTCCCTCCCGGGCTCTCTCAAAGCAGCGGCACATATGTCATGCATTTACGGCGCACAGTGCTGAGAGGCCATCTGCCAAACACTTAGGATTGTTTAAGAATTCCTATTTCTATCTGCTCTCGGATTACAAGCGTTTTCGGAAAAGATTTCCGGGGGGCATTGCGCCCCCGCGTTTATTTCTTTTCAAGTCAATGAAACGGAGGAGACGGTTTCTTTCGGCTCCCGCTTTTTTACGCTTTCAAGGACAACATCTCCATGTGGAGGACGACGTCTGTGTTCTTCCCCACTGTCAGGGATGGAATGAACACATTAAATATAGACGCCGGGAGATAAAGTAAGCCATCCAGATGTCAGGCGGTCGGATAGGGTGTGCGTTGCATGTGGGATTAACCCAGAATAGCATATGGAGTGTTGAGTACAATTGCAAATACAGTATGTCAAAAAACATATGGATTATATATTGAGCGGCAGGGGCGGCGCTAGGGGGTAGCCAGAGGTGGCCATACCCACCCCCTTGGCCACCACCATGCCAAAAGGAACATTTTGATATATATTTTTTTAAATTTCGATGAGATTCATCATGTCTTCGTAATGCTATACCGTATTTTCCGCACTATAAGGCGCACCTTCAATGAATGGCCCGTTTAAAAACTTTGTCCATATACAAGGCACACCGGATTATAAGGCGCACCTTCAATGAATGGCCCATTTTAAAACTTTGTCCATATATAAGATATATACATTTGGCCCGTGGGTCGGACTTTGGACACGCCTGCTGTAGTGGCTCAATATTGGTCCATATATAAGACGCACCTGATTATAAGGCGCACTGTCGGCTTTTGAGAAAATTGGAGGTTTTTAGGTGCACCTTATAGTGCGGAAAATACGGTAAACAGATTATTTTGTTCAGACTATATGTATATATTTTTTTATACAGTTGCCATTCCTGCTATTCCTCTGTCACCTTATGGGAACATATGCTGAATGTTAATTTTCGGAATAATTTTTGGGGTTTGTAAAAAAAAAAAAAAAAAAAAAAAAATGGGAGTGGTTTGACAGACCCCCTGAGATGCCCTTCAACTAAAACAGATTAGACTATCACATTAAAAACGCCGCAAAACGATGGTGAACAAACCAAACAGTCAAGTTGCTGCATTCCTTGCCTTCCACCGTCAAAACTATTTTCTCCTCGTACATGGCGGGGCACTGCAGTGTGTTACATTCCACAAAAACACAGGATCCATGAAGATTAGGGACACTGGAATGTGGAAAAAAAAGCAATAAAAAAAACCTGAGGAGGAAGCTTTGAAGATTTAGAGGCCTGTCCTGTCAGACGATTCGGTGATATGCTCCAACAAGCTTGAGAAGTTAAATGTTTTTAAAGGACATGAAATTGGAGGTGTGCCTATTAAACAGTCCTGGAATCAGACTACTCATTCCTAATTTAATGTGCAGCAATTTTTTTACATGGCTTAAAATCCCATTAAAACAAATGAGTGACTTTAACAGCAGTGCAGAACCTAAAGTGTGTTTTCTGTCACAAAGTGTCAGGCGCACATCCTGTGGATGAGGCACTTAGGAAGTTGATAGAGATTTTTTTTTTTGTAAGCACTGTAGATGAACTCCAATGGATTTGTGGAATCCAGACACCACGCCCCCCAGAGGTCAGAGGTCACTTTGCAACATTTAAGTACGTCTCAGGAGGACTCTGTCAGCGTGCATGTGGTAAACACCCAAATTCCTTTTTCCTAAGTACTTATATTGCCATTAATTTGTTTTCATTAAAAACTATAAACAAAAAGTATTTGAAAAAATATTTCTGTTAACATTTACAAACCGCGTAAGCAAGTCTCACTTTCTGTAAAGCAAACAGCGACCTCTACTGGTCTTAGAACATATTCACGTGATTTACCTCATAACGACCGAAATTCAAAATTACAGTGATATTTGTTGTTTTACTTCACTAAAAATAAAAAAAACACAAAACATGAGTTATTAAATGGAAACTGGAGTCCCAGTCACTTTAAAAGTTGTCTGTTTAGGTGCCTGTTTTGTTCACATGTTCCAGGCCCGTCTGAGCGGGCGGATGTTTAAATTTTCCCTAATCCACATTTAAAGTGTGCAAGCCATTGCGATGACATCACCCCCCACCCCCCATTTGGTTCCAGCACACACAGACCTCCACGATGCTATTAATAGATCGTTACAGTCCACTTACATCAGGGTAATGTCATGTTGCTATGAACCTGAATAAAGCCACGGATCATAATTTTTTATTTTTTTTTGCCTTTGCAGTCTACTTGCATCAGTGAAAAATTTGGCGCAATGTGAATACTGCAAATCAATACTTTTATTTAACTGATTAAAAAAAACAGGACTGTATTCAAACTCTCCACACACGGTTGCCTAGTTGGAAAATGTCTTACGTATTGTTTTTTGGAAAATTTGCCCCTCTTGAATGATTTACATGTTTTGATTCCCGCGCAAATAAACATTGCAGTTGGCAAGAGGAAGCCGAATTTCTCCAGTCAGGTACAAGCAATTCAGTCTATTTCCTCAAACCACTCGGAATCCACAGTAGCAGTAAACCGCAAAAAAGGCCTGTGAGGTTTTCCTCGACGGCCAAGTGTTTTTCCAAGAGGAGAAACATTTCCAACAAGACCGAGACATTCCTGCCATGCAATGCGTCAAACACGGGCCCGGTGTGTCGTAAATCAACATTCGACGGAGAGATCTTTGAGTTTCTCTCAGCGAATTGTTCACAACAACCTGTGGATTTGTTGTGTGAAAGTCAAACTCAAGGCTCGGGGGCTAGTTGGGGTCCGCCAAGATATTTTTTTTCCCCAGCTCTGCTTGCCAACATCACAGAAAATAGGTGAGATGTGATTGGTGGCTATAACTATGATGTCATTTTTATCAATGGCAACAAAATGGCCGCCCCCTGCGATGATTGATAACAGCTGCTGCTTAATTCATATTCCATAAATGCAATATTATTCACAATGAAGTTTTTGTAGAATAAATAGTTGGATTATTCAATTTTTTTTATCTTCAAGGGGGGAAAAAGCCAGATTTTTCTATTATGATACATTTATATGAGTCATAATGGCCCCTTTGGGGGAAGCCATGACTGCCATGTGGCCTGCCATGAAAATGAGTTGGACACTCCCGCTGCAGCCTTTGCATTGGAAAAATACATTTTGCTGTCAACTTGACCCTCATAAAAAAAAAAAAGTTCTGTTTCTAGGCCTGTAAGCCACATTGCTTTAGTCATTCAACAGGAATTTACAACTTGTGGAGATTTTTTTTATATATATATATATATACAGTTAAACTATTAAAGATAAAATAGACTGTCTGTTTCTTATTTCATTTTTATTTTCCTTCCCGAAGCAGTTGGACAATGCCTGTAAATATTTAAAGAATGTGACTTTTCCTTAGTAGCTCTGCAGTTCAAGCGGGAGCGAGTCGGTTCCGGAAAGCCAGAGGGATACCAGGCCGGAGCGAGTGGATTCAACTAAGACCAAAAAATACAAATGAATGAAAACAATTCGTCATAGCATTGTCTTAAAATTAAAAAAAATGGGATTTGCCGCCATTTTGTGACTCTATAGGCAACTTAATGAGTATCGACAATAGCTTTGGTTCACTGCATATCAAATACCTGTTTGTCGTTGATAGAAAAACAATTGTGTATGTCCTCGCCATCCGAGGAAGAACAAGAGTCGAACATCTCGTTGTCTTGAGTGTTTGACAACTTCTGGGCGAGGTATTCCTTATACATGGCAGCCACAGTCGCTACTGAAAATGGAGGATTTTCTTCACCGATTCTAAGAATGATCACATAAGAGGAGACATGACAGTCAAAAGCTTTTTGCTAATTTTTCCCTCAATATAATCCTTGAATTTAAATCAGATAGGCTGTTTGACTTTGAAGACTTTTTGTTGCACTTACAACAACTGACCGATAGATGTCAGTGCAGCTCACGGTAATCTACCTGGAAGTGAATCACTCACCTGCAAAAAGCTTCACCAGGGTTTATCCACAGCGTGAAATCGAGGGGAAGACGCAAGTCACAAAACTTCAGACCACTCTCATGACAAGCACGAAGGAGTTCCGGATCGTTACAATTGTATTGGTTAACTCGTATGCACCTACGGAGACGTCAATTACTATTTGGTTGAACTTAATTGGATGTTATTGGAGTACCTGTACGCTTCTCCTTTGCTCGGATTTTCGGGGTACCAGTGGCCCTCAAATTTCTTCTGCAAGGCAAAGCTCAAGCGCTGGATAAAGAGTTCCGTTTTTTGGAATGCCACCTCCTTGGAAACAAGCGTCTTCATTAATGGAAATATAGCATCGGTTATTTCTTGCTCCATATTTTGAAATGTGCCCAATGGATCGGGGCTCGAAAATATGCTTCCATTTTGTCGGGGTTTTTTTCTCCCGCGCCTATTGCCCCTAGCCAGTGTAAAATATTGAAAATGAAATTATGAGCATGTGGACTAGAACTAATGTGGAAGAGTTACAAGTTAAAAGTTGGCCTTTATGATGCCAGAAATGCATCATAAAGATCAAGTGTTCAACATTAAAGGTAAGTTTGCAGATTTGAGTCGTTTTGAATTCTCTGGCTCCCTTTTCATGTCCTTTAGTCTCAAACTTCTCGTGTTGCTCCACCAGAAGGTTGTAAAAAATGTTTTTTTTCATTCTTCCATGATTATATTTTATTTTTGTCAACTTGCATGCCAACAAAAAACAACAGCATCCTTGACAGAGGTACATGTACAGCCTCGGTGAGATGTATTTGACCTTTGACCCTGGTGAATTTAGGAATTGCTTTGTGTGTGTTGTATAATGAAATTTGCAGGAGCCTTTGTTGCAAATATTTTGGGGTTATTCCAAATTTTAATTCATGCCTGGCCAATATATCATATCAACATGTCTCCTTAAGCTACTACTCTACAATTGTTAGTAAAAAATAAAAAATGTAAATTCATAAACATCACAGGTATTCAGTTCCTTTCTTAAGAACCTTCAAGAATCGCTTTAAAAATTACATTTATCAGAATTTTTCTAGATTGCATCATTCACAAAGTTTCTTCAATGAACAGCAGAAACGTATCCTTTTAATTCCTTTTGTCTTTTAACTTCAGAAAATTTTAGCAAAAGTAGGTCCGTATAATAAGTCATATTAATAATGCATATTGCTTTTTTTTTTTTAAATCATATTGTGAGTAGACCTCCCACAACTTTGCACAATAGGACAAATTGGGAAAAATCAAGAAATAATAAATTATATGCAAGACTATTATTTAAAAGCTATCTTGTTGATTTAATTCGCTATTTTAGAAATGTTACCTTTTATGTATCTCATAACTCAGATAAATTTGTTTAAAAAATCATTCATTACTGACACCACAAATTTATACTGTGCTCTGCCTATTTATTTTAATATTATTGTTTTTAATATTACAATAATTAACACAAATAAAATGTAGTTATCAAATTAAATAAAAGGAGAAAAAGTCATATTATTTTGTGCTGTTTTATTCATCAATTCATCACTTCAAGCTGTGCCAAAAAATAATTTTCATTATGAAGAAATACAAAATAGTGTCCAAATCAAACACAATCCCGTCATCAAAGGTGCACTCAAAATAGACTCTAGTGTATTAAAAAATAAGCAGTTGTCTGTGAAAACAGGACAGCAACCATCTTTGAGTACGTTTTCCTATTAGTGAACATGAGTAATAGTTTTGGTCAGTATTATTTTAACGTATGATTTTTGTGCGTGTTGCTTTAGCTCAAAATTGCAAATTGATTCAACTATAATAAGTCTATGCAATCACTGACTCAATCACACACTATATAGGATTCTTGCCGGGTTCTTAAAGTTCTGTCCTTCCCTCAGATATCGAGTCTGCAGCGGCACCTGTGGGGGCGGAGCCAGAGGCCCCCTCTGCATCTTTGGACTGGAAAGCCAGCGAGGCCGAGTTGATGCAGTAACGTTTCCCGGTGGGCTTTGGACCGTCATCAAACAGGTGGCCGAGATGGGCTCCGCACTGCATTAGAATGAAGAGCTACTTAACTGATTTAGGAAATATTTCTTGTATACACAATGCTGATTCAAAACCATAGAATAAAAATATGTTTTGGAACCTAGGTCTAGAAAATGCATTGAAAACAGCAGGGGCCCAAATATTGAACCCTGTGGAACACCATATGAGAGTGGGACAGGGGAAGAGGCAATTTGCTGTGGTTAAAAGTTGTGTTATTTACACCAAATTATTTGGATTTATTGTTTAGAGATTAGTCTAGCCACAAAGTGGGAAAACCCTTGGCATCTCATCGGTAGTATAAAGTGCCGTTAGTGTACCTTGCCACAGGTAGTCTCCACTCTGTGCATCCCATAGGAGAAATCATCTGTCACCTCGATGGAATCCTGTTTCAGAAGGTCAAAGAAGGAAGGCCAACCTGCATGTATGTCATGAGAGAGAAAGTCATGTTGTGGTGATATATTCAGTTTGTGGTAACATTTTTGTCCGTTCAGGTTGCTCTTACCTGATCCTGAGTCAAATTTGGCTTTTGAACTGAAAAAGAAAACAAATATTCGCATGACAAAACATTTCTAGGCTATAAATACAAAACAATTAACATTAGAAAGGTCTTACCTGAACAACGGTGCCCCGCAGACTACACACATGTAGATTCCATCTTCCTTGTGGTCCGTGAATTCTCCTGTGAAGGCACTGTGCAGAAAGGTGGTATAAGAGGCAGAGGTGGAAAACGTACACCTTGACTGAATGGTACCTGCACCAAAAAAATAAAATAAAAATTCCCCACCAGTATTGGTTCCGGTACATGCTCCGAAACAGCAACACAGATACCAGCCTAATAGGGGTATCAGTGCAAAAATAAAGATATTTTATTATTAGCTATAAAGAATAGCCCTTATAATTGATAATTTAAAAAAATGAACAAAAGTGTTCTCGTACTGAGAAAGGGGGTGGAGTTTGATGTTCGAGGGCTAGCTTGCGTTGGCGTTTATGCTAACAAAACATAACAGTAACAACTAATGGGAAAAAAAATTCTGATTAAATGACCAATTGTTAAAAAAATAAAAATGGAAGCTGGTTAAACTTGAGTACACATACATGACAAATGTATTTAAAAATATTGCTATAATAATATTGTTTGTTTCCTTTACCACAGTTGCTTCAAGAATCAACAACAACCAATAATCGGCCTTAAATTCAGGGCCCGCACCTTTCTGTTCCTCGTTCCTGGGTCACGTGATACTGCATGGGCGTGAGACGTTTCTTCATCTCCTCCTGAGAGAAGGTCACCAGCCATGTTTTCTTGGTTCGAGCAGCTCCTACGGAAATCGTTGCAGTCAGCGATTAAGGTGTCGAGATTATTCTTTTCACTAAAACTGTTATTTTTCTGCTCATATGATCTGAAGCTTTAATTGTGTAATTATTGAAAAAAAAAAATCCCTTGAAAATCAAACCCACTCAATGCGTGCAAGCTGCAAGGAAGCAAAGCAGTGAACCATTTGGTTTGTATTGTTAGCGCCCAGATTCTACGCGTGAGACAACGAACAACACAAACAGCCATGAAACTAAAGCGTTAGCATACATCAGTGTTGATTTTTTCATTTGAAAATGCTTTTTTTTAAAGTAAATTATCGACTCGTTCTTGGAGTAACCATGATTCATTACCACGACAATCAAATATGGTGTTTGTTGCTGTTTTATGGCTAGCATCTGCGCTAATAGCACTGCTCAGCTAACGAGTTCTCAATCATTTTTGTTTTTTGTTTGTTGAACGGATTAATGGTTCCTAGAATTTGAGTATAGATGAACCTTGTGTGTTTCTTCTCTGCACCACAACCTAGTTGATCGACTCAACAGCGCCTCTGCTGGTTGCAGCCGAGCATTGCATGTCATTTTGCCTCAATTGCCACAAATCAACAATCAAAACCACCACACAATTGACAAAAATCAATTGATTGATAATTAGGCCATACTCAATTTCTATCCCAACTATTCTTTATTTAAAAATTAATCCAAATACCATTATCCCCAGTTTGTGACCTTGACCTTTAATACTTGAAGACTAAACAAACACTGCAAAATTTGGGAACCTCACTGGGACAAATTTAAGCCTCTTTACTTAAATTTAAGTTTGATCAGATCGACATGGAAACTCCCAAGCATAATTTATTTTCCCAGGGAGGTTTGTTCAAAATTAAGAAAACCAGTGAAAGCAGCACATTATTGTGAACACACACACAGACTGGTACTGTTAAGACATGCTGGCACAACAGCCAAATGTTAAGGCTTTTTTTTTTTTAAGAGAGGCAGAGCACAGCAGGCACATGGCACCCAGTCAGTGGACCTGAGGGAAGACTGCAGGACCTCAGAGTCACAGGCTGACTCTTGCTTATTAGATGGAGAAGATTGAAGCCTGACATGGCTGCTGAAGAGATACTCCAACCACCACTAGAATCAAAACACCCTCCTCAGCAGGGCTTACAACAAGGCCTGGGCTGGATGAAGAGGAGCAGACACAAGGAGAGATAACACGTAAAAGGTCACGATAACTGAGCGGGGTTGTCGGGGGGTTCCCGGGTCATGCAACACATAGAAAGCGATGGTTACGACTCGGAACGAACACCTAGAAAGGAAGTAAATTGTTAGCGGACGATGGCTGGATATCTGAGATTTAAAAGAAGGAAAATGGTAAGATGACAAATGAGTTTAGGTTACAAACAAACACTGCGCAGACTCTCTTGAGTAATAAAAAGCCTTTTGTTGAGACAAAATGGCGGCAGACAAAGGCTTCGTTTACATAAACAAGAATCACAAGTTGAGTGGAGATATTAGGTTAATAATACAATAAAACGGTTTCTTATATTTTGTTAAGTTACGGTACCTTCTATATGTTGAGGTTTGTGGTGACGAGGTTTTCGTCAAATTTAAAGGCTTTCGCTTCAGTTCCATCTTAGTGCAAATGAGAATGTAAATGGGTGGAAAGGTGGAAAATGGCGTTTGGAAATTGGACCAACGTAATGGAATGGGGTCGGACTTCCGTGTACTACTAAAGCGCAGGAAAATTTACTCTACCTAGCAGAATGGCCGACACCGCAGGGTGGCAGACTGAGCTGCTGCCTTGCCCTCTGAGATAGGGCAAGGCCAGGAAGAGCCCACGTCTGAGCAAGGCGGCCATGAGATAGTCACACTAAAGAAAGACAAGAGAGTAGGCTGGATTATTTTAAAATATTTGGACTACTATAATTTTTTGGGGTATTAATTTGAAAAGAGCCCGACTCGAGGTGAGGACGACTTTAATATTAATAGCTCGGCACATGTTAAATGAATAGAGAGGTGTAGTGTTACACGTAAACCATCCGAGAGGCATTGTTGTTTTTTGGAAACTAAGCTATGTGAATATATGTTTACAGTATTTTTATGGGGCAGTGGAGAAGCTGTGTGGAGTTGTCACATTTGTTCAGGTGCTAAACATGCTCCTGCAGGACTTTCTTAAAGCATTTATTAATGTCAGACCGACACTGAATTTATTTTAATATCTGCGTGGAAAATGAACAGTATGTAAGGGGTCAAGTATACTGTTCTATAAATCTAGTGGTAAAATTATAAAAACAGCTGGAGTCATCGAGAAGTCGCCATGTTGAAACGCAGACACTTTAGTGTGTATCGGTTCAACTTAGTCCCCAAAAGTTCACCACGTCAATAATAACTTTGTTATTGTCAAATGAAAAAACATTGAATCTCATTTATGTTGTACAGTAGACAAAAGCAATCGCTCGACTCTGCGTTTATGACATTGTTATTAACGTACCTGCAGCCCCTTTTGCAGCCTGAAATGCAAAGTCATCATTTTGGAAAAGCAGTATCGGTACTGTTAACTAAACATCAGAATTATTACGTCATTAAAATATGGAGACATACCAGTAGGGAGTAAGAGCAGGAATGAGAGGTAAAGAAAAAAGCGGCGGCGACAACCAAGTGACAGTCTGCCGGGGATTGGGTGAAACATGAGCCGGAGATGGGACAGACACAACCGGACAAGCTTGGTAACAAGTCCCGCGACACTTTCAGCTATGCAACAGCGCAGCTTCGGTTGCAGGACGTGTCCATTTATGGTCCCGACGTATCTGTTTTTGTTTAGAAGCTTTATTTAAAATCAGGATGTGCACAATATTTGTCAACGGTATATAAACGTGAATATATTTGATAATAAATACTATTTGTTTAATTTTAATGATTTGGCTTACCTGTTTAGACAGTTTATTCGACGTGAACAATAATATATATTAATATGAGTTAAAATGTACACAAAAGCTTTAAACAAAATAAATGCACTAAACAGGATAATCCTTAAAGAAAAATACAATAGAATCTATCGAGCGAACACAGTAATTAGAATTTTTCAATAAAGCTTCGTGTAAAAAAAAAGTTTATTTACAAAATTTGATGACGTCATAACTACGCGTCCGAGCTCCACATCGTTCCTCAGTTTATAATCTGCCGTTTTCAGGACAAAAGACATCTGGACCATTTTAACGATGAGCTGTGAAAAATATCCGAGATCTTCGATTGAAGATGACTTCAACTATGGCACTAATGTCGCTACAGCCAGCGTTCAGATACGTATGGGTATGTGAAGTTACACAATTGGTGAAAATTAGCCGCTAGCTAGCGGAAATGTATGCGGAATCACCTGACAGTGTAGCTAACGGGAATATATTCCTCCAAAATATCCATATTGTTACTTCGATTGCATGGATAGTCTTTCTATTTGTTTAGTTTCACTTTAAAGTCTATATTAGCGCTGCAATTTTGCCATTCCGGTTTTGTGGGTGGGAACAAGCTATTGTGTTGCTAATTGAAACTTTTCCAGATTTCCTGCGGAAGGTGTACACCCTCCTAAGCTTGCAGATCATTCTGACAACGGGCACATCTGCCCTTTTTATGTTCTCTCAAACCATCAAGGACTTTGTTCATGCCAGGTGAGCACCTCAAATTGGACCACTAGGTGGTTGTAATACCTATTATGAGACTCCATCATTGCACAACAGCGCTGGAGACATTTTATAAACAGGACTTTGGGTTTTACCTGTTCTCTTCCGCAGCCCTGCTGTTGTTTTGGTTTCCGCTCTGGGATCTTTGGCCCTGCTTCTGGCCTTGGCTGTTTACAGACACAAGCATCCCGTCAATCTCTACTTGCTGTTTGTATTTGTAAGTGATACGCTCTTCTGTATCTCCAGATTTCTGAGTGCTTTTATTGACTCGTGTGTCGTTTGCAGACTCTGCTGGAGGCGATCTCAGTGGCCACTGCTTGTAAGTAGAACTGAATACAGTGGTACTTTGGCGTAATGACACTACATTAATATTATAAACTCGTAAGCCTTTGCACTGTTGTGATAACGGCGCCGCTCTTTATATACAGTGACCTTCTACGAATACTCTACCGTGCTCCAAGCCTTGTTCCTGACCTGTGCCGTGTTCGCTGGACTGACTGCTTACACCTTTCAATCCAAAAGAGATTTCACTAAACTGGGAGCAGGGTAAATTGGCTCGAAAAAGGGAAGAAACGCACGTTGAGATTTGCAGTGTATTTGATTTACTCTGTGTTGCAGCCTTTTTTCCTGTTTGTGGATCCTCCTGATTGCAAGCGTTATGAGGGTGAGTGGGTCGACTTGCACGGCGTCAATGTCATAGGACCCCCTTTCTCAAAACTGACAGTTTTATTTGGTCTGTCTCTGTGTTCTTTTCAGGTGTTTTTTAACAGCGACAGCACAGAGCTGCTGTTCGCCGGAACCGGCGCGTTCATCTTCTGCGGTTTCATCATCTACGACACCCACCTGCTGATGAAGCAGCTCTCCCCCGAGGAGCATATCTTGGCCTCCATCAATCTCTACCTGGACATCGTCAACCTCTTCCTTCACATTTTGCGTATCCTAGACTCGATGAAGAAGCACTAAAAAATAGTCGGTGCCTATTTGAATAGCTTGAATTCAATCAGTCGGATTGTGTTTGAGATCTGACAACATGGCCGCCCTTGGTTTTAACACTGTGGGCAGCTGTACTGGCAATTTATTCTTTTGCTTTCGCTTTACACTCAAATCTGGTGGGTAAATTGTTATAAATTGAAAATCTCTTCTGAAGGGATCAGATTACTGTTATCCTGTTATGTGCTGTAATACAAGAAATGGAATGTCTTTGTATGTCTATTTTGAATATGCATTTAATATCATTGCTCTAAAAACACTTTAAAATGTACTCTCTAGATGTGCAATATTTAACATGTAATATTTGTGCGGGATTGATCCAATTCCATTGTGCACTTGCACTATTAACAATGTTATTTTTAATTCAGATTAATTATGGACATTATGTGGGTTTAATGGCAGTTCTTGTGTTCTGGCTTTGTTGAAATTTAATTTCTCTCACTATGGGGCAAATAAAAGATTCTCCAATGTCAAACCAAACAAATATTAAGTTGTCGTCTTTTGCGTGATCATAAGTGTATGTGCGATTTCAGAGTACAACTGAGACATATTATGAGACATTTGTTTTCACTGAAAAAATATTGTCAACAATTAGCATTTTAAATAGTGGAGAATATCTCTTCATTGAAAGATAGCTTCAATTTATATTACCAAGATTTTTAAGTTTGGCTTAATGTATAGATTTGTTTTCATTTACAATATTGTCGTGAACGTACATCATGTGAATACAGAAAATTGAGGACATGTATTTAAACGTTATTCTTTTCAAATAACTATTTACCAGGTCATAAATGAACAAAGAAAAACTGGAAGGAGTAGTTTAATTGATGAAAGAGAGTACAAATCTTTTAATCATTTTATTTCCTCTCCCCAGAGATGTAATAACTTTAAACGTCTGCCAAAGTTTTGGGTCTAATCCAATTAGATCACGGCAGCCTGTCACTTTACTACGTCACTTCCGCCCTAAAGTCCTTTGCTTGAGTTGGACTAAGATGGCGTCAACGCAGTTAACGGACGAGGAGCTTTACTCTGAATTGAAGCGCCTCGGTTTCACTCCGGGTCCGGTTACCGAAAGCACTCGGCCGGTGTATTTGAAGAAGCTCAAGAAGCTTCGCGAGGAGCACCAACGAGGAGTTCGAGTCGCCAAAACCCGCAGCGGCGCGGCCGTCAACAGCAGTGGCGGCAACACGGCGGGAGACAGGCCAGCCAGCCATAACGTCACGCACCTGAGCTCCAGCAGGAGACCGGGCCGGAAGTCCACCGTTCTCGGCTTCAGCTCGGACGAATCTGACGTCGAAGCTCCGTTAATAAGGAAGGCTCTCAACCACGGCGGGGCGCCGCGGAGGAGCCCCGCTTTAAAAATAAAGCTCGATAAAGAGAAAAGTCGACATGGCGCGGGGAATCCACTGAACAGCAACAATTCTACGTTGGCTCCGGGGGGTAACCGACGGATCTCCTCGTGTTGGGGACCCGGCGTTAAAACGACTGCCGAAGCGGATGGAGTGAATTACGATGAATCTGAGGACGAATTTGAAAGGGGCCTGGAGAAGTCCTCGCGCTCTTTAAATGGCAGTAGGGCGTCACACTTGCATACAAGTAAGCTAGCTGCTGGGAATTACTCCGACTCCGACGAAGAGGCGGCGGAAGAGGGTTGGGGCCTTGGTGGAGACCCACAGCGGGATAGTCTGGAGCCCAGACGGGGCCACGCGAAGGCGCCGAGCCCACCCGGGAGTCTAAACATGGTGAGCAGACGGAAGGAGGGGGCTGAGAGCGACGACGCGATGAGAAGCTATCCGAGGAAGACCATCTACGTGTCGCTTAACGACAACCATAGAGGAGAAGCGGAGAACAACCACGCCGACCGCCAGGACGTCAGTCGCTTCAGCATTGGGCTGAGACCGCGATTTTCCAAGTACAGCAGCCTGGCCAATACCTACAGCGGCAACCACTCCAACCACACCACCCCCAACCACTCATACAGCCAGCCCCAGAAGGAAAAGCTTTCTTCTGCACCGGTGGATGAGCTTTTCCAGCAGTTCAAAAGGGAAGAGGTGGCCACCTCCAGCGGGTTCAGTGCCCACTACCTGTCCATGTTTCTCCTCACGGCTGCATGCCTCTTCTTCCTTGCCCTGGGCTTCATGTACCTCAGGATGAGGGGCACTGGATCATCAGAGGTGGATGGAGTCAGTAAGTAAACATTCCCGCACTCCTGCAACTTTAAAATCGAGTGCCGCTGATAGAAAACAAAGAAGAGATCACAGAAAATCATTACAAGCCAAACAGGCATTATAATATGAGCAAGTTCCATTGCACCACAAGTAAACAAACCCATATCTGTTGAAGATGTTCGACATGTGAGTAACTCAAACATATCAGCTACAAGATTTATCTCCGCCTCAAAGCAAATTTATATTCTGATTTCTAGTTCCAGATGGTTAAACGGCCGCAATAAAGCGGCCGATGACTCACTTATTTAATGGCGTCCTCCAACATACCCTGATTGAAGAAAAAGCAAATTTCCTGAAACCGGTTGAGCTTGTGGTCTCGCTTTAAGATTTATTATGAATGTATTCCTTCTTTTGTCGCAGTTAAGAGTCATCCTTTTGGCATCGAGTTCGACCAGACGCATGTAAGTACACTTTTTTTTTTTTTTAGCAACAACTATATATAAAACAGAGATTAGATTGTTTTATATTTTAATTCTTCTCTTCAACAGAACAAGACCGTTAGGGACCTCATCTTGAACCTGCTGCTAGATCTCCATGATCATCTGGCGCACATCGCTGGTGGGTATCAATGTTTAGCTTTCCAAAGCTGCTGTTAGTATTTGGTTTGATAGCTGTAACATAGTGGATTTTTCCTATTTAATCAAGAACCTCCTTGTAATCAACTTTCGTAAAATCCAAAATGATTTTGTTTTTATCATACTGCGGTATTGCCAACGTATGTAAGTTTCACATGGTGTCCCGCAGGGGTCCGTGCTCGATCCCTGTGCTCTTCAATCTATACCTGCTTCCTTTTGCTAGTATAATTTAAGAGGAAGTTGTCACAAAGCACTCATATTTTTTTTACAGGCCAACATGACTGTGGAGATCAGCAATATCCCAACAGAAGTCTGTCCATAGAAGAAGCCTCTGCTTATTTGACGGTATAGTCGTTAATGAATGTGGCCAGTTTTCACAATGATTGAAATTTGTCGTGTCGTCTCGTGGTGAGATTCATAATTGTCAATCTCCAGACTCAAAATGCGACGTTTGAGGACTTAGTCTACACGTCGCTTGAATGGATCATCAAGACAGGCCAAGACGTTGGGATAAGGTAATGGAATGGAATTTATATTTGCACATTGATTATGGCATCATCGGTATTGATTCTGCGCGTGCAATTTGTAGGCTGTCCGGTAAGGTCGCCGATGAAACAATGACCGACGTGTCCGAGGTCGCTTGGCTGGAATCCACGCATCCAAGGATGTCCTTCACGTGCCGCTTCCGCCGAGCTTTCCTCACCGTCATCAGCAGAGTTTCCCTCCTGGCAGCCGGTAAGACGTCAACTTTTTTCCGTAGCCTCGCCATCCATGTTCGCCTGGTGATGTCATTATAATTTAAGAGGAATTTCCCCCCCACACACCCTAAGTGGAATGCCCGTCATGTTTCAACCTGCATGTCTGTACGCAGCGGTCGGCGGCGTGTGGGGCCTGGTGTGCTACGTTAAGTATCGCTGGAGGAGAGAGGAGGAGGAAACCAGACAGATGTATCACATGGTGGAGAGGATCATCGGTAAGAAGGAAGGACTGTGCATCATCAAAGTTCCTCAACAAATAAATAACCTTGACTGTGTGTTTAATGTTGTTCAGATGTTCTAAAGAGCCATAATGACGCTTGTCAAGAGAATCAAGATCTTCAGCCGTACCTGCCTATACCCCACGTCAGAGACTCCTTGGTTCAACCTCAGGACCGGTTAGTGGGGGGGCGGTTGGGGTGGTTTAAAAAAAAATGTCAACAGGACTTGTTGTATTAGGAATGTTAGCAACATAACCAGCACATACGCTCGTCCCGATGAACAAGTGAGAAACACTTGTGTTGTCTTGTAGGAAGAAAATGCAGAGAATCTGGGAGCGGGCCGAGAAATTTCTGTCGGCCAACGAATCCAGAATTCGAACGGAGCGCGTGAGAATCGGGGGATCCGACTTTCTTGTTTGGAGGTGGATCCAGCCGTCTCTCAGCTGCGACAAGACCTCCAAAGTTTGGCAGGGAGAAGGTAAAGGCACTGAAAAAGCATCACGGCTCTCCTGATTCATCTCCATTGGGTGTCAAACTTGTTTTGATTTTGAATTCTCAGCTTTCACTCTCGACTGGCGGAATTCGCCACCAAACAGCCTGACGCCGTGTCTGAAGATCCGGAACATGTTTGACCCCGTCATGTGAGTGCCTCGCTCTGCCGACGTCGGTGGCGAGCGCTTCACAAATGCTTTTGTTTCCAGGGAGGTCGGGGAGAACTGGGATCTCGCCATCCACGAGGCCATCCTGGAGAAGTGCAGCGACAACAGCGGCATCGTCCACATCGCGGTGGACAAGAAGTGTCGAGAGGTATTCACACGCCGCCGCCGGCGCCACGTCCCCGACGTCGGTGATTTCACAGCCACTCTTCTCAACAGGGCTGCGTGTACGTGAAGTGCCTCTCCGCCGAGCACTCAGGGAAAGCCTTCAAGGCGCTTCATGGCTCTTGGTTTAATGGTAGGTGACACCAGCGGGTGAAAAAAAAAAAAAAGTCCAGCGGTGACGGGCGGTACTTTTGCGCCGACAGGTAAGCTGGTGACGGTGAAATACCTGCGTTTGGACCGCTACCACCAACGCTTCCCGCAGTCAAAGGCCTGCAACACACCCCTGAAGGCCTCCAGCCTCCACGCAAACGCCACGAACACTACGGCCAGCTCGCCCACGCGCGGCGCGGCCAACTCCTCAGGCTTCTCGTGAGAAGTTTTTCCCTCTGTCGGTCCTTTCTAACAGGGACCACGTAATGTTTTGTTTTTTTACATTTCTATATGACTTATTTTCCCAGAGTCTTTTCCAGTGTTGGTTTTTTACAAATGTCGGTATCGGAACTGTCCCGGATGTAACTATTTTCCCTCTGGGTTTGTTTAAATGCGTGCGCAAGGACTCCTATCGCGCGTCTCTTCCACAGTCGGCGGAGTCGACCGCGCCTCGTAGAGAATATACCGTACGGCCGCCGCATGCATGGGCCTCCGTGTCGGAACCCAGATTTCCTCCCGTTTTTTTTTGACGAATGAGCAGAGGACATGCTGTAAATACATGGGAATGACGGCACAAGCTTTATGAAATAACCTGCATTAAGAGCAAAACACAAGCCTCTGCGCCCCCCCCCCAACCCCTTTTTTTAATCGTTGATGCAGCTGTTTATTGTTACTGTTTATTCCTTCTTTCCCCTGATGCCCTCCATCTTAACTTGCAGTGCTCCTGACATCACAGAATCAGGGGAGTGTCGTCTTGTACATTTCCCCCGAAGCTTACTTCAGTTGTAATCCAATATTATATGTTACGAGTGTATTATTTACCTCTGTCAAGTCTGGCCCTTTCTTCTCCCCTCCGATGATTTTTTATTTTTAACGTCTCCTATCTCGCCCCTTTTAAAATGATGCCACCGTGACCTTTGGAGCACTCTAAATACATTGATAGTTTGTTACTTGTAATATTCCAAGCTCTATTAAGAGACATAACTGCTATTTTTTTTTTTTTACAGCACCTCTTTATCAACACTAAGATGCACCTAAATCAAGTTTCTAAATGCAGTGAGTTGAAAGTCGCATTCAGTATTTGCAGTGTACAGTTGTATGAATGATGCACATTGACAGATGTTCACAACCTGGTGCAAAACAGTTAGCAGCAAACATCCCAACCGTGCCTTAAATGTGTGTTACCTTTTTTTTTTTTTTTTTTAAAGATGGGCACTGCATCGCTGTGGGGAAATGTTGAAACTGGTTTAAGGGGGTAAGGAAAGCTGGCCCTAGATGTAGTTTTGGTAGATTTCTGAGATTTGGTATTTTGTAGCAGTTTTGTCTGATTTATTAAACCAAATGCTCCTCTATTTATTTTTTTTAAATCAGCCATGGTGATGTACTATTTGATGTCACTAGAACTGTTACATAATGTGTTAGCTTGTTTTGTTTTTTTTTTCTTTCCATTAAGGATTGACCTTACATCCGCTGCCAGACAATTGTCAGGATGTGTAAAACAATAAAGATCACTTTCAGTAAAAAGGTCATTGTTTTTTATTTAATTTTTGAGTGGGGGGGGCACAATATATTTTCAGATTTCTTGGCTGGCGGGGGCACAAATATCTCTACCCAAACATGCAATCCAATTGTTAATTTAACATTGTAGCATTATACTTTTTATCAATTATTTTAATTGAGTTTTGATGAACGACCACTAGGGGTCAGTGTTTAGTATTTTTAGAAAAAAAAAGACCATGTACACAGTAAGGCTTTTTTTTATGTATACGTACATAAAAATCTGCACGAATTTTATTTCTCGGAGCCATTACTGCATAATTTAAATGCATATTTACTTTATATCTTTTAATCCGTGTAAATTAGGAAAAGATTAGCAAATAGAATTCCACCGAGCCCATCACAATTGTCTTTTGTTTTTTAAATGGCGAATGTGTTAAAATGAAACCAGCCTGCTGAATTGTTGACGTCGCATTTGTTAAACCAGAAGATTCACATTTTCAGGGTGCAATTAAAAAGAAACACACACACACACGCCCGCAGTGGGCGGGCTCAAACACAGTATTTCAACTGCGCAGTTTGTGCCATTCTTACTTTCGATATCATTGCTTGCTTCGAGTGTAAACTGCACATTTCTCGAGTTACATTGGAGCCTAAAATCCGATCCATGGTCACTTCAGACATGAAGTTCGTGGTAATCTTCGGATTTCTAACAGCTGTCTACTTGGTGGACTCCAAGTTCCGTAAGTATATGATTCAACATAATTTTGCGAAATCGTTTTTTTTCCTTAAATTAATAACTATAAATAAGACTGATTCTTCTGTAAGAAATATTACAAAAAATATGGAGCACAAATTGAGTTCCTGCTTCCGACGAAGTTAAGTTTCGTTTTCTCGGAAATCACCCGACGAAGTGACTCCACCCTCATTTGAAAAAAACAATAGGATACTTCGGACTCTTTACTAGGCCACAGTAGGCTAATAAAATAAGATAAGGCTCATAAAATAAGAAAGAATAAGGATATTTTACCACAACTGCTTGTTCATAACTAAGGAATTAAGTTTTCACAGTGGATATCAAAAGTCTGCACACCCATGTTCAAAAGAATAGACTAGAACATGTCGGAAAAAGCGTACTAGAACATCTGAACTTTCATTTGAGATTAATTAAAAACACTTTTGATAGGTGTTTGAATGTCGTTAGTTAATTCCGATTCTCAAGTGACTTCCTTCTTCTCTGACAGGATATCAAAAGTCTGCACACCCATGTTCAAAAGAATAGACTAGAACATGTCGGAAAAAGCGTACTAGAACATCTGAACTTTCATTTGAGATTAATTAAAAACACTTTTGATAGGTGTTTGAATGTCGTTAGTTAATTCCGACTCTCAAGTGACTTTCTTCTTCTCTGACAGAGGCCCCGACTGTGCAAGTATACAGTCACTTGCCAGCAAAGTTCGGAGAGCCGAACATGCTCATCTGCCACGTGAGCCAGTTCCATCCCCCGGACATCACCATCCAGTTGTTCAAGAATGGAGAGGAGCTCACAAAAGCCAATGAGACCGACTTGAGCTTCGGAAAGAATTGGCATTTCTATCTCACCAAGCATGCTGAGTTCATGCCGATGAGGGATGACAAATATTTCTGCAGAGTCACCCATGCCTCAAGTCCTCCCCGCAATATTGACTGGGGTGAGTAAAATTGATCACAATGGAAAGTCCAAAGTCGAACGCTGCTACATTTTGCAAATTATTATAAACAGTTATCCAAGAAATTGTTCTCATCCGTATTTATTTTAAAGTATCAGCGTTACAATATCAAAGTAAATATTCACCATGATGACGTCACAAAAAATTTAACAAGAATCTTTTTTCTTTTTTTATCAAATGCGTATCAAAATAATTTTTAAGTGTATTTTCTGTTTTTGTAGTCATATTTCATGTAAAATTATATTATCATAGTTACAGATTATATTTGACATTTTCTATCAATGCTACTTGATGCAAATTTTGATGGCCTCGTTAGAATAATACAATGTTTTGTTTTGTTTTCTTACAGAAGCCAATATGTGAGGATGCAAGGGCCATCGATGTCGTTCCATCACAATTCGGCCAGAATCATAAAGTTGCCACTTCTCACCCTTTTTCTGCATTTAATGTGACGCTACACTTGGGCTTCAACTAGCGATGTTTTCAGAGTATTTCAAGACCGACTTTCTCAGTTATGTTCTTATCCTATTCCTAAACTCACAATTCAAGGGCAATAATCACATTAAGGAAAGAAAATGACCATAATTAACCTTTTTGGTCACTGCACTATAATCCATTGAGATGTGTGTTTGATGATCAATGACAATGACCTATGTAAGTTATGATCCATCCATTTTCTGTACCGCCTTTGGTCGCGGGTGCACTGTAGCCTATCCCAATGATGATTTTGTCAAATAAAAATAAAAAGACATCTGGTGTTACCTTTCTGTGTTTATAAATATTGAGCAATATACAATCTTTGATACTTTAATATGTTTTAATATATAACATTATTCGATGGATTAATACATAAATTCTAAAAAAAAAATATATATAAGGCAAACGCCAAAACAAGTCAATCAAGTTATTCCAAACGGAATAAAAGAATCTGGAGTAACCCAACACCAAAAAACAGGAGTGTCGGGTCACTACTTCCGCGTAATTATGGCTCTGGTTTCGTTAATTGCACCGAGGCATGCCAACTTGCGGGTGGAGTTTGGTTTTTGTTTTCAAATCCACCTCGCACCGCCCGCGCAGCACAGGCGTGTTTCATATCAAGCGCTCTTTGCACCGTGCCGAATAATCAGTGGTATGTCGACAGTTGATCGCGGAGTCCAAATCCGCACTTTACTTTCGTTTGCTGGTTTATTTAAAATAACCAACGAAGTGATTTTAAAATTATGAATACACACGGTTTCGCAATCGTATTCGGTGTTTTGTGCCTCTTGAAGTCTACGGCGACCAAACAATGTAAGTATAGTTTGGTATTATTTCTAAATATCCATAAGAGATTTTAGTTTGGAGGACGGAACAAGCGTTTAAATTATTACTGAACTACAAATTTAATAGTTTCATTAGTTTTTCCTGTTAATAGTTTTGAATGCATCATTGTAAGCTTATTAAAAATTTACATTGTCTCATCTTGTAATTAATTTTATTTAGCAGATTTTGTGTACGGAATACTCATAATGAACTTGGCGTGCACTTTGACCTCCAAACATTTATAAAATGTATAAGTGTTCAATATTTCAGTCCTTTTTTGCACAAGTAGCTGAATGCCTAAATACTTTTCTGGGTGTGTCTGTGTCACCCTTCTAAAGGCTGAGTACAGAAATATAGAGACTGGAAGAGTCACAGATAGATGAACCCATTTTTGTGTTTATAAATTTTTTACAGCACCACCAATTGTTCAAGTGTACAGCCGGACGACAGGGGTGGTAAACAAACCCAACACCCTCGTCTGCTACGTTAGCAACTTCCATCCACCTATGATCACAGTGGACCTGCTGAAAAATGACGTTGTGATCAAAAATGCCAATCAGACCGAGATGATCTTTGACTTGGACTGGGACTACTACATGACCAAATATGTGTCCTTCATCCCCCAAAAGGGAGACAAGTACACCTGCCAGGTGACCCACATGGGGTTAACCAGGAGATATTTTTGGGGTATGTTTGCATTTTCATGAATATAATGCACCATGAGGTATTTATTTATTAGTATGGAGTTGAATTATTAAACATTTTAGCTATGGTGAGATATCAGATCAGATTCAGCCAAAATCCTGTGACTTGATTTTATGATTCGTGGTGGAATAAAAACTGTGACTATAAATCACAGGCTAAACAGATTAGAAGCTCAAAGTCTCTGTTTACAGTCTGGTTATCTTTCTTTTAGAACTGGATATGTAACATTCTACTGGTCCTGTGGTTTAGGTATGTAGCGCCTATCCTCTCAACATTATTTAAAAATAATTATAAGCACAAATACTTTTTTTTAAAATCTGTTCTCATTAAGTTTTTAACTCCTTGTTTGCCACAGGTCTGCCATAGGAGTGTCTTGAGCTGGAAAGTTGTAAATACGAGTCTTCATTTTTAAGGGGAACAATGACTTCTGGCAGCGGTGAATTAAGCTCTCTCTCAAAAAAAAAAAAAAAAAAAAAAAAAAAAAAAGACGGGTTCATCGACCGGTTTGAAACGATGGAATACGGAAGTGATTACGTGAAAGTAATTCATTAACTTGGCCAGTAGAGGGCAGAAGACACTATTAAAACCCAGAAAATAAGCTTGGACAAGTGAATGTTTACTGAACTACCACCATTTGCGATATTTTATAACAACAAAACGACAATAGTAGAAGAATATGGACTGCTTTTGAATTGCTGGGACTTGGCTTGGTTTCTCGTCTTGTTTAATGGTGTCAAAATTCTTACAGCAGTGGAATTTTACATACTTTTTTTTCCAGCATTGTAATAAATTCAATGTTTTTCTTAATACGTGTCTTTCCTGATGATATGCTGCTGTACCAAAAGTAAATTTTTGCTTATGATTTACAGTTTATAAAGGTAATTCTTTCTATTCTATTAATTTTATTTTACTAATTGCTGCTGTTTTTACTCATTGTGCAGTGGAATTTTATTAAAATTATAATACAAAAAATGTTGGAATGAGAGTCGACCTTGCCGAAAAGAAATTGTGAGTTGTCGCCATTTTGTGATTATAATTTTAAGCCCAGTTTATTTTTGTGGTAAACTTTTCCTCTCCAAATAGGGGATGTGACGTCACTCATTGTTTACCACGGAACCCGGGAGGACGGCTTTACCGGAAATATTACAAAACGTACTCAGAGAATGACTCCACCACTAAGGGGAGTTTCCACACTTTAACCATACGCGAAAATTCACTCTTTGACACTTGTGGCTGTTATCAGCGCAGACGGTTTAATATGGACCCAAACACCTTTCTCTACAATGTCCCTCCGGTCCTCATTGAAAGGTTTTGTGAGATTATGGACACCGGATGTAATCGCTACGGATGGCGCGAACTTGGTGAGTCTTAATTGATTTATCATTTTAGCGTTCAAATTGAAATTTGGTGGTCGTACTTCAAATTTGATGGTAGATGTTGTAATTAATTAGTTGTTGATTTATTATAATTGTTGCACTTTGAGAAGCAGGTGAATTATACTGGCTCAAGGATAGACCCGTGTGGGACACCATGATGAGATTGTCTGCGGGTTTTAATTGTTATTTTATTGACATAGTCGATGTTTTTTAGATTTTTTTTTGAAATTTCAACGTAATTAATCTATTTAATTTCGCGCCAGCCGCTCGTATCCTCCCGAGCTTCACAGAGGTCCGCAAGTACGAGCGCGTGGAGGAAGGTGGTCGCAGTCCCACCAAGGAGCTTCTGTGGTCCTGGGCTCAGCGTAACGCGCAAGTGCAGGACTTGCTGAAAGTCCTGCAGGACATGGGCCACTCTAGGGCCATAAAACACTTTCAGGACCACTTTTATGAAGTCAATGATGTTGCATCCCAGCCGCCTCCACCTAGATTACACTTCAATCAAATAATATGCGCACATGGTAAGCACGTTAAAATATTTATGTGTTTTTTTTCATGACTATCAAGTTTGAGAATGATTGACTTGAAATTGGAATATCTGAATCAGTGTTTTCTCCAGAAGAACCTCAGCCACAAATCAGTTTGAGGAAAATCTTAGAGGCAACTAGAGATTTTAACCACGAAATGAGAATTTCGGAAGGCTGCTTCGCCGATATTTACTTGGCACGGATGGGAGGCAGAACATTCGCCGTGAAACTTTTCAAAAAGGTAACGACATCTTGTTGTTATGATTGTCTCATTTGAAGTAATTTTTTTTTCAACATACCAGTGACCTCTTTTTGAACGGAATTATATATTGACTTTTTGAAACCACATTGCATGAGTCACATGTGAGTCACAATGTTAGCAACAAACGTGCATTACATTACTTGACTATCTTCATCATCCTCTGCAGGTCAATAACATATCCTGGAAGAATCTGTGGGACAATTTCCAAAAAGATATGGAACTCCATCAGCTGTACGTGTTATCGATCAAACCAATTTAATCGACGTTGCGGAGATTACCAACACTTGTTGTGTCGCAGGCGCAGACATCCAAACATTCTCGAGTTGTCGGGCTGCTTTTCTGACGAAACGCGCTACTGTCTGGTTTCCCCTTACATGCCGAAGGGATCGCTCTTCCACAGACTCCATCGTCGGGTAGATTAAGATTATTTCTACTTTTCCCGAAAAGGAGTTTGTACGAATTTTCTGATGCTCAACAGAACGGTGGATTGCCTTTGTCCTGGCAAGAACGTTTCACCATCATGAATAAAATCGCCAAGGCTTTACATTATCTCCATGAGTCCCAACCATGCGGAGTCATCTGTGGGAATCTTTCCAGGTAATGATTAGTTTTGAATTACTTAATATCATACTTGATATAAACAAATTTCCATGATTTATGCAGCTCTAATATACTCCTGGATGACGACACGCAACCCAAGCTGTCCGATTTCTACCTGGCCCAACTTCGTCCTCATTCGGTGAATCGTAATCATACCATCACCCTGGATGCAGGTTCCCACGGCAACCCGGAGTACCTCCCCGAGGAGTACCTCCGAAATGGCAAACTCTCAACCAGTTTGGATATTTTCAGCTTCGGAATGGTGATGTAACTAATTAACTTTCTCGTTGAATAATAACTCGGCCAAGTTAAAATAGATTTTTGACTTTTATAGGAATCAAAATGGTGAACTCTTTTCCAGTTTTACCCAGTTAATGTATCACTTCCTTTTTTTTCCCGTATCAACACAACACAATGACACGTTAACATGGTCTACTAAATTGCCAGATTCAGACTTCCTCTTTTAGTTTAATTTTAAGTGTGAAGTGTAAAAAGGAACAGTCTGAAACGAGAGGAAATGAAACGATATAGTTGTTATACAATTGGCACATTTTTAAAAGTACCAGTAAAGATGCAGAATATTGGTACATCCCTATCGATATTATTTTTCTATTGTCAAAACGTTCATCAATAGTACCTCACATTTCAGCAATGTATACCCTTAGGTCGTCATGGAAACGATGACAGGACGTAAAGTCGTAGAGGAGCTGCCAAAACGTACGCAGCTGGTGAGTGACGTCTATGGCAGAAAGAGGAACAGTGTGGTTTTACACTTCCTATCGCCTGGACAGCCCAATGCTCTAGAATCTAGATAACTTTTTTTTTTTGCTCAAAGAGGGGCCCTTTAATTTTTGTCGCACTAAAAATCATAGAAATATTTTCAGGCTCCCTCTAGTGCTACTTAAAGCATTAAATATTAAAATTCTGCAGAATGTTACAGTGGGTTTATTATTATTTTTTTTTCAAGCAGTTTTTTAAGTCCAATTTCAAATTTTTAATTTAATTGAATTAATGAATTTAATTAAATTAAAAATCAAAATAATATCGAATTAATACATTTAAATTCCATTAAAAAATCAATATTTACTATAAGTACAGTTATGTAAGTGATATTTTTTTCAAGCAGTTTTTTAAGTCCAATTTCAATTTTTTAATTGAATTGAATTAATGAATTTAAATTAAATTAAAAATCAAAATAATATTGAATTAATACATTTAAATTCCATTAAAAAATCAATATTTACTAGAAGTACAGTTACGTAAGTGATATTGACGTCTATTTTCTACAGCGGGATTTGCTCACCGAAGTGGAGGACAGCGGCAGCATAGACTCTTGTCTGCAGTTTTTGGATACGTCAGCCGGTCAATGGCCAACGTCTTTGGCGCGTAGTCTTCTGGATCTTTCTTTGCGATGTGTCTCGAGTCAACATCACTGCAGACCCAGCATGGAGAACGTAAGCTCTGAATATTCAATTAGTAAGAATTTCTCATCAGGGGCCATAAAATTTGTTTTACAATAGTATGAAATTGACTTTTCGGATTGTTTTGATTAACACTTTAGGTCTTGAGTCAGCTGCTGCCACCTCCCAGCTTCTCCTCTTTGGACCACCCTCACAGCCTGGATGATAGCGCCGCTATTCACATCCAGCACAGCCCGTCACCCAGCATCCCCGTGGAACACGACGAACAGCGCAGCCTCCCTGGTTCTCCGGCGCAGGCACAACCCTGCGAATGCAGCCAATCAGAGGTGACATATCTAAATGTGACTGAGACTGTGGAAACCAAAGGAGAAGGAAACCCGTCGTACAAAAGCTGGCCAGTACAATGCAGCTGCCAAGCTGAGACTGGAGGTCTTTCCTGTGAGGACTGCAGGGCTAATGGTTTTAGCAACACTAGCCAGGACTTGGCTGAGTAATTGGACATTTATTTTTTTATGATTTATGTTGAGTCCTTAACCTTTCTGTCATACACATATACACATTTTAGATTTATATAAGCTATTTTTTGTTGTAGTATTTAATTTTATATTCCTCGTATCTTCAAATAGGGGCCTTGGTTATTCACTGATGCTTGAACAAATAAATGTCTCGCCCCTTTGCCTTATACTGAACAAGTAAACATTACCAGTCAATATTTGAGGAGATATGGTGGCCAGCCCCCTTTTATAAAATTTCTTGGAAATGTGTTATATTTTGGATATGCAAAATGTATGTTTCTGACTGTAATACTCATTAACACTATGTATAAAACAAAAGCTGATATAGTATGACTACATTATGTCATGATGATATTGGAATATTTTATAGAAATATTGTGATAATAATAAAATAATATTTTTTGTCAGTTGTCTATCCAGGTTGATAAAACTAATTGCTATGGAGTCCCCACTTCCCAAAAAGCTAATTAACAACCGAACAGTTAAATTGCATCGCATAAATTCCGATTTTTACACTGAACCTTAACGCGCCATCCGTTGTCACAGGAACCATAATGTGCTGCTTTTCAAAATAAATTCAGTAAATCCCGCAGTGAAGAGTAGGAGCTTATATACACAATATACATGCAATATAAATCAAAATATTACAAATGGGATCATTTGTTTGTGGAAAGCGTGCTTTCACAACGACGAACCCATCGTTTCCTCTTGGTCCTCACGTGGTTTTATGAAAGACCTTCAGGGAAATCTTTTATTCTGAAAGGTTGCCTTGCGGAAAAAGAGTTGTTGATTTGGTAGTAAAGCTAGTTTGTGGTCAACACAGTTGTGGCCTCGTTGTCTTGCACTACCAGCTGGGCGTAGGTTGTATTTAGTCATTTTTGCATTTTTTGCACGACTTTATCTTTAACTGAACCTTGGTGTGACAAGAAGTTCGAAAATGGTCTTGTCAACGTCCCAGCAAGTCGCCCTGGCGTTCACGGCGGTGCTGTTCACATTTGTCGTCCTGCCAAAGATGTTCGGCGTCGGCACCGGGGCGAAGGAGTCGAGGCTCGACCCTCGTTACTCCAGAAAAGGTGACGTAAGCTATTATAAATGTATAAATATTTCCTATTTTTCTTGTATTCTTCATCTATTATAGTTTATAAATGTATTCCTTCTGTTATCATTTTAATTCCATATCACCCAGCATCATTCCAATATCTTTCAATGTCATTCAATATCAATGAATAGCATCCCACATTTTTCCCAACATATTGCATATTTTCACCAATAAAAACTGCCCACGTTAGTTCAGTCATTACATACTGTTGGGTTTTCATACAAACATGATACAAACTAAACTTTCCATTGTCCCTGTGCTGGTCGTCCAATATTCATGACAGGAGGTCCTGGCCCGGGTACACTTCGAGTTCCAGTCTCCGACAAGGTCCCCCCCAACTCGCATCAGTCGGCCGAGAGCATGCTGCAGATGAAGAAGCTGATGGAGCAGGAGCTGAAGGGCGACAAATTGAAATCCAACAACAACAGCAAAGGCTACGTCTTCACGCTCATGCCCTTGTATGCCATCGGAGTCGGAGTATTTGCGGCATACAAGTTTTTGAAGGTAGGACCGAATTCGGAAGAATAAACCACTAAAATTGTTTAATAGGGCCTGACCGATTAATCGATTAAAATCGGCTGATTCAAACTTTTTCTTATAATAATCACAATCAATTATTCGTATATGTTCTTGATTTTGCCGGTTGTCCATTTAAGGGAGTTCTGACTCCTCTTAATCCAAAATACAATTTTCCTGGTGACATGTTTTCGTGCGGCCGTGCACGGCCACAGCATTTTCCGCGACGCTGGTGGATTGCCGCCTTTCCAAATTTTCCTGAGCATGATATTTTGCTGTCAGCAAGAAGTGGAGATGGAGGACAGTATTTCCCAAGTGATCAAAAGATTTTGGGTGAGAGTCTCCGTTTTTATGTTTTGAGAAAAATAATTTTCTGTTTTATAATTAAACTAATACAACAAAGTAGCGTAAAACTGTCAAATGTTCTGACAGTCATTTGAAGTAATTCCATTCATGATTATTTTTAATTAATTTTCTAATTAATCGCTTATTGGAATTTTTTTATGCTAAATATCGGAATTTAGAAAATTGGTCGGCTCCTATTGTTTAATACTCCAAGCTTCCTCTCATTTTGCATTTGAGTATACAACCACTCTTGTGGAAATACAATATGAATTTTTCTTTTTATTTTTCAATTTGCAGATTAAGGCTTCAGATGATCAAGCACAAAAGGATACATTCGCAAAAGGGGCCAAAAAATCGGCGGAGGCAGGTGTGTTTTTTTCCATACACTTGGATTTCTATTTGAATACCACAATATTTGTTTCCTACAAGTCATCGAAACGTGTTTGTTTTTCCGCCCACAGAGAACCAGTTGAACGAACTGGAACAAAGGCTGGCCCAAACCGAAAGGATGCTCAATTCTATTCTCACCCAACTTGACCCGCTCACAAACTGGTGAGTGCTTTAAATTTGGCTATTCATAGGTTTGACCCGCTTAGAACGGTAATTAAAAATCTAACATGTACACAATCATGACCCCATGTTACATCGTGAAATCGTTCAACACAAACCAACTCCATTTGTTTCCTCTCTCCCGCCATCAGTACAAAATCTGTGGCCCAGGAACAGAAGAACGAGATCATGACCCAACTCCAAACCATTCGCTACCTGATGAAAAAGAGAGGAATGGACTGCCCGCCTTTGAATGGTACGTTCAATTGCTGCGTGGAGGAAAGAAAAAAAAAAATTCAACCGGTTGTTTTTATTTTCTGATAACTAAATGTCTGAAAGCAAACAGTTTTAAAAAGAAAAAATATTAATTGTACAGTGCTTCAAAGTTAATTTTAAAAATGTATATTTTTATCTAGCGTTTGTTAATATTAACAGATTTTTTAAAAAATAATTATTTCACCTCAGGTTGTCATATTACAATGATAGAACTAAAGGTTAAGTTTAGTTAGTTTAAAATAAATTACAACGCATGATAGAATTCATACTACACAAAACAAATCAATTATTTTTAAAGTGGTGTGCATGCGCCCCCTAGCGGCAGTAAAAATCACTACATTTCAGTTTTACCATTTGTGTGTTTTTAATGCGATACAGTTTTATTATATTTAACTTTCAACTACAAAACATTTACCGATAATCTTTCAGAAGTGTTTGTTTCATTTCGATATAATTCTTAGAATGAACTTGAGTGAATGAAATGCAGTTTCTTATTTCCCCCCCGAAATATTTCTCCCTTTCAGAGGCCTGCTTCGAGCAGAGCCTGGACAACCTCATCGAAACATTGGGCGCTGGCGAGACTCCTCCGGCCAGCGACACCAACGCCGATAAAACCTCCGAAAAGCCACAAGACGTAGCTGAAGGCGGCGGCGTGAAGAAACCAAACTTGGAAGAGGAAGAGGTTGAAAGGAAAGATGATGATGACATGGAGGAAACGGAGGAGGCTGAAAAAGACGAGGAGGAGGAGGAGGAGGAGGAGGAGGAGGAAGGATACGAGGAGTTTGATTTCATGCCTTCGCATGACAACACAAAGTGCAAGGAAAGCGGTAAAGTGCAACAGCCGTGCGGCCTCAGGCGCCGCAATCTTCCCGAATGAACTTCTTGCAGGAAATAACGTCCTCTATGTAATTATCGTATTTATTATATGAATATTATTCACAAAAATTCGTCCAAAAAAAAAAACTTTCAATCACTAAGAACAGGGCTTGAGTAGTTGTTGCTGATATCATGTAAGTGCAGTCAGCAGCTGTTATTAAATGTGAAAATTGTTCAAAGAAAGAAAAAAAAAAAAAAATTCGATGTGCCTTTTTAAAGAATTATATGGACTCACAAAAAAAGAAATCCTAATCATATTGGTCCAGCTGCTCATCCTTTTTTTATTATAGACAATTTGTTTTACCACAGTGTCTTAAGAGGGACTTTTGAACGGAAGGGGGCGCCCAAGAGCTGGACGGAAAACATAAAAACATGTGACTCATTTCGAAAGTAGATTTATATCACTGCATGTTTTTGTGATTTCCTTGCCTGCAAAATGTGACAGCATGCTATCAATGTTTTTATACATCCACTAGCTATATTTTCCCAAATCGACTTCGAAAAACTATTTTAATAACTATGACAATTTTTAGTTTGCCCTTAGCTGCATTTTAATGAAAACACAAATGTTCCTAGTATGTCATGTTTGGACCCATTATTTATTTTTGACTTACCCTCCCCAATATCCATATATTGTGTGTCGTGGAAAAAATAAATTTCTTGTCGTGCTGCATTGACAAAAAATAGTGTATTTTTAGATTCCACAGGATATTATTTGACCTTGCTGACATTGTTGCTAATACAGCATTATTGATTTATTATTAATCCCCAGTGTGTCAAAATATATTTTACATAAAAAGTTGTACCAAAATAAGAGTTCCTATAGATTTAAAATTTACATTTGAAAGAAATGCAGATGTATTCTTATGTAATTTGATAACTTATTTTGAATGCCTGGAAATATTGCGTAAAATATTACCAATATTACCCGGAACACCTTTTCAATCACTTTGTACAGTCAGGATGACAGTTCTCATTATGTCCTGTAGAGGGCGCTGCAGTATCACAATAACAACCCATCGAGGCCAGTCGGCGAAAGACACGTTTAACCCTCACCCTGTCCTATGTTTTATTTTTTTTATTTAATTCCCCTCTCAGTTTAACTTGATAACTTTATTCAGGATGCCAAGGGAATTGTGAAATATTTATCTGAGCGAGCACGCGTCATATCCTAGCATACTTCTGAAATGTGACCTAATTAGAGAAGTTCTGCCGGGTGAACTAAACCAAACGCCTTAATCATGACTCCTAATTAGATATACGGCGTTTATTAATGACTTCCTCTCATTGCGGCATGAAAACAAAGTTGTGGGATTGGTCACAAATTAGCTTCTCAATTAAGGAAGGCAACATTTAATCAGCTCAGTCTTCATCCAGTGGGATTCGGGCCTAATTCCTTCCGAGGGTCTACACTTGGTTTATTGTGCAAGGTGATTTTGGAATGGAGGTAAAAAGCATTTACAGTTCATTGCACTAGATCATGAAATTATTCTTCCACCTGAATGATTTTTTTTTTTTTGTCTGTTCGGCCCTGAGATGTTTTAAAAGTCAGCAGGGTTGTGTTGTCGGAACTTTGAAAGTGAGGCAGAAGGATCACTCTTACTCAAATCTAAATCTTGGAGACAGTCTGGATAGGTTAAGTTCACAGGGTGAAGCATTCCCCCATCTCTGTCTGACAGGCCTTCTTGCTCTCTAGTTCCCTGACGTAAATATGTTTTAACAGGATGAATAAGCATGTGCTTGAGATGGAGTGGAATGTTTTTTTTATATGGCTGAGCAGAGAATCGTATTCAAAAATATCCTAAAGAACTTTTAAGGGATGCAGAGGGCAAATTAATTTTAAATTTTCAACTTATTTCATTTGTATTTTATATATATATATATATGTATATATATATATATATATATATATATATATATATATATATATATATATATATATATATATATATATATATATATATATATATATATGAAATAAGTTGAGTCATTACAAATTATATATATATTTAATTTGTAATGACTCTACTTATTTAATTTTTGCTTGTGTAACTTGAAACTCAGACTTGAGACTTGCCTGCCTCTGGCACCGATCGTGTCTATAGCTCACTTAGTGGAAAAACCGTATCGGCCGAGAACCTTGTCTTTCCGACCGAATGTTGTTACCCTGCAATCTTTGATAACGATCAGCTACTCGGCCGCTCTATTTTTAGAGCCAAGCTATCGCAACGGGTGTGGGAAAAAGACTCAAGTCTGGATTCTATTTTAAACAACATTACATTTGCACCCAAGGGGAATTATGATTCCAAGTACTGTAATTGACTCTAATCTTTTTTTTTTTTTTTTTCACGGAGAGGTCACCTTGAATACATGCTATTTACCGCTTCCCGTAAGCATGAGAGCAGGAAGGGAGTATACGTATCTTGGCCTGCAAATTTCATCCTCCGTGATAAATGATCTCATTAGTAAATCACCGAACAGTCCAATTTTCCACCGTCACCAAAAAGGTCTGCTTGAAATGGAAGTGGGTGGTAACCCGTCACGGAAAATGAGTAATATAACTGGAATGTACGTGTCCCCCCTTCCCCAGCCCCCCACCCCTTCAAAGATCTGTTGGCCTAAAATGCAGCAATTCCAAAACTATCTGAAAGTCATCCCAGGTCAAATTTTCTGGTTAAACATAGTTGTGGAATATATCTCTCCATTTTGTGGACTTGAGGTATTTTTCCATAGACCTTTCTTTTATAGCTTGACCTTTCAAAGCAATTTTCAGTCTGGATTGTTTGATAGCGCCGACGCACTTGGTTGTGACAACAATCCATTGGACCACTCATTGTTTTGCCCTATTGGGGTTTCCCGTAGACCCAAAAACCTTACCCCGAATTTTTTTTTTTTAAATGATATTATGTAACTGTTTTGAATACAGTGTCCCCGCCAATCTCAAACCAAAATCTTCATTTATTCCATTCCGTCCAGATGTAATCACAAGTAATGAGTAATTAGGTTACTCGGAGGTTGCCGTTTCACCAAGCGGCTGCATTGTACATTAGGGAATAATGATGCGTGTAATTAAAGGCGAGCCTCCTGCTTTGTCTTCGTTGATTGAGTTGTGCTCAAACTTAGTTAAGATTTCACTAGCTCGTCCTTGTGCAGTAGAAATTGTACTAGAAATATTTTTAGGTTCATTGCAACAGGATTTTATTATTTAGTAAATATTGATTAAAATACATAGTATTGACCTCTCAAGTTTTGGATTTACTCTTGGGGCGCTTCAGTGCCGCCCCCCCCCCCCCCCCCCCCAAAAAAAATGGGCTAGACACGCCCATGGTGACACATAAATCATTGGCGTTGGTAGGAGAAATTTGCGCCCCCTTGTGGATACATAAGACGAATGTTGAGAAAGTATGACATCGTTGAAGATGTTGATTGGTGTTGGAAAGTCGTGTTTACAGGGGTGTGTAGACTTTTTATACAGTGTCATTTGAATTTCATGGCTGTAATTTACTATGATTTGAGTTAATATTGAATTACAATAGAAATGTTATTCGGTCTGGATTACATTTGATTTTAAAATTGAGATAAATGTATACAAAGCATACAATCTAATTAGATGCTGGTTTATCACATTTTTTTTGTTTGAAATATAAGTTTTTAATGCTTAAATCGTCCTCCAATTGCAAAATGCCCCCCCCCCAAAAAATAAAATCGATTTTTTTTCCTCTCCTTTACTGTCGATCCAAAAAAATCAACAGGAGAAGCGCTAACGCATGACTCATCTTTAAGAACGGATAGAGAACTAAAAATGCCAGGATTACATATTTAGATGTGCGTTCAAATTTTTTGGAAGGGGGGAGCGAGCGTGACGCGCGTCTTTGCGTCTTGGAGGAGGGCAGGGGCGGATGAGAATGAAGAGGAGGAGGAGGAGACGCGCGTAAACGCTACCGTCGTCCTGACTCAGTCCATGCCACAACAATGGGCACCTTTGCGTTTTTCCTAACTCAACACTCTCAAGGGCGTCAAGCGGATGAGCCCGGCAACCCAAACGGACCTTTTTGACCGCCCAGCATCAGGACCGTGGACCCGCGGGTGCGTGCGCACCGACTCGCTCAACTTCCACCCGCTTCTCCATCGAGTCATGTCTGATCCCGAGCGATGGGCAAGTTTGACGACAACGAGAGGATAATCCTCAACGTCGGGGGCACCAGGCACGAAACGTACAAAAGCACCCTGAAAACCCTACCGGGGACGCGCCTGGCCCTGCTCGCCTCCGACTCGGACATCGGCTCGGTGTTGGATCAGCTGCAACAAGTCCCCGGCTTCATCGAGTACAACGCGCGGACCAACGAGTACTTCTTCGACCGCCACCCGGGCGTCTTCGCCTACGTGCTCAACTACTACCGCACCGGGAAGCTCCACTGCCCGGCGGATGTTTGCGGACCGCTGTTCGAGGAGGAGCTCTCCTTTTGGGGCATCGACGAGACGGACGTGGAGCCGTGCTGCTGGATGACGTACCGGCAGCACCGCGACGCCGAGGAGGCGCTGGACGTGTTTGAGCTCAACGTGGACACCGGGGAGCAGGAGGACGACGACGTGGGCAAGAGGCTCGGCATCGAGGACGTGGCGGCCGACGGGAGTGGCGGAAGCCTGTGGAGAAAGTGGCAGCCGGTGGTTTGGAACCTCTTCGAGGACCCTTACTCCTCCAGGGCTGCCAGGGTATGGACGCGCGGAGAACAGTGCTTCTTAAACTTTTTGACACCTCCCAAAAAATATTTGTGTTTATAATAACCACCGTCAAAGTCTAGTAGAATAGTAGGACTAAGTGTTCATAAATCACGTGATGGTTGAAGTCCAAAAAAGTTTATATTACATTAAGCCACTGTAATATTATGCTTCGTGCAACAGAATAATTTTTAAATTAGAAATTTTGTTCAAACATCAACCCATGCTTATGCTAGTTAATGTTTAGCTAATTAAAATTCATGTATATATGAAAATGCATTGTGAAAAAATAATGGCAATTAAATCCTAAAGATTTCCCCAAAATGCTGATAAACATTCAATATGCGGAAAATGTGTGTGAGTAAAAAATTAAATATATAATTTTATTTTTGAATAAAAAAAAAATTGGAAAAATCAGGGACAAAAAAACGTGATTAACGTTGGCAGCAGAGAACCTACCTGGAGTGAACAAGATTGTGTTTGCTCTAATCTATTTTGTGAATCTGATCAATCGCCAATTTTGCATAAAATGCAAATTATCTATCGATTCCAATCCAACCGATTAGATCTGTAGAACTTCAAGCTCTCATCGCCTCCCCTAACCTGTTTTCCAGCTATGGTCATGTGTCATTAAAACGCCTGAGTGTGAAGTTGTGACGTTCATTTTAGTCGACAGCGGAGGGTGATATTTATCAACGTGACGGCTCTATGAGATCAATGAAAATTGACGAATGATTAAATTAAATTCTTATTCTACAAGCACACTATTAATCAGACCTCACATAAATGCACTACTGATCACAAGCAAACAAATTCTACTTTTCCACCCGAGACTGCCATTGAGGTCATTTTACGATTTTGACGATGTGCCCGATTGTTGGTAAAGCAAACGATGAATTGTGTTAGCCATATGCCGCTAATATTTACACAAAAATTACAACCCGGACAAAAGGTGACCAGCCTCCTCTAGATATTGAGTGTTGCTAAGATACCTCTCCAGTTGGCTGTAATCAGAGCTGCGTACATTTAAACTCAACTTCCTCTTTCGGTTAACTAATTAACTAACATTTCTAATTCTGATTTTGCGTATACAGACATATAAGTAGCGATGACAGATACGTTTGTGTCTCCAGGCGAGGCCGAAACCCAAAAGTACACGACTGTCCCTTTAATGAACTTGCTCGCAAGCGCCGGTGCCAGCAATCGTGTTTCCGTGGGCTCCCCACGCTGTTTCTATTGTTGTAGCCGTCCTGCTCGCGCTTCCCTCTCACACACAGCCTCTCCGATCTTCATGCAATCGCCTTCAAACTGACTACAGACTTCTGAAATCAATAAAGTTGAAAATAGAGTTGTAATATTATGAAAATAAAGTTATTTTAGGAGGAGGATTTCAAGAATAAATTTGTAATATTGTACAAATTATAGTATATATATATATATATATATATATATATATATATATATACAGACACACACACACACACACATCAGTAAGGTGTGTTAATGTGTTTGTCCCTCATATTTCTTTTGCTGTGACGGGAACAAACTTGCGACGATAACAACCTAAGACAAATAACAAACGGCACCGATATCATTTTCCATATCTGCTCGGAGGTGGGGATTTTACTGCCTGTCCCGTAGTCCCCCCCCCTCTGTCTCTTTAGCCTCACATGCCTCACCCTCACCCACGCACCCCCCCCTATGTCCGCTTCCCATCCCCGTCCGTTTATGATCTCATCCGAGACCGACGCTTGCTTTCTTCCACTTAAGAGGTTAAAGAAAATCCAACCCGTCTGGGTGCCGCCTGCCGCACGCCTGAAGAAACCAAAGCCGGGCTGCACGCTCAGCCTCCGAGTTGTCATGGCAACGTCATCACCGCGGCCTGTTTTCATTCAGATCCGTCTGCTCTGTGAAACGGATTGATTTCAGAAACCTGCTCGACCATGAACGCCCTTATTGCTCGGTTACCCCTGACGTGCCGACTTGTTAGTTGATGCTTTGGAAATGATGCGCGTTGACGCGTGACGCAAACCTTATCTAAACTAAACAAAACTCAAGTAAACTGAAGTAAGGTCCTTCCGCGAAGAAGTCGAAAACAACAGTCTCTGTTTATTAACCCGACAAGAAAGGCCAAACACATCAACAGACGCATCAGTTAAAGTAGCGCACATCCTGACCAAGCACAAAAAGCGATAGCAGGGTCAATACACAGCTGGGAATCATTCTTCTGGCGCCATAAAATTAGGACCGGTTGACATATCCGTGTGAGTCAGCTTTTTCTGACATGAATATCTTTTAATCGGAGTTCTGAACTAGACTGACAGATGAGCATTTCACCGATTTTATCTGAGTGATACACTCTTACTCACAGCTGAAACTGGAAGTGTTGATGTGTGAAAACGATCAGGATGAAGCATGTCTTGAACTCGTTCGAAATTTTAAGAATGAGGATACAAGTCCATTTTTTTTTCCGTCCAGTGAACCTGAGCTATTTAGAGACTAGCAAAACAAAGAGGCTCATAAAGCATCAACACCATGCAGCTAGCATGTTCATAATCCTGAAACTAATGTACATAGACGATTGTATTCAGTTGTTTAATTATTCAAAACAAATAACGATCCTCACCGGAGGCTCATCAATAGTATTAAGTAGCACATTTTTTAAAACATGTGATAGATGCATACTCACTTGCGCTATATAAGTTAGCGATGCTAACAAATTGCCAGCACTATTTAAGTCAAGTCAAGTCAAGTTAATTTATATAGCCCTAAATCACAAGCTGTCTCAAAAGGCTTCACATATACAAAACAAATTGACAATTATTCTCAAAGCATCCCCTGATCTTAAGCTTAGCTTAAATAGCTACACTGTTGTTTGGAAGCTTTCGGCCATTTTGAAAACCTTATCCAATCCCGTCACACATCCTTCGAGGCGGGAACAGACGCCGAGACCTCGTTACAGCGGCGGGCCCTGACGGCCAGCTAGGCCAAGCTAGCTGTCCTAGCGTAGGCGGTTATTGCACGCAGCTGGGAACGTCGCCAGCCGCTGTCAGTCACGTTAATCCGCTCCGCCAATCATGGTGGCACGCCCATGCTGTTAACTGTAACAGCTTGGCGTAATGGAGCAGCGAGCACGGCTGGATAAGGACTCGGCACACTGACGCTAGCGTTGTGCTATGAGTCATTGTTGATGATACTGTAATGTTTGCTTCCTCGCATTTTGATATCTGTGATTCTATTTATATGGACAAAAAAAATGGACGCAGAATTCCAGGCATCTGTTTACACCCAGAAAATATTAGAGAGAGGCTTGTTGGATAGTTAATCAAAGCGACCGATTCACTACGCATGAATGGAATCGTTCCTTTGCAGTTGCCGGCTATATACGGCGTCCCGTCGAGGCTTTCGTCTGTCGTCTCTCCTCATGCTCCTCAAATGCAAAACTTGCTCACTCACTTGCAAAGGAACTTTTAAATTATTTGGCATCACAAGTCATGCGCCAGATTTGGCAGCAAGAAAGATTTATTTATTCATTTACGTGGATCGTTTGTCTCAAAGTAACAATGTTTGGTGCTGACTCCATTGTGGTCGTTTTAAAATCACGAGAAATATTTTTGGAATCAGTCAAGATGTAATTCCAATTTTGATATATAGGGGGCACTCAACACATCTTTTTATTGGTTCCAAAAACAACCCGCGATAAGTGGAATCCGGGAAGTATGGTCACCAACAAGAAGTACTGGGCAGGCTAACATGTTAGCGGAAAGATGCTAATTCGTGATCGTGCTAACACGCGAAAACGGACTTCGAAAGGAATGTAAACGAATATTTCGAGCAATACTACATTGTCCTAAACGTTAGACACGTTTCCTCAATTTAGAAGTTTTATTTTGACTTTTAAGTTGTTTTTTAATTTGGAAAAAAAATCCACGATGTAGTGAAGCCGCGATAAACGAAACGCGAAGTTGCGAGGGATCACTGTATTGCATTATGAATGACAAAAAAATATTTTTACTATAATTATAATTTGTCTATGGTAATTTCCGTTGGCATTTTCAGATATACAGTCGATGTGCTTTTAGTTCTCACATGCATTTATGAACGCTCGGACCACCAGCAGAGGCGGTGAAGCGACACCTCTGTGTTGAAATTCATAAGAGCTATCAGCCATATGTTGAGGTGAATAATTCATACGTATTGGATTTTTTTCCGAAAGACGGAATGTTTCTCAAGGACATTCAGATGGCCTGAAAGTTTTCATTTTTTCCGCACCGTTTTGCACAACCCGGAGGCTCGCTCTTTTCAAGGGATAATGGAAATTCTCACTGTCAGGCTCATATGCGTTTCTTGAGACTCGCATACCGCAAACATATCGTAGAAATGGAAAATTGCCTGAAACTGTTTTTTCTTTATGTAGTAGTGAAAAATATTTACATTTGAAAGTCAAGTACTGCTTCTCCCTCCACACAACTCAATTTGATAATAATAATGGAAATTCTCGCAGCAGACTTTAAGTCCCTCTAAAGGTTTTTTTTTTTTCGATTCAGTGATAGCAACCAGGCAGAAGCAACCCTATTAGTAATTCTCTACTGAATTCAGACTTGCGGTGACCCTAATGACCCTCGAGACCTGCTCATCAGACTCCCAGGCAGAGGATGATGTTCATGCCTTACTCCGCTCGCTCTCTAACAAGGAGTGTCAAAGTATTACTACCGAGAGCAGAATGTCGAATGAAATTTCACTCTTACGAGTCCATTTTAATCGGCTGGCATCGAAATAGCTTCATGTCATTGAGCTCTAGTCACAGTGACATCCGAGAAGGCCTGTGGCTGAAACTCCAGGATCAAGGATAGATTTTTAGCTACAGCGAGCATAAATGTGTAATCCTTCCAAAGTCAAATTACTTGCTTCCAAATCGGTCCCGGTTCAGTATCTGGGTGAAAGTGATATCGTAGGACACGCAATGACTCGGCAGTTTTGGGGTTTCCTTCGCTTCCTGCGATTTGTCATCGTCACCTTTGATCCGAATATGTTTTCGGATATATTCGGGTCTTGCTAGTATGCTGAGAATGCATTTTTTTTGTTTTGACAGGTGTTAGCAATACTAAATGTAGCCATTTTAGCTAACACTGCTAGGATAGCATAATTGAGCTAAAGCTAGCTTTTTCTCGGTTTAGAAAAAAACAACAGCATTTTTCTTCTATATTTTGTACTACATTTCTTGATCTTTCGGAGTTGAATCCCATTTTTTTTTTCGAACAAGTATCTACGTTTATGCTAGCCCATCATATCACCATTCTGCATCACTCCACTATTTAGCAGAACGTGTTACTTGGTAGTTGATTCAATTTAACAATATCACATTTAAATACCGTACCATCTCTGATCACACTCGAAACACCAACACTATATAACCCTCTCATCAGACGCTGGCAATTATGTTTTTGATCCGCCTCGAACCGCAACTCTTGTTCCATTAGAACCGTCTTCCAAAGACGGAAATGGGGAATCGGGATCATCGTAAGTGGTCAGTGGTGAGCAACCTAATTTGTGGCAAGGAAGAGCTTTTCGTGTATGGTAAATGAACAACATATAAGGATTTAAAAAAAAAAAACATACCTAACCCTATGCATTTGGAAATTAAGCTAACCTTTTCCGTCGCTATAGTTATCGCAAGAATCGTTTCAGCCCGTTTTGATCTTCGTCCGTCAGACGGTGGGAGGTTAGCAATAGTGGCGCTGCCCTGCCTTGACGCCATCTGGGCAAGCTTTTGCTCTCCCACTCCCGCCGTCACACCGCAATGCTAATGCACTTCCTGTGTACGTATTGATCGCGGGATGACGTTGACAAAAATATACCGTACATGCTTAGCTACCACAAAAAGGTGTCTCTGTCCTGCTCAGGGCCTGTGGAAATGTTATTACGAGCCACTGTATACTAGCCGCGGGGGCTAATTCGCTACCGCTAATGTTCCTTCAACCTCTCTGATTCATGAAGTTCTTTATCGGTTGTGATGAATTAGGTTACGCAAGTGACTGTAAGAGACCAGCGCTAAAGCATCGAAAACCTTTCTACTTAATGTGGAAATGACGTGTGGTCGCAGTTGTGATTTTTACAATACCTTGAGTCACAAGATTATTTCCGTGACCAAATTTTATTCGGATATTAAATCAAGTCATCTTAATCTGGGACATTTTAATTGTCCGTTTTTCCAAGTCGGAACTGTCTTACTATTTTTGGCTTTACTCAGTCAAAATGATTGGTTTGTCTGTGTGTGAGGGACCTCAATTCACCCAAACAATAACTGTTGTCGTTTTTTTTTCGAGGGGAGGTGTTTGATGAAATGACTGGATATTTTCGAGAGGTCTATTTTTCATCTTTAGTGTAAAGTAGCGCAACGGGAAAGGGTAGGATGAGTCACATTACTCAATACGGAAAGAAGACCGACTTTTGCAGCTGCGCTTCTGGTCATCATCAATCTGATAAAAAAAAAACAAAAAAAACTTTGCTCTATTTTTTTTTTTTTACACTACTAGTGGAAGTTCTCTGGACAAATTAAATCTTATTGGCTTCAAGTTTCCTCAAGTGGCTTGATCGTGATAATTCTTTCCAACTAGTCTGTAACCATTCATGTTTAATGACGGAGAATACTGGCGGCAATGACAAGAAGGACTTGTAAAACTGTCATGTTAGGAATGGAAGACGCCCGAACAAGGCAAGAGTGATTAGACCCTGAGAAAAGGTCGACTTTTACGAGTTAGATAGAATAGAGGTAATTATTTTCTGAGTCATCCAGACGTACCAATTACAATTTTCAAGTTTAGTTGAGTCTTGGTCTCAGTTGCAGATCATGTCTTCTTCGGGATTTAGGGTAAACCAAAAAAAAGGTCATTCAATCTGATCACTGATCTATTATTGATTTACGTCTAGGGACGATCTATCGGGAGAAGTTTGGAGCTGTCGCAAAGACGGACAAAGTCACAGCGCAAAGATGATTACACATCAATTTTTATGCGGATGGGACACCCAGCGCTTCGTAATGTTCCAATAATGTATGCAGCTGGGCCAAGGCAGATACATTTGTCTGAGCCCGAGTCGCCAGGGATATCTCCCGTCTCTGTGTTAATAATTACTCAGTGAGGATGCTAATGGATTACGTTTTGGTGGAGAGAGTGTTTGGATCCAGACATTTAGGCGGAGCAGCTTTCATCTCTTAATACGTAGACATTAATCCCAAACTTTATTTACCTCGGTATCCTTGGTTTCTAAAGTTTCTGTGTTATCCTGGGAAGCAAAATTTTTCCATCATCTCGGAGACCACCAAAAAAGGACATAACCACCAGATCTTTATTTTTTAAAACTGGTACTATTCTAAGTACGGGTTCCGTGGGAGCCAATGAGGCGGCACCTGTTGAGCCAGACAAGACGATCAATCAGAAATGGGCTGGGTCAAAAAAAAAAACAGACTCACTAGGGATAATAAACTCAAATCTGGCCAAGTCTCTTGGCTTCCCCTCGACTGTGCCTCACTGACTTGGCCTACATTCAGGTTTTTTTGTTCCCATCAGAAGGATATTCTTAGACGGCTCTTTCAGGGTTATTCTTTAAAGGGGGCGGGGGGAATCAAACAATCACAATTATAGGAAGGTCGAGCGTTCCCTAATTTTTGGTTTCCTTTGAAGGAAATACGTACTTGCAACATATTGGCAAATTACATCAAGAGACGTATTTGTATATAATTTTGTATATTTTTCCAGAAACCAACCTACTTGTGTTAATTGCACTACTTTACTCTTTTAATTTTTTTCCCCATCTTCTTCCAGAGAGGTGATACGTTTGATACAAAAAAGGTTTATTTTTAGAACGTTTATGAATCGAGTTAAAGTGTAAAATGGCTGCAGCGGGAGGTCAGACTCTGATCATTTGTCAACAGGAGGAACTAACTGAACCTCAAGGCGCAAACAGCCTTGAGATATCACGTCATCCGAACATTAAAATAAAATAATAAATAATCTATTCTAGTATAGTGCATATAAAGTGTTTTTTTTGTCCCCCCCTGGAGTATGGGAAGCCTCTGGCAACGTACGTCCTCCTTTTTATTCAAAAACTTTTCAGTTTAATCCAGTTTACACCCATTTTGTTGCTTTTAAAATCCACAATGTGCAATTCTTACAATTTATAACCACAATATGGTAAATGATGACTTGCAAACAATTTATATCCTTGTTGAGTTTACAAGCCGCCTCCCACTTGCTCTAACTGTCTGACCATGGATGGCAGTGACCTTGAGTTGGGAGAATTTGGAAATCACAAACCCAGTGGAGAGTCTAGGGAGGGATTAGTGTTTGTTTTCCTTGGCATGCTTTCATGGCAGAAGGTGACACCCAGACACAATGGTGAGCCAAAATCTAAAAAAAAAAAAAAAACGTACGCTCTGAGAACCGTTTCCCCCCCCTTATTGAACTCATTTGTGCTTGTCCACAAATGTCTTCTCATATTTTTGAACGTGTTACAGTTCTCGCCTTTGGCAATTCATTTCATGCGAACATCAATCTCGTCACTCTATCTATTGTCGCCTTGCTTATATCTTTGTCACCTTCAGGGGAAACAATGCGATGTTTTTATCATAGCTGTCTTCATTTCTTCACCTCTCCATCTGGGGAATCTTACCAGCGAATATTTTTTTTCCCCATAGACTAAAAATCTGTACAGTGTTCAGAATCTGTATTGTTGAGAATTCCAGTACAGAATAAATGTTTAAAAAAAAAATCTGTATTAACTCAGAGTAAAATAATACCTTGTTTATTTCGCCACAGGGTTCGCAGAGAGTTATTTTTAGTTTTATTATACGTCTCGAGTTCATGTAGGAAAGTGTTTTGTGTAATAATCATTGCTACGGGGCTGCGTTCTCTGTTTGTGTGCTCCTCTTCTAAGTCGGTTCTATTTTGCCAGGGCTCCGCTCGCTTCCTCCAGGGTAATTGGCCTTAACTCGATGCGAAACGCCAGATAAGTTCAGCCATAATGCCCGGTGTTGATAAATATCCGCTGGTGGGCTGCTCCAGTGTACTCGTGAGGTTCAAATGTTAGCATGTGTGCTAAAAACTGGTATGTGGATGATGGAAGGAATTTTTAAAATTCAAAATGTTAGGCCCACTGTGTACATTAAAAGTGTTTCAAGCTGTAAGATAAAACAATAATGAGATGGGCGCCAATATACTGCCCCCTTGTGGCCAAGACATACACAAGCAAAGGAGCAGCACAATGTCGATTGAGTTGAAGCAAAATTTCTAAATATATATATATATATATATATATATATTTTACGTTGTGTTTGATTACAGGTAAAGAAAAAAAAATGGAATAACTGCCCTCGTATGACTCGTCTTTTTAAATACTTAAACATTAAAAATGCGTAACTTTTCACTGGTTGCATAGCGCTGCTACTCTGCCAGTCTGTTTGATAGTAATGGGAGCCGCTTCATGAATCATTAAAGACATTTTTCTTCCAGAACAGAGTGCAATTTGGATTAATGGACGCGGGCGATGAGAGCTTTTCCATTTTATCTGTATTATTTAAAGAGCAATAGTCGGACAATGGACGGTCAGAATCCGAGCGAGCCACAATGAGCGGCAACATTCATTATCGTCACTCGATTGTCTCGCTCTTTTCTTTCACCATGTCTGTAATCTGCTTTTGTCTTCCATTTTTCATGCCTCTCTTTTTTTTTCTTTTTCTTTTTTTTTGAGCATGGCCAGCTCCCTTCCTTGCGCTCGGTTGCCTCTCTACTGCTGTCTCCTTGTTTCCGAGGCTTTTTATCTAATCAGCTTTCAGACAGAAATGCAATTATTGCACTAATGGTAAGTTTGATTCCAGAGAGCGTTTTGGCACTTTGTCGTTGCATATTTGAATAAATGTGACTTTTCTCTGGGGTTTTGATCCAAAAGTAGAAGCATCATGCTAAAACTACTGTTGTCTGTCAACAGTTCTGGTTTATTGATTAGGACAATAAACAAAAGATCGGTTTAATTGGGTACCAAAATAATTTTTTAAAATTTTTTATTAAATGTATTTTTTGATCCCCCAATGTTTTGTGGCCTTAAAACACCCCAGAATGTGAATAATTGATGTTAGCCAGTTATTCCGCACCGACTGTAAATTTACAAATGTGAAAAGCAGTCGCGGCTGTCGTTTCACTCCAATTCTGCAGGTGGCAGTAATGAGTAAGGTTGAAAAAAGTTCCCGAATTTTTTTGGGGTTGGAAACCTTTAAAACACAAAATTGAAAGTTGTTTTTTAACTCTTTGAGTGCTGTTGACGTGAAATACTATAATGGGAATTTTAACGAGGAGTGCCAGCTACGTCAATTGCCGTTAATAATATTTTTTTAGCCATTTTTTTGTTTTGTTTTGGTTGGTATATGAACACATACAAAACATCTGAATGAATTTTCTCCATTTTGACATCACGGTGGCAAAAACCACAGGTCCAAGTTTTTGCTTACATGTTGCTTTGTCAAGACACATCAAAATTCAGCTCAGCTCGAGCTCGATCGGTACGGGCTTTGTCGGATCATCTTCTGTCTTTTGTCACAACGCTCCGCAACCGCCGCTTTCCCATTCCTCATCGTCATAGCAACAGAAGATGTCCCTACCTCATCTCTCGGCAAAGATGTTGAATAACGCTGAGCTGCTGCCATGCACTATGTCAATGAATGGATCAGACCAAAGTAAAAGATCTGCTATTTATTTATTTATTTTTTATGCAATATTTCCACATAGCATTGAGTTTTGCAGGTTTATATTTTTCTTTCTATGCTCCTTTGTCACCCCAAAACTCATATCTAAGAACTACGTTAAAATGAGTTGAGGAGTTTCATTTAGACCTGTCGCTCTTTGCCGCCATCTTGTGGCATCTAATTCCGAATTTCACATATGATGGCTGGGCAGGCACTCAAGAGACTTGAGGAAAGTGTGTGTGCGTGCGTCCTTGAACGTGGTCACACAATAAGGGAGATGTATCACGCTTGTGCTCGCCTTGTTTCACTTAGTACTTTCATTTCCACTCTGCGTGTAATTGCACGTTTTCCTTTTTAATGACAATAATATATTCATGTATTCAGGAAATCATGGGAGGGCTGAGCAAATGCCTGCCAACTAGGCTTTTAATCATGACAGAGAAAGACGTCCACAGACATCTCATTTCGACACACAAAGGTAAATAGCACACATCGTTTGCTACGCCGAAGAGAAAAAAATTCTGAGTAGAAACTAAAATTAGCTTTAAAACGTCAAACCTCAGTTGTAACTTAAAAAATAGATTAAAGATGGAAAAGAATACATGTTAGTTTTATTGTTCCATCATCAAGTATCTGTCACGTCAAGGATTATAACATAGATGCTAATCGTTTTGCGTTGTTTGCTAGCATTAAGCTAACAAAATGAACTCAACAGTTGTTATATGACTTTATTTAGATTCAATTGGATGGCAGCTTTTTAATAAGTGACAAATTAATCTACATGGACTGTTTTTTATCCGTCATAGTATATTTTACTCATTTCTTCTGATCCTGTTGTCAAAAGCGGCAACCGCTTCACGACATACCGACTCAGACATGCTGCCGGCTATTAAAATATCAAGACGAGGTCTAATGAGGCCGCACGTCTACCATCCAGGCCACGTCTTTCTGATCCCTCCCCTGTTTCAGATTATCCCGTCAGACTTTCAGATGTGTCCTCGCCTTGAAATGTGATTAATGTCAACTTTAGTCTCCCGGGATTTGGGAGCTGGGATTTAAACACATCAAATTAAATGGTTGTGTCTTTTATTGAAAATTGGGCCCCGTCAGTGGGAAACTCCATCACAACTTTTTAGTGAAGACTTGGGCTGGAATGGGGAAGTATTACTTTCAAATCCCAAATGTGGCATTTAGAAGAGAGGAAAGATGTTTTAATGTCGAGATCAAGGCAGTTAAAAATTCTTTCATTCCTTCCACTGGCATAGTACAATATCTTAATTAGCCATCTAAAAGATAATCTAAATAATTCTTAAAACATCTGACACAGAGCATTTAATTGTGTTAGCTTCACTGAAAATTTTGGGGTTAGCGTTAGCCACCGCAGCGCTAACCCTAAACCAGCCGCCTTCATGGCATCGAGACGTTTGTTGTACATGTCGCTGAACTCTCGTATAAACATCAACCCACGCTGTCATGAATCAACGGCACGTGTCAGCTATAGGCAAGCTGCTGAAATATTAACAAGAGACGTGAACACATAAAAGAGCGCGAGTGAGTTATATTTAGTATCGCAGTCTCCCCGGGACTGTCAAGACATTATTTTTATCTGACTTGGAGGCTGTAACGTAGCATTTATTTAGTCTCAATGGATGAATACTGTACGTTCGTTGACGCTTTGTCATATCTATTCCTTATATTCTTATTTAATTCAACGGAAAATTGTGGGAATTCTGCATTATTTATGTCAACAAAGCACACAAGTTTTGTATTGCAAAAGTTTGCTAGCTTAATGCTAACACACTATGAAGTGTCTCATAGATGAGCTAAAGAATTAGCATCGATACTGTGGCGTAAGCGACATACATTTTAACACATACGGCGTCGCAATTCGTAGATGTTTTGAGATACGAGTTTTTTGAGTATGGTCACATAGCAATTTACACTCATAAGTCAAAGCACCACTGTATTATTACCTCCAGTCTTTAAAATTGGCCTTTCTATTGACCCTGTGTGACAGTGACAAGTCGACAGAAGCTTTTACCCCCACTTAAAACATCAGATTAAAACGAAAATGAATTAGTCAAATGAGCAGAGACGTTTTTGAAAGGCTATTTTTTTTAAGCCGCGGAAAACAATTGGCTGCCAAAAGCAATATGGGTTTAGCAGCGTTCCCCTAGCGAGCTGGCTGTCATGTCACGGCACGGCTGTATAATGAGTTGTGTGTGTTTGTGTGTGTTTGTGTGTTTGTGGGAGCGACAGCAGGAGACAATGATGGGAGACAACAAGGGGATCAGCAAATCCTTTTGTCATGTGCAGTGGCTTCGAAATGTTTTCTTTGCTTCTGTTTTTTTTTTTTTTTTTTGCTGCCGCTCGCCTATTGATGTCACTTCATTGTCATTCTCGTTAATGGGCAAACATTACACTGCGATGGATTCACGTTACAATTGAGGGGGAGAATATGGCAGCTCGGAGATGGAAATACAGTCAAGGCTTTTTTGTTCTGGTTGTAGCCCTTGCCCTCGGTCGTCATGGTAACGGAAGCCAGACTTGGCATTGATGCAGCAGGAAGTTGGGGTGGGGTGAGCAAAGCTGCTCCTCAAAATTGACTCTTCTAAGTCTTATAGTATAGGAGGAACTCTTTTGCTAACAAAAACAGCAGCACCCATTGATATAAACAGCATACTAGAAATAGCACAAAACGGTTCATCTTCCCATACTGCATCGTCCAATTCACCATCTTGTGCTGTACAAAAAAAAAAAGATGAAGGTGGTGTTACCATGGCGGCAGATGATCAAGGGAAGACGTGTGCCGCATGGTGTTTGATGAAAGGAAAATTTCCTCTGTTGGATATTCTGGGACCTTTTTCTCCCGGGCTTTATTTTCAGCTTGCTTTTGTTTCAATACAACCTTATATTATCCAGGCTGGTCTCTATAGAATGAGAAGAGATGGAAGTCAATTACGTGGTAGTTAAATTATGCAACAATGAGCTTTAATGAGCCATTCAGTGAAATGCACAACATAATATTGGTTTAACTGGTGTTTAATTTTAGAACCAGATTTAAAAAAAAAAAAAAATTAGACATCATGCCTGTTTCTCAGCGTGAGTCGTTCCCTCCTCCAGACCTGCCGCGATTACACAGCACGCCAAAGCGGATTTAATAGATTAATAGATGTAATTTAACGCAATCATTTTTCCATTCATTAATTCCAGAAAATATGAGAAAAAATTAAAAAAAAATTCAGAAGCAGCTTGTTTGACACTCATTTGCTGGCTCCCACGTCACTCACCAGGTCAGGCCTTTTAAAGTCAGAAACAAATATGAGGGTGGTAGGTGTCAGCCAAAATATTGTTTTGATTTAAATTAAAATATAATTCCTTGATTAAGAAGCGAATCCTTCCACTCGTGTACAGCTGATTGACTGAATTCATTTATCAAAAAAAGTCTCCTCTCTATCAAGTCAAGAGTGACCTCAATATCTCTATTTATGTTGCGTTATTTTTATCTTTCTTCAACTTTAATCTGCAGAGTACACACGTTTAGCAGTCCGTCCTCAATGTGACTCCCGGCGAGTGTGACGGTTAAGAGCACCATGAATAAACAAAAGGACATATCAGTCACCCCCCCCCCCCCCCCCCGTCAACTGCATCTAAAAGGGTCAAATAAATGAAAGCGATGTTGATTTGACTGTCACTTTTGGGGTAGACAATACGTAATATAATTAAGTGCTTTGTTGTGTCTTTGACGTTGATTTAGTGGCTAAGAAAAACTTAGCAGTGCATTTGAATATGACATTGACTTTGTTTACGGCGGTAAGATAACTTCTGATAAAACATTTTCATTATGGTATTTACACCATCAATCATATTCTTGCCATTTGTATAAAAAATTAATTTCTATTCTGATCCTAGAGCGAAAAAATATTTTTATACCCAAATAAGCTACGTGACAATCATGGTGAAGAGTTTTATTTTTTATAAATAAATATTAAATATATTTACATATTCATAAATATAAATTTATAAATATATTTATTCATTTATTCATTTAATATAAATGTTAAATATTTTTTATAATATAAATATTTTATAAATATATTTTTCACGTTAGTTCCATACACTATTTCTGGAATATATTCTTAGATGAGTTTAAACGAGTTAATTTTTGGGCTCTCGTGTCTTACCATACTTTCTGAGAATCACCCATTTGAAGACCCTCCTGGATAATAACAACGATGACTCACAATCGTGTGCTAAAAGTAGCAACCGATCAGGTGCCCCTTGCTGCCAACTGGAGAATTGGACATTTCCAAAAATGAGGAAAATCCTGATTTTAATTCCGATGAAATGTTTACATGCACTTTACTTGAAAAAGTATAACAACGTTTCATCTGTATAAAAAGCCAAGCTGTATTGTCTGCAGTCTCTGAATTAGTCATAGGCTTTTTGTGGTTGGTTGTATGAATATAATAATTCTCTCTAAAAGCCACGCAAACTTGTATTTTCGCTCACATGGGCTGGAAATGTTTTTTCCGCCGACGAGTCTCTCTTTGTCTATAAGAGTATTTCGTTAGCTAAAAGTTAAATTGTGTTTACCCTGAGAGCTTTCTTGTTACTTCTCAAGCGCATAATGACTCCCAGCGTCGTTGCTATTTATAATCTCACTTGATGGTGTTGGAAATTGCCAACGATGGTGCTTCAAAACAGAATCATACGTATTCCCGTACCTCATGTCAACACGTAGCGCGGAGAAAAGTGCCTGTTTGTTTCACTTGCTAATAGATTGTATCCCTCTCTAGAGGCAATTTAAATTGAAGCAAGTTAATTAAACTTGTCTGGGTTTACTCTCTAGCTCAAGAGTTAATGATTTATCTTGATTTTTCTAAGGAGGCTTAGCCACTCTATCGGGTCAAATAAACTGAGCCTTGTGTGTTTCTCTTCTCTCCTGCAGTTTATTGCCTTTGCATCTTTGTTCTTCATCCTGGTTTCCATCACTACCTTTTGCTTGGAGACCCATGAGGCGTTCCATACCGTCATCAACAAGACGGAGGCGATGCGGAACAGCAGTCTGCCCGATCTGGGACCTCAGTACGAGATAGAGACTGACCCCGCGCTCATATATGTGGAAGGAGTTTGCGTCATCTGGTTCACCATCGAATTCCTGGTACGGGTGACCTTCTGCCCGGTCAAGTTGGAATTTGTTAAGAGTCTGCTCAATATCATCGACTTTGTGGCTATATTGCCTTTTTACTTGGAAGTAGGCCTGAGCGGCCTTTCCTCAAAAGCTGCCAAGGATGTGTTGGGGTTCCTCAGGGTGGTGCGTTTTGTTCGTATCCTGCGTATCTTCAAGCTCACCCGTCACTTTGTAGGACTTCGAGTGCTGGGTCATACGCTACGAGCTAGCACCAATGAATTCCTGCTGCTTATCATCTTCCTGGCATTGGGAGTGTTAATATTTGCCACGATGATTTATTACGCCGAACGCATTGGCGCTAAGCCCAATGATCCGACGGCGAGCCTCCACACCAAGTTCAAGAACATTCCCATCGGCTTCTGGTGGGCCGTGGTGACCATGACCACTCTGGGATATGGCGACATGTATCCAAAGACCTGGTCCGGCATGGTCGTGGGCGCATTGTGCGCTTTGGCGGGAGTGCTTACGATAGCCATGCCCGTGCCTGTTATCGTCAATAACTTTGGGATGTACTACTCCCTGGCCATGGCCAAGCAGAAGCTCCCAAAGAAGAGGAAGAAACATATTCCTCAGGCAGTACAGGGAGGATCCCCGACTTACTGCAAAACCGATCTCACCACCACCTGCAACAGCACTCAAGGCGACCTGTGCCACGTCAAAGGCGGCCGGGTACTTGAACGCAACCGCTCAGGTAAGCCCAACTTCTCTCGTTGAAATGAACGGAAATTATAACCAACTCATAAACCAGTACAACAATTCCAGCGTTAACGTTGGAGTGTGTATGACATGGTCATTACCGCTCGCAGTTTTATCGGCGGACTGTAGCGGTGGCAGCGACCTGACCATGTCTCCAGAGGAGAGGGTCCCCATGCGAAGGTCGAGTACCCGGGAACAGGACCGCCGAAGTGGGGGGACATGTTTTCTACTTGCTGCTAGCGATTACAACTGTCCTGCAGATGGGAGCCTAAGAAAAACAGGTATGCATTACTGCGTTTTTATTTTTACCTGACTACAATCGTGTCTGGTATCCTTTATTTTTTTTACCAAGTAACGAGTAATTAGTTACAAGGAATACCAATAATTACTACTCGGCAAGTATCTATAGAGGTTTGCTATGCCAATGCAATCCAAGATAGCTTTAAAAGCCATCTGTTGGAATTACCTATATAAATATTTAAAGCCCACCATTAGGGTGATATGAGGAGACGTTGCTGTAAGGGTAGTTATTAAACTTGTTACAAATTCACTGATGAAAATTGATGGCTTGGGTCCATGGGCCAGCAGTTAAAAGACCACTTGCTCAGAGAGGGGTTAGTTTCATACTCTTGAAGAAAATCAGTGTAGTCGAGCAATAATTTTATCGTAGTTTAGCGATGGAGATAAAAACTAAACTGTTAGGTTGTTTGGGTACTACAGTATTTATTTTCAGTGGGCAATTGAAAATCAAAAAGCAAGAAAATTAATTCAGTATTTTATTTGTATTATTATTATTTTGCTAATGTGAGTTTGGTAACATTATTTTTGCTAACACCAGCTAGCTTACAAAGTTTTTTAGGCTTTGGTAACATTAATAAGATTATTTTTGCTAACCTTTGCTAGCTTACACTGTTTTTTAGGCTAATGTGAGTTTGGTAACATTAGTAAGATTATGTTTGCTAACACTAGCTAGCCGACACTTGTTTTTAGGCTAACGTTAATTTGGTAAGATTATGTTTGCTAACATTAGTTAGCTGCCACAGTCAGTCATTCAAGACCGTACCGTATCCACCCTAAAAAAAAAAATCTGTGACCCCAAGAAAGTATTGATTAACTTTATTGTGGTTTATTGTGATTGTTCGGGTAATAATCTGTGCATGCTCTCACCATACACAATGTTATAGCTGCTCTGTTTCACTCCTGTCTCCTGTCTTGCCATGGTTCACTCGGCCTGGACTTGGATGCCTGCCTCCCTGCCTGCCTGCCTGCCTGTGTGTGTTCATGTCCCGCACCACCACCACTTCCACCCCCACTTCTTTGTCACGCCCCATCCGAAGGCTACGAGAAATCTCGAAGCTTAAACAACATAGCGGGCATGGCTGGTAGCGCCCTGAGGTTGTCTCCTGTCACCTCACCCTACGGATCACCCTGCCCGCTTCGGCGTTCCCGATCCCCTATTCCCTCCATCCTGTGAGACGTCCGGCGTCACAGCACTTTTTTTTGCATTACCCGCTCCATATCCAATCACAAAATGAACTATATTAGATATTGCGGCTAGACCTGTAGCAAAGATTGATCAGCCTGAGTGTGCTTGGCTATCATCCTCCTGTGTCACTTGAAGTTTCCCTTTTTTTTTTTTATTTCATATTGTCATATTGCAATAAAAACTGACTGATGGCTTTCGTAGTAGCAGCCATAACATTTAATAAAAGACATGTTTATAATCAGGGATATTAGATGTCGCTCTATTTCCATACCCAGAGGGAAAAGATGTGCTTCCATTGAAAAAAAAAAAAAAAATGACAGCTGTTGCTTCATTTTATTTTCATTTAATTTAGTTTTTTTTCTCTTAGCGTTTGTCACACACATTTGTCGACTTCTTCACTTGCTCATGTTTTTGCATGGACTCCACTCTGTAAATCATGGTCGTCTGCAAGCCATGTTACCAGAGGAGACCTCATCAAGCACACTGTGAAAATATCATATATATGCCGCCATGTGGAAAAGGAAGTACCGGACACCGGCTTTTGATTTGGTTTTAAGTATCGGGACCGGAGTGCAGTACTTAGCTTCAACCTGCAGAGGCGCTGTTGAGTCAGCCTCAATAGATTCCAGAACAACTTGACATCAGAAATTTTATGATTCTGCTCACATTGGCATTAAATACAATTGTTAAAATATTCCCGAGACAATTTTTGTAACTTTTTAGAATTTCCAGTCCTGATGAATCAAGAAAGACGGTTTGTCCTTCCTTTTCCACATGACTGCACATATATGGACATATGTTTCTGGTTGTTCACTCGTAGATAACTGCAAAGAGATGGTGTTTACTGGTTTCACACAAGCAGAGAGTGGCGTTCTATCTTAATGGCTTTGGGAAAAGCAGCGCCTTGGCAGAAAGGTAACCCTCTGCATGGGTCTGCGGGTTCGATGCGAAAACCCCCTCAACATTTCTATCCCGATGTTTTTTTGGTTGTATGCACTTAAAGATGGAGGTCGTTCAATAACCTTTATTTGAATTTCAACTTTATAATCAATTCTCAGTGTGCTCCAACAGGTGTAGGCTTACAAACTTGGACCTCACCCATTCCTCCATTACTACCAGTAGCAAATGGTTGCCTAGCAACTGGCTTGCAGATGATGCTTTTTTGCACATAGATTGGCCAACATAAAATCAACTAAAATGAGCACTCTTAAAAAAAAAAATCCTTCTTGTTTTTTAAGTAAATTATTGATCACTTCCATCTTAAACACAATGATAGTAATACACCATGTTTCATTCTTGTGCATGCATTTAAAAAAAAATACAACCTGCATGGCAAGATTTCTGATGAAGACAGGTTGAAAATTTTGGTTTTATGAACCCCCCCCCCTCCCTGGGGTGAGACTGTATAACAATCTGAGGACCTATTGCAGTGGGACGACCCCATTTGGAGGCATTCCAGCCACTCCTACAGAACAATAAAGGAGGAAGTCGACGTAAAAACCACTAGGAGACGGCTTCCCGCTCGGCACACGGAGGAAGAGCTTCCGTCGAGAATTCAGGAGGACTGTGACAAAGCATTTAATCCTGAGCCAAAGCCAACAGGACACCTGCTCCCATAGACTTGTGTAAATAAGTCACCCATGGCATTTGGTTGCTAAGTTGCACCGTCAAGACACTCAAATCTCGCTATGGTACCCCCCCCCCCCCCCTCCCCCTCCCTCTTCCCTTGCAATAAGTGTATTAGTTGAGGCACTTTGTGTTCTAAAATGGAGTGTTTTCATATTACCAACATCCAGTATATTCAGTATCGAGAGACAACTGTGCTAAGTCATCTCTGCTTTTTTGGTCAATTTCAAGTCGGTTAAAACGCTCTGCTGTGTGTTTATGTACGTGCGTATCCTATTGAGAACATTTTTGAAAGGTCATTTCGGTGGACTTTTGATGTCGTCACTTTTGGGATTAGCACAGAAACGGATGAGTTGGAAAACCCGCCCCCACCGTGATGCAAGCGCCATTGTAGAAGTCTCCCGCTGTGCATTGAACATGCAATGACCCTGCGTTAGTGCTGCAAATGAACCAAATGATTTTGACCAGATGACTCCTCATGACTCAGTGGTGGCTAAAATCAGTTGATTCTTCCAAATGTATCCAATGGGGAGGGGGTGGGGGGGGGGGGGGTTCTGGATCTGGAGTAAATGTGTAGCAGAAATTTACCAATCTTAAAAAAAAAAATAAGTGGGACTTCTAGAATGGTTGCACAGTAGCAACTCCTTGAACCTAAACAATCAGAGTTTTGTAATAAAAAGGTGTATTAGGGCCACACTGAAAAGGAAAATTATGAGAATAAAATTAATATTGCAATATTTTCAATATTTTTTTTAATTCAGAAAAAAAATCCAATCCAAAGAAATTACTCCATTGGACTTGCTTGGAATCGCCTTTAATTTCCTTATAAATGTGCCAGACTAGATCGAGGGTGTCAAACTCGAGGACCGGGGGCTCAGATCGGGCCCACCGTATCATTTTATGTGCCCCGCAAAAGTAAGTTATGTACAAGTTTCCTGCTAAAATACCAAAAATTGCAAATTATCTTTTTTAAGATATTAGAAGCACTTTTTATTACCTATCCCCCTTTGTTTGAATAAATGGAAGAAAACTACGGCACAAAAATGAGTTTGACATCCCTGGCGGAGTCCAAGAGTGGCCCTAATGCTCCTTGTTAGATTTGCAATAATCTGAGAACTCGAAAGCGCCAATCCACACTGTGATTATAGTAGAAAATCGAGACGAATGATGAAGAGGACTGTCAGGTGGCCCACAATCCTCCTTGTGCTGCTTTACTCTTGAATTTGACAAAGGAGTATCGTTCTTTGCGTATTTTTAGGATGTTGTAACTTGAAGAAAAAAAAAAAAAACGGTTTATTTTTCTGAATCCAGAATCTGTATTTTTGTGTCTTACTGTTTGTTCATGGACCTATCCTGTGAAAGTCATGGTAGTCCAACGCTGTGCTTCATTCTCCACTGTGTCTTCAAACGTGTCGAGCTTTTTGATCCGAGTTCACGTTTTGTATGTTTTATCGTGAGGACAAATTCTAGTTTCGAGTCTGTATTCGTGGAGCCTTCGTTGGCATTCTGAAGTGCATGCTGAAAAGAAAAAGAAAAAAAAAAAAGAACCGTTGTGTCAAAGGTTTAAAAAAATTGACATTGTATATCATGTTGAAAAGTGAAAACTATGTGAAAGATTCACATAAACTATTTATCTTTTAATGAGTGGCTTCGGTTTCTCGTTTTAATTCTCAATTCGATGTGTGATGTTTGTGGAATTGTGAATTATGAAAATGTGGACATTCTCTGACACGAATAATGTTTTTTTTTTTTTATTTGTCAACATGGCACAGGTGAGTGTTCAATCATTTAAGTGGAGTGATTTTCATTTATTTTTATTATTATATTATATGATTAATTATTTAATTTTATTTATTTAATATATTCCCCACAGTCCATTATTTTCCTTCGTATGTCAACATATATATTTTTTGTCCAATCAGGTAAAAATCTCTGTGTTGCTATGTCAATCTAATCTGCCCACAAAGACAATCACTGCCTTGTCTTTTTAGATGTGGAAACCCAGACATTGAATTTATTTATTTATTTATTTATTTATTTATTTATTTATTTATTTATTTATTTATTTATTTATTTATTTATTTGGGTACGTTTCATCAACAGATTTGCACACTTGGCCATTTTGCTCCTTGCCCATTCGTTCTCACCTCTTCACTTTTCAACTCACGTCTCACATTAAGCACCGTTTGGGGCACTGGATCTCTGAGGCATTCTTTACTCGGGTTACCATGGAAACAGCCACAGACGTGCCACGGAGATGTAAACAGTCGGAGCTGGGAGTGTGTTTTATTCAAGGAAAAAGAACCCTCTGCATCCTACGTCCACCCACAACTAACTCCCATGCCCGGTAAGGGGGCAGGAGGAGTTTCTTAAAATGAAACAAAAGAGCAGAAAACTCATAATTTGAATTTCACATTAGCAAGTAAGAAAAAGTCATTTTAATTTTCTCGAATATGTTTATTTGGAAGACGACCTTTAAAAAAAAAAAAAAAAAAAACACTATTAAATCATCATTCAGAATTAATTCCGTGTGTATAGTGACACCTCATTACATCTTTAAACTGCTTTGATAAAAACACAGCAGTGATGCCAAACCTTTGTCTTTCCCGGAGCAAAACAAAATGTGTCATAGCACGACGTGACATTTAAATCCCGTTAAGTGCCGTGTAATGAGGCCGCCGTAGAGCGCAGAGTGACTCAGGTACCGGTAAAGTGGAGGCTCCATTTATTGCCTTTATTCCGCACGTGTACTTAAAAAGCCACGGCAACACTCTAAATTACTCACATGGAGCACCTCACTGTCAACCGTGAGGGTATTATTTGGTGGGATAAGCTAGGGACTCTGGAAATGACGGCATTAATTCAGCGGGGTTAACTAAAATTATCTTCAGGAAGTAGAAAACAAAACGGTATGAGCTGTAAAGACGCAGCGGGATGTTATGTGTGTGCCTGAACAGAAAGCTTGCCCGCTCTTCAGCTGCCCATTACAACACTTTACGCCCTCTGAGCACGTGGGATACTTATGTGTACTCCGTTTATATTTAGAATTTCTTTAGTCACAGGAAGCGGGGTGTCAAACTAATTTTTGTCACAGGCCAAATCGTTTCACAGTTAAAAATGCACAAAAAAAGGTGTTGTTTATATCTTAAACAGGGTTGTAATTATTAAAGTAACTTGTAATCTAATTTACCGTATTTTCCGGACTATAAGGCGCACTGGACTATAAGGCGCACCTTCAATGAATGGCCCATTTTCAAACTTTGTCCTTATATAAGGCACACCAGACTATAAAGCGCACCATTAATGCATCATGTCAGATTTTTAATCCAAATCATTCTCCATTTTATCTTTTTATTTCAACTTCAGTCGCAACAAATTAGTTTATAATCACAAAATAATGATCCATAGTCTTTTTGATTCATGATTCATAGTCTTCAGCGGGCCACTTATGATTGATTTCATGACACAATGCTTCGGGCCAGTTTAAATTTAGGAATTTGGTCCATATATAAGACCTATAAGGCGTGCTGTTGGCTTTTGAGAAAATTCTAGGTTTTTAGGTGCGCCTTACAGTCCGGAAAATACGGTAGCTACTTTTAATATTGAGTAATTAGTAACTAAATGACTTTTTAAAGCATGTAATCGGTACAGTAACTAAGCTCACTTTGGCAACACTACTAACAAGGCCGCATGCTAACTAGGCTGCATGCTAACAAGGCCGCATTCTAACAAGGCCACATTCTAACAACGCCGCATGCTAACATGACGATATAAAGAGCGCACACTGAGTTGACGGGCAGGAAAAACACGATTAAATATTTAGTTCAGACGCTCCAATTGATCAGCAGAAGTCTCTTTTCCGGCTCATCTGCCTCCATGTCACCGAGTGGTGAGAGATCATAGACTGGTTGCACCCAACAGCGTCTTAATGAGCCAGTCAAGCAAAGGTAAGCCTGTGCGTAACGTTGCATCAGGCGTCGCGAGCAAGCGACACTCGTGTTAGCGTGCTAAATTTAGCTTGGCGGATTTGCCGTGTTGCAGAGGTATGAAAGCTTTTCATCAGTTGGCACCGAGAAGCGTTTGCACAGCAAGAGGTGGATGAAAAACTCTGTTCACTGTTAAAGAAAGCAATAATGTTTTTTTTAGGGTTATAATAGTCCAATTAAAAGTCATAACATTGCCACTTTGATTGATGATTCATTTGGAATCTAAAATTGTCTCCTGGTTGCATGGGGGATGAATTTGTCACTTGAGATGAGTCCTTCTTGTTTATGGAAGGAGATAATTGTCGAAATGACAATATCTGTTTTCTTGTTTTGTAAAAAAAAAAAATCCCCCAAGTTCATTTTTATGCCCAATTTAATTCAGACTGTGTTGAGTTTTAGAGCTCGGCAGTTGCTACGCAACATAAAATTCACTTCTCAAATCCAGTGATGATAAAATGTTTGCTTGACCTTTGAGTTCATTTTGAATTATGACTTGGAGTAATCATAAAGCAGTTGATGTTTTATTTTATTTATTTAACAGCATTTCAAATTCTAATCTGGATTACTTTCCAGTTTCATTCCATCTGTATTTGCCCCGCCCCTTCCTTGTGTCTCCACCAATCAGCTGCCTCCTTATTCTGTCCAGGTGTGCTTGTCTTCTGTTTGTTTCTGTTCTGTCTTTGTCCAGTGCTCCTTGTTTTTGCACTTTCTCCATTTTGGATTTGCAATCACCCTGGCTCACCAATGCTTGATTTTTTTTTGTGGCTCAACCTCCAACATACCAACTATGGAAATAATCTTCAATGTCTCCAATCAAAGGTAAATCAATTGGTTATTTTTAAACTCAAAACATGCATGTAAACATGGACAGTGATTTATTTTTTCCACACAGAACATTTTGAAAATCGCTGGTTTTGGTGTTCCACCCAATAATTAATTCTAGCTCACTGTTGATTCAAGAGAGGGCTCCAATTGAAGGAAAAGTGAATTACTGCTTTCAACAACCAGGCAAGATTGCTCCAGTCAATCACAGGGCAGTCGGTGACAACTGTTAAAAATTAAACTGGGTCGTGAATTACTGATTGAATAAAAAAAAAAAAAAAAGGGCACTGGGTTGGATTTGATCAAGAGTTCTGCTGATTGTCAGTCTGTTCAGTACCTCCACTTCAATCAACATGTTGAAATTCTCAAGTGCAACCATTTTACAAAGCGGAAATATTGCCAATCGCAAAACCCAGATGCCCTACAAGTGCACCGTATCAGTGGAACAACTTATTCACAACCTAATTTTCAGTGAACGACTGCAATTTATCAATTGCTGGTCCACTGTTCCTGCAGAGAAGAATAGCAATGTTCTATTTCACGGCAGAAGAAACAGTAGCCACAGGACGTTAGCATTAGCATGTTATGCTAGCCAGCCTAGCTACTTGATGTTAGCGATATTAGCTGTCTTTTGTCATTGTATGAACAAATTGAAAAGAATGTCGGAAGTGAACAGTAGAAAGTAGATGCTCTTTTCCGGAACAAATAAACTCAAATAATTGTTAATTTCATGTAGGAGGAATTATTTATTACCTGTCTATGGCGGTTTGCATTGTTTGTTAGCATTGAGCTAAACAGACTTATCTAAAGCAAATTAACCTGGATGAGGGACGGCAGAATAATAAAAAAAGATGCTATGGTTTATCCTCAAAGATAATCCCAAAATTTAATTTGTAAGAATCCATATTTCGCCCCAAATTAAACCACTTAGGCAACACGCTAATTAGCTTAGTATTAGCAAACTGTGTGTCCTTGAATGTCAGGCAGCATCTGATGATTCATTGCCTAATCATAACATATATTTTCAATATATTTGAGACAATTTCCAGCCATTTTAGCGCAAACGCGAATTGCTTTTGTTCAGCCATCATTCGCACGTCTTAACAATATCCGTCTGGCGGTGAAGCAAAACGCATCGTGCCTCTTATGTGCTGTGCGTTCTCTTTTATTATTATTATTGCAGAAAGGCTGCAGGGACGTGAAGGACATAATCTATAAAATGAAAAGAATTGACTGTTTATTTGAACAGGGACATACATTGAATTTTTTCCCCCGTATTGAGTTACATAACCAATGTCAATTTTGGATTCACCCTCAAGATGGTCACGATTAATTTCCTGTCAACATTCTACCTTGACACCTAAATTGTGTTCTTGATATCCACTCAAATTACAAGAAATTATTCATTTTGCTCTCATTCATCCTATTTTTCCCATTTTAATGTGTGAATAGAAACTCTCATGCCCTTCAGTAAGACTGATCTCGCAAAGTAATTTTTCTCATTAAACTCCTTTCAACCGCCCAGTTAGGATTCATAAATCTCATCGCTCTATTAATCCACATGTAATTAAACAGGATTTCCGTCATTCTGCTTGGTGAAATATTTATTACCTGTGCCGCTAGCAAACGTGTATTAACCAATGTCTTAACATTTACTATTAAAAATGTGAAAACTAATCACAGAATCTTAAAATGGAGTGACGCCATAATAGGATTCATATGCTCCCTCTAATATTCCAATTTGAAAAGCATTTAGAAATCTACAGAAGGCGCCAAATGTTTATTTTAATAGCAACACGGGTCGAGCTGGAAAGTGGAATTTTTCTTCAAAGTGTTATTTCCGAGCGGCGAAAGTATGTCAGCAGCCCCTTGGATGTTAAGAATGCCTCTCCGCGAGATTGCCGGTGTTTATCTGCTCAGACGGACTGGTGCCTGGAGGCGCTGCGGGCCTCTTTGTTTCATTAGCATCATTTGATTACCAGCGTCTGAATGTATCACTGGCATCACATTCGCAGCTGAAGGCGCCGTCTGTGTTTGAGTGGGATGATAGTGGAAGGAATGTGACTCAGAGCCAGAGACTCGGGCGTACGGCTCATCCTCACGCCTATATCGGAATGGGGGAGGGGCAACTTATTAGTTTAGCTAATTCCAAAACGGTTAAAACAAAAGGATCATCAAACATCAACACTACGCACCTAGCATGTACACAATTGTGAAGTCATGGTACGTAAATAACAAATCAGTCGTTAAATTAGTCAATATGAGCAAAGAGGCTCGTCAACGCTTTTAGCTACCATGCTAGTCTTAATGAACTCAGTTTTTGACAATATTAAAAAAGCGGTCTATTCACAACTCCGGGAAGGATTACGTCACATTTTATATCTTTGCAAACCAGGCTGCCTGGTGTGATTAAGTCCGGATGATGTAAACATTTTTTTATTTTTTTTTTAAAGTACAAGGCAAACAAACACAGAATCAAGCATCCGACAAAAGTGTCAGGAGTTGCTTGGCAACAGGCGCAGAGGTGAAGTGCAGAGCAAAAACATTACAAAACCAGAAAACTTTGCCAGATAATTATGAACAATTCTTATCAACTAATGATTTTTTTTTTAAGTACAGTTCAGTTATATTTAACTTTGAATCCATTTAGGAACACAGTAAGCCATTTCTGATTCAAATTTACTGTGAGGAATTATAACGCGAACGTTAATGCTAACGCTTGATGTTAAAAAGGGGCTCTATTCTTTATCTGGCTGCCATGGCGACTGTGGCGCATTCAAGTCGTCAACCTTTAGTTGAAGGTGCTCGATATTTTGTTCAACCACGAAAGGGCGGCCTTGGTGGGTTCGATTGAAAAGATTTGAGCTGCAGAAAACGTATTCTTTTCAATATTAGCGAGCCAATGAAAGCAAGTAATTTAAGTCCCTCCCTTTGCCAAGGCAAGCTTTTATCAAGTCTGACAATTTGCAGTCAGAGATGAGATGACATCAAACAAACGAGCATCGTCAAATCGGCGGCAAATTTTTAACCTGACCCCATCAGTCAGCGAAAGAAACACATCAATTCTCATTAGTTGTCGTCGAAAAAGCATTCGCAAGATTGATGACCTCATTTGTCATTTTCACAAATTCCATTCTGCTTGGCACATCAGAATCAAAAGTTTTTGATATTCAAATCTTTATTTTATAAATGCGACACATTATGTTGTTCTCCGATTTCCACGCACTGTATCAGTCCCAGTCGCCCACTCCATAAAATAATATTTTTTTCCCCCCCCTCCGCTATCTTTTTTGTATTACTGTGTAATGAGGACTCATTCTTTCCAGTCGTTTGCTTTCATTCAAATGGTTTGTTGGGCCTTTCCCTCCATTTGCCCTTCAAACACCATTCATCCTTGCGGCGCCATGGCAACAAGGAACACTCACGACAAAGCAGCTACCGATATGAAAAAGGTTTTGTGAGATAGAATTGAAGGAAATTTGAAGGGTTTTTGATTCAAACGTATCAGTTCAATCAGGTCACTTTATCATTTTTGTATACGTCATACAGATCAAAATTGACTCTAAATTTATATAAAGCGCAACTCATTTGATAAATTAAATTGTAATTGTAAACTGGTGAGTAAAAATGCCAATCAAAGTGAAATTTGAGTTGCCTGCCACATCTCAAATTCAAAAACACAAACCCAGCTTAGACTGAATCTACAGTTAGAAACCCATAAATACTCTTAAAAAAGACTTTTTTAAAGTAAAAAAATATTTTGTTTTTGTTATTGTAAATTTAAAAAAAAAAAATCTCAAACATCAGTTTTAAAAATGCACTTTAAAACTAAATATCGACTAAAATGGTTATCAATTTTGTGTTAAGCGGGGTTGTCAACTGCTGAATTTAACTTGTAATCTAAATGAGTAACTTAATGTAATCAGGACAGGAGACGTAAGCTATTATTTCCGGAGTGATTCTACTGACATCTAGCGGTAATAACAGCACACTGCAATAAAAGATGATTTATTTTCATCAGCAGCGATCAAACAAACCACCAAACATTCTGGAAAACTAACTAACAACGGACTAATCCTTGGAAATATGATCCTAATTTCTGATTTATTTTCATTTTAACAGCGGGAACAAAATGACGAAGATGAACATCTGGTTGAAAAGGAGTTTCATCATGATGACAAGCTTGATGATGGTGAGTTCCTTTTTTTATTTTATTGTAATATATTAATAGAATTTAAAAAACGAATCAAATAATGATTCAATTAAAATGTATAGCGCATAAAATCGTTTAGTTGATTTTAAGTACGTGCAGACATTACTTTTGTAACATAACGTCTGTGATTCTTTGTCATTCCGCCAGAGGGAGCCCGCATAGCACTTACTGCAGCGAAACATCTCAACTGTCAAACTATTTTTCTTAAACATGTCTGTATGGAATCGATAGGAAAGTTTATTCTTTCCTTCATATCTTTCTTTCTCGCTCTCTTTCTCTTTCATACACTCTTTTTCTTTTTTCCTTTCTTTGTTGTCTCTCTCTCGTGGTTGGTGGCGGACAGCTTCCGTGTTGTGCAACTTGGCCTTCTGACAGGTTTACTGTCATCGGGCTGGTTTTTCATCTGCGCCACGAATGCTGTGGCAAATGTTTTGACACTTTAAGAGCCTCGGCAGGCACCCGCAACAATCATAACCTGTCATGTTTACCCCATCCACTTCCTCTACGTCGTCTTTCTATCCACGCTGACCTGGAGGATAATGTAAACGTTTGTAGCTTTAATACGCGACAGAAAATAGCAAGAGCCCCCTTTGTGATGGTTTGGGGAGAGGAAAAGGAAGGGGGGGCAAGCTAGCCAAGCATGTGGAAATCTGGCCCCGGTTGTTTATGTAAACGTGACGTGTGAAGGAGTAAACGCAAGGTGACGTGTTGCACAGATGGTTTTCTGCTCTCAGCGTGACCCCCAGAGGTCGGCCCAGTTGAAGCTTGGAAACATGCTGTGCCTTTTTTTTTTTTTCTTTCTCAGAAACAATTCACAATGTTTGAGGAATAGCCCTCAGGAATTGCTAATTTATTTTCACGTAATTCAGGAGTGGACAAGAGTTGTGTGAAAATGAACTGCAAAAAATTCGCACAAGGAGCTGCTGTAGGTCACAGCTCACACTTTGACACTCACACAGATGGATTTTAGTCTTGTTTGAAGAGTCACAAAAGCAACAAAATATTAGCAAGCGGGGTCAATGATCTGTTAAAATGCTCATTTACTCTTTTTCTCTGCTTTTTGGTCAGAAACTGGTGTGTCCCCTCCTCCTTAGCTCCACCAGTGTCCAGCTATTATGTGTTTTGGGGAGGAGGGGTTTCTGGGATGGATTCATGGAATTTCCTAAATATTATTCTCGGTGATTATCGGAAGCTTATCTTGACAGCCTGCTTCCTTTTTGAGGGATGAAAGTGTAAGCAGGAATAAAATGCTTAGTTTTAGATTGGGATGTTTTTTGCAGTGCTAATCAAATGGCTAGTGTGTGTGGTGTCTGCGGGGGTGGGCGGGGGGGATTCTTGTCACACAAGAAGACAATGTGTGCTTTATTATGGCTGAGAGGAAACCAAGTTGCACCATGGCTTTTTTGTCCGTTCATCAGCAAGTTTTTATTCCTCCTTTTAGTCTTAAAGGCACCCTGCCAAAAGAATTGAAGAATTGCTTCTAAGCATTCCATAGCACGGGACACATCTGGATGAAGGCGCTGGGGAAGGAGTTCCCCCTCCTTACATTGAGAAAAAAAAAAGTGCGATGGATGAACAATGTGCACATCTGTTGAGCTTTCTTCCCGAAAATCCTTGGTTTCGCCCCCACCGTCCCCACCTCCAAGTTCGGTCCCCAATGCAGTCCTAATCCCGCCCCCCCCAGTTTCCTCTCCTCACTAGCAGAACAGTTCAGAAGGAGGGGGGGCGGGGGGGCGTGTAGGATTTTTTTTTTTTTTTTTTTTTGCCTTTTTGTTTTGCACATTTGTAAGCGTCACTGTTGAGAAGACGTCGTTACTCTTCTTTTTTGTTTGTTTTAAGACTACAGGAGGATTGCAGGAGACAAAATGGGGAAAGTGAACATCTGGTTGAAAAGGAGTTTCATTATTGTCACAATTCTGATGGCGGTGAGTGTTTGTTTTTCCCCAATGCATATGTTTCCACTTCATTTCCAGTTTCATTATGTAGCATGTTATTGAGGCTCGCCTGACAGATTTTCAGAAAAAGACAATCTATCTGTAACAAAGTCATGTCGAAACTTGTAACGTGTCACGTTGTGTGCTGTCACTGATCATTTTTTTAATTATTTTTTTTCATCGCAGACGGCCGGCGCGCTCATGTTGGCCGGGACCCTTTTCAGCCACGGGTACTACCATCAGAATGAGGAGGTAACGCCCCCTAACTGCCAAATCTGCTTTCTCTCTCCGGGAATGTCGTGCGTCACATAAAGACGAAAAGCAGACAAGCTACTTAAATTTATTACTTTAAAAGCTTCATTGGAGGTCACGTGGATCAAAAGCTATCTATGGAACGGACAGCGGTTTGCTAGCTTCGGTGATTTCTCTTATTTAAATTGTTTGGTGTCCCGCAAGGGTCAATGTTCAGCCCTTCATCATTTGTTATGTGCGTCATTTGTGAGGTGGAACAGAATGGTGCAGCAAAACATGTAGACAGACAATATAAATATAAAGGATACAGTTTGGCGGATACTTATGATCATAATAATGACGACTTTAACAAATCCACAGTTTGAGGATATGGTCATGGGCATCAACACCATGTACGCTTTGTCCATCACTACTCTGATACTGCCCATCATCGGCATATATGGTGCATGCAAAAAGAAGAGATGGGGGCTCATTGTGGTGGGTGAACACACACACACACAAACGCACACTTACACACATGAGGACAGAGTTGGCAAAAAAACTCGTATTTAAAAAGTAGAATGATTCTAAAAGTGGGGTACGAAAACCACTAGTGGTGTCAGCGGCTCCCTCTAGTGGACAGGTGTCAAACTCAAGGCCCAGTGGCCAGATACGGCCCGCCACATCATTTGATGTGGCCCGCGAAGATAAATTGTACATCAAATTCGTGTGTCGTTACTAGAATTGCAAATTGTCTTCACTTTTAAATATTTGACCAGTTTTTATTCGTCTAATTTGAAAACGAGTTATTTGTCAGTTTGTTTTGTAGCTTTTACTGTATACAATATGAGGTGCTCATACATTTATTTGGGTTGACCGTCATAATGGCCCTCCGGAAGAAGCTATGACTACAATGCGGCCCGCGAAAAAAATGAGTTTGACACCCCTGCTCTGGTGGTACCACTGAATTTAATCCATTGTAGAGTTCAGTTGTATTTTCTTTTCGGAACTCGGACAAGGTGGAAGGAATTATGAAAATGGAAAAAAAATACATAAATGGCATTTGAACAGGGGAGTGTAGACTTTTTATATCTCCTGTGTTTTCCTTCCGACTTTTGTGTTGTGCATCTCAGTTCACAGTTTTAAAGATCCTGGGCAGCCTGTTTCTGCTTTGGGTAACCATCAATGTGCTGATCGTGCACCCCATGGTAATTCCCAGACATGTTTTCTTTACGTTCTTGTCAACTCTGATGAATGACACCACAACCAATCCATGTGTGTGCTCTCATTTGCAGCTCATCAAGACCGTGTCTGAATTATACCTAGGCATGCAACCGATTAGCAACGCCACTGAGATCAATATGAAAATCCTGCAGAAGACCCAAATAGAAGTGGGTGACAACAGCTGGCGTAAATACAAAATGGAGGACTTCTTGTTCTTATGTTTACTTTCTAGATGGAATGCTGTGGAGTGGAGCAGGGCTACACGGAGTGGGGCTATAACATCTCCGAATCCTGCCTGTGCAATAGCACCTGGTCCAATTGCGTGAGTATACAAAAAAATAACACCGTGTTGCGAAACCCCATTTAATTTCTGCTCTCCATTTACTAATATTTCACCTCGCTTTGCTAATCTGTTACCGCAGTTTACTCACTTGTACCCTCATTTTGCTTCTAAAAAGCAACAATTATTCCAAAAAGATGCTTCAAGAAGTTTATTGACATTCCCAGTTGGAGTTTATTGTTAAATTAAAGATCAAACAAGCAGTTACACTTTCTATTAAATCGCAATTTAGCTAGCTATCTTAATGCTAACATATTATACAAAACTAAGAACACCGGCATTGATAGCACTGAGCTCAATGTATTTACTGAATAATACTGCCCTCTTGTGGCCAAGGACTGCACAGCAGAATACGTTCCAACTGTAAAATTCGTTTCTTTTTTAGTTTTTTTTTTGATTGATTGATAGCTTTATTTCGAACACATCCAAAACAAAAAAGAGATAAAAAATCACTTTAAAATTCCATATATAAGTCCGTACAACAAACAAACAATAAACCAACAAACTGAGAAAAAAATATATACATAAATAACTCAATAAAGAATGCTCGAAAAGGAGTAGGAGGTAGCATAGCTTTTTTAGTTATGTAAATTCAAGTTTTTTTTGTGTTCAGGTTGAGGCCCCCACGAACAGCAGCCTGTTCCAGCTCGCAGAGGACACGCCAGTCATGATTTATAAAGAGGTACAGGAAACTTTTATTGAACACTCACTAATGTTTATATAATATTATAATGTGTGTGTGTGTTGCAGCCATGTCTACCAATTCTGATTTCACATACAAACTTGGCCATAAGCGTCGGGGTGGGCCTTTCAATGGGCCTGGCTTCACTTTGGGTATGGACCTTCTGGATGTTTGACAATTCCGAGCAAGGACTTTAAATGGTCTTGTTTCTCCCCAGACGTTGTCGTGCGTGCTGAGTATCGCCATCTTGTGTCAGCTAAGAGAAAAAAAGGACACGCTGGTGGTGGCGTATAGTCGAGAGGCCAAAACGGGTAACTACGCCGTCCTCGCCGAGCCGGCGGAGCTCACCTAATGGTCTGGACGCACCTCAAAAGTCACGTGTGTGAAATCAGTGCTTAACCTAACCAAAATTTGTGAAATAGTGAATGTTGTATCGTGTGCAATTGAATGCAAGCATGGGATTCCTCGAAGGAATTCCGTGAGGACGTTTTTGCTGTGATGTTCCTATTATTGTTTGTTTTAAAATTGAATTGTGCAATAAACTGATTGCATTTTTTTTTGCCCCTGTTGGTAAAAGGAGTTCTTAAAGGTTTTATCTGTTTATAGCTTTATTAATAACCAACAACCTAAAGCAACAATTCTTACATTTTATTTCCTCTATTTACAATCAAGTATATTACATAACTGATGCCATTACATATTCATTGGACACAGTTTGGAAAAAAAAAATGCATGAAGTACACACATTTTGCCCTTCAAATAAAATGGATGAAATAAATAATAATAATAAAAAAAAGCTTTACGACTCCATAAATGTGCTTTGATACAAACTGAGGTTTCCAGTGTATACAATGTATGTACATTCTCTGTCATTTCTGTTTTAATGCCATTCAAACCTGTCTGATTAAATAACAAACACTGTGCTCCATACATAAAGAAGTCGGTTAAATACATTTCTATGATATATTAATATCTGTCTTTCCAGGTTTGTGTGGAAATGTTATTCCCCCCCAGTGCATGCTGGGATAGTATGCTGGTTAACACCCACTAAGATAATCATACAGATCATAATTGTATTGGCTAAATGTTTATAGGCAAAATGCATGTGGGTTACATGTCTTGTTTACATGCATTTGAAGTAATATTCAAATGATGGCCTGATTATTAATGGTATACAGCATATTGTGTTGTACATGTGCAAATTCAACAAAGGTTCGCCGCGCGATGACTAGAAGGCACCGGGGACGTATCGATTGGAATGGAGCAGGGCCATGAACTCCTGTTTGCGCTTCATCTGCACCATCAGCTTTAAGCTCATCACCAGCAGAACCGCCTTGTGAAATTAAAATGTGCATATTATTGCTTGGATAAAGGGGGCAAAGTGATTGAGAAAAAAAAAGAGACCTACCCAGAAAACCCCACTTCCAAATTTAATCCCCATGGCCAATGAAAATGCTCGCTTCAATGCCGAGACATAGATTGGAAGGCAAGCCTGTAGATTTGACACAGTAATGAATATAAATTAAAACATATATCTAAAAACGCATGGACATTCCTTATTTATTTATTCTTTTTTTTTTTTTTGTGTACCTAATGAAGTGTCCGAGTGACATCATAGATCAAGCAGCCAATCAGGAGGTGGGGGTGAGGGCGGGTGGGGCACTTTTCACTTTCAGTTAAGCTTTGGCCATGATTTTTCCCTAATGAACTGGCCTGTTATTAGGTACACTTGAAAGTGGTGGTGTACCTAATGAAGAGTCCGAGTGCCGTCACAGATCAATCAACCAGCCAATCAGGAGGTGGGGGTGAGGGCGGGTGGGGCTCTTTTCACTTAAACCAGGGGTGTCGACCTCCAGTCCTCGAGGGGCCGCGTTCCAATATGTTTTCCAAGTCACCCTCGTTAAACACACCTGCGTGAAAAGTTGAGGGCATTTTCATGCGCTCCAGGAGCCCAACTTTTCACGCAGGTGTACTTAACGAGGGAATGTTTTTTTTTTTTTTATGGTGACTGTGTTTTGTTCTTGTACAAGATGAACATACAGTATAAAATAAGTGCAGCTGGAAACCACAAATAAATACATGCTGTCCTGATTGATGATAAGACTTGGACGAAAGTGTTTTCATGAACATATTTTAACAAATTTGCCAGGGGTGTCGGACTCCAGTCCTCGGTGGGCCGCGTTCCAATATGTTTTCCAAGTGACCCTCGTTAAGCGCACCTGCGTGAAAACTTTTAGCTCATTTCATGTTCTCCAGGAGCTAAAAGTTTTCCCGCAGGTGCGCTTAACGAGGGAATGGTTTTTTTTTTTATGGTGACTGTGTTTTGTTCTTGTTCAAGATGAACATACAGTATAATAAGTGCAGCTGGAAACCATAAATAAATAAATACATGCTGTCCTGATTGATGATAGGGCATGGAGGAAAGTGTTTTCATGAACATATTTTAACAAATTTGCCAGGGGTGTCGGACGCCAGTCCTCGGTGGGCCGCGTTCCAATATGTTTTCCAAGTGACCCTCGTTAAGCGCACCTGCGTGAAAACTTTTAGCTCATTTCATGTTCTCCAGGAGCTAAAAGTTTTCCCGCAGGTGCGCTTAACGAGGGAATGGTTTTTTTTTTTATGGTGACTGTGTTTTGTTCTTGTTCAAGATGAACATACAGTATAATAAGTGCAGCTGGAAACCATAAATAAATAAATACATGCTGTCCTGATTGATGATAGGGCATGGAGGAAAGTGTTTTCATGAACATATTTTAACAAATTTGCCAGGGGTGTCGGACGCCAGTCCTCGGTGGGCCGCGTTCCAATATGTTTTCCAAGTGACCCTCGTTAAGCGCACCTGCGTGAAAACTTTTAGCTCATTTCATGTTCTCCAGGAGCTAAAAGTTTTCACGCAGGTGCGCTTAACGAGGGAATGTTTTTTTTTTATGGTGACTGTGTTTTGTTCTTGTTCAAGATGAACATACAGTATAATATAAGTGCAGCTGGAAACCATAAATAAATAAATACATGCTGTCCTGATTGATGATAAGGCATGGAGGAAAGTGTTTTCATGAACATATTTGAGTAAATTTGCCAGGGGTGTCGAACTCCAGTCCTCGGGGGCCACGTTCCAATATAGTTTCCAAGTTACCCTCGTTAAACACACCTGCGTGAAAAGTTGAGGGCATTTTCACGTGCTGCAGGAGCCAAACTTTACACACAGGTGCACCTAACGAGGGAAAACATGTTGGAATGCAGCCCCGAGGACCAGTGCCCTAGATATATATATCACAGATATCACACACATGGCGATCTGTGACTGAATAATTAATATCTGGGGAAAGGCATTCTTTCATTTTCAATTCTTTCATTCTTTCACGGTTTCAAAGTAGGGTTTAAAGCCATAGTTGGGGCTTCAAACATGGGTTTAAAGCAATGGTTAGGGTTTCAAAGTATGGTTTCAAACTAGGGTTAGGGTTTCAAAGTAGGGTTTCATACCAGAGTCAGGGTTTCAAAGTAGGGTTTAAAGCTGGGGTTAGGCTTTCAAACTTGGGTTTAAAGCTAGGGTTAGGGTTTCAAACTAAGGTTTCAAACTAGGGTTAGGGTTTCAACGTAGGGTTTCATTCAAGAGTTAAGGTTTCAAAGTAGGGTTCAAAACTAGGGTCAGGGCTTCAAATTAGGGTTTCACACTAGAGTTAGGGTTTCAAAGTAGGGTTTAAAGATAGGGTTAGGGTTTCAAAGTATGGTTTCATACAAGAGTTAGGGTTTCAAAGTAGGGTTTAAAGATAGGGTCAGGGCTTCAAAGTAGGGTTTCATACTAGAGTTAGGCTTCCAAACTAGGGTTTAAAGCTAGGGTTAGGGTTTCAAAGTAGGGTTTCATACCAGAGTTAGGGTTTCAAAGTAGGGTTTAAAGCTGGGGTTAGGCTTTCAAACTTGGGTTTAAAGCTAGGGTTAGGGTTTCAAAGTAGGGTTTCATACAAGAGTTAAGGTTTCAAAGTAGGGTTTAAAACTAGGGTCAGGGCTTAAAATTAGGGTTTCATACTCGAGTTAGGGTTTCAAAGTAGGGTTTAAAGATAGGGTTAGGGTTTCAAAGTATGGTTTCATACAAGAGTTAGGGTTTCAAAGTAGGGTTTAAAGCTGGGGTTAGGCTTTCAAACTTGGGTTTAAAGCTAGGGCTAGGGTTTCAAACTAGGGTTTCAAACTAGGGTTAGGGTTTCAAAGTAGGGTTTCATACAAGCGTTAAGGTTTCAAAGTAGGGTTTAAAACTACGGTCAGGGCTTCAAATTAGGGTTTCAAACTAGAGTTAGGGTTTCAAAGTAGGGTTTAAAGATAGGGTTAGGGTTTCAAAGTATGGTTTCATACTAGAGTTAGGGTTTCAAAGTACGGTTTAAAGATAGGGTTAGGGCTTCAAAGTAGGGTTTCATACTAGAGTTAGGGTTCCAAACTAGGGTTTAAAGCTAGGGTTAGGGTTTCAAAGTAGGGTTTCATACCAGAGTTAGGGTTTCAAAGTAGGATTTAAAGCTGGGGTTAGGCTTTCAAACTTGGGTTTAAAGCTAGGGTTAGGGTTTCAAACTAGGATTTCAAACTAGGGTTAGGGTTTCAAAGTAGGGTTTCATACAAGAGTTAAGGTTTCAAAGTAGGGTTTAAAACTAGGGTCAGGGCTTCAAATTAGGGTTTCATACTAGAGTTAGGGTTTCAAAGTAGGGTTTAAAGATAGGGTTAGGGTTTCAATGTATGGTTTCATACTAGAGTTAGGGTTTCAAAGTACGGTTTAAAGATAGGGTTAGGGCTTCAAAGTAGGGTTTCATACTAGAGTTAGGGTTCCAAACTAGGGTTTAAAGCAAGGGTTAGGGTTTCAAAGTAGGGTTTCATACCAGAGTTAGGGTTTCAAAGTAGGGTTTAAAGCTAGGGTTAGGCTTTCAAACTTGGGTTTAAAGCTAGGGTTAGGGTTTCAAACTAGGGTTTCAAACTAGGGTTAGGGTTTCAAAGTAGGGTTTCATACAAGAGTTAAGGTTTCAAAGTAGGGTTTAAAACTAGGGTCAGGGCTTCAAATTAGGGTTTCATACTAGAGTTAGGGTTTCAAAGTAGGGTTTAAAGATAGGGTTAGGGTTTCAAAGTATGGTTTCATACTAGAGTTAGGGTTTCAAAGTACGGTTTAAAGATAGGGTTAGGGCTTCAAAGTAGGGTTTCATACTAGAGTTAGGGTTCCAAACTAGTGTTTAAAGCTAGGATTAGGGTTTCATACCAGAGTTAGGGTTTCAAAGTAGGGTTTAAAGCTGGGGTTAGGCTTTCAAACTTGGGTTTAAAGCTAGGGTTAGGGTTTCAAAGTAGGGTTTCATACAAGAGTTAAGGTTTCAAAGTAGGGTTTAAAACTAGGGTCAGGGCCTCAAATTAGGGTTTCATACTAGAGTTAGGGTTTCAAAGTAGGGTTTAAAGATAGGGTTAGGGTTTCAAAGTATGGTTTCATACTAGAGTTAGGGTTTCAAAGTACGGTTTAAAGATAGGGTTAGGACTTCAAAGTAGGGTTTCATACTAGAGTTAGGGTTCCAAACTAAGGTTTAAAGCTAGGGTTAGGGTTTCAAAGTAGGGTTTCATACTAGAGTTAGGGTTTCAAAGTACAGTTTAAAGATAGGGTTAGGGCTTCAAAGTAGGGTTTCATACTAGAGTTAGGGTTCCAAACTAGGGTTTAAACCTAGGGTTAGGGTTTCAAAGTAGGGTTTTATACCAGAGTTAGGGTTTCAAAGTAGGGTTTAAAGCTGGGGTTAGGCTTTCAAACTTGGGTTTAAAGCTAGGGTTAGGGTTTCAAACTAGGGTTTTAAACTAGGGTTAGGGTTTCAAAGTAGGGTTTCATACAAGAGTTAAGGTTTCAAAGTAGGGTTTAAAACTAGGGTCAGGGCTTTAAATTAGGGTTTCATACTAGAGTTAGGGTTTCAAAGGAGGGTTTAAAGATAGGGTTAGGGTTTCAAAGTATGGTTTCATACTAGAGTTAGGGTTTCAAAGTACGGTTTAAAGATAGGGTTAGGGCTTCAAAGTAGGGTTTCATACTAGAGTTAGGGTTCCAAACTAGGGTTTAAAGCTAGGGTTAGGGTTTCAAAGTAGGGTTTCATACTAGAGTTAGGGTTTCAAAGTACGGTTTAAAGATAGGGTTAGGGCTTCAAAGTAGGGTTTCACACTGGAGTTAGGGTTCCAAACTAGGGTTTAAAGCTAGGGTTAGGGTTTCAAAGTAGGGTTTCATACCAGAGTTAGGGTTTCAAAGTAGGGTTTAAAGCTGGGGTTAGGCTTTCAAACTTGGGTTTAAAGCTAGGGTTAGGGTTGCAAACTAGGGTTTCAAACTAGGGTTAGGGTTTCAAAGTAGGGTTTCATACAAGAGTTAAGGTTTCATAGTAGGGTTTAAAACTAGGGTCAGGGCTTCAAATTAGGGTTTTATACTAGAGTTCGGGTTTCAAAGAAGGGTTTAAAGATAGGGTTAGGGTTTCAAAGTATGGTTTCATACTAGAGTTAGGGTTTCAAAGTACGGTTTAAAGATAGGGTTAGGGCTTCAAAGTAGGGTTTCATACTAGAGTTAGGGTTCCAAACTAGGGTTTAAAGCTAGGGTTAGGGTTTCAAAGTAGGGTTTAATACTAGTGCTAGGGTTTCAAACTAGGGTTTAAAGCTAGGCTTAGGGTTTCAAAGTAGGGTTTCATACTAGTGTTAGGGTTTCAAAGTAAGGTTTAAAGCTAGGGTTAGGGTTTCAAAGTAGGGTTTCATACTAGATGATGACGTCAGAGCCTCCCCAGTCATGGACCTCACCACACATCACTGCTACAGCATACACCATCAATTCCACCAGCCTTACATAGTGGAGTGGTAACTGCACTGGACTGTGCACCCAGTGATCTGAGTTCAAATCTTAATGGGATCTCAAACATTTTATCCTGGAAAAAATTGCAACATAGTTGCTTGGTGCTACCCAATAGAATCATTTTGGCATTAAAGTAGGGTTTAAAGCTAGGGTTAGGGTTTCAAGGCAGAATTTTATATTAGAGTTAGGGTTCTCCTGCACTTCCTGATTGGCTGGTTGATCTGTGACGTCACTCGGACACTCCATTAGGTACACCACCACTTTCAGGTGTACCTAATATCAGGCCACTTCATTAGGGAAAAATCATGGTCAAAGCTTAACTGAAACTGAAATGTGCCCCACCCACCCTCACCCCCACTTCCTGATTGGCTAGTTGATCTGTGACGTCACTCGGACACCTCATTAGGTACACTACCACTTATTAGGTGTATCTAATAACAGGCCACTTCATTAGGGAAAAATCACGGTCAACAGTTAACTGATAAATGCCACACCAGGCTGTTTGATTTGTGACGTCACTCATGGACACACAACACAATACATAAATATATGTATACTTTTTTTTTTTTTTACCTCTTGATAGACATATTGGTTCTTTGGAGCCCCTAGAGTTGCGCTGCCTCGCAGTCGTATCTGTTAAGCAAAAAAAAAAAAGTATAACAATCCTCTCAAAAACCGACAGAGGACGCTGTTACGCAACCAAAGAAAAACAGGAACTGAACAAGTTTTTTTTCTTCAATTGTCTAATCCTTGATTACGTAGTGTTTTCAATTCTAAAATATAATAGAATTGTAAAATATTCAGATGACTATCAACGGACTGACTTACTGTGTATTCTTCATAAGGCCACCTTAACATTTGCTAAATATATATATATTTTAAAGAAGTTGTAAAATATTTACCTTGTTGAATACATTAAAAAGTATGTCATTTTCTTGAGTGAGATTAGATGATCAGATTATTTTATTGTTGTCGGCTGTATTTGATTCAATTTTTAAAAATACCTTGATCATTTATCCTTGGAAAAAAATATTTTTTTAAATCTATAAAATAATCACCTCATCCTTTGATGACATAATTTCAATTTTATTTTATTTTGCACTCCTGCAAACTATTCAATATGTAGTGTACTGTATCTTAAAGTGATACTCACGCATTTTCCTGGCGACTGACAATGACAGGAAGCAGGGATGGCTGTGCCCCAGTCTTTGTAGCCTTCAATGACCCCACAGCATTTAAACTAGTGAGAACACACATATACACACACAATACGATCAGTCTATTTATAGAAATGGAAATCTACTGCATTATTGATGAATGAGCTTACATGTGCTTGAATACTATGAAGTAAGGTCCTGTTAACTTTGCTGGTGGTACTCAGAGGCATCATGGACAGCAACTTGGACTCCTCTCTCGCTACCCCTTTCTAAAAAGAGCCTCTTAAGGTCGATTGAAAACAAAACAGTGCGTGCATAGTCTACCTCGTAAATGTCCTGGTAGCTTAACGCTGTTTTGACGATGATCGTTTGACTGGCTGCTGCCATCCCGGCTGCAAACTGGAAATGTCACACAATTGGAATAAAAAGTCTACACACCCCTGTTTGATGATGTTATACAGAATATTTGAATTACCAGAATCAAACACCACCTCCTCCCTGTGCAGGCTCCGAATACCCCGAGCACGGACAGCAGCAGGCAGGCAATCTCCAGGATGTATAAAATCACCACGGACACGTTGGACACCAGCTTAGAAGACAAAAAATGTCGAGATTTATATACGTACTCGGGTATCACGAATACTAGCGACATCAACAAATTAAAAATGATATAAAAACGTGAGTTGAGTGGTGGTTAATCAATGCTGTAAAAATGGGGAGGGTGGGGTGAAAGGTCAGGGTCACATGTACAGGGTCTGATGATAATTTATTGTCTCGCTCAAGGACATGCCAGCGGAAAAGAGATGCTCGCCACAACGGTAACACTTTAGGAGTCCCACCTGACCCGCTTGCAGGAGGTCCCGGTGGCCAACTGCCGTCATGATCAGCATGAAGAAGCACAGAGCCTTGGAGGAGGTAAACGACATGGTCTGCTTGGTTCAGGGTTATTTTTTTTAAAGGCTTCAATAATTCATCCAGCCAACAACATTCTATTTATTAGTTCTTTAAATAAATTTAGAGACTTTAATGAACCTAACATATGTGTTTTTTTTATTATATCACAAAATTATTTTCATTTTTCAGTGATTCTCAAAGTGAGGGCTCCCTCTAGTGGTAAGTGGTAGATCACTGCCTCTGGTAACTTCAGCAGCATTAAACTTTTTCTCCATGCATTTGTATTTAAGATTTGGAAAATATTTTATTTTTAACTTGTGTTATTAAGTTAAATTTTATTTATTAGTTCACAATACATTTCCACGTTTTAATATACAACATGTTCAGGTTTCAAATAAATGTTTTCAAAGCTGTATTGTTTTAATCTACAATTTCAAATGCCTAATTTTGGCCAACCCTGCATGGGCCAAAACAATAAAACTTTGAAATATCAGACACGCTTGGATGTTGTTTTGGCCTCCACAACATTCACCTTAAAAAACGTGCATTCTGATGGATGGCTTCCACGTGACGTCATCTGCCATTTATTCAAGTCGAACCCGCAAATGTCAAAAATCCCCTCAAAATTATAGCAGGACTGTGCACAAGGCCTCTGTTTATTTATTTATTTATTTATTTATTTATTTTGAGCACAAGTTGTCTCAATTCATCCCTCAACCGGTCGGCGATGCACCTACCATGTTGACAGCGCAGGCGAATATGAACGGCCTCTTCAGGCTCGTTTTATCCGCCACCACGACCACCGCGTTCCGCTGCATGTCACCGCCGCAGACCCCCAGCTTTGACAACGCCCTGAAAGCACACGGGAGAAGGAGAACGGGCAAAGAGGCGTGCTGGTGATGTTTAGAACGTAACGGCATCCGAAAGCGTGCGGGGACGTCACTGGGGCGATGCGCTGGATGTTGCTGCGTTCAGGGACACTAGTAATTCTTAGAATCGTTGGGATTACGTTACATGTGACGTAACCGAGACGTGCAGTGCCAGTCATAACTTGAATTTGAATTAAAAGAAGAAAAACGGCAACGGTCATCATTAGGAACCAAACAGATTTTACAAAAGCACATTTTGTATTGCATTAAAAAAATGAATGCTAAGGTATTATAATAATTTAGGCTTTTTTTTTTCCTATTACTGGAATAGTAATAATTATTTCAGGATTGTTCTTTTTCTCTTAGTACTATTGGCAATAATGCAATAATTTATTGCTCATAGTGTTTAAAACCTGGAGAAATTCAAATAAGTATAACTTCATTTCCCACAATTCAACATTCTTAAAGGGACAGGACACCGTTTTATCTAGAACAGGTAGGGTGGGATTCTATTGTTTCTACAGGTGTGAGGTAGAGAGCGAGAGAGAAGGGGGAGGAACTGAAGTCGCTACAAGAGGACTGATGGTACTAAAGCGGCCAGAAAGGACAACACAAAAGGAAGAACAGGTTGATAAGACGGAAAAAGGACTTTTTTTTTTGGTGTTGTCTCTGAATGTAAAGAGAATTCAGTCAAGTGGATCAACTTTCGAAGATCGTGGAATTGAGGGATGTGTTTTGCGCTGCAGTTACCCTTGAAGAGGGTCACCGCCTGAGGGCAGAGATACTCCAAAACAAAAGATTGCTAGCTTGGAAATTGCAAGGAAAATGTCAAGAACTTTTTAACCTTTAAACAAAACTATCTAACAAAGAGTCTTCAGGAACTGGTCGGACGGGATTAATGCGGACACATTCGTTCCAATTTACCCCGCGGTGAGACATATTTGCTTGTGCAAATTGATTTTGCCCAAAATATCACCCGGCATCCCGGCGGCCTAAAAATCGGGCCAGACACCCCCACCGACCCTTCCAAACATCCTCCAGGATGCAAACTCCAGGGCTGGAACATGACGACTCCTTCGACTATTTATTCAAGATCATCCTAATCGGGGACTCCAATGTGGGGAAAACCTGCGTGGTCCAGAACTTCAAGTCTGGAGTTTTTTCAGAGAAGCAGCAGAACACCATTGGAGTGGATTTTACTGTACGCACTTTGGATATTGAAGGCAAGAAAGTTAAGGTCAGTAACATATTGATTTGCTGTTACCAGCTTTCAGGGAGGTTTGATATCTAATCCATTGAAGACAAAGTCTGACAAAAAAGTCCAAGCATGTGACTGTTGATACAAAAGATAAGGAAGCACTCAAATTAGTTCCTTGTTTTTGCCTTTAAGTTTTTTGTGGAATCAGTTGATTACAACGCTAACATGCCTAAACTCAAACTGGTCTTTAAAAAGACTATTAATGTCATCAAGCGTAAGTTTTCTGGGTTTTAATTACAAAGGGAGCTTTTAGTATCCAAAACAAGTCCGTCCGGCCTCTGGAAACGAGAACCGGTTCATCAGGTTCCTCTGCGTGACGTCTCGGTAAAAGAACCATTGACAAGTAGATAAGCTGCATAATGATTGGTTCTGCTAAAGTCGATATCGTGTTAAAATTATGGCAGTAAGCCAGAATTACGACAAAGTTTAAAATGACTTAGGCAATTATGTCATTTGGCTGTTTGTTTGCTTTGGCTTGCTAGCAAACATTTTGTAGCGTTGGCATTCTACTCAACTCACTTACACAACAAGCATCAGTTTGGCATAGTAAACAAACAAAAAAAGACGTTTAACGCTACATAACATCTGCTAGCTTTATGCTAGCACATATTTAGGACCATAAACAAGCTAACAAATAGCATCTATTTATATAGTATCCAGCTAGCTAGCTAGTTAACTATGAATCTTTGTGTACATGTCACAGGGCCCTCAGGTGACTTGACAAAAACTTGTTCCCCTTTCTCTTTTGTACTTGCTACAGTAAACAAGTGCGGATGAGCGTTGCTATGACACCTGTTGCCATACTAACATAGCTAGTCACATGCTACCAAGCTATATTAATTAACCTTGTAATCTTTTAAAATAGAATACTTCAGTACAGGAATCAGTTTTACTACTTATGTAGGTATTGAACGTGAATATTTTACCAATTAATACCTTGTTTAATAGATGCAAGTGTGGGACACGGCAGGACAGGAACGTTTCCGGACCATCACTCAGAGCTACTACCGTAGCGCTCACGGCGCCATGATCACCTATGACATCACACGACGTGGCACCTTTGAGTCGGTGAGCGACTGGATACGGGAAGTGGAGCTTTACGGGGCGGCTAACGTGGTGTTGGTACTTATCGGTGAGTGTACGCTTTGGCACATCGGTATATGAATGGTTGTTGTTTGAATGTCTGTCTTTGTTAACTCAGGTAACAAAAGTGACTTGGAGGAGGAACGTGAGGTTCTGTTCGAGGAGGCCTGCTCCCTGGCAAATGAAAGGGGTGCACTTGCTGCTTTGGAAACGTCTGCTAAGGTAAAATGAATAAATAAAGTCAATCTGCTGGTACTGACATAAGTGTGGCTTTCCAAATCAGGAGGGTCAGAATGTGGAGGAGAGCTTCGTAATGATGGCGAAGGAGCTCCTCTCTCGTAACGGCATGCAGGTCCACCAGGACGAGCTGGAAAGCTTCAGCAGACCCCGACTTCTCCTCAGAACTAATTCCCGTCCAGTGAACGGCACAGTGGGCGCTTTCACATCTGCAGACAAAAAGTCGTGTTGTTGAGGATGACACGCGTGACAATGAATGAGGAACCAATCAAGAGACATTACCTAATTTTGCATTTTCTTAAGATCAGAAGTTTTCATGGATTGATGTCGTTCTCAGTGTTGGACGCTTTTCCCTGTTTGAGAACAGGTGACAGTGGACATAAAATGGCTCACAAAGTGAAAGTTAATTTTTCTGTTGTGATCATAATGATACTTTGAATTGTATTAAATGTGAAACAAAATGTTTGCCGTGAAACTCATTGTAATGAAAGTTAATATTAGCCTAAATTAAATAACGACGTTTAACAAAAAAATATATTAAGCTTAGGTACCGCGCTGTTCTAAAATGTGAAACAGTGACACCAAGCGGAGAGTCTATGAACGTCACCACAATCTCATTGGCGTTGTAATTTGGTTAACCGCCTTTCCGCGAGGTGGCGCTAAATGATCGTGTTGACAAAGTTTACCTTGGAAAAAAAAAAGAGCAGTTTTGTCTATTGACAAAAAAAATCCCAGAAAAAAAGACATTTTTATTTTCAATGGTCATATCCAAAGTACCATTCATTCATTCACCAGCAGTACAAAAAGAAAAGTAATTTTGAAATAAAGCACCTTTAGTTCGTAGTTTTGAGCAGCTGGGGGCGGTGTTTGGAAATACAACCCGGTTGGGGGAAAAATTCCGCATAAACTAAAAATGACTAAGCACAGCAATGTGACAACTAAGAATTCAGATGTCCCTTAAAAGACTTCGCCTACTTATTTACATGAATTGCAAAAACAAAAACATACCCTTGTCTCCTTTCCGAACATAAAATCACTGAGTCATAATTCTTCAGCCTGATCCCAGACTAAATTCTCCTGCACACAAACCATAAACCCCGAATCCGGATTAACTCAACCGGATGATCTCAAACTTTTTCACCCTCCGATCTTTCAGAGGCCTCAGCTGGAACCCTTCCTCGACCTCGGCCACCAACTCTTGCGCCTCATTCTCCGTCCCCCCTTGTCCCCCATTGACCCCCCCTGTCTGTACATCCTTGGGACACTCCCCGTTGTAGGTCTTGACGTAGTCGGCCACCCGCCAGCCCCGGAACTCCTCCGGCTCGGCGCAGATGAGTCCCGTGTGGGCGACGCCGGGGTGAAGCTTGAGCCAGTAGATCAAGTAGTGGATGTTGTAGTCGCAGATCCACGGGTTGTTGCCCAGAGACATCTTACGCAAGAAGTAGAGGTCCTCCAGGACGCCATACTGGAAGTAGTGAAGGCTGTTGTTGGAAAGATCCAGCTCACGAAGGTAAAGCAGCCCTGCGAACGCCCCTGGCAGGAGAACAAATGACTTGGTAAAACAGTTTGCCCCATACAGACTTCTTCCGCTAACAACCCTGGATGAACTTAGCTCCGCCCCCAGGCTTGTCACTTTAACAACTCGATGTAAGGGTTCGCAGCTAGAGGCATGAAGTTGATACTTGATGCTCTTCTTTTTAGGGAACGTGCCAATTTTTTTCTGATTTTTTTTCTAATGGAGATGCAGTGGCGTTTACTGGACTTGTTTTTATCAAATAGAGCTTTGGCGCCATCTTGTGGTATTTTAGGAAAGTTTAAAAAGAGATAAAAATGTAAAAATTTTTTGCACCGTTATCAAATGTCAAATAGAGCTTTGGCGCCATCTTGTGGTATCTTAGGAAAGTTTAGAAAGAGTAAATATGTATTTTTTTTACGCTGTTATCAAATATCAAATAGAGCTTTGGCGCCATCTTGTGGTATCTTGGGTAAGTTTAGAAAGAGACCAAAACAAATTTAATTTTTTTTAAACAGTTGGGCACCATGTCCGCTGCCAACCCTCACAGGAAATGAACGCGAGTGTCTCGTACGCTGACGAGAAATGACGAGCTAACGGTATAAGACATTTCCGAGCGTTTCCTTTGCCCTCGAGCTTCGCTTTGATCGCAACGACGAAGGGGAGGCATGCAGGAAGAAGGGGGTAACCATAGTTTTAAAAATAATTGGACATATAAAGAAAGAATGGAAGAGGATGAGGGAGACATCCTGTTTTATCTCTGGCTTGCTTGACCGTGACCTTCCAAAACCGTCTCGGGCATTTCCCTGAATACTTAAATAGAATCTCAAGAGGTCGTTGGATTATTTAAAGGAAATATCTTGTTTCACCTCATGTCGAAAGTATCTATGAACTTTCAAAATGACTCCTTAAAGGGATATATGATATGACTTTTTAATTTTTTTTTTAAATTCAAACAAATTTCTCAAAGGATCCAATTATGCTTGAATGAAAATGTAACTCGTACCTGTGTCTATTTGATTCAGGCTGGTGCTGCTGAGGTTGAGCATCTTGAGGTCTTTGGAATGCAGGAACTGCTTGGGCCTGAGATGTTTGATGTTGTTGCCGGATAGATCCATTTTCACGATGTCGGAAGGCAGGTCGGTTGGGACGTTGCTCATACCTGTCAGGAAAAAAATGGAGTCGTCATCACATCACTTATCGTAGTAATTTGGCCGTAAATCGTGGATGATTTTTTGTGTTTTGGTGTTATGGCGAGATCGACAGGTGATATTATTTTGACCAAAAAAAATGCAGCAGAAATCCTCATGCACATATGTCAAAAATTCTCCGGACCTTACCACTAACAATCCAGGCTAAACTAAACCGGGCACACAAAATAATTTAAGCTGAGCTGTATTTGTCAACATACAGTGGTACATTCAATTTTAAAATTTCATTTCTTCAAAACGCTTGGAACTCAAAACAATTTAAATCCTTTCTATTTAAATCTAATAAAAATGCTATTAATCACCTCTAGCCACCCAAAAAAATATCATAAAAAACATACTTCTGATGTGCGACCACAAGGGGGCGTTATACAACACATATGGCAGCAATATAAGGCTTTCCAAAGAGGATAAAGAATATATGCCGTTGAAAATGGATAGATTGTCTGTCTACATGTGTTGCGGCACCATTTTTGTTCAAAAAGCATTTGCTAGTTTGTTGTTATGAACACTTGAGCGTGTTTCACATCGACTTCTTTGCATCTGTTTTGTTCATCTTGTCTTAGAAATTCGCAAGTTCCCACAGGTCACTTCGGAGTCAGCGGGAGCCCCCAAAGCTCTGATTTGTCCAAGTCTAGCTATTTTCAAGATGTTGCGTAGGTTGTGAGCAACATTTTCCCTTTTTTATTTTTTTATTTTTTTATTTCTTTCAACAACAAACATAAGTGTCTGAATGCGTTTCCAAGGTGCACATTTGCACATTTCCCGTTCTGATTGGCTTTTAATGCACGAACCAGGTGAATCCCACACGCCGGCCATCATGGCGGGAATATTCTACCCCTGTTGTAATGTTTGTTGTCAAGACTTTTTTTTTTCAAACGGAACCAGAAGTCTGGCCCGGATTCAGTTGTCAGATCCAAAAAAATATTTTCATAAGCTGGCCTCTTCAGTGTTTTGCAGCATCAAATTAAACATGGCTGATTGTCTTAGTCGTAAACCAGTTGCAGGTGAGCGGATGTAATCATATTCATATGCATTCTACGTTTCATCTTTGCCGTTGCGTCGTTTCCTGCACGGACGTTGTAATTTAGTCGCCGACGGTTTTTACAGTGCAGATGTTGCGGACTTTATAGGCGCATTTAGCCGACCCAGATGTTCTAAGCCGTTATCATGTTTGCCGTAAAAGTTAAACGTGGATACGGAAAAACATCTCCAAGATTCGGAGAAGACTTTTAAGGTAACATTTTCATGCTCCTCTACGGACTTGCAATCGAAAAGGGAATCCCACTTTTTTCCTCCCCAAGTTTGTAGCTTTTTTGGAGTTTATTTGCAGAAGACAGCTGGAAAGTGTTTGGCACATCTCATTGCAAAATGACTCTGGGACTGGCTGTGTGTCATTCGGACCAAACACAAAAATTCTCTCTGTCCAAAAAGCCGTGGTCGAGGAAAGATATAATTTCCTACGTTGGATACTTTGATGAAAATAGATTGACGAAAGGCACCCGTCATAAAAGTTTTGCTTTTAAAATTGATCACGACAATATGTACGTTGAGTCAACTCGAAATTTCAAGTCAGCAAATTTATCTGTCTTTGAATTTTCTAGTTCAAGTCAGGATAGCAATTTTCACAGAGCCAAAATGTGCAAGCCCGGCATTTGAAGGGAAGCCAAATAATCGTTGATTTATTTCAACTGGCTGACATTAATCTACATAGCATGACTTCCATAAGTTATTATTGCACATGGTTTATATTGTTTAGACTACGCGATGGTTTTTTGGGGCATGTTGGATTCAGGCCTAACTTTTGGCAAATTATAGTTTTTTCAGCCGAGGTATTTTGCTTTATGTAGCCGCACGCAATTTAGCGTTAAAGTCAGCAGTTTGTTTCAACGGGGAAACCCGAAGCGCCTGCAGTCAAACATTTGTTTCATAACTTTGGCACACGGTCCGGTGCTGAACAGGACCTCCTGCAGGAAATGTCTCATTACCTGTCAGAAAGTGCCGACTCAGCAGAGTCGTGTATTTTGCTGTTTTGAGTCATAGCGTGAATTAAAAAGTTGCTTTTAAGCATTTGTTGTCTCTGCACTCATCTGTCTCAGTTCGGAGAATGACGTGGCGCCTGAAATTCGCTGTGGTTCACCTCAGAAAAGCAGCTCTCAGACCACAGGGGCGGCGCCATTTAGACAAAAAGAAGGAAAATGTGGACGGAGAGAAATAAAAAAAAAAAAAGTCTTCAGTTTGATTTCTCCAGTCTTGTTTCCAAATTGGTCCTGTCTAAATTTAATGTAGGCTTGGTTCTCATGCCTGCTATTTTCTTTGGACCAGTACTACTTATCACAAAAACCAAATTTAACTTGAACGTGTCAATATTCCTCTAAGAGATTAACAGTCTTGTTGTTTAACCCGTTCACTGCCATTGACGGATATAGACGTCAAGGTTTCATTTTTATAAATAGTTTATATTCGTTGTTTTGGATCAATTAGCTACAGTCATCATGCATGTATTGCTTCGGGTCGTACGAAAAAGTCAAGGTTAGCTAGTTAGCATGATCCAGTTTTACGAGAGCTTAACAGTTGAAACCAATCCATGTGTTTATTCTACTCAAGCACACTATTGCGCAACATTTTAAATAGCAAAACTCGGGTTGCATCGTAAACCGGATGAAGTGGAACGGCTGGGAATCAATGTCAGGAGTCAGATAGAGACCCCATTCAACAGTCCTAGTGTAGAACTACTCGGAAAATATGCTAAACGTTCTCCCTCGACCATTTGCCCGACACAGATGGGCTTTGTGGGATTCTGACTCAGTGAAAGATGATTCGAAAGATTTTTTTTTTTTTGTATCTGAATCAGGCTCAAAGACTGAAAGAATCTTTGTTGAGGTCGTGGGAGCTAAAAGGCCTGTTCATTGTTTAGAAGCATGAAGATGAGATAAGAAAGCAATATTGCGGGATAATCGGGGTCGTTGATTCTAATTCAGGTGTGATCATCTTCTTTGGGGATAAACAAGATTGAAAATTGGAAACAGAACCAGATGACAACTGGACCTCCTTCGATCTTTGAGTCTCTTCAGTCTTTGGTCGCTGATTCCAATAGCCAAGCGACATTTAAAAACAACACTTGATGATGTCAGCTATTTTCTGTCCTCTGATTGGTTGATCATTCCCATGGCCAATTGGCAACTCGATTCGAATCACCACCGTGATTATTTTGGGTCGCTCTTTGACCATGCTCACCTTTATAGCTGCAGTCCAGCAGAGGTTTGGGAAACATGTAGGTATGGCACATGGATGTAGCCATTGGTTTTTTCATAGGTGGCTTTAGTTGAGTCTCATCCACCTGGTTGTCACCTGCACACAACGAGTCCACGTTCAGCTTCCTCAGCTTCTGGCCCCTCAGCGAAAGAGGTTCCGCGCACTTGGCGTAATTGCCCAGGTTGCGGTTACTAGGCACCTGCAGCGTCCTAAGTAGACTATCCAACGGGCAGTGACAGCTCCAGGGGTTGTCGTAGAGACGGAGGTAGGTAAGGCGGGGCATGGGGAGGAGGACCTCCTCGGAGGCTGTTTTCAAGCTGTTATGTTGCAGTAGCAGCGTCCTGAGTTTGGAAAGTCCATTAAACGCTCGGTCTTCCACCATGGAAATGTCATTTTGTTGAAGGTCCAGGCTCTTGAGTTGACTGAACTGGGAGAACATGTTGTCCCTCAGAACCTAAACAACGAGATGTGGGAGTTGTTGTCATTTAAAAAAGTACTGACAATCAATCCTAGGAATGATAACAATCCCAGAGTTTCATTAATGCAGAGTTAGAGGTTTGTTTTGTAATTAGCAAAAACGTAAACAAGTCTGGGTTTACTCTTCTGACATTTTAAAAGCAACCGTTAAGCTAAAATAAATTGATAATATTCTCTATACTGTCGAAACAGAAAAACGAGGTTGCTGATTGAATGAACCAGATTTCCGTTTGATCCCAGTCACCCCCCACCCCCCTGTGATGGTGCACAGATGTTCATGGCGTCAACAAACTGGCTGTAATTTATTTGGGTCATGGTGAGAGGTCAGATCCACCGACTGGATGGAAATGAATCCAGAGAGCTTAATTGGAGACATAAAAGACAGTCTGGACAAGCTGTGGCTTGGACTGCAGCAGGTGTTACGTGTCTTATATCCCGAGAGCTGTTTGTACTTGCCTGGATTTTATTCCTGGCCAGTAGCAGGTGGTGGATATCTTTGGGCCAGTCTTGCATCACGGTGGTCAACTGTCTATCTTGGCAATCCAGGTACTTCTCTCCCGCTTCTATGTACTCCTTGCATTCCTGAGTTTGGCGCCTCACGACGCCAGCCCTTCCTCTACCCCGAATCCACTCGTCGGTTCCTGTTTCCTTGGCGCTGGACCTTGGGCCTCTGCGGGGCTCGGCGGACCGGAGGAGCAGCAAGAGGCACAGTACAGCCAGAAGATGCATGATGCCGAAGGACGGTAGTCAGGTCGAAAAACGGCGTGATGGATTTTTCACAGCTAGAAAAACAAACAGGAAGTGGATTTAGTTCTTGCATGTATTCAATTCCAAAATTGGATTTCACATAAGTAAGAGTCGAAACCTCTTCCAATCATCACACAGACACAAGTCTCCCCAATGAGTCAGTTCCAACTGTACCAAACCGCAACCCTCCCCTTGATGGTCTCGCTGTGTCTTGCACATTGGAACAAGCCCGTCACTGCAGAATGATACTTTTGTGTGAATAATCAACCGGCAACGGACAGAAACAGCTGCAAACGTATACGCGGATTCATTTTCTTCATCCCGCCGAGTCCTCGTATCCAACCACAACAACCTTATCCTGCCTTAGAACTGACTGCATGTTGTCCAGGTTAAATTTACACCTTTTATCTGCACTAAACGATAATCCTATTAATCCCCCGATGTTTGTTAGTCACTCTCTCCATGTCACCCAGCGTATCATCTTTCCCAGCAGTTGAAACATTATCGCTCTTTAAAACTATACTTCCGTTTATAGCCCGGTCAAGCTTATTTTTTTCCAAGCCGTCGGAAGCGGCTCAGGTCATTTTGCCATTCACAGCTGTTAAGCAGCAACTCATCTGCGATGCAATACATTCCCCAGTGGTTCGCCTCATACCCACAGCAGCCCGAATTAGTCATCGCAAGCTACCATTATTGTCCCAACCATGTCGCTTATAAAACTTCTGTGCGTCAATATTTTTGCACAGAGCTGTGGTCGGGTCCATTTCCAGGGATGTGGCTTAAAATCTCCAGACTTATTGTCTGCCAGTAAAAAAAAGACCTTAAAATGACATTTTTACACGACACAAGGTGATTTTTGTCCAAAATCTGGCTTCTCTATGGGTACCACTCACCAGTTATGTAACATGTTTACTATTCCATGCTAATCTTTTCTGCCAAGTACCAAACTGGATTCCCGCCAGGAGACTTAATCCTTCTTCTCCCTTTCTTTCCTAATTCCATATTAGGCTGTCAATATAACATGTCGGCATGTTTCAGGGTGTTTGTGTTAACTGCTTATATTAGGTGCAAATTGAACTGACATTTATTTTTAGTTTTTTTTTTTTTTGTGGCAATCATTTCCAGTCTGGGGAAAAAGCATGCCAGCTCGGGGAAGACAGACAACTCTTTAACGACGGGGAGGATAGTCATGATGATTGCTAAACCATTGTTTCTGAAAATGGAAGAATTCAATTGGTCATAAATTGTATTCATGGATTTTCCCAAAGCAATACAATTTACAGATGTGTCTTGAAAATAAAAGTTACAGAACAGATGTGTGGCCATTTATAGATGTGTAGCTTTGGGCACTTGAATTCATATACAACCGGTTGTTTAAGGAAAAGGGGTCCATACACTTTGGATAGGTCATTTGACGTCAACCGACCAAAGAACAGACCACCTAGAGGAGGAAAAACTGGATCAGGGAAACACAGATGGATGGATCTTCCATCTATCCTCAAGAACATGAGTCCTTCGACAGAACATCTATGAGGATCTTGGCATTCATATGAACTAAAAATTGGCACCGACTGAAAAGCTTTTGAATGCATCGCCACTTCCGAAAAAACTTCAAACATGGATCTCTGCAGGGAAACCCTTTTCTGACACAAGGGCCACTTTGTTGCACAAAGAAAGAAAGTAGAACCAGAAGGACAGAGAGAACAAGGACCCCATTTTTTTTCTCAACGCAAGGGACGGTATGCTTGGGTTAATCACGACAAATAACCAAATGGGTTTTTGATATCTGCCTGAAGCTCAAAATCCAATATGAGGGATTCAAGACCTTACAGTAGAGTCTGTATGTCGACTCGGCGAGCGTTAGAAAAGATCCCTAAGTGCTTAATTGAAAACAGATTTGTTTGTTTCTACAAGGAGCGACAGAAAACCTGTTTTTGAAATTGAGTTTCTGAAACTTCCAATTTTTTTCTTCCGACTCCCCAAGAGAACAAACTGTTCCATGTTTTTCCTTTGTGTTGGGATTTTCAATGTATAGTACATTGCTGGTTTCAGCGTCACCCCCTCAACACCTCCCACAAAACCCCCTCCCGCGTCTTGGCCACGACGCAGATCCACTAAAAACCCTTCTGACATCTGGATTTTGTCTTTGGTGGGAAATCGGTACGGTCTGCGTTCATTCAAGTCATTCATCAATGACTCAGCTCGTCGTCATGGGCACTCGGAAAGTGATGAAAAGCCGACACCTGGACCGACCTTGATACTCTTCATAGTCTGCGTTTTAAGGAAACCTAAGACTGTCTCCATTGGGGTCCTCTGTAATGTAGCTGTGAGAAACCTGGAAGTCTATGAGCCTAACTAATCAGCACATGCAAGTTAAGCCTTTTCCCTCCCCTTCCCTTCTCTAAAATTCCAAGCTGAAACCACATGTGGCTGGAATTTTACTCACACGGGGGGCATGTCCCCTCTTGCCCCCCCTCCGTCTGTCGATTTGCATTAAGCTGCATGTCAAGAACAGCTGAGCCCAAATTCCTCTTTAAAATGTATATACAAGATACAGTCATTAAACAGCCATAATTACCCAGACTACTTTAAAAACATTAACCCCGCCTGCTCAGGAATAAGCCATCCTTATCTGGACCGGTGGCTCGTCACAAGGGACAGACTAGTAAATCATGGAAGTTCCTTGGGGCCACCATGAAATGTTTTCTTCTTCCCCCCGCAGAAGAGATCTTGGCCTTGTCGGAACAGGACTTGCATCAGCAAAACTGTATTTTGGCAAATTGGGTCAGTCATCAAAAAAGTCATTTTGGGACTGTTCACATTTGAATCCATTGTCTTATAGAATTGTATGCAAAAAGTATGAATGAGTGTTGTAGCCAGCCCCACACACACACACACACACACACACTCGAGTCAATCCTTGAGGGATTGTAATCACAAACATGTGGCAGGATGTATATCAGACGGAAACGGAATACAACGGTGTCATGACAATCCTACCTGACCAGGGAGCGAATCTGGCTGGGGTCGCCCAATTAGGACCTGCAGATCACCGGTGTGTCCCGCGTCCCCGGCTCCTAATCCTGACATGAGCGCGGCGTCCAAGCCAAGAACGTCTGCCTCTCAACTTAAAGCAGGGAGTGAAGAACAACTGGCTGCTCCTCCACTCTCTCTCTCTCTCTCTTGCTCTCTCGCTCTCTCGCTCTCTCTCTCTCTCGGGAGGGAAGATGCAAGCTAATTGTGGGGACCGTGTGTGTGGTTTAATGTTACATGTCACACTCGCAGAAAAGGGTCTGCACTGGTTTCAACAGTTTTGTTGTTGAATTTACTAGATACATTTTAAGTAGTCTATTTAAAAATGGACCTGGATACAAATGATTTTATTCCTAAACCTAACCCTAACCCTAACCCAAACACCCGTCCTTTGTGGATTTAAGTCTATGATGTAATCCAAGTCGACAACAATGTAAATATTTTTTTTGCGTTCCAGATCGACGGAGAGGAAGAGCGTACTGCTCTCCGTCAAATCAAACAGCTTCCAGTTTCTCTTTACCCCATCGCTCACTTGTCGGGTGATACAAAACAGCTCCCACGTGGTTTAATCGGGCGGGCTATTTGATAATAATGGACCTGTGTCACTTGTTATTCTTCTTCTCTCCAGTGGATCAACAGTTGGTGAAACGGCACCATATTAGGACGGCTATTATGCTCGCTCTGAAATGGATTGTTTATTGCCAAACTCTTCCATTGGCTCCAGGGCACTTAGAACGGCACAGGTTGAAGTAAATAGGAGCATTGGGGAGGACCTACGCTACCAACCGTTAAAGTGTGTGTGGAAATTTGGAGCAGTGGCGGGATAAACAGTAGCTTGTGCGTGGTCGCATCACATTACGCAATAGAATAATTAAAGGCTAAATTTTATGGATTTTACTTTCATTCACTGCCAGTCGAGTTCAAATAGAACTTTGACGTCTATAGGCGTCAATGGTAGTGAATGAGTTAAAAAAATAAATCCTCAAAAAAAAAATTCTTACAAGATTAGCAAACAAAAGTGGATCAAAGAGGCAACGAGAAGTGAACTTTGTAGCCCCGATATTTGTGGAATTTATTAAAATATTAGAGAAAGCTGCAAAAGGGAGGTCATGGACTTATCCAAGAAAATGTCGCAATGATTCATTGCAATCATGCTATTTGTAGCAAGTTTGGCAGCGATGTAAACACAAAACACAGCCGGCCTCTAATTAGCTTCAAGCTTCCTTGCCTCCTTACTCATCTGTATGTTGTCATTGATGTTAGCAATACTTTCCTTTATCTCGTATAGAAGCAAAAAAGAGAAGTCCTAATTAAACAAAAACACATTTAATCATTTTCACAAGCTGTCATGCTGCTGCCTTTTCCCTTCCGGGATCTTTTTTGTCTGTCTTTTGTTGTCTCTCACTTCTTTTGTTCCTCTACTGTACCTGGCCGCCGTCCATCCCATAATGGAAAAAAACCGTGCAGATGCTACAATTTAGGTCGACTAAACGATCCCATATCGGTATTCTACGACTTCCCTTTTTTTATATCGTCCTATCCGCCCGTAAAAAGACAAGTCAGCATGAATCACCGTTGAGATCAAGGATGGTGTGTTTTTCGCAGACGTTTCAATCTTCCTCACAAGATTATCATGGTGTTGTGATTTAAAATAGTCTAGAAGGCATCTAAGGACAGCCAACGGAAAGGTGAGTGAAGTTTTTAAAATATGTAGACAACACCTCTCAAGTTATCCTTGAATTATCATCAGTTAATTACATCACTTTGGGTGTTAGCGTCTTGCTAACCTTGCTAGCATGCCAAATGGACTGACGCAAATAACCTCCTGCTTTGCAGATTTTGGATGAGCACGGCGGGAGGGCAGCTAGAGGTCACCAAGACCGGATATTTCCGCCTTCCCAAACAAACTCTGGTGTCTATTTTATATGATTGAGATGTTTTCGATCTTTTTTTTTAACCCCCAGGCGAAAATAACTTTTAGGGTTTAAAAACAGTTTCATTTTCAAACACAGACAGGATTAAGTCATTTTAAAGTCTTAAATTACGGCTTTTTCTTCCCGCGGCGTCTTTTGTCAGGTCGTGACAGACCGTAAGAATCGATTTAGCAATACCATGTAGCCATACTATCGGATCATATTCTCGCATGCTCTAGCATGATGATGACATTCCTTCTTGGTGGTAACTAGTTCACGGAATTCTGCCGGGAGGGGGGGAGGCAAATTTTTCAGCCTATGTTGTTGGGTAGCGCATATAGACTGGACACAAAAACACTCCCAGCTGGACGAGTAATTATTTACATATGTAGCTGTCTTTTATCAAAGTTACACAAGAATCTGCGGTTTTTTTCCAGACAATGTTTTCGCATAGCAGCATTGAACGCAACTTGGATGGGATTCAAGTTATTTATTAGATTGTGTTTGATATAAGGGTATGAATTGACAATCGTGTCTGTGATTGAGTCAAATCGGTTACTCGGTATGCATTTTTGTATGACTTAAAGACATTACCTAATACTGCTGACTATGAGGGGGGTCATAGGTCATTCAAGATAATACCCCCCCGAAGCTACATATCGTCATTGACCGATCACTCATCCCTTGCTCCTACAAAATTAAAAACATATGTCCGGGCTTGTCGGCATACTCATTAGCTGTCTGTTTTTTGGAACCGCTAAGCTACCCGCTGCTTCCATCCGTGTGGTCAAGTTGCGGTTGTGCCCGTGTTCTACAGTACCGTCATTACTTCGACACGCTGTACGGGGAAAGTGCTTATTAGATGGTCATAAAATAAAAAAGTTATATGGTTTATGATTCAGTAAGGTAGCGGTTATGCTAGCAGCTAAGAAATACGGATTTGGTAAGCTTAGGTGGACATTACAGAATTCTAGCTCCACCCCTTTTGGTACCGTTCAATACCAATTTGTTGTTTTTGGTGCACGGGGAAAGTGCTTATTAGATGGTCATAAAAAAAAAAAAAAGTGAAGTTATATGGTTTATGGTTCAGTATGGTAGCGGTTATGCTAGCAGCTAGCGAATACGGATTTGGTAAGCTTAGGTGGACATCACAGAATTCTAGCTCCGCCCCTTTTGGTACCGTTCAATACCAATTTGTTGTTTTTGGTGCACAAATAGGAGTCAATATTTTTTTTATGCCGTTACGGTTCACTTTTTCGACTTTAATTTGCTATTATAGACATCCATCACCCTCTCTGTCATTATGCCGTTGGATCCGAAGGCTGCTCCTTCCATATACTCCTCAGAAAGGTTTCCAGCGTTCTTTTTTATTCTCACCACAGACTGAAAAATGAAAAATGGGAATATCATGCAAGGAAATGGAAAACTGTGTTCTTCGAGATGCCACCGCCATCACGGAAAATTACATGTCTGTCTCTCTCTCTGTGGTTTGAGTGAAATAGAAAATGAAAGGAAAGAAACCAGCTTGGTGGACACAGGTTTTTTGGGATTGGGATATATTTTGGCAGTTGATTTGATTTTTCAAATATGTTGTTGATGTTTTTTAATAATCATAACCCCAAATGGGTGGATGAATTTGGCAGTAGTTGGGATGAAAAGGGAGCACTGGAGCACTCCATAATAAAAATACCTATACACACACGAAGCAAAAATCTATGGAAATGAAGTGAACAGCTGAAATTAATTGTTCCCATCCAGCTCGCTTTTTTTTTTTTTTTTTCTTTACTGTAGCTTCAGTGAAAACGAGAAAGTGCTGCTATTCTCCCTTGACAGTTGTTTGGTGTCCTCAGATGGGTACCCGCCGAAAAGGTCACGTCTGGATTCAATTTACTTGCCACAAATTCCGCCACTTGCCCACTTATTTGAACCTTCAGCAAAACGTTTTTGTTTTTTTTAAAAACTTAAATGCATCGCTTTGTGGCAAGTATTTACTTAGCTGCAGTGAAGGTTTACAAGTTCAGGATCTGTCTAAGAAAGATGGTGAGTCAGCGGGTGCCAGTAAACTGGGTAGGGGGGGGCATTTACCGTGAGGGTCATTAAGTGATCCTAAGTGTGTAGTCTTTGGTACAGACATTTAAAACTAAGCCTGTTTTGTTTCCAGGTGTTGCCACTGTTGCAACACCCCCCTAAAAAAAAAAAACAGTCCAAAACAAACTCTGACGTGATTTAATTTAGTTGTGTTATTGCAGTTTTAAATCTAAGCGTAATGAAACAATGACAGCTGTTGGCCAACCCTTTTGACCAATGTCTGTTTTTTTTTTTTTTTTTTAAACTTTTCTCGTTGCCGAACAACAAAACAGGTCAGAGGAGGATTGCACGTCGTCATGGCAACGCTAAAAACATGAAGTCAATTTTATTTGCATCACGCCGGTTCACGACAGAAGTTATTTCGAGGCGCTTAACACATTTAGCGGGGTAAGAACCAACCACCCAGATGGAAAGATGGACGGACAGACAGAATTAAACTAACAAAAGAACAGATTAATGGTGTTCCCATTCATTTCAATGGGAAAGGATGATTTGAGGTGTGTTTTTTGTTTTTTTTAAGGGCGTGGTCATTAGATGAATGGAACCCTTACCTCAAGATTTACTTGTTTATCAGCGAGCGACAGGAAATTCCGATTTTTAAGTTGCGAAACCGTTACGGTAATTTACGGCTTCAACCGCAATCCATTGTATTCTCCGAGTTTTAGTCATCATCAAAACACTTTGATGACTAAATCAGACTTTTTAACAGCACATCTTTTTGGCAATAGAGCTGTATCAAACTTTCTCAACCCTCAATAGGTAATGAAGTGTGTACTCTTCATTTCAACCCCTCTTTAGCTTTTACTCTTCCTTGTGAATAAAGTCAGATGTGTCAAGGACAGAGCAATTACTTTTTAAAAGTGTGCAAATGATTCTGTTGAAAGCCACCATAAAAGCGTCTGTCTGCCTTTTTTAAAGCACTTCAAACATCTGTTTATGAAGTGTCTCCAGACACTCAAGGACAAAATTGTTGACGAGAGAAAGCGTTCACAGTATATGTAGTATGGAAAAACACCAATAAATATGATTAATGCTTAAAAATAGCAGAACATGCATTAAAAAAAGGGAATCTTAGTTGTAATTGTGACTCCGCCCCTCATGTGCTCATAAAAACCATGTCATGGCGCCCCCTTAAAACACTTCTGGCCAAATCCTGACACACACACTACATCATCGGTATCAATGCCACCGTCACACTGATGGCGTTTTCACATTTTTCAAAGGTGCTGGAAAACGCTGACGCTGCACTATCAGCCTCCAATTCAAACATAGACTTTTTTGCAGCTGTGTTAGGAAGAAGCCATGCAAAATCCCTATAGAGGGAAAATAAAAGCTGCCAACATTACTACTGAACATACTCAGTAATCCCACTCTTCAGTCATGCTTAGCAAAAGCTCCTCTTGCGTCATTTTCATCTGTTGTCCATTATGGAGCATCAGTGATAAACTGGTGTTGGAAAAAAATCCTGTGACTTTTATCCGGGTTTTGTGAGTGGAACAGGGCGACCAAATGAAGTTTGGATTGGTTTATTGAAGGGAAGGGAGGTGGATGAATAAAGACACAAGAGGGACAGACTCACGGACAGCAGACAGGAAACAGAAGTCCACCCGGGACAGATTCAGACCGGTGGGGGGAAAGGGACGAGCAGGTCACGAACACCAGACGCGGAAAGTAACAGTAGACACTAACAGGAAGAAACACACGGGCAGGGTTTAAATACATGAGGGAGCAGGTGACAGTCATTACGGTAATGAAGGGGCGTGGCTAAGGGAAATTGCCGGCCGAGCGTCCTCTGGCACGGATGATGGGGAAGTCTGTTTATAATCATAAAATGGGTTTATGTAACAAAACATGGGGGGGGGGGGGGGGGGTAATTAAAAAATATATGATGAACCCCAGAACTCGACTTGTCTGTATTGTTGGGCAGGATTGTTGATTAATTTAAATATCTGTCGATTTAATGAGTGTCGGTACAAATAAATATAAAGTTGCGTTGTAAAATGTCCTCATTAGTGTCACAGGCAAGTTGATGCCGACCCCTTCTGATTTTGGGTGGTCCAATGTGTAGCCCATAATTAAAATGTGAAAAATAGAAAAGTACATACAAGGAAAAAATGTTTTTTTTTAGTCATAAACGGGACTAAATAGTCATTTAAAAGACCCGCTTAGTGCTACACTAGATTGTAAATAAATTACTATATTCTGGCCCCTGCTGGACAATTCAGGAAACAAATGTATTTATCTATTTATTATTTAGTAAGTTATATAAATATTTGTACAGCCGAGAGGATGATAAAGCGAGCAATTGCTTGGGAAACGGTTTCTTTATAATTGAAATTGTAAATTTGATACTTTTTAAGGCGTTGTTAAGGGCGTACCGACTCGTTGCTATGACAACGAAAGTTCCCGGCACGCACTGAGTGAAAACTGATTTGATTCGGTTTACCAAACATTTCCAGTGTTTTGACAGTTGCGTTTAAGGGTTGTTTTTGTTTTGTGTGTTTGCAGACGGCTTGTTGAAGGTTGTTAACAAGGTAGGTCAACTTCGTTTAAAACACTTTACAACGACGCTGCAAGCTTAGCTTGAGCTAATAATGCAAGTCGTTTTAAGTGACGTCAGAACGGAAAAGTTTGGTTTGTCGTTTTGCATGAATAATCAATTGTAAACTTTTTTCTTAATTAATTGAAGCAAAAGGTTGAAAACTGAAAATATAAACAAATCCACTGGACACAACAGCAGGACCATAAAAAATTATATTTAATATATAATTTTTAATATGTATATGTTAACATGTTTATAATTATCTGTGGATGAATATTACTCCAGGAAGTGGATATTTGAGATTCAAATATCTATAAATTGATTTTTATTCATAAACGCTATGATCTAATGTCCATTTTTGTCCAGGTTTACAGAAATGCAGAATAAAATTGAGGAAGAGGACGCCCCTCTTGTCGCCATAGCAACTGATGCTTCACTTTTAGAGACGCCTTCTGCTCGGTCTACTTTTCAACTTCTGGATCAGGTATGAATTTAAAACATGATATATATTATCAGCCTTTATTCACGTGTTTCAGTGCCGTTCATTTTTTTATTTCAAAAAGTCACAACACACAGTATAGCCATTGAAATGGAAGTTTATTATTTTTTTCAAATATCAAAAGTGCATATCCTTTGGGATGACAATGACTATGAATGATAGAAAAGATATTGTACACATACGCAAAGCTTCACACACTCATTATAGTACGAATGGCCACAACAATGTCTTCTTCATTCCTGAAATATTAACATCATCATTATTATCAGACCTTACTTTTTGTATGACTCCCGGACATATAAAGTCTATCAAATTTCACAAAATAAAAATAAATACTGTACACGTCCTTAATTCTGCATTCTGCTCATTCACAGTGTGTTAGAAGGAATAAAATGATGCAATACAGTGATCTGGCGTTAGATGGCAGTATTGTACAAGTAGTGAGACTTTTCTTTTTCTTTTTTTTTTCTGCACTCCAGTAATTATGATCTGAAAAACAATATGGTTATGTTTCTTCCTGCTGAGTCCTGCTTATTTCAACCATGTCAGGTACAATGCAAGGAATCATTAATTAAACAAATATGCTTTATATTGTATCAGATGATGGAACATGGGCAGAGTGAGTTTAATTAAAAAATCAACAATAGGGAGGCTATTACTTGTATACTGCTGCCCGTCACCGCTTCGACCCTCTCAAAAAAAAAACGAGACTTTTTCCAGTTCTGGTATAACTCACTTGAATGGCTGTTGTTAATTATGAAAGCGTTTGGAGTGGAGAAAATGATAGCTCATTAGTTTTACTACCTCTGTGCATTGAGCCGAGTCTAAGCTGGTTTAATAGAAAGATGCAGCAGGACAGGAAGTGGATTATTGACAGAGAACCGGTGGAAAAAAATGGTAACACCCCGTTTAATATGATGGCCCCTGCAGGAGGCTAGCTTTTACACAGCTCGTGCGATATTTCTATTAGTCGGTCATTGTTCACAGTCCATTTTCCTTTATTGTCATTTTAATTCAACATTTAGAAGGCTATATACGCCACAGTGGAGAACTAAAAGGACTGATGTTTTTGTTTGGACTAGGGATGCACTGGTGGCAATTTTTTTTTTTTTTTTTCAAACGTAGTACAAATGCTAAATTACACTTGTGTACTTACGGTATTAATATCGGTGCATCTTGTTTTTGGACCGTGGCCAACTGTTCTACGATCGTGATTGTTGTGTATCGTATTTTCTGGACTATAAGTCGCACTTTAATTTACTCTTAAAATCGATAGTATGGAGTGAAATTCAATTTGAATAAAATTTCTTTCGATTTCTTGCGATGTAAAAATATCCAAAAAGTGGACCTGTTCATTGAGACTGTGCCTTATAGTCCGAAAAATACGGTAATGTATAACGTGAGTCTACAGTCTGTCCAACTTCTGTCTGTCCATATTTACTCATATTCCTTCACCGGCTCCTCTTACGGAGCGTAATGCTTAGGCCGTATCATCATCTTGACCGTCTTGAAGGCCTGCCTGTAGTTGGTCGGGTAGTACTCCGTCGACATGTTATGCCAAGTCCCCCAGAAGATCCCGTTCCTGACCCCCTTGTACCTCTTGTGGTAGTACTTGCCGTTGAGGTTGGCCGACATGCAGGCGTCAAACCACCAGCCGGAGCTATAGTAGGCGCCGCAATTTCCCGACGGGTACATGTCGTTATCTCGATCCGGGGTGGAGAAGAACTTTTGATCGTGGTTGAAGTGCTTGTTGAAGGTGATGGCGTTCCCGGCCGTCCCGCTGTAACGACACGTCGGCGTTTTATCACCTTGCGCTTTTATTATTATCGTCTTGATTTTGCGCTACCTGTATCCACTGATGGACAGTCGGTATCGTAGGAAATCGTTGGCTACGTAGAACTGGTCATACTTGGCGTACTCCCGTACACCCTCGAAATCCTCCAGCTCGATCCGTAGCGTCATGTCTTTAGCTTTTGTCAGAAGATGGATGTGGTCATTGCCTAGCCAGAACTCGCCTCTACGATAAAGGGCAAAAGAGATAACGATAAATTATGTCAAGTTGTTCACGAGAGGACACTGTTAGTCATACTGAATTTACTTTACGACCGCAAAGAGGACAAGTTGCAAGGAGAGAGTCCGGTGACGGTAAACGAAGGACAAGACGGAACATAATTCTACCTGAGGTTCCCGAAGCCCTTCTTGTATTCATTCCAGGTCCGGTTGAAGCTGACAGAACCGTCGAGTCGCTGTTGGATAACCGTCCAGCCGCCGCCGAAAGACTCCATGTCACAATAGGCCTCGAAGGTTCCATTGCGGGGGTCGGGGGTGATACGATAGACCCCGTTCTTCCGTGTCTCCAGCACATTGTAGTCGGAACAGTCTCGAGGAGCTAAAATGACTGTGAAAGTGAATCGAAGCGAGGTTATTTGCGAGGGGAATGTGACTGGATGATATTCAATCTTTCCTCTCAGTTTTTTTTTTTCCCAGCCCTGCCAAGAGTACCGTAATAGAAATGGCCCCGGAGGCTGAAGAAAGTAATTCAATTTTTAATCATAATGAAAGTTTTCAGCGCTGAATTAAATCCTAGGGCACTGTATTTCAACGCAAAACGGTTCGCCAACTCCCCCCCGCCTTGTACTTTATAAAAAATGTCCCATTGTGGCGCCTAGCATCTCAACCTGACCCAGAAGCAGAACCCCGACCAAAAAGAATGTCACGGACCAAGGCGACATTTAGGGAGATAAAAACCATTGACCTGCACCCCAGGAAATCCAAATCTTTTCAAAACACATAAACCTGCCTCATTCCATCTTTGAACACTTGTTCCCCTGTGGTTGCTCTGCATGCTAGGCTAAAAGACTGCTCAGACTTGTCAAAAAATGTGGGAAAGTGTGTCACTGGATTAAAGTGGTTCTTCCCATGGGGCCTCCATCTTGCTGACTGGAGCAGACTGCATGTGGACTCTTTTTGATACATTTTCTGTAGATTAGGGAGGCGGAGCTGAGACGTAATGGGGTATCCAGTAGTGTTTTCGCAAAGTGGAAGGAAAAATATGCACCCCCCTACTATGGTACAGCCCGGTACCATTACTCCAAACAGACACTTATCTTGCCTGAGTGAGGAAGACACATTGCGCAATGCGCTGGTCAAGTTTTCCAGACCCCAAGCTTGAGTTCTTTTGGATCAAGTACAGGATTTAACTCGTTCACTACCATTGACGACTATAGACGGCAGTGAGCAAGTTAAAGTGACATTCGCTGAATGACCCTCTCGCCAGCCTTTTTGTTTTACAAGATTCTCAGCACGCCGTTTAGATTCCTTAATGGCTTTCCGGCTCACTTGACAAGTCACGTGACTGACAGTTACTCCTTGAATTATCGTCGCATCCCGTTTTGACTGCGGTGAGATAAGTGACTAGCAACAAAATGCAACATGACAGCCGGCCGTCGTGTACGATCAGTCTTTCGTCCGGAATACAAATGTGTTTCCTCAGTGATAGTCTTGACTTTCCGATGGACCTTTTTTTTTTTTTTTTATAACCCAAGTTAAATTCAAGTACCTTGCTGGAACATGCATTGAATTCACCGTGCCAGTTCTCACTGTTTGAGTGAGTTAATGTTGCTGAACATGAACATTAATTCCTGTCACTTCACCTCAAGGCCCTTAATTCATCCCGGCGGGAGTGGAAAAAGGAAGATTACCTCTAGCGGCAGGGACTGGCTAAATAAGTTGGGGATAAATACATTCCCAGAAGTTGCTTTTTGCCTCGTACTGCATGACTGATGCTCTGAGATGACTTTTTAAAGCCCATTCAAAGTGCTGCGGCAGTGCGCTCGCTCGCTAAGTCCTCCCGCACGTGATCCATTTAAAAATTTGTTGGTGCAATTCTCCTCTGAGCTTTACTGCTTCTGCACATTTTAAATAGCACATCCAAACATTTTCACGCTGCAGCCGCTTCTTAAGTAAATCGAGCCTTGCAGATTTTTTTTTTTTCACCCCCCCCCGTCTAAGCACTTTTGACTTTTGTTTATCTCCGCGCATTCATTTAACATCTGGGACGAATCGTGAAAAACAAGTGGAATGGTGTGACACGTCGAAAAAAGATTCCGTCATTAGATTGTCGCTCGTCTCTAAGGCAACAGATGTTTCTTTTTTCTGCATTTGGATTCGCTTCAGATAGTCAGAGCACGACTCGTGTCAGAACCATTAGTCTCTTCTTGAGGCAAATATTGCAAGAAGGCAAAGATGAACGTTCCCCCCCTCCCAACTCACCAACCACCCGTGTCTAATGTCAGAAAAGCCGCCTACATTGCTCCTTGTGTTGTTGGCGAGAGATAATGAGAAGGAGTTGTTTCACGCAGGACTGAGCACACAAGAGCATGACCTCCAAAACGGGCGAGGCAAACAGGAAAGAAGGATTAGATGGCGAATGAGAAAAAAAAGAAATCTTAAATCAAGAGGAAAAAATATCTTAAAGAGCAGAAATTGAATAAATGATGGAGGACACGTCCCGGGTAAACATTTGGCGTCAAAGTGGAGTTTCAAAGGAGGAAAAAAAAAGCAAGTTGAATGCTGTGATTCCCTTCACAACATAATCTTCTTAGAAATAAGCTCAAACATTCTCCCACACAAAAAAAAAAAAAAAAAATCTGAATATAGCTTCACATTCTCTTTCACCCGTGTACAAAAAAAAGAAAATGGAGTGCTTTTTTGCTCTTTATGTTTGTTTTTCAAGTCCTTGTTTCTCCCTCTCCCCATTTTTGGAGTACATAAAAAAAAGTGATGGAATTTCAGGGCACTTAAGCGCCGCCGTCTTACATAAGAAGTCAATCGTACGTATTTCTCATGAGCACATCCTGAAACTATTCATTCCCCTTTTTCAAGGTGACCACCAAGACTTTGTTGTTTTTCTAGAGATTATTATTAGCTACTTATTTAACGTCATTTGGCAGGAATTCGGCCCGGGAGAACTGTACGAACTATTGAACCCATTTTCAAAATGGACGCTTTGAGGATTGGTGATGTCACACTACAAATCAGGGGGAAAAAAAATGCTTACATTGTGGCGTGTTTTGTACGGCACACTGCGCCGTGCAGGTGGTGCTCAGTTTGTTGACCACCCCGGTGATGTTTTCCACTTGTCTGTCCACCATGGATTTTACGTTGTCCATGTTGAGGAGGTTGAGGCCTTCCATGCGACCTTGCAGGGCGGAGATTTGGTTCCTGGCGTTGCGAAGGCTCACTGACATCCTGTTCAGCTTCACCTGGATGAACGCGGTGATTCGAAAGCTTTAGTGACTCAGCTTGTGCGCTCGGTCGAGCGGCCGA